>NW_027361979.1:807500-1517500 GCF_039654945.1 Dendrobates tinctorius | reverse complement strand
TTCTTCTCTCCTTTTATCCCATTAGAAACATTCTCTCTCGGCTCAGTTAATGCAATGTCCTTCCAGATGAATGGTCAAACTGCCTTAACTGGAGGAGGTTTCTTACACCACAGATTGCTTCTTTCCTTTTTCTACACGACCTGATGCCGCCTTCAGCTCTGAAATTACGGCAAGATTTAAAATGCTGTAATAATTGTGTTGCCTGTCGTGGCTTTATATTAATGCTCTCATTTGTGGCTGGTTGCAGTGAGTGGAAGGAAAGAAAATTACACGGTTTATAAGACGAGCAGTGAATAAATTAAAATATCGGATTCTTCTTTGTCATCAGATGCAAAAAAATACGGCTGACTATTTTATCACCATGTCTCCAGTTGTATTAGGAATGATGTTTCCTGTGGCTTCAACCGGGAGAAGATATTCGGTTCCAGTTTTATGATAGGAAAAAAAAGAAAAATTAGTCAGAAAATTGGGTGCAAATCCAGTAAATGTACAATTTTGCATCAATAAAATATGCAGTACTATTTATTAACTATAGTTTTGTTCTCCATTTTCTATGAATGCTATAAAACTGCTATTTGCTACGACTAAGTTCATGGCTATTCCTAAAAATATCAGCAGCAGTGCAACTTGTGAGACGATTATATCTTATCTGTTAGATTGTCATATTTGCAAATTATGATTCTGGTTTGGCCTTTATTCTAAATCATGTGGCAAGGCTCGTAAAAAGGTCGATAATAACTTTTGCTTTCAATAGGTGGCACTAGAGTTCAAGTCCTCTCCCTCACTGAAAAGGAAACTTGCCTATTTAATTTCCCAGAGGAGCATTACATGGCATATAAGTCTCCTTACACTGACAGGACAGGCATGCCACTCTCCACAAGGTGAAATGTTGCCCCTTAGAACAGTGTTTCTCAACTCCAGGCCTCAAGACCCACCAACAGGTCATGTTTTCAGGATTTCCTTAGTATTGCACAGGTAATGGAATTAATGCTTGAGCAGGTGTTGAAATCACCTCTGCAATGCTAAGGATATCCTGAAAACTTGGCCTGTTGGTGGGTCTTGAGGACTGGAGTTGAGAAACACTGCCTTAGAACAAGTTTTTACCTCCAAATCTGGCTCTATTTCCATCTTGAAAAATTTCCAAGCGATCACTGCTTGTTTATTGTAGCCCATTGTCCTGAATCAGAGGTAGTGAGTTCATACGGAGAGGGATTTGTGTTCTCAAGCTTGTTGACTGCTTCCAGTAACAATTAGCATAATTGTAGAAGTAGCCATGAAAAAATTATTGATATCTATGGTCCATAATTAACGGTTACAGTTTCCAATTCTCATTTACCATTTCACAATTTCACCTCTTACTGTTAGAACTTCAGAAACTCTAATGTGTTCTAATCTACTATATATAAGGATGCAAAACCAAAGGAAAAAAAAAAAAAAAACAATGTATGCATATACCCTTATAAAAATAAATAAGTAAAAAAGCAAGTGCATTAAATAACATAGGGTACTTAGTAAACACTATTTTGATCAAAAAAGTATAAAGCTGTCCCACCACGACAAGGTGTACCCATTTGAGACAGTAACTACACTAACGGTTAAAACCTACCTAGTGTGAATAGTAGCAGAGTCTCTGGGTCCCAAACGGACACCCAGCTTCAGAGGGACTAAATAAACTACACAGCTCAGTAGAATGGAGGCCACACCCTATTTGTACTGAATACAAAAATGCTGAAGAAAAAACAAAAAAACTGAACTGAAGTAGAATTGAATGACATGCATGATGTAAAAGCATGTTCACATTGGCCATAAAAGCAAGCAAAACCAAAGGAAAAAAAAAAACAATGTATGCATATACCCTTATAAAAATAAATAAGTAAAAAAGCAAGTGCATTAAATAACATAGGGTACTTAGTAAACACTATTTTGATCAAAAAAGTATAAAGCTGTCCCACCACGACAAGGTGTACCCATTTGAGACAGTAACTACACTAACGGTTAAAACCTACCTAGTGTGAATAGTAGCAGAGTCTCTGGGTCCCAAACGGACACCCAGCTTCAGAGGGACTAAATAAACTACACAGCTCAGTAGAATGGAGGCCACACCCTATTTGTACTGAATACAAAAATGCTGAAGAAAAAACAAAAAAACTGAACTGAAGTAGAATTGAATGACATGCATGATGTAAAAGCATGTTCACATTGGCCATAAAAGCAAGCAAAACCAAAGGAAAAAAAAAAACAATGTATGCATATACCCTTATAAAAATAAATAAGTAAAAAAGCAAGTGCATTAAATAACATAGGGTACTTAGTAAACACTATTTTGATCAAAAAAGTATAAAGCTGTCCCACCACGACAAGGTGTACCCATTTGAGACAGTAACTACACTAACGGTTAAAACCTACCTAGTGTGAATAGTAGCAGAGTCTCTGGGTCCCAAACGGACACCCAGCTTCAGAGGGACTAAATAAACTACACAGCTCAGTAGAATGGAGGCCACACCCTATTTGTACTGAATACAAAAATGCTGAAGAAAAAACAAAAAAACTGAACTGAAGTAGAATTGAATGACATGCATGATGTAAAAGCATGTTCACATTGGCCATAAAAGCAAGCAAAACCAAAGGAAAAAAAAAAACAATGTATGCATATACCCTTATAAAAATAAATAAGTAAAAAAGCAAGTGCATTAAATAACATAGGGTACTTAGTAAACACTATTTTGATCAAAAAAGTATAAAGCTGTCCCACCACGACAAGGTGTACCCATTTGAGACAGTAACTACACTAACGGTTAAAACCTACCTAGTGTGAATAGTAGCAGAGTCTCTGGGTCCCAAACGGACACCCAGCTTCAGAGGGACTTTTTTGATCAAAATAGTGTTTACTAAGTACCCTATGTTATTTAATGCACTTGCTTTTTTACTTATTTATTTTTATAAGGGTATATGCATACATTGTTTTTTTTTTTCCTTTGGTTTTGCTTGCTTTTATGGCCAATGTGAACATGCTTTTACATCATGCATGTCATTCAATTCTACTTCAGTTCAGTTTTTTGTTTTTTCTTCAGCATTTTTGTATTCAGTACAAATAGGGTGTGGCCTCCATTCTACTGAGCTGTGTAGTTTATTTAGTCCCTCTGAAGCTGGGTGTCCGTTTGGGACCCAGAGACTCTGCTACTATTCACACTAGGTAGGTTTTAACCGTTAGTGTAGTTACTGTCTCAAATGGGTACACCTTGTCGTGGTGGGACAGCTTTATACTTTTTTGATCAAAATAGTGTTTACTAAGTACCCTATGTTATTTAATGCACTTGCTTTTTTACTTATTTATTTTTATAAGGGTATATGCATACATTGTTTTTTTTTTTTTTTTCCTTTGGTTTTGCTTGCTTTTATGGCCAATGTGAACATGCTTTTACATCATGCATGTCATTCAATTCTACTTCAGTTCAGTTTTTTTGTTTTTTCTTCAGCATTTTTGTATTCAGTACAAATAGGGTGTGGCCTCCATTCTACTGAGCTGTGTAGTTTATTTAGTCCCTCTGAAGCTGGGTGTCCGTTTGGGACCCAGAGACTCTGCTACTATTCACACTAGGTAGGTTTTAACCGTTAGTGTAGTTACTGTCTCAAATGGGTACACCTTGTCGTGGTGGGACAGCTTTATACTTTTTTGATCAAAATAGTGTTTACTAAGTACCCTATGTTATTTAATGCACTTGCTTTTTTACTTATTTATTTTTATAAGGGTATATGCATACATTGTTTTTTTTTTTCCTTTGGTTTTGCTTGCTTTTATGGCCAATGTGAACATGCTTTTACATCATGCATGTCATTCAATTCTACTTCAGTTCAGTTTTTTTGTTTTTTATATATAAGGATGCACTACTCCACTTGGTTGCCGGGGTTCATACACTCTTTAAGATTGACAGTTCGGATGTGCATTGTGGCTGTGCTGCTGGTTCCAGCTAAGCACTGTCCGATACTGCTAGGTGCTAGCATAGGCAGCCTTACCTTTTCAGCACTGGAGAAGCAGAGGCTCTAGCCATCCTGACTAGTGTTGAGCATTCCGATACCGCAAGTATCGGGTATCGGCCGATATTAGCTGTATCGGGATTCCGATACTTAGTTCCGATACTTTTTTCATATCGAATACCGGAATCGAAAGTTCCCATAATGCTAGGAGCCCGCTCCATTTGATTCAGCCAATGGGGATCCTCAGAAGTGTGGGCATATCCTGTTAGGCATGTAGGCATGTTAACTACTGGCATGGCTGTGATTGGCTGCTGAAATGATGTCATGATGCACTATAAAAAGCGCTGCAGCCGCCATTTCTGGTCACTCTGCTGTGAATTCAGTTAGGGACAGGCTGCTGTTGAAGACTGTGAGGGACAGTTAGAAATAGCGATTCCACAAAACATATAGTGCTTAACCCAGGCTACATAAACCACCACTGTAGCTTGCTTTTCCCTAGCAGCGCTGTTTTCACAGCTGTCTGCAAGGGCTGTGTGAGTGCAGACCCACGCTGTGTAGTGTGTCCTGCAGGCACGTCTGCTTGTAGGCCGGCCAGCGTGTGTCTCTGCCTCATACACATTTCTCTTTTATTGCTGCTTTTTTTTTCTCCTGTATAGTGTGCTTCCATACGTATCCATATACGTTGGTTGCAAACATAAAGGAGTGGACAGCGGAGCCTTTCAGCAGCCTTTCAGTGCTATAGCCCATTTCTCTGCACTGTTTTTGGCTGTCTGATAGGTCTCTCTGTGTGTGAGTGCAGCTCACGTTGCAGTGTGTTCTACAGCCACCGCTAGCTGTAGTCCACTCAGCGTGCGTCACTGCCTCATACATAGTCCTTTTTTTGCAGCAAATTTAGCCAGATTTTTGCTCCTATATTAGTGTGCTTCCAACCGCATCCATTGTCATTGGTTGGTTGCAAACACTATATAGGATTAGATAGAGGAGCCTTTTTGCTGGCTTGTGCCCTAAAGGGCCAGCCAGGCTAGTATCACCCTATTTTTTGGAGCCTCATCAATTGCATTGTAGGTTAGCTTCCTGCATTGTAATCGCTCCAAAAAGTTTGTGATACTATAGCTTTCAAACTTTGGTCACATCCTTTCCTTTCCCCCCACCCAAAAAAAAGGAAATAAAAGTTCACCAAACACTCCACTTTACAGTTGTCTAGGCCACATTAGATCATATTAAAGTGTAGTACACACACTCTTAGCCAAATTAGTGTTTCTTATACTGGTTAGCAGGTGTTCAGGAATAAGAACACTAAGCCACCCCTTTTTTACTTTTCTGCCTATCTTTATCAGTCTACCAAGATGAAGAAGGCAGGGAGTAAGGCACGTGGTTGTGACCGTGGAGTTTCAGCAGGGAGAGGACGGGGGGATTCAGCAGGGAGAGGACGTGGGGATTCGGTGTCTGCTGCGGCCACCAGTGACCCGGCATCCCCCACTTTTACCAGGCAACAGTCCTTCATGCGCAGCTTTGTAGGACCTCGCCGTACCCCACTGCTGCGTGACGAACAAATTGAAGCCGTTGTCGGATGGATGGCAGCTAACGCATCCACTTCAATGACTTCCGCATCCTCCCAAGGCCAGAGCACTGAAGAGCAACCATCTGTCTCTTCACCACCTGCCAAATTGCCCAGGCAGTCTGAGAGCCCTGGACAGGAGCCATCTCAATCTTTACTTCTGTTCTCAGAATCTGTTGGCTTGGAAAGAGGTGGCCAGCCAAGCAGCATTCTAGAGCGTGAAGAAGAGGGAGTATGCAGTGATGCGCAACTGCTTTGTCCCTCTGAATCTGAAGAGGCAGGTGGGCCAGTGCCTATGGTCAGCACACCTCAGTATGCATCAGATGATGATGATGAGACTCAGTTGCCAATTTCTGGTGCGTACGGTGCTGGCGAGACAACCCAGGACCAGCCGGTGCTTGAAGAGGGGAGTGGAGATGATGAGGTCCTTGACCCATCATGGCGTCAGCCACAGGAAGGTGGTGGGAGCAGCTCTGAGGAAGAGATTCCCCAAATGGCCAAAAGAGAAGGGAGAGGGTGGGGGCAGACTTGGTTGCCTGTAGCCTCCACTTTGGCACCCGTGAGGAGCAATCCTCTTCCAAAACACAAAACGGGCGCTCCCAGGACTTGCAGTGCGTGGTCTTTTTTTTGACACAGTTGCAGATGACATTTGCTTTGTCAAATGCAAGCTGTGTCATCAGAAAGTGAAACGAGGGAAAAATGTGACCAACCTCAATACCACAAATATGTGGAAACATGTGCGTACCAAGCACGAGGTGGAGTTACACAGACACACTGAAGATGTAGGCCAACCTTCAGCAGCACCTACCACCTCTTCAGCTCGTGTTGGGGCCTCTTCCTCCAGCTCACACACAGCTGGTTCGGCTTCCTCACTGGAACGCCATGGAAGAACCACTGCCACTGTTGTCCAGAGACCCAGTGAAATTCCACCCACTGAACCACGTTCGCAGTCATCAGCACACTCCCAGGCCACTCACCAGCAATCGGTAGCACAGGCATGGGAGAAAAAGCGGCCATACTCGGCAAACCATCCCCGAGCACTGGCTCTGAATGCCGGCATTGCCAAACTACTGGCCCTTGAGATGCTGTCATTCAGGCTGCTGGAGACTGACACCTTCCGGAACTTTATGTCATTGGCAGTTCCACAATACAATGTGCCCAGCCGCTTTTATTTCAGCAGGCAAGCTGTCCCTGCCCTGCAAAAGCATGTGGAGGGAAAAATTAAAAATGCGCTACTAAATGCCGTCAGTAGCAAGGTCCACCTGACCACCGATGCGTGGACCAGTAGCCATGGACAGGGACGATACCTTTCCCTCACTGCCCATTGGGTCAATGTTGTGGAGCCGGGTACAGATCTGGAGAGTGGCTCTGTACGTATTCTGCCAACTCCAAGGATTGCAGGAATGCAGTCTGTACATATTGAGTCCTCCTCCTACTCTAGTTCCTCGGAATCAGCACTGCGTGAGCCTGTTAGGCCAGATATGAGCACAGGTGTGGCCAAATGTCAACAGGCTGTCCTTAAATTAATTTCTTTGGGGAATCGGAGCCACACAGCACAGGAGCTCTGGAATGCCATCAAGCAGGAGAGCGATGTGTGGTTTGTGCCAGCGAATCTCCAGCCAGGTTTGGTAGTGAGTGACAATGGCCGAAATCTAGTGGCAGCTCTGGGCCTAGGCAACCTCACTCACATACCATGTCTGGCACACGTGCTCAATTTGGTCGTGCAGAGCTTTCTGAGGGACTATCCGGATCTTGATGCACTGCTGCACAAAGTTCGCCTAGAGTGTGCTCACTTGCGGCGTTCCAGCATGGCAAGATCGCGCATTGCATCTCTGTAACGCCGATTCCGCCTGCCAGAACATCGCATCATATGTGACCTCCCCACCAGGTGGAATTCAACGTTACATATGTTGGAGCGGTTGTGTGAGCAGCAGGCAGCAGTAATGGAGTACCAGCTGCATCAGGCGCAAACAAGTCGCACTGTGCGCCGGACACACTTCACCACCACTGAGTGGGCCACTATGAGGGACATCTGCCAAGTTTTGCGTGCCTTCGATGACTCCACGCGGATGGCCAGTGCAGATGATGCACTAATCAGCATGACTGTTCCCCTCATCTGTCTGCTTCAAAAAACCTTACAAGCACTAAGTGAGGAGGTTTTTGAAGAGGTCGAGGATGAGCAGTCAGAAATGCCATCTGCTTCTGGCAAGTCTGCGCAACGTGCTTCCACACAAAGGCCCAGGCAGGGGACACTTAGTGAGGAGGATGACGAGGAGTCAATGGAGGAGGAGGAACACATCTCTCCAGAGGAGGGAGGTACACAAGGCTCTAGTAGTCAGTGTGTATAGCGAGGGTGGGGTGATGCTGAGCAGGCAGAGATGCTGCCTCAAGCTGGGGACAGCGTTTCCGGTCCAGTTGGCAGTCTGCAGCACATGGTTGATTTCATGCTGCAGTGCTTGTTAAATGACCGCCGCATCGCCAACATTCTCCACACAGCTGATTATTGGGTGTACACCCTCCTAGATCCTCGCTACCGAGACAACTTACAAAGCCTCATACCACAGTTGAACCGGGAGCGAAAAATGCGGGAGTACCAAGAAACACTTGTGCAGGCGATCATGTTCTCCATTCCCCCCACAAGTGTTGCTGGTAGTGCTTTTCAAAGCAGCCACGTGGGTAGAGGCAGTGGAGGAAGCTCTGCACAAAAAGGTAGCAGAGGCAGTGCCGCAGGACAAGACAAGGCCAGTATGGCCCAAAAGTGGAAAAGTTTTGTAGGACTGCCACAAACGGCTACACCATCACAGACGGCTCCAGTCAGCAGGAGGCAACGTTTCCGTCAGATGGTGACAGACTACTTGTCGTGCCCTGTTAGTGTTCTCCCAGACGGCTCTTCCCCGTTCAAGTATTGGGTCTCTAAGCTGGATACATGGCCAGAGCTTAGCCAGTATGCATTGGAGGTGCTGGCTTGCCCTGCTGCCAGTGTATTATCGGAACGTGTCTTTAGTGCTGCAGGTGGTGTGGTAACAGACCGTCGCACGCGACTATCCGCCGATAATGTTGACCGGCTTACTTTTGTGAAAATGAACAAGGCCTGGATCTCACCTGAATTTGCCAGTCCTCTTCCAGAATAAATAATTGGCTGGCAACAGGATCCAGGTCTCCTGTTGTGTTCATGTTTCTATGACCTGAACTTTATTTCCTGGGCTACAGTAACGCCCGTTGTTGCTCAGAAGTGCTGTCCACACAGACAAAACACTCGCTCATGTGTAAGTGGGGTTCGGTAACGTCAGCTGATCCCCCTGCTGTGTGTACGGCAAACTCTCCTGCTGCCTACAACTTCTGACTACCTCTGATTTAATATGTTCTCTGATTTGCCCTCTGTCTCCACTCTGTTTTGAGTATTTCCTCCGGCCTACAACACCGCCTGTTTCTGCTGTCAAGTGCCGTCTGCACAATCCACACTTGTTCCTGTGGTACCTGGGTCCTGTAACATCTGCTCATCTCCACAGTTGAGCATGGCAATGTCTCCTGCTCTGTCCACATTTCCACTACAAGTAGTGGGAATGTAGACAAAGCAGGAGACATTGCCTGACTCACCTCTAGGGAGAAGCTGCTGTTACAGAACCCCAGTAACACAGGAACAAGTGTGGGTTGTGCAGATGGCATTTCAGAGCAGCAACTGGCGTGGTTGGAAGCCAGAGGAAATACTCGAAACAGAGTGAAGACAGAGGCCTAATTGGAGTACGTTGACAGTTAGTAGTAGTCTAGAAACAATCGCAAACTGCCACCAAGTAGGCCTCGGCCTACTACCTGATTTTCCCTGGGCTCCGACACCGCCAGTTGGTGCTCAGAAGTGCTGTCCGCACAGACAAAACACTCGCTCATGTGTAAGTGGGGTTCGGTAACGTCAGCTGATCCCCTGCTGTGTGTATGGCAAAGTGTCCTGCTCCCTCCACAGTCAAACAACCTCAGATTTACACCTGGCTCCAAGTAGGCCTCGGCCTACTACCTCATTTTCCCCGGGCTCCGACAACGCCAGTTGGTGCTCGGAAGTGCTGTCCACACAGAAAAACACACTTGTTCATGTGAAAGTGGGGGTCAGTAATGTCAGCTGATCCCCTTCTGTGTGGAGGGCAAACTGCTGCTGCCTCCAAATTGTAACTACTTCAGATTTAAACATTCTCTGATTTGGCCTCTGTCTCCACTCTGTCTCTAGTATTTCCCCTGACCTCCAACACCGCCAGTTCCTGCTCACAGTTGCCGTCCACGCATTCCACACTTGTTCCTGTGTTCCTGGTGTTCTGTAACGTGAGCTGATCCCCCAATGTGTGTCCGGCACTGTCTCCTGCGCTGTCCACCTTCCCACTGCAAGTGGTGGGAATGTGGACAGAGCAGGAGACATTGGCAGACAAACATCAGGGGATCTGCTGACATTACAGAACACCAGTAACACAGGAACACGTGTGGATTGGGCAGACGGCTACTGTATGCATAAACTGGCGGTGTTGGTAGTCACGTGAAATCCTGGAAACAGAGTGGAGACAGATGCCTAATTGGAGCACGTTGACAGTCTGTTGTAGCCTACAAACAATCTAAAACTGCCACCAAGTAGGCCTCGGCCTGCACCCTGGTTGTCCCTGGGCTCCAACAACGCTAGTTGGTGCTCAGAAGTGCTGTCCACACAGAAAAACACACTCGTTCATGTGAAAGTGGGGGTCAGTAACGTCAGCTGATCCCCTGCTGTGTGGAAGGGGAAAGTGTCCTGCTCCTTCCAAAGTCAAAATACCTCAGCTTTACACCTGGCTCCTAGTAGGCCTTGGCCTGCACCATGATTGTCCCTGGGTTCCAACAACGCTAGTTGGTGCTCGGAAGTGCTGTCCACACAGAAAAACACACTCGTTCATGTGAAAGTGGGGTTCGGTAACGTCAGCTGATCCCCTGCTGTGTGGAGGGCAAAGTGTCCTGCTCCCTCCAAAGTCAAAATACCTCAGCTTTACACCTGGCTCCTAGTAGGCCTCGGCCTGCACCATGATTGTCCCTGGGTTCCAACAACGCTAGTTGGTGCTCGGAAGTGCTGTCCACACAGAAAAACACACTCCTTCATGTGAAAGTGGGGTTCGGTAACGTCAGCTGATCCCCTGCTGTGTGGAGGGCAAACTGCTGCTGCCTCCAAATTGTAACTACTTCAGATTTAAACATTCTCTGATTTGGCCTCTGTCTCCACTCTGTCTCTAGTATTTCCCCTGACTTCCAACACCGCCAGTTCCTGCTCACAGTTGCCGTCCACGCATTCCACACTTGTTCCTGTGTTCCTGGTGTTCTGTAACGTGAGCTGATCCCCCAATGTGTGTCCGGCACTGTCTCCTGCGCTGTCCACCTTCCCACTGCAAGTGGTGGGAATGTGGACAGAGCAGGAGACATTGGCAGACAAACATCAGGGGATCTGGTGACATTACAGAACACCAGTAACACAGGAACACGTGTGGATTGGGCAGACGGCTACTGTATGCATAAACTGGCGGTGTTGGTAGTCACGTGAAATCCTGGAAACAGAGTGGAGACAGATGCCTAATTGGAGCACGTTGACAGTCTGTTGTAGCCTACAAACAATCTAAAACTGCCACCAAGTAGGCCTCGGCCTGCACCCTGGTTGTCCCTGGGCTCCAACAACGCTAGTTGGTGCTCAGAAGTGCTGTCCACACAGAAAAACACACTCGTTCATGTGAAAGTGGGGGTCAGTAACGTCAGCTGATCCCCTGCTGTGTGGAAGGGGAAAGTGTCCTGCTCCTTCCAAAGTCAAAATACCTCAGCTTTACACCTGGCTCCTAGTAGGCCTCGGCCTGCACCATGATTGTCCCTGGGTTCCAACAACTCTAGTTGGTGCTCGGAAGTGCTGTCCACACAGAAAAACACACTCGTTCATGTGAAAGTGGGGTTCGGTAACGTCAGCTGATCCCCTGATGTGTGGAGGGCAAACTGCTGCTGCCTCCAAATTGTAACTACTTCAGATTTAAACATTCTCTGATTTGGCCTCTGTCTCCACTCTGTCTCTAGTATTTCCCCTGACCTCCAACACCGCCAGTTCCTGCTCACAGTTGCCGTCCACACATTCCACACGTGTTCCTGTGTTACTAGGGTTCTGTAACGTCAGCAAATCCCCCAATATGTGTCCGCCACTGTCTCCTGCGCTGTCCACCTTCCCACTGCAAGCGGTGGGAATGTGGACAGAGCAGGAGACAGTGGCAGACACACATCATGGGATCTGCTGACATTACAGAATCCCAGTAACACAGCAACACGTGTGGATTGGGCAGACGGCTGCTGTACGCATAAACTGGCGGTGTTGGTGGTCACGTGAAATCCTGGAAACAGAGTGGAGACAGATGCTTAATTGGAGCACGTTGACAGTCTGTTGTAGCCTACAAACAATCTAAAACTACCACCAAGTAGGCCTCGGCCTACACCATGATTGTCCCTGGGCTCCAACAACGCCAGTTGGTGCTCGGCAGTGTCTTTGGCACGGGGACTCCCTGTTGCCCAGCCTGGTTCCAGCACACCTGCTGTTTCCGGGTAGTGTCAAGGTCACTATGCCACCAATCCGTTGTCCTGTCGTCTTGCGGCCGGGTTAGCCGACTCTACGGTGCCTGCATAGGTGACTCCTATGTGGGCTGCGGGAACTGGCACTGAAGGCTGGATCTGTAGTGCCAATGGGACATGGACCCCCTGTAGGACTGTGGGTTTCGGTAACTGCGGCCGGCTTGCGGCCTGGCTGCTTTGCTTTGAATGGGTACCTTCTGCTACCCACCCGGGTTCCAGCACTGTCTGCTGGTTCTCGCCAGAGCCTTTGGCCTAGGTGCCTCCATCTCGGTATCCGAGGTCCAGCACCGTCAGCTGGTCCTTGGTAGTGCTTTCTAGCACAGGTACCTCCTGCCTAGTAACCGTGGTCCAGCACCGTCAGCTGTTCCTCGGTAGTGCCATTGGCTCTTGTAGCTTTTGCTACCCATCTGGGTTCCAGCACCGTCACCTGGTTCTCGGCAGTTTCTTTGGCACGGGGACTCCCTGTTGCCCAGCCTGGTTCCAGCACGCCTGCTGTTTCCGGGTAGTGTCAAGGTCACTATGCCACCAATCCGTTGTCCTGTCGTCTTGCGGCCGGGTTAGCCGACTCTACGGTGCCTGCAGTTTAGGTGACTCCTATGTGGGCTGCGGGAACTGGCACTGAAGGCTGGATCCGTAGTGCCAATGGGACATGGACCCCCTGTAGGACTGTGGGTTTCGGTAACTGCGGCCGGCTTGCGGCCTGGCTACTTTGCTTTGAATGGGTATCTTCTGCTACCCACCCGGGTTCCAGCACTGTCTGCTGGTTCTCGCCAGAGCCTTTGGCCTAGGTGCCTCCATCTCGGTATCCGAGGTCCAGCACTGTCAGCTGGTCCTTGGTAGTGCTTTTTAGCACAGGTACCTTCTGCTTAGTAACCGTGGTCCAGCACCGTCAGTTGGTCCTCGGTAGTGCCATTGGCTCTTGTTCCTTCTGCTACCCATCCGGGTGCCAGCACTGTCTGCTGGTTCTCGCCAGTTTCTCAGCCTTCTTGTACCTTCTGCTACATTTCCAAGATCAAGCTTTTTGAAATTGTCTTTGGTAATCCTTATTGATCTCCATGACGATGACCCTGATGATGACGACCCTGAAGACCACACCAAAGAAGACCAGAAATATGACCCTAAATAATAAGACCAAGAGGACAAAGAACATGAAGACAACCACCAAGATACAGAACAAAAGACAGAAGAACAAGAAGCAGAAGAAGCAAAAGCAGAAGAACAGAAAGCAGAAGAACATTAAGCATAAGACAAAAAATCAGCATAGAAGAAATCAAAATTATAAGCAGAAGAAGACTAAGCAGTAAATGGGGGTGAGTCCGTTCCTCCTCGTGGTGCCCCTGGAAAATGCCTGCTGCTGCAGGCCAAACTGAACGCGGACAAATCCTGTTGTAAATCTTTTGTGACAGGCAGAACGTAAGGTGTAATCTTATAACTTTTATAGATAAGTACTACAGGAATGCCTGTCACCATAAGAAAATGAAGAAAAAGAAGAATAGGAAGAAGATGAAGAAATAGCATATGAAAATTAATAATAGCTGAATAAGAAGAATATGAAGAATGGAAAAAAAAAATTAATGGGAAGAAGGTGAAGAAGAAGAAGATGAAAAAGTTGATGAAAAAAATGCTACTGCTGCGGATCATGAAGGAGAAAGTGTGGGAGAAGTACAAAAGAAGGTGAAGAGCATGGAAGTTGCGAAACATACATATCTCACTAAATATAAAAAAGTTATCATAGTCAATATCTTTTTAACTCCGAACGTCTTGAAAAAAAAAATTGGAATTAATGCTATGCCATGTGATTTGAATAAACCACTATGCCTTTAATGTCTCCTCCACCTCCCACAATACATTCTACATGATTCTTATTTGTTTTCAATTATGTAGAATTAGCCAACAAGGAAATGAAGGTCTTTTTTTTAATTCCGATACCGGAAGTCCCATTGACTTGAATGGGACTTCCGGTATCGGAATCGGCGATACCCGATATTTTTTTCGTATCGGGCGATACCATCCGATACGATATTTTTGGGTATCGAACGGTATCGCTCAACACTAATCCTGACATATTCAGCTGAAGCTCTAGCCATGCAGACACATTCAGAGTGGCGCTTACAGACTCTATAGTTTGCAAACACTATTGCTTAGGTAACCAGCCACCTAAAGACAGAAAGGTGTCAGGTAACCTAGACAAGGAGCTGCAAACTATAAAATTAAATATCCCTCTGCTCTCAAGAGGATATTTAACGTAATAAGAGGTTAATTTGCAAAGTTGCTTGTTTCTACAAACACTTTGAATTGTGACCATTAAAGAACATAAATCAAACACTTTGAGGTTAAAGTTATAATTTATTTACATACTTACATAATATATCTCTTCACAATTAAATGTAGCTGTTTACATTTATAAAATCTATTTAAAACTACATAAATTCTATTATGGCAGCGATCACCTTCAGTATTCAATAATGTAAACTCCCAATATTACATTAAGGTTGTATATTAACATTATGTCTGGGACATGCAGAAACATGGAGGAGTCTCACCTTTGGGAGCACTGCCAAACCCAAGATTGAAGGAACTAAAGCCATTGTAGATGGTGAGTAGCTAGTAGAATACATACAACTCTGGCAAAAATTGAGAGACCACCACATCAAAACCCTGTCATGGGTAGCCCATTCTCAAGACCTGAATCCCATTGAAAACCTCTGGAATGTAATCAGGAGGATGATGGATAGTCACAAGCCATCAACAATGAAGAACTGCTTACATTTTTGGGCCAGAAGCAGTGTGAAAAACTGGTGAAAAGCATGCCAAGACACATGAAAGCTGTGATTAAAAATTGTGGTTATTCCACAAAATATTGATTTCTGAACTCTTCCTGAGTTAAAACATTAGTATTGTTGTTTCTAAATTATTATGAACTTGTTTTCTTTGCATTATTTGAGGTCTGCAAGCATTGCATTTTTTTTCTAATTTTGACCATTTCTCATTTTCAGAATAAAAACAAACTAAATTTATTGCTTGGAAATTCAGAGACATGTTGTCAGAAGTTTATAGACTAAAAGAGCAATTTACATTTTACTCAAAAATATACCTAGAACTAGAAAAATCAGACAAACTGAACATTTTAAAGTGGTCTCTTAATGTTTTGCCAGAGCTGTATGTTGGGATTTCTAACATACCCAGAAGAGATATGTGTCACTAAGTGACTGGCCCTGTGTGACACAACCCAGTAATCGGTCGGTCACCAAACAGCAAACAAGGGAGCACCAGGGACACAATTACAATGTTGGGCCCTACAATAGGGAACGGGGAAATGGACACCTCCTGCACTCTCCTGAGGCCGTGCCCTGGTCTATCCTGACGTCCCTATACGGTTTCTTTCAAACCGTCGCCGAGCAGGATAACTTAGCCCTCACTTGCCCTGTACCTATCCCTCAATAGGGAATTGGTAAGTGTGGACACTGGTCCCACCGCTGCACTAATATAAGAACAAGGAAAGATAAAAGACAAGGTAAGACAAACAACACTTAGCTTTCTCTGCTGCAATGCACCAAACAGCAGTTTAAGGCACCAGATCAGCATTCAGCTGAAGCACCACTGCACTCAGCCAGCTCCTGTCTTCCCCAAGGTTGGTATCCAAAAGGAAGTGTATAACCAACCAGGTGACCTTTTAAAGGAAGGTGGGGGTGGTCACCACCTGCATCAGCAAACTCGCCTAGCAATGCAATTACACCAGTGGCCACCGGGGGGAAAACTGATATTAACCCCAGATGGCATGAAAGGAAAAAAGTTTTTATGTGAGAATGCAGATCTGTCACAGATCCAAAAATGGATTGTGACAGTACCCCTCCTTCAATGAGGGGCCTCTGGACCCTCAACACCGCACCTCACCAGAAAACAACCTACAATGAGGACGCCTCGATCCACCAGAGTTCAGTCACCTGACTCTATTGTTTATGACAAATGTGGACCGATGGAGGTGACAACATATACTCGGGAGGCGCCACAAATCTCCAGAGCGCCGACCTGGGGAATGAGTTGTGTATGGGCATTACTGGGGGTAACTCCAGCTGGTAGGTCCCCGGGCCGAGAATGGCCGACACCTGATACAGCCCGATCACCCGAGAACTCCAGACCCCAGCAGTACACTTCCACCGGATGTTTTTGGTGGACACCCATACGTACTCATTCACACACAGGTCCTGACTTGAACGTTTATTGTCACGCACACGTTTGCCACAAGATGGTGAACACTTCACAGAACCGACAACAGAGGCGTCCCCCTGTGTCATCACACTCACACCCCCACAATGCTCAGAAGGAACCACCACCCTCCTCTGACCCCTCCTCCTAAGAGGACTCCGACAATCAGGGTTAGCATGTGGTGAAGGTTGAGACTTGCCCATACTCCCTGGCAGCACCTCTGCTGCCCCCACTGGAGAAGAAAGGGATGGTTGTAGAATGACGGCAGAGACAGTAGCCCCTGGGCAGCAGCCCTCACACGACTGATCCCAGCTGACTTCTTCCCTGGACCGCCAATCTGTGACCGGGTTGATTCTTTTGAACCAAGGGAGGCCTAAAACGATAATAGACAAGGTAAGACAAACAACACTTAGCTTTCTCTGCTGCAATGCACCGAACAGCAGAGTAAGGCACCAGATCAGCATTCAGCTGAAGCACCACTGCACTCAGCCAGCTCCTGTCTTCACCATGGTTGGTATCCAAAAGGAAGTGTATAACCAACAGTCAGCTGATGCACCAGGTGACCTTTTAAAGGAAGGTGGGAGTGGGCACCACCTGTATCTGCAAACTCACCTAGCAATGCAATTACACCAGTGTCTACCAGGGGAAAACTGATATTAACCTCCGATGGCCTGAAAGGAAAAAAGTTTAAATGTGAGAATGCAGATCTGTCACAGATCCAAAAAGGGATCGTGACAATATGACTTTGAAATGGATATGAGAGGGTTGTGATTGTTCTTCAGGATTAGTTTAGTTATCAATGTAACATTATGCAATGACTAAAGATTTACTTCAAAATTCATTGAAAACAACAAACGATCATTATTCCTAAGATATGGTACATATTATGGGAAGATTTACTGATGTAAACAGGTGTTTGTATAAGCCACATATAGTCTTTTAGACACATTTTATTGCTCAGCAAAAAGAATGGTGTAATGGAGGTTTTGCCTCAGGTACTCAGGTACAGAGCTGAAAATATTACTATTAGTGCCATTAATTTAACCCAAAATGTCAGAGTAAAGTAAGTCAGCCGAAAGTTGTAGTAAGAAGCATTTCTAAATTCATCATAAACATGAACCACTGGAATAAATTTGATGAAATGAATGGTTGTCTGGCCAAGCTTTCTTTTATCTAAATTTAGGATATCCTTTAACACCTTCACCCAGAAGCCTGATTTCACCTTAATGACCAGGCCGATTTTTGCAATTCTGACCACTGACAATTTATGAGGTCATAACTCTGAAACACTTCAAAGAAACCTGGTGCTTTTAGAATGTTTTCTCGTGACATATTGTACTTTATGATAGTGGCAAAATTTCTTCGATATGACGCGTTTATTTGTGAAAAAAACAGAAGTTTGGCGAAAATTTTGAAAATTGTTTAGTTTTTATGCCCTTAAATTAGAGAGTCATATCTCACAAATAGTTAATAAATAACATGCCCCACATGTCTATTTTACATCAGCACAATCTGGAAACATATTTTTATTGTTAGGAAGTTATAAGGGTTAAAGGTTGACCAGCGGTTTCTTATTTTTGCAACAAAATTTGCAAAACCATTTTTTCTAGGGACCACCTCACACTTGAAGTTACTTTGAGAGTCCTTTTGTCATAGTTTGCTCAGGAGTTCTTTGACAGTGCTTCTAGGGTTAACATCATGTGGCCTCTCTTTGGTTGGGGGAGGGCTAAATTTACCCACCCCTGTGCTGTGCCCGTTGACAGTTATACATCCATCCTTGGCTGAGAAGCCGACGCTGTGAATACCTGTGTGTACTGTTAATATCTGTTTGCATGCTTGCGTATGACCTGGTCTGTTCCCCATTTTGCATTTGTCTCCTGGTTCGGTACTTCTCGTGATACTCCTAGTTTTTATCTCTGCTTTGTCCCCTGACTGTCTGCTCGTAGTCCCTCTGGTACCTCGTACAGTTGTGGCCAAAAGTATTGACACCCCTGCAATTCTGTCAGATAATACTCAGTTTCTTCCTGAAAATGACTGCAAACACAAATTCTTTGTTATTATTATCTTCATTTAATTTTTCTTAAATGAAAAAACACAAAAAGAATTGTCCTAAAACCAAATTGGATATAATTCCACACCAACCATAAAAAAAGAGGGTGGACAAAAGTATTGGCACTGTTCGAAAAATCATGTGGTGCTTCTCTAATTTGTGTAATTAACAGCACCTGTAACTTACCTGTGGCACCTAACAGGTGTTGGCAATAACTAAATCACACTTGCAGCCAGTTGACATGGATTAAAGTTGACTCAACCTCTGTCCTGTGTCCTTGTGTGTACCACATTGAGCATGGAGAAAAGAAAGAAGACCAAAGAACTGTCTGAGGACTTGAGAAACCAAATTGTGAGGAAGCATGAGCAATCTCAAGGCTACAAGTCCATCTCCAAAGACCTGAATGTTCCTGTGTCTACCGTGCACAGTGTCATCAAGAAGTTTAAAGCCCATGGCACTGTGGCTAACCTCCCTAGATGTGGATGGAAAAGAAAAATTGACAAGAGATTTCAACGCAAGATTGTGCGGATGTTGGATAAAGAATCTCGACTAACATCCAAACAAGTTCAAGCTGCCCTGCAGTCCGAGGGTACAACAGTATCAACCCATACTATCCGTTGGCGTCTGAATGAAAAGGGACTGTATGGTAGGAGACCCAGGAAGACCCCACTTCTTACCCCGAGACATGAAAAAGCCAGGCTGGAGTTTGCCAAAACTTACCTGAAAAAGCCTAAAACGTTTTGGAAGAATGTTCTCTGGTCAGATGAGACAAAAGTAAAGCTTTTTGGGCAAAGGCATCAACATAGAGTTTACAGGAGAAAAAAAGAGGCATTCAAAGAAAAGAACACGTTCCCTACAGTCAAACATGGCGGAGGTTCCCTGATGTTTTGGGGTTGCTTTGCTGCCTCTGGCACTGGACTGCTTGACCGTGTGCAAGGCATTATGAAGTCTGAAGACTACCAACAAATTTTGCAGCATAATGTAGGGCCCAGTGTGAGAAAGCTGGGTCTCCCTCAGCGGTCATGGGTCTTCCAGCAGGACAATGACCCAAAACACACTTCAAAAAGCTCTAGAAAATGGTTTGAGAGAAAGCACTGGAGACTTCTAATGTGGCCAGCAATGAGTCCAGACCTGAATCCCATAGAACACCTGTGGAGAGATCTAAAAATGGCAGTTTGGAGAAGGCACCCTTCAAATATCAGGGACCTGGAGCAGTTTGCCAAAGAAGAATGGTCTAAAATTCCAGCAGAGCATTGTAAGAAACTCATTGATGGTTACCAGAAGCGGTTGGTCTCAGTTATTTTGGCTAAAGGTTGTGCAACCAAGTATTAGGCTGAGGGTGCCAATACTTTTGTCTGGCCCATTTTTGCAGTTTTGTGTGAAATGATCAATGTTTTGCTTTTTGCTTCATTCTCTTTTGTGTTTTTTCATTTAAGACAAATTAAATGAAGATAATAATACCAAAGAATTTGTGTTTGCAATCATTTTCAGGAAGAAACTGAGTATTATTTGACAGAATTGCATGGGGTGTCAATACTTTTGGCCACAACTGTATCTCTCTGGCTTCTGACCCCGGCTTGTCTCTTACCACGCTATTTGTCTGTCCCCTTAGCTATCGCGCTGTTCTCTGGTCTGACGTTGGCTCGCCTGACACTTCTCTGGGCTTCCCTGGCTCCTGTCATCATCCCTGGGAGTTCAGGAACTAGCCCCATGTCCAAACCACTCCCATGGTGGTCACGTGCTGCAGGTCCTGTTCACCTGCAAGTGTGCTCACAGCAGCATCCTACTTTACAGGTGAAGTTCCCGGTTTTCCCAGCTCGTCCCTTGGACACTCGTACAGTCTCAGGGGGTAAGTCTGTCACGGTGTCCGTTACACCTATATGACAGAAAATGCCCAAAAGTGACACCACTCTAAAAACTGCACCCCTCAAGGTGCTCAAAATCACATTCAAGATGTTTATTAACCCTTCAGGTGCTTCACAGGAATTTTTAGACTGTTTAAAAAAATGGAACATTTCACTTTTTTCACAAAAAATTTACTTCAGATCCAATTTGTTTTTATTTTACCAAGGGGAAAAGGAGAAATTGGACCCCAAAATGTGTTGTACAATTTGTCCTGAGTATGCTGATACCTCATATATGCAGGTAAACCACTGTTTGGGCGCATGGCAGAGCTCGGAAGGGAAGGTTTGACTTTTCAATGCTAAATTGGCTGGAATTGATCAGACACCATGTCACGTTTGGAGAGCTCCTGATGTGTCAAAACAGTGGAACCCCCCCAATTCTAACTTCAACCCTAACCCAAACAGACCCCTAACCTTAATCCCAACCCTTACCTTAACTTCAACCCTAATCCCAACCCTAACCCTAATCCCACCCCTAACCCTAACTTTAGCCTCAACCTTAACCCTAACATTAGCCCCAATCCTAACCCTAAATTTAGCCTCAACCCTAGCCCTAAATTTAGCCTTAACCCTAACTCCAACCCTAGCCCCAACCCTAACTACATCCATAACCCTAACCCTAATGGGAAAATGGAAATTAATACATTTTTTTAATTTTATTATTTTTCCATAACTAAGGGGCTGATAAAGGGTGGTTTGATTTACTATTTATATTGAGTTTTTATAGCTGGTTTTTATGTGTTTTTATGGCAGCTGTCACACACTAGAAGACGCTTTTTGCAAAAAAAATAGTTTTTGCATCACCACATTTTGAGAGCCAGAATTTTTCCATATTTTGGCCCACAGAGACATGTGAGGTCTTGTTTTTGCAAGATGAATTGACGTTTTTATTGTTATCATTTTTGGGCACATGACATTTTTTGATCGCTATTTATTCCAATTTTTGGGAGGCAGAATGAGCAAAAAACAGAAATTTATGAATTTCTTTTGGGGGGCGTTTATACCGTTCCGTGTGTGATAAAATTGATAAAGCAGTTTTATTCTTTGGGTCAGTCCAATTACAGCGATACCTCATTTATATCATTTTTTAACGTTTTGGTGCTTTCATACAATAAAAACTATTTTATAGAAAAAATAATTATTTTTGCGTCGCTTTATTCTGAGAGCTATAACTTTTTTATTTTTCTGCTGCTGATGATGTATTGCAGCTTGTTTTTTGTGGGACAAGATGACATTTTCAGCGGTACCATTTTTATTTACATTCGTCTTTTTGATCGCGTTTCATTGCACTTTTTGTTCTGCAGTACGATGATAAAGCATTGTTTTTTGCCTCGCTTATTTTTTTTTATGGTGTTCACTGAAGGGGATAAATAGTGGAACAGTTTTTTAGAGCGAGTCGTTACGGATGCGGCGATACCAAACATGTGTACTTTTATTGTTTTTGTTTAGATAAATAAATGGAAAAAAAAAATTTTTCATTAGGGGATTTATTTTAAAAATTTTTTTTACACATTCTAATTTTTTTTTTTACTTTATAACATTGTCCAAGGTTGGGACATCACTATATCATGTCACATCGCTGATTTGACACTTTGCACAGCACAGTGTCAGATCAGCAATCTGAAAGGCAGTGAAGGAGGCTTGCCAGTGCCTGCTCTCAGCAGGCCCTCGCAAGCCACTTCCCTGCAAGACCCAAAAGGACCCCGCGTTGTTCCGATGGGAGAGCGCAGGGAGCCCCCTCTCTGCATGATTGTTCTCTATGCCACTGTCAGTACTGACAGCAGCATCAGAGGGGTTAACCCCTTCCTGACATCTGACATACTATCCCATCCATGGGACCCGGGCCCCTATGACTGGGGACGGGATAGTACGTCATCGCGACCAGCGGCGCTCCCGGGGGGGGCCACTGATCGCAGCCGGATGTCAGCTGATTATCACAACTGACACCCGGCAATATGTGTCAGGGGTGGTCACGGACCACCCCCGGCACGTTGACCCCTGGCACACTGCGATCAAGCATGAACTGTACCAGGGGTTTAGAGAAGCATCGGCAGGGAGAGGGCTCCCTCTGTGCTTCCCTGAAACCCCCAGCGCGATGTGCTGCACTGCTCTGGGGGCCTCCTTCCCTGCAGGTCCCCTGATCCAAGATGGCCGTGGGGGCCTTCAGGGGCCTGCAGGGAGGCGGATTCCTCAGTGACTGCAGAGCGCAGGCATGAGGAAGCCTTGAGCAGCGCCTGTCAGATTGCTGATCTGTCACAGCACTTTGTGTCATGTCAGATCAGCGATCTGACACATGACAGTGATGTCCACCCCTGGGACAATGGAATAAAGTAAAAAAAAAAAGTTAAAAAATCGCTAAATAAATAAAAAAATATATTCCCTAATAAATTATTTTTTTGGAAATAAAAAAAAAAAACAATAAAAGTACACATGTTTAGTATCACCGCATCCGTAATGACCCATCCTATAAAACTGTCCCATTAGTTAACCCCTTTAGCGAACCCCTTAAAAAATAAAAAACAAAGCAAAAAAACAATGCTTTATTATCATACCACCGAACAAAAAGTGCAATAACGCGCAATCAAAAAGACAGATATAAATAACCATAGTACCACTGAAAACTTCATCTTGTCCCGCAAAAAACGAGCTGCATCATCAGTGAAAAAATAAAAAAGTTATAGCTCGCAGAATAAAGCGATGCAAAAATAATTATTTTTTAAATAAAATAGTTTTCATTGCATAAAAGCGCCAAAACATAAAAAAAATGACGTAAATGAGATATCAGTGTAATCGTACTGACCCGAAGAATAAAACCGCTTTATCAATTTTACCGCACGCGGAACGGTGGAAACGCACCCCCAAAAGAAATTCATGAAATGCTGGTTTTTGTTCATTCTGCATCCCAAAAATCGGAATAGAAAGCGATCAAAAAATGTCACATGCCCAAAAATGGTACCAATAAAAACGGCAACTCGTCCTGCAAAAAATAAGACCTCACATGACTCAGTGGGTCAAAATATGGAAAAATTATAGCTCTCAAAATGTGGTGATGCAAAAACTATTTTTACAATAAAAAGAATCTTTTATCGTATGACAGCTGCCAAACATAAAAACCCGCTATAAATAGTAAATCAAACCCCCCTTTATCACCCCCTTAGTTATGGAAAAATAATAAAATAAAAAAAATGTATTTATTTCCATTTTCACTTTAGGGTTAGGGTTAGGGCTAGGGTTAGAGTTAGGGCTGAGATTAGGGTTAGGGGTGTGTTGGGGTTAGGGTTGGAGTTAGAATTGGCGGGTTTAGACTGTTTAGGCACATCAGGTGCTCTCCAAACGCAACATGGTGTCTGATCTCAATCTGATCTCAATTCCAAACAATTCTGGATTGAAAAAGTCAAACTGTGCTCCTTCCCTTCCAAGCTCTGCCATGCGCCCAAACAGTGTTTTACCCCCACATATGGGGTATCAGCGTACTCAGGACAAATTGGACAACAACTTTTGGGGTCCAGTTTCTCCTGTTACCCTTGGCAAAAAAAAATAATTGGGGACTAAAAAAACATGCTTGTGGAAAAAAATGATTTTTTTTATTTTCACGCCAGGGCATTATAAACTTCTGTGAAGCATTTGAGGGTTCAAAGTTCTCACCACACATCTATATAAGTTCCTCGGGGGGGGTCTAGTTTCTCAAATGTGGGGAGTTTCAACAGTTTAGGCACATCAGAGGCTCTCCAAACGCGACATGACACCTGCAGACCATTCCATCAAGTCTGCATTCCAAGACGTCACTACTTCCCTTCCAAGCCCCGACGTGTGCACAAACAGTAGTTTTCTCCCACATATGGGATATCAGCGTACTCAAGACAAATTGGACAACAACTTCTGGGGTCCAATTTATCCTGTTACCCTTGGGAAAATAAAAAAATTGGGGACTAAAAGATCATGTTTGTGGAAAAAATATGATTTTTTTTATTTTCACGCCCGGGCGTTATAAACTTCTGTGAAGCCCTTGGGGGTTCAAAGTGCTCACCACACATCTAGACAAGTTCCTTGGGGGGTCTAGTTTCCAAAATGGTATCATTTGTGGGGGTTTCCACTGTTTTGGCACATCAGGGTCTTTCCAAAAGCGACATGTCGTCTGATCTTAATTCCAGCCAAAAAAGTCAAATGGTGCTGATTCCCTTTCGAGCTCTGCCATGCGCCCAAATAGTCGCTTACCCCCCACATATGGGGTATCAGCGTACTCAAGACAAATTGCACAATAACTTTTGCGGTCCTGTTACCCTTGGGAAAATAAAAATTGGGGGTGAAAGATCATTTTTGTGGAAAAAATATGATTTTTTAATTGTACGGCTGTACGTCATAAACTTCTGTGAAGCCCTTGGGGGATCAAAGTTCTTACCACACATCTAGGTAAGTTCCTTGGGGGGTCTAGTTTCCAAAATGGGGTCACCTGTGGGGGGTTTCCACTGTTTAGGCACATCAGGGGCTCTCCAAATGTGACATGGCGTCCAATCTGAATTCCAATTTTGCACTGAAAAAGTCAAACGGCGCTCCTTCCCTTCTGAGCTCTGCCATGTGCCCAAACAGTAGTTCCCCCCCACATATCAGGTATCAGGTACTCAGGACAAATTGCACAATTACTTTTGCATCCAATTTCTCCTGTTACCCTTGGTAAAATAAAAAAAATTGGACCTGAAGTAATATTTTGTGCAACATTCAAAAAATTCCTGTGACGCACCTGAAGGGTTAATAAACTTCTTGAATGTGGTTTTGAGCACCTTGAGGGGTGCAGTTTTTAGAATGGTGTCACTTTTAGGTATTTTCTATCATATAGACCCCTCAAAGTGACTTCAAATGTGATGTGGTTCATAAAAATAAAATGGTGTTGCAAAAATGAGAAATCGCTGGTCAGCTTTTAACCCTTATAACTTCCTAACAAAAAAAAAATTGGTTCCAAAATTGTGCTGATGTAAAGTAAACATATGGGAAATGTTATTTATTAAGTTTTTTGTGTGCCGTATCTCTGTGATTTAAGGGCATAAAAATTCAAAGTTGGAAAATTGCAAAATTTTCAAAATTTTCACAAGATTTCTGTTTTTTCACAAATAAACGCAAGTTATATCAATGAAATTTTACCACTAACATGAAGTACATTATGTCACGCAAAAACAATGTCAGAATCACTGGGATCCATGGAAGCGTTCCAGAGTTATTACCTCATAAAGAGACAGTGGTCAGTATTGTAAAAATTGGCCCGTTCATGAACGTGCAAACCACCATTGGGGGTGAAGGGGTTAAATGCTCACGATTGGTGAGGCCGCACGATCGTGCCGCCGTACTAGTACTGCTGTTTGTGGAAACGCAGCTCCCGCAGAGCAGTACTAGTACGGTGCATGTTGGGAAGGGGTTAAAGCTTCCTCATTGTGACTAGTGATGAACTAAAGAGCAAAATGTACTTGTTTACCAATTAGAAAAGCCTAAAGTTTCCAATTACTGAACAATATTTCTCTTTTAATTATAGGCTGAATATGGATTTGTGCTATATTTATCATTGTTCTTTATGGCAGACATATGATTTCATAACAAGATATAAATGAGGATTGCCAGTCAGTCAGAGGTGTAGCTAGGGTTCAGGAGGGAAACTTTGGAGTGAGCCCCAACCAGGCAACCTTGTTTACAACTACGGTGACGAACCCTAAAAGTGGGTTTAGGGGAGCCACAGCAGGTGACCAGGCCATTACTGAAAATAAATCACTATACAAAGACCAGCACTGATATTACTGCCATATGGTGACATATAGTGGTAGATACCAGTCCTGCAGAACATATAGAGATCACAGTACAGTTACAGATAGTGACTTACAGCTGAGGTTCTTTCTTATGGGGTCATTCACATTTCCCGTCTTTTCCATCTGGCCCAGACCAACAAGACCACTTCTTCCAGCAGAGATTACAATACAGACATATTTGACTTTTCACATTTTTAACCCCTTCCCCATCTATTCTCAACCCCTATACAAACTCCCCATCCTGCTGATACCCCAATACTGAGCCACTGCTGCTGTATGTGTCCCTATTTCTGCACCTACTGTGTGTGGCACAAAAACAGCGCTCCTCTTACTGCCCCACATAAAAATGCCCACCACTGTGCACCACATAATAAATGCCTCCCTTGTGTCCTCTACATGTTAAAACTGATGCCTATAGAATATTAATGCCCTGTGCAAGTGCCCTAGAAAAAATGCCCATATTATTCCCCCCTAGAGAGTAATAATGGCCTCTGTGTGTTCTTTTGACAGTCACAGTAACCTGAGTTCCCCTATAATAATAAGAGCCCACTTAACATTTAATAATTTCCCTTGAGTCCCCCCCTGTACAGCGCCCCCTACACAGTAGGATGTCCCCCAAACTGTATGAAAGGCCCACAGCAGTCCCCACACTGTATAATGGCCCCATTTGTAGCCCCCTTTCTGTATGATGGCTCCCTTAGTATCACCCTCTTTGTATGAGGGCCCGCTTACTAACTTCCACTCTTTATGAGGGCCCACTTAGTAGTCCCACTGCATAGTTTAGCTGTGTTAGTGTGCTATGCACGCCGATACAGTTAATGGTGGTGGTGGCTCCAGAGGGGCCTGGAGCGACCACATTCATTGACCCCTATTTAGCTACCCTACGGCATTCAGTAGATCAGCATAGCCCCACAAACATCATCATCTATAAAAATGATACATAGCAAGGACACTGCTTGCCGATCAGCCATAGAGATGAGTGATTTACTAACACTAACTCTGCCCTAGATTAAATAACTGCTTTATGACAATCTATTTCAAACATATTGAGAACACAGAAATCATACCCACCTGAATGAATATATGAGAGAGGAGAAAAGGGCACCGAAGCACAAGAATGACCCAGCCTGGGGATTTTGAGAATATTTGGACTAAACCAGGGTTAGGCTACTTTCACACTTCAGTTTTTTGGCATCAGTCACAATCCTTCGGTGCGACGGATCGATGAATCCGTCGCAGATTGTCAAAAACTAATGCGACGGATCCGTTTTTTCGACAGGTCCGACTGCCGGATCTGTCAAAAAAATGGATCCATCACATCCGTTTTTTCATCCATTTCTTCCATTTTTTGATGGATCAGTCGAATCCGTTGAAAGAACAGATTGAATGAATGAATAGATAGAAAGCATAGATAGAAAGAAAGAAAGAATAGATAGATAGATATACAGAAAGAAAGAATAGATAGATAGAAAGAAGAGATACAGTAGATAGATATCTACTGTATCTCTTCTTTCTATTCTTTCTTTCTAGATAGATAGAAAGAATGAATAGAAAGAAAGAAGATATACAGTAGATAGATAGATAAAAAGAATAGATTGAAAGAATAGATAGAAAGAAAGAATAGATACATTACCTGCAGTAACCTCTTCCCTTGGATTTTCCCATGCTTCAGAGATCATTCCAGGTCAGGCTGTGAGGGGGCGGAGCTTCAGTGATGTCAGCGCTAGTCACTGAACCTCCGCTCTCAGCATCTCATTCCTCAGTGCTTTATAGCTGGGGTGGTCACATTAGCATCGCTCCCGGCTGTAAAGTATTTACCCCCCAGATATGGATTACGCCGTGGGACTTGACTGTTTGCCGGACAGGTATGGGTATATTGTTGGTTTTTTATTTTTTATTTCTATGAGGAGATCGAAGGCTTCGATTGGATTAGGAGAACAATAAAGATGGAAAACCTGTGTGCTTATTTATTTCATTAAAAGACTTTATTCTTATTGTGTTTATTTAACCCTTGATTGACTCTACGATTAGTAATGGATAGGTGTCTTATTGACATCTCTCCAATCTCCATTACTAACCCGGGCTTAATGTCATCTTACAATAGCAAGGTGACATTAACCCCTTATTACCCAACTTGCCACGGCTGCAGGGCAAGTGGGAAGAGTAGGGCAAAGCGCCAGAATTGGCGCATCTAATGTGCCTTTTCTGGGCAGCTGCAGGCTGCTATTTTTAGGCTGGGGGGCCAAGATCAATGGTCCCTTACCTGCCTGGGAATGCCAGCTCCCAGCTGTCTGCTTTAGCAAGGCTGGTTGTCAAAAAAAAGCGTGGGATCCCCTCTATTCTTGATAACTAGCCTTGCTGAAGCTTACAGCTGCGAGTTGCTGCCCCCAGGTGTGAGTTTCATCTGGCTTGCTTCCAAAAATTGTGGGGAGACACATGTCGTTTTTTTATTTTTGTTATTTATTTATATTCAGCGCAGGAGCGGCAGATGAATACTCCCATCCGCTGCTCCTGCTCTCACTGTAATTAGTGGTAGTACAGTAGGTGTCGGATGATGGGATGAGCATGCTCACTTAAAAAAATGGAATCCATCGCCGGATTCCATCATTTGACGGACTACGATGGATCCGTCACCCATAGGCATCCATTCTAGCAGACGACGGACAGTGACTGATCCGTCGCTGTCCGACTTTTCGGCGGACACAAAAAACGTTGCTCTGTGCATCGTGTCCGGCCGATGGACAAAGAATTTCCAACGAATCCAGTGAATGATGGACGAAACGTGCGGCCATCCGTCGCAATCCGTCGCTAATACAAGTCTATGAGAAAAAAATGGATCCAGCGGCATCAGTTACCGGATCCGTTTTTTTTCAAAAAACAACGGATTGTGACTGATGGCAAAAGACTGATGTGTGAAAGTCAATGTCATTAGTCACACAATGCAAAGAACGTAAGAGACTGTCGTAAGGAAAATGCTGGTCATTCTCACACTGATGGAATACTTATCCTTATAGTGTACATTACACTGCAATCAATCACACAACCTAAGAACAGTGTGAAAATGCCCTGATGAAAGACATTTCCCACTCTATCAAGGCTCCTTCTGACATTCCAGGTACTGCAGTTTTTTCATCATCTTTTGCTTGTAGTTTGCAATTATTTTGCTTCTGCTTGAATGAAATAGTGAGATACAGCTGAGCTTGTGCTTCTGCCCAGCAATGATCTGACCAGGCAGCGCTGCACTGTATGAGGAAAGGGAAATCAGTGACCTGATCGTCTACTAAGACTGATCAGCCCACCTGTGACTGCAGCCGAGATCATAAATATGCAGTAGCTAAAAAAGTAGAGCTTTAAAAATGACAAAAGACTAAAACTGTAATTGTAGAGCATTTTTACTCTAGGTTAAACATTTGCCTTGAGCACTTCACTGTACGGTACGCTTAATATTATGTGCAAAATGTCAGTGTATTCTGTATTTCCCTAACATAGTTGCATAAAAATGTAATTAGATACGTGACCCTAAGGCAGCGCTGTATTTAAATATTTCATATCGAGAGCTTTTCTGCTTATCATATAAAGATCGCGTTAGGGATCTGATATTCTGGAATCACATAGTTAATGAACTAAATTCAAACTTACCCTTAAAGCTACAGTATCTGTAAAAATAAATATCCCCCAGAAGAAGTGAGTGGCAGACATTGGGCTCCAAGCTATGGATGGATGTGAGGGAAGATCCTGGTGACCCCCAACGTGTCCCCAGGTCAGCGCCATACATTACATCGCTATCAGTGACGGGATATGACATTTCCCCCCCGCACGACTGTCAGGGGAATCCTGTGAAGAGCTATTGTGTGGTTTAGCACATTGCACGGCAATTATCACAAGGAAAGCAAATAATGAGTCATGTTTATCCATAAAGACATTTGTAACTATAATGACTAAATCCTTCCAAAATGTGAAACATCACAAAACAAACAAAGATCCCACCACAGACAGAAGCACAATGCATCCTCCTTGCTGATTATGGAGACAGGCCCCCCCAGGATCTGGAGCACTGAGCCCCCCTATACCAGCCTGCTCCTCCAGAGCCAGGAGGTGCCTGGGCTGTGGGTGGGGTGCTCTGCTCGCTATAAGGAGCTGTCCACCACCTCTGGTGCTGATTCTTCCTCCAGCCTAGTAACCTGCCTGCATCGCCTCTGGATGTAAGAAGTGTGTGCCAGGGATGTCTGCAGCTCAGGGTGGGGTGGTTGGATGATGCTGAAAATCAAGGGTTTGTCTGAGCAGCCACGACACAGAGATCTGCTGAGAAGACCCCAAAACTGTGTCATTTACAGCCAAGAACATGGATTTGGATGCTAAAGTGTTTTGTGCTTGTCTGTGCCTGCTGCCTGCTCTGCTTCATAGTAGATCAACAGCTGCAAACTGTAAGTAGTCAGAGACTTGTGGGCTGTGTGCAGACATGTACTGGGGTCACTGGGCTGAGGGTCAGAGGAAACGTCCATGCAATGAAGGCTGTAATACCATCTGGGGGCTACAGTGCGAAGAGGGAGATGGGAGATGGTATCCCCCACAGTAATATATACATATAAATATATACACAGCCTCCTGATTGATAATAACCACAGAGACCCCCTAATCATCTGTGCAGGACAGCCCACTGAGGACCATGATCCCACTGAGGACCATGACCAGGACAGCCCACTGAGGACCATCATCCCACTGAGGACCATGACCAGGACAGCCCACTGAGGACCATAATCCCACTGAGGACCATGACAAGGACAGCCCACTGAGGACCATCATCCCACTGAGGACCATGACCAGGACAGCCCACTGAGGACCATAATCCCACTGAGGACCATGACCAGGACAGCTCACTTAGGACCATGACCAGAACAGCCCACTGAGGATCATGACCAGGACAGCCCACTCAGTACCATCATGCCACTGAGGACCATGACCAGGACAGCCCACTGAGGACCATAATCCCACTGAGGACCATGACCAGGACAGCTCACTTAGGACCATGACCAGAACAGCCCACTGAGGATCATGACCAGGACAGCCCACTCAGTACCATCATGCCACTGAGGATCATGACCAGGACAGCCCACTGAGAACCATCAAACCACTGAGGTCCATGACCAGGACAGCCCACTCAGGACCATTTGAAATGCTGGGTGGTGATTGTTTTTAGACAGCAGGCTCCATGTAGTCAAATGTGTATCCTCAGATTTCTATATTTTTACATAACTTACACGATGCTTTCAGAATTGCTCTAGACTGGTGTCATGGTGTTGTTGGACGAATATGTGACTGGATGGGTAATTAATCCTGATTATTGCATGATGCTGGTTTCTATGTTGCTGTATCTCAGCCATGCATCTAGAGTGGACACTGTATATAACTCCTCAAAGTTTACCATCATTTAGTTGCCATCATTCATTGCAGCTGCAGCCTGAGCCCAGGGAGAGTGCTTGACATTCTGGAGGCAAGCCCAAATGCTTCTTGACAGGTCTGATGGTTCTTGGGGATGCTGTGTTCTTTGGCTGTAGGACAAATTCATAGAATCAGGCTGCAGAAAAAAACAAAATTGTTGTGTACAGATATGACTAGGCATTATTGCAGTGTTTTTAGCAGTCCCATTGTCAAGTCTTCCCTGTGTAAAGCTAAACTGCAAACTCAGCCCTAAACTCTATCATGGACACTACATATGCCTCCGTCCAGGCTAGAAATTAGATATAATGTCCCGTATAGGGTCCTTTACAATGTACAAGGTGTGTTATTTTGCTCCTAACAGTGGGGACTGGAGTTGCACTCCCACCCTCGTGGTTGTACTGTGGACTGAACACTAGAGGTCAGTGTTGTTCTTTAGAAGGTCATCGAAAATGCAGCAAACCACAAGGAAAACACAGAAGAGATTACACATTGGATAAAGTATCAACAGCACAAGAGGGAAGGAGAAGCCTTTTATCTTAAGTTACACCAACAGAGAAAGAATCCATGAAGAAAGTCACACTCGACTATGAAAATATTAGCACTTCACCAAATATTACCCACAGGGCAGTAGAGAATCACAGGAAACCTAGAGATCAAGTCATCAAATAACTGCCTGGAAAGCCAAAAATAGGGGAAGCGATACTAACATGATATATCCATAGAAAATATTCCCATTTGTCCATCTACTTATCATTACTGGAGAAATATGCCAGAGAAATGTCACCCTCTAATTTATCATAGTAGGTGTTAATGACATATGGACCGCTCTAGTGGAGGTGGGAAATTGCTTGTTTGCCCTTATTTTATAAAAATAAATAGATAAATACAGCTTTGTGGGACTGTAGAGAATTGCTGCAGTCAATCTTCTGTCTGCTGGAGCCTGGGGCAGCTTGTGGCTCCAATGTGAACACGGTCTTGTCAGAGTCAGTACACTGTGATGGATGCATGGGTCCGACGGCTGGACTTACAGGAGTCTGTCAGAAATCAGCAAGTCAACAGTAGTCCTGGTAGCGGACTATGCTACGAGGAGCCATTTGTAAGCTAAAGATATCACTTCTCTTAGCGCAAAGTCCCCTACAAGGAATGATGCTGACTGCGACGCCAGATTCCGAGCTGACAGACCCCCCTTAACTTTATATTCTCTTTTCTGCTTTTAATATCCCAGTAATCTACAAAGTAACATTAACATACTTCGGTGTCTTACTCTGTCTTACTCTGAATATTATCCATAATCCCCCAACATGCTATATGGGCCCTAATGGAACTCTCCCAGGCCTCGCAGTATGGGATTGTATGTTACATACTGAACCATAAGTTCAACTAGTGCTACTGTATCTACTACTGTGGACTACAGTTCTATCTGCAACACCACAATATGCAGTCCTATGCAACACCACAATATGCAGCCCTATGTAACACCAAAAATGCCATCCTATGTAACACCACAATATGCAGTGCTATGTAACACCAAAATATGCAGTCCTATGTAACACCACAATATGCAGTGCTATGTACCACCAAAATATGCAGTCCTATGTAACACCACAATATGCAGTGCTATGTAACACCAAAAATGCAGTCCTATGTAACACCACAATATGCAGTGCTATGTAACACCAAAATATGCAGTCCTATGTAACACCACAATATGCAGTGCTATGTAACACCAAAATATGCAGTCCTGTGTAACACCACAATATGAAAACCTATGCAACACCACAATATGCAGTCCTATGTAACACCAAAAAATGCCATCCTATGTAGCACCACAATATGCAGTGCTATGTAACACCAAAATATGCAGTCCTATGTAACACCACAATATGCAGTGCTATGTAACACCAAAAATGCAGTCCTATGTAACACCACAATATGCAGTGCTATGTAACACCAAAATATGCAGTCCTATGTAACACCACAATATGCAGTCCTACGTAACACCACAATATGCAGTACTATGTAAGAGAACTGGCATCAGCAGTAGATGTTATCTGCAAGTGATACCTAGGTTTACATGCAGTCCTATGTAACATCACAGATAGCACAGAGTGATAAATATCAGAGTACATTTAATATACTATATATACCTGTAATCTAATGTCCAGTAAATAAATCACATTACTATAATCACCAAATCCCAGGAATATCAGTGAGATTGGTTATTAAATGGATATACGACCAGATACATTAAAGATCCAAACTACAGCAATGCAAACGTTTAACCGTATCTTCATCTAGGATGAAATCCTGATAGTAAGGAAGCATTTTTACCATTTTCATTTATTTAAGTTTAATTTTAATGGGGCTTCCTATGATTGTATGTGTTAGCAAGTTAGAGGGACTTCTACCGTGCACAGCGATGTTTTACGTCACCTGTTCTGTATCGGACTACAACACAGTCACTTTCTCCTGAATGGGGCAGCATAGCGGCTTATTAGAAAGTCACTCTTACTGATCATAATGTATGGCAAATCCTAGCAATAGGCTCTTAAAATATGGGAATAACCCTTTAAATCCCCCTTTAATTTAACCCAATGAGTTCAAAGTAAAAGCAGACCACAGTAATAAATAATAAGTGCAGCCCTGCGAAAATCATCAAATAATGTAATGTGGTGAGTTATGACTTGTATCCAAACAGAATCTTTATGTATTTGCATTATACTGCTAGATGGCAATCACAATACCACAAAATAACAGCCACATAATGCTCTGGGCGTATCGCAGAGCTTGTTTTCTTCTTATTTTCTTGTATAGATTTTAGGCTCTATTTCTTAATTCAAAGCTCAATACAAATACAAACTAGTAAAACTCTTTATTTGCTCTCATTATTACGGGGCATCATTGTAATTCTGTATTCACACTGGCTGCTAGCAATTGAGGAGGCCACTAGGATATACTGCATGTACTTGTGTATTGGAGAATAGAGAAGAAGAATTGTGTTCTAAATAAATGGAGTAACAATTCCTGATGAGGTTTTATGAACAATTTCCAACAAGTTCAGCACTAATACATCAAAGCAAAGGAAAACTGATCAGACATTAATCTAGGCGATAAGTTTGGGGCCATTCATCATTTGCAAACCCAGCTCTACTCCCATTACCTAACACTTACCACAAAGCAGCAAGATAACATGGTACAGAAATGTGTAATTCTACCCCTAACCTAAAGGGGTTGTACCTAGTTGGGAAGATATCCACCATCCATAAGAGACAACTTTCCAATCGCTGGGTGTCCAACTGCCCGACTCCCACAAATCCCAAGAATGAGACTGTGAAGATCCCGATGTGAATGGAGTGGTGGTGGTCAATCATGCGCACCTTTACTCCCTCTAGTCTTTGGTACTTCCGTTGATGTGAATACTTTTCTGCCCAGTGATGAGAAAAGTATTCTAAGAAAGATACCTTTATTGGCTAACCAGAAAATGTTATGTCTGCAAGCTTTCAGAGCACAGAGGCTACTTCTTCAGGCTAATACAAAATAATTTTGTAATATGCCTGAAGAAGTAGCCTCTGTGCTTTGAAAGCTTGCAAACATAATATTCGCATCAATTTTTCTGGCTAACACGGTACCACAATATAATTTGCTATTGTACATCGTACTCCCGTTGAGAATGAATGGAGCGGCAGTGCACATGGTCGACCGCCAACGCATTCACACGCAGCTCTTGAACGCCCCGTTCCCTGGATCAGTAATGATCGCAACAGTCGGACCTCCAGAGATCAGGAAACTTGCTACAATCCTTTATCATGCCGCCTGACTTTATATGCTTTAGGTGTCCAGTTCCAGTTTTCTCCATCATGATACCCTTCTTGTAAGGTGATATAACTTAATGTATTGGGTTCGTAAAGAAATGCTACATCATTCTTTAATCTAAGAAAGTCGAACACTATGTTCAATAGTTGTCAGAGCAGAAATAAAATTGTAAATCTAAGCTGTGACCATCACCATGATCAGTGCCATCTATCCATTACTCATTATCGGAGCCTCAGGTTGTTCGAGTGCATTCTACTTCAAAACTGCCAATGCCATCTGTGTTGCCAATATTTGCCTCTTCTTGGCTGTGGATGTACCTGGAGCCGGTCATTTTCCCGCTTGCTTATCTTCACATTTTGTGACCATGGTAGCTGAGACGTGGCCTAAATAACAGGACTATTAATTACTGCTCAGCAGGGAGGGTACAGACAAGTTAAATCCAAGATTAATGCAAGCCTTTCTGACACTGCAGTAAGTGGCCTGTTGGAACACGCTGACCTGTGAAAATGATTGTGGTAAAGCAGAATGATCAATTCACTGTTTAATGAAGTGAATGGGCTCAATAGACGGCACGTTCAGAGGTTTTGAGCGTGTAGACATACGCAGCAGAAATGAAGTTGTCATTTAACTACTATTTTTGCACCATGAGATGTAATTAAAGCCAGCAGACTAAAAGTGAAGGTTTACGTGCAGCTCAATATCCCTCTATCAAAAGTCTTGCATTTGTATCCAATTTTTGGGGGTTTTTTGCCTCTGTTTTATTTGTGCCATATATATATTTATTTTGCACCTTTAATTTTTTTCTATTTCATATATTGTCACCTTTTTTTTACCTTTGCCAATACGGGAAGGGTTTGAGCTTCCAGATATTTCAGCTAATTCAATTGCAATGTCTTAAAAAGTCTTAGTTTCAAACTTTTGTTGCAATTGCACTTAAGTCCCTCTTCCTTAAAATCTTTGTATTCACTTTGTAACACTTTAGCGGCTCATGCATATTTTTGGCATTAAAAAGGTTAAAAATAAAAATAAAAAACATTTTTGGACTTCGCGTAAAAATGTTTTAATAACCACGTGTGCCGTTTTGAAAACTTTGATGCAAAAATGTCAATGAATGCCACGAGACAAAAAAAGAAAATTGACTTTAAAAAAAAACCTCAAATGATGAATCGGTTGTCATTCTCTAGTCTCTAAGAAGCAGAGTCCTTTGTTGTTGTGTAAGCAGCAAAGTGCAAACACTGGAGAGCTGTTTAATTTACATACAACGTCAAAAGGTCGTGCCATATTCAACACGAAACCCTATACGTGGGCGTCATGTATATCAGTCTAAATATCAAATATGTTAATTTTTGCTCTTTTTATGCTTAAGAGTTCAGTAATGAGCCCAACTGAATGATTGACATAAATCACTGATTGCCCATTGGGCTCCTAACTATAGTTACCACTTACATAACTAAGGTGCTTCACGCCTCCTCGGTTGTGTTGCTCTACATTGTACAATGCAAAAAAATATTGTCGTACCGTGTTAACCAGAAAAATTGATGTAATACTTCTCATTTTTTGGGGACATAAGTAGTTGCTCTACATTGTAATTTGTCCAACTCAACAGCATTCTTTTTTGAACTAGGTTCCAGACTGCATATTCCAAACGAGGCTGCACTAATGGTTTGTAAATCGGTAATATACGTGCCTACCTGGGAAGTCAATGCTTCACATATCATGTTGCCTTCAATTGCATCTGATTGACAATATTTGTTTATAGATGTGTACCAAGTTCTGAACCTAAAAGAACATTATGTTCATAGTTTTAGATTTACAGATTTGTTGGTTATTTTCCATAAAATGGATACTGGAAGCAGAGCTTAGTTCACATTGACCCACAATGACAAATGTAAACCAATTTCCAATGCTATCTTTCCCATCCACAGTACTGTTGGCTGATAATATGTGGCACTTCTGATCCATGAGATCTGCATCCCTGGTAGCCATTCTACAGTATTATATAATAGATAGTCAATGCAGTCCAGCTCTCCGGCACATAATGAAGTGAATATGAATCATATGAAGTCAAACCATGAATGCTGTGCTCCTCAGGTCAAATTGAATGAGTAGATTAGTTCCAGTCTCTGGGCTCAGGCATGGTAATACCTGAGAGTACTGTAGATGTGAGACAGCAGGAGAACAGGCAGATAGCATCGTCCATCGTTCCCGCAGTCTGGCAGCAGCAAGACTGATTATCTTGTGAGGAGCGTCGTCCTCATTCCCTGTAATGTCTCAGCAGCAGTTTGATTTCTCTGGCAACTATTCATCTCTGCTCAAATAAACTCTTGTAGATCTGTGAGAATCAGTGATGGTGCTTCATAGCTGGACAGAATGTTTCCTACAAATCTTCTTCTAGATACATAATTCAAAGTAACTGACCTGTATGAGATAATGGAAGTGATACAGATGCAGAATCTAAACTCCCTCTAGTTTACCATTGATCTCTAACAGGAATATTAAGAATAATACTTTTTATTTGTAATCACCAACATATTCCATAACCTTTTTACAATTTAGTGGCCACGTGCAAACAATCTCCGACACTCCAGTCTGTAGCAGCGTATGGATCGATGGGAAGCATTGCTAACTTCTTGGAGTAACTAAGAAACAAATGAATCAAGAACTAGATTCTGAAGAAATATTTAGGAAGGGAGAACCAAGGTTATGTGTTAGACCTGTCCAAAAATATGTTTTTTTCTTAAACTTAGGGACACTGGTAATTATCTTGATTTTCTCAGATTGTACATTCCAGAGAGAGCTTGTAGATGTCAAATACAGAGAGAGGAGGAGATGTATATATGGGATGGTAGTTCAGCATTGTGGAGAGCTTTGTGGGTAAGTTTGTGTTTCATTCGATAGCAAATGGACAATTATTCCTATCCTGGACAGAGTGGAGACATCATTGTAGGAGCTGGACAGAAATATGAGCCTATCTGTTGTATTCAAGATTAGAGAGGGGAGTGTTTATTGTGTGTGTCGGGTGGGGGGACCAATTAATAATGAGTTGCAGTAGTCAAGACAAGAATAAATCAAAGCAACAGTAAAAACGTTTACGGTTTTGATGGTAAGAAAAGACAGATTTTGAAGCTTTTGGGATGGTGGGGACATAAGTATACAAGTGATTGGATCTAGAGTTGAAGGATGACATGGTAGAACCAAATAAACAGAAAATGAAATATCAAAATTTAATAATTTGCAGAGGGAGAAAACACAAGAATTCTACTTTTGGAAAGATTCAAAATCTGATAGAGGGAGGACATGATGCAAGAGTCAATGGACAATCACAGGTGTTTTGTAGTATAGTAGGGGTGATAGTAGAAGAATGTAAATGGTGTACTCGGTGTAGAGATGGTTCTGGAAGACAAATCTGGTGATAGTTTGTCAAATAGGTGTTGTGTAGAGAGAAAGGAGGAGGGGATCTAGTGCTGACTATGAAGAACCCCAACAGCAACATAAAGAAGATAGTAGGAGGAGCAAGCAAATGACACACTAAAAGAGTGGACAGAGAAATATTTGAGCCAAAATAGAGCATTATCTTGAAGGCCAACAGAGTGGAGCATGTTGAGGAATTGTTGACCTGTAGTGTCAAATGCTGCAGCAATATCAAGAAGAATCAGAAGAGAATAGTTGCAACTTGATATAGCTATTAATAGACAGTTTGAGAGTTTATTAAGTACAGTTTCTGTTGATTGTAGTCTGAAAACCAGATTGTAAAGGTTTAATAAAAGAAATATTATAAAGTAAGTGGATTACAGGTGAGTAGACCAGTCATTCCAGGAGTTTAAAGCTGAAAGGGAGATTAGAGATGGGTCTACAATAAGCAGAAGTGGAATGGTCAAGAGACATTTTTTAGTACTAGGGTTTTAATAGCACAATTAAAAGAAGGAAACGTACAAAAAGAAAGAGGGTGGTAAAGGCGTTGTCCATAGAAGAAATGTCAGCATCACCTATCCATAAGATTCGGGACAGCTTATAACACCACTGGGACCTCCATTGATCAACAGAAAGGAGAACTTTCATTGTAATTAAAATGTAACATCAGTATGCATGCTCGATTGCTGCTATATTTTATGGGACTATTGAGTACTTTTTTCTGCCAGTGCTTATAGAGTATGAATGGTGCAATCGTTGAGCAAGTGCACTGCTTCTCTATTCTAATTGGGGATAAAGGTTACTCATTCTGCCTATCGGAGGAGACAAGTCATTAGACACCCATAATCTATAAATAATCTGGTTGCTTCGCATTCGCACTATGGTAGGGTTTGCAACATTACAGTAATTGCTGATGGCTGATTGAAGAGCTTTGCTGTAGTTATTTATCAAAGACTTGAGATCTCAGTTCTGCAACTAATGCTCCATATGCAGATGACAGCTTGCTGTAAAGTACGTGTCTGTAGTACGTGCACATATATAATGTTTACACCAAGTAATGTCTAAAAATACTTTAAAACAATTAGCACTTGATTAGGAGGAAACAAAACAAAAACATTAGTAAAAAGAAAAAAAAAATCTGAAAAAAGGAGGATCTAAGGCTGTGCTCACCTTTGCTTTGCATAGAAACTGTAACGTGCTGCGGCAGTGTAATACAGCACAACCTCCACCAGGGGGTCATGGTGAGGGAAGAGAGGTTGCGCACACACACACACACACACACACAGCGTAGTAACACAGAGCACCAGCACAGGTGTCACAGGTAATGAAAGAGTAGTCAGACTAGCCGAAGTCAGCAACTGTAAGGAGCAGAGTTGGGAGACAGCAAGTGTGTAGTCAGGGACGAGTGAGAAGTCAGCACCTACCAGGAACGTGGTATCAGAAACGTAAGACGTAAGCCGTTGTCAGGGCACAAGCTAGATGGTCAAAAGCCAGTCGGAAAGCGTGGTATTAGAAACGGAAAAACCAGAAGCAGAGTCCAGAGATAAAGCGGGGTCATACACAAGTCCAGGAAATCAGGGGCAGGAGGAACACTAAAGGAATACAGCTCAGAGGCACTATCTTTGAAGCTCGTAGTATAGCTGACGCTGGTCCGCAGGCTGCAGAGCACTGAAATAGCCCAGCCAGCTCCAGAACGAGGCAGAGGGGATTATCCCCTGCATGACCAGTCCAAAGAGAAGACAGCAGAAAACAAACTCTGGATTGGATCATGACAGAAACCATACAGAAAACTAACATATATAATATGTCATTGAGTTCTGTTGAGTGTTATTGTCGCATTGTTTGATACAGACTTTACTTATTCCTGGTTTCCATTATCCCCAAATGAATCCTAAAGGTTCATAATAATCTCAAACACTAGTTGGGTTTCTCATCAATGAGTGATTCCATCTCTTATACCTGAGATGCTTGAATATCATTGATGGTTAGGAGGGTGGGACCTTATTATTCGAGAAAGAAGAATTGAATCATCGGGTTGAAGAGTCTAGATACTTTGTTGGAATCCACCCCTCTACAGAGCAATTTTGAAGAGGCTTTAGAAAACTGTAAAATTTCTAGTTATTTTAAAGAAAGTCAATAGAAATATAAAAAAGTTATATACCAGGATATTACTAAAATTTGGCCCACTATTTCAGTGCCTTGAAAAAGTATTCAGACCCCATGAACTTTTAAACATTTTCTCACGTTACACCCACAAACTTAAATGTTTTTTATTTAAATTTTATGTAAAGCAGCAAAACAATTTAGCAAATGTTTGTGATATGTAAAGGAAATCATACATTTCAAATTATTTTAAAAATATAAATCTGATAATTTTTACATGCAATTATATTCAGCCCCCCCTGAGTCAATACTTTGTAGGACCACCTTTCACTGCAATTACTGCTACAAGCCCTTTGGGGTATGTCTCTATCAGCTTTGATCATCTAGAGGTTGAATCTTTTGCCCATACTTTCTTGTAAACAAGCTCTAGCTCAGTGAGATTGGATAGAGAACATCTGTTAACAGCAGTTTTCAAGTCTTTCCACAGAATCTCAATGGTATTTTTGTCTCGACTGGATGATTCACACAGATGAATATGCTTGGATCTAAACCATGCCATTGTAGTTCCGGCAGTATGTTTAGGGTCGTTGTCCTGCTGAAAGGTGAACCTACACCGCAGTCTCAAGTTTTTTGCAGCCTCTAACAGGTTTTCATGCAGGATTGCCCAGTATTTAGCTCCATCCATATTTTCATATACTCTGATCAGCTTCCCTGTCCCAGCTGAAGAAAAGCATCCCCACAGCATGATGTTACCACCACTATGTTTGACAGTGGGGATGGTGCTTTCAGGGTGATGTGAAGTATTAGTTTTCTGCCACACATTGCATTTTGCAAGTAGCCCAAAGACTTTTACTTTGGTCTTATCTGGCCAGAGCATCTTCTTCCACATTCTAACTGTGTCCCCTACATGGCTTTTTGCAAACTACAAGCAAGACTTCTTATGGCTTGCTTTCAAAAATAGCTTTTTCTTGCCAATTTGCTATGATGGCCAGATTTGTGGAGTATATGACTAATAATTGCCCTGTAGACAGATTTTCCTACCTCAGCTGTGCATCTCTGCAGATCCTCCAGAGTGACCATGGGTCTTTGGCTGTTTCACTAATTAGTACTCCCCTTGCATTGGATGTCAGTTTAGGTGAATGGCCATGTCTTGTTAGGTTGCAGAACTGTGCCATATGTTTTACTCTTTTGGATGACAGATTGAACAGTGTTCCGTGATATGTTCATAGTTTGGGCTATTTTTTTTATAACCTAACCATACTTGAATTTTCTCCATACCTCTACTCCTGATCTGTCTGGTGTGTTCTTTGATTTTTTTATGCTGTTTGATCCCTTATGTTATCAAATAAATTTATGAGGCCTTCACATACTTATTTCATGCAATAAAATGAAATTTAATTATGCAAAAATCATACAATGTGATTTTCTGATTATTATTTTTAGATTCTATCTCTTACAGCTGAAGTGTACCTATGATAAAAAATTACAGACTTCTCCATTCTTTGTAGGTAGGAAAATTTGTAAAATCAGCAGTGTATCAAATTCTTATTTTCCCCACTGTACATACAACTGTACGATTGTAAGAAGGAAAAAATAACTGATCTCCTGAGACACATGTAAAATTTCTTACACATTTCTTACAGTTTTGTTTATGTAGGTTGAAAAGAAAGAAGGTTTGAAGAGTAACCGTTAACCGTTGTTTAAATTTTTATTACATACAGTGCCTACAAGTAGTATTCAACCCCCTGCAGATTTAGCAGGTTTACACATTTGGAATTAACTTGGCATTGTGACATTTGGACTGTAGATCAGCCTGGAAGTGTGAAATGCACTGCAGCAAAAAAGAATGTTATTTCTTTGTTTAATTTTTTTTTAAATTGTGAAAAGTTTATTCAGAGGGTCATTTATTATTCAACCCCTCAAACCACCAGAATTCTGTTTGGTTCCCCTAAAGTATTAAGAAGTATTTCAGGCACAAAGAACAATGAGCTTCACATGTTTGGATTAATTATCTCTTTTTCCAGCCTTTTCTGACTATTTAAGACCCTCCCCAAACTTGTGAACAGCACTCATACATGGTCAACATGGGAAAGACAAAGGAGCATTCCAAGGCCATCAGAGACAAGATCGTGGAGGGTCACAAGGCTGGCAAGGGGTACAAAACCCTTTCCAAGGAGTTGGGCCTACCTGTCTCCACTGTTGGGAGCATCATCCGGAAGTGGAAGGCTTATGGAACTACTGTTAGCCTTCCACGGCCTGGACAGCCTTTGAAAGTTTCCTCCCGTGCCGAGGCCAGGCTTGTCCGAAGAGTCAAGGCTAACCCAAGGACAGCAAGGAAGGAGCTCCGGGAAGATCTCATGGCAGTGGGGACATTGGTTTCAGTCAATACCATAAGTAACGTACTCCACCGCAATGGTCTCCGTTCCAGACGAGCCCGTAAGGTACCTTTACTTTCAAAGCGTCATGTCAAGGCTCGTCTACAGTTTGCTCATGATCACTTGGAGGACTCTGAGACAGACTGGTTCAAGGTTCTCTGGTCTGATGAGACCAAGATCGAGATCTTTGGTGCCAACCACACACGTGACGTTTGGAGACTGGATGGCACTGCATACGACCCCAAGAATACCATCCCTACAGTCAAGCATGGTGGTGGCAGCATCATGCTATGGGGCTGTTTCTCAGCCAAGGGGCCTGGCCATCTGGTCCGCATCCATGGGAAGATGGATAGCACGGCCTACCTGGAGATTTTGGCCAAGAACCTCCGCTCCTCCATCAAGGATCTTAAGATGGGTCGTCATTTCATCTTCCAACAAGACAACGACCCAAAGCACACAGCCAACAAAACCAAGGCCTGGTTCAAGAGGCAAAAAATCAAGGGGTTGGAGTGGCCTAGTCAGTCTCCTGACCTTAACCCAATTGAAAACTTGTGGAAGGAGCTCAAGATTAAAGTCCACATGAGACACCCAAAGAACCTAGATAACTTGGAGAAGATCTGCATGGAGGAGTGGGTCAAGATAACTACAGAGACCTGTGCCGGCCTGATCAGGTCTTATAAAAGATGATTATTAGCTGTAATTGCAAACAAGGGTTATTCCACAAAATATTAAACCTAGGGGTTGAATAATAATTGACCCACACTTTTATGTTTAAAATTTATTAAAATTTAACTGAGCAACATAACGTTTTGGTTTGTAAGATTTATGCATCTGTTAATAAATCCTGCTCTTGTGTGAAGTTTGAAGGCTCTAACTTATTTGCATCTTCTCAAACCTGCTAAATCTGCAGGGGGTTGAATACTACTTGTAGGCACTGTAAATCAATAGTTCACGTGAAAATAAGCAACTTTTTAATAAATCCAATAAAAAAATTATTTTATTTTTATCTGGACTGATCTTTTACTTTCATTTCATGGGTAAAAGGACCAATAGATACAGACATTCTGCTGCAAATTCTCATAAATGACAGTTACAGGTCTCCATAGAATTTTATGAGCACCAACTGCCATCTCCATTAGTAATGTAAATATCTGTATTCACTTAAAACAGATTTTACCCTTGAATTGGTCATTTTGAGAAGGAAATATGAGTTCTGGAGGAGAAAGAAGTGAATTTCTTAATACGCGTTGAGCCTAATTATTGCAGCAATTTGTAAACTTTTGTTTTAAATTGTATATTAGCAAGGATGATCTCAGAGATTAAATATATTGTGAGAAATATTAAAGTTGGACGGAAAGTTGCTATTATTTAACAATGAATTCAATTTTGCAGGTTCACATGCCAAGCCCGAATCATTCCCGGTGTAGCAGGCCAGATTATCTCCCCCGCCCAGAATATACCCGGGGTTAAAGTGGCCTTGGCCAGATTATACCTCAGGTATATTCTGGCCTAGGCCAAACTATATCCCAGGGTATAAATTGGCTTAGGCCAGTTTATAGCCCTCTGGGCCAGAATATACCCAAGGTATATTATGGCCTAGGCCAAACTATACCCCGGGGTATAAATTGGCCTAAGCCAGATTATACCCCTCCGGGTCAGAATATACCCCAGGTGCTGTAGATCAGATTTTTCATGCTTTTGAGAACAATCAAAAACAGGGCCCCAGGCAGCACATGGGGGGCAGAGACAGTGAGCAGGGTCCCAGTTAGGACACGGGGCCTCAGGCAGTGCACAGGGCCCCAGGCAGCACACAGGGGCAGAGACAATGAGCGGGTTCCCAGGCAGCACACGAGGCCCTAGGCAGCATACAGAGGCCCCAGGCAGCACACAGGGGCCCCAGGCAGAGCACAGGGGCCCCAGGCAGAGCACAGGGGCCCCAGACAGCACACAGGTAGCAGAGACAACAAACAGGTTCCTTGGCAGCACACTGGTCCCCAGGCAGCGCACAGGGCCCCAGGCAAAACACGGAGCCCAAGGCAGGACGCGGGGGCCCCAGGCAGCACACATGGGCCCCAAATATCTCACAGGGGTCCCAGACATCACACAGGATTGAGTGACATAGTCAAGAATGGGGCCACAGACATCGCACAGGGCATCCCAGACAGCACACAAGAGGGCAGAAACAGCACACAGGGGGGCAGAGACAGTGCACAGGGGCCCTGCACGCTGTCTCTTCCCCCTTGCGTGCTGTCTCTGCTCCCCTGTGCGCTGTCTAGGGCCCTGTGTGCTGTCTGGGGCTCCAGTGCACTGCCAGGGGCCCCTGTATGCTGCCTGGGGCCCCTGCGCTCTGCCTGGAGCCCTGTGTGCTGCCTGGGGCCCTGTGCGCTGCCTGGGACCCCGTTTAATGGCTCTGCCCCCATATGCTTCTTGGGGCCCTGTGCACTGCCTGGGGCCCTGTGCACTGCCTGGGGCCCCGTGTGCTGCCTGGGGCCCCATGTGGTGTCTGGTGCCCTCTGCACTTCCAGGGGCCACTGTGCACTGCCTGGAGCCCTATGCACTGCCTGGGGCCCTGTGCTCTGCCTGGGGTCACGTGCGCTGTCTGGGGCCCCTGTGTGCTTCCTGGGGCCCTCGTGTGCTGCCTGGGGCCTCCGTGTGCTGCCTAGGGCCCCATGTGCTTCCTGGGGCCCCCGTGTGCTTCCTAGGGCCCCATGTGCTTCCTGGGGCCCCCGTGTGCTGCCTGGGACCCTGTTCGCTGTCTCTGTCCCCTGTGTGCTGCCTGGGGCCCTGTGTGCTGCTTGGGGCCCCGTGTGCAGCCTGGGACCCCGTTCACTGTCTCTGCCCCCCCGTGTGCTGCCAGGGGCCCCTGAGTGCTGCCTGGGGCCCCATTTTTGATGGTTCTCAAAAGCGTGAAAAATCTGATCTCCAGCAGCTGGGCTATATTCTGACTCGGAGGGGTATAATCTGGCCTAGGCCAATTAATACCGCGGGGTATAGTTTGGCCTAGGCCAGAATATACCCGGGGCATAATCTCACCTAGGCCACTATAACCCCGGGTATATTCTGGGTGGGGAGTTAATCTGGCCTGTTACACTGGCAGATGATAGCTGATTTAATCAGCCATCATGTGCCTTTTTAAAAGCACACGTGCATTCAATCTCTGACAGCGGCAATTAAAACCCGTGGAAAGATATGCTCTGGGTGGTCTGTATATAGATGGGAAAGAAAGGAGAGAGATACTGAAGGATGAACTGAATACAGGGGGGTGAGAGGAGAGATATACTCCCAGAGAGGGTTCCTTGTACTAGGGGCTGAGATTAATTGAGATTATCCTGTTATGATTAAGAACTATATTGTTTGAAACAAATAGGTTTCAACTTTGCTGTTGTCCGTGATTTGTTTTTGCCCTGTTTTAGTCAATAAATACGGTATTTTACTCACATGTGCTGGATTACGTTTTGGAGTTTCCCAGGAATCTGAATGCTTCCTCCCTCCTTCCTTCTAGTTTCACCTGTGAGCTGGCAGGTTCCTTGCACTGTGAATGAATGAGAGGAATTATACAGGTGAACTACATCCTTCTTTTTTTGAGAGAGAAGTAGTAGACCAGCACCACCTAGATACACAGTAACTTGTCCATACACCTCAAAAAATAATGTAGGCAAGGAAAAGTGGTGGGTATGTTTGAATTGCATCAGTGACCCCTATAACGTGACCTGAAAAACCTGAATAGAAAATGGTGAAAATATTTTATTCTAATCAAAGTGAACAATGAAGGCATAAACATATATAACAAGGCAAAATCAGTCTTTGTCTCCACAAATATGCATAAATGTGGCTATCTAAGCTTATCAACAAGATGCTAATATTGAACAAAATATAAGAATACATGGGTACAATAGTTAATACCAAAGTAATATACCAAATAAATAGCAAAGGCTATTTGATGGCTATGGTAGCCCAAAAGACCATAGCAGGTAGATAATAAGCATATACAGTATGAAAAATAATTCAAATACCACATCCTACCCTGAATGAGTACAAGGGAATAGGGTGTGAGCCCCACACATTACGCCAGCAAGTGGGGCTTCATCAAGGGTGTGCCTAATGTTCACTTAGATCAGTAGGTATAGGGATTCAAATGATTAATTAGTATTCAGGTTTGAGGAATAATAAGCACATATTTATCAGTGAATGCAGTTATGTATCATTTAAAGCTTAATAGTGAGGAGGAGGAGGTGTAATCCCAGGAGTTCATGTTATAAAGAGATACGGGCATGCGTGTCACAGTAGACCGCACTACTGGAAATGACAAAGTAATATCCTTGGAAATGGCATTCAAAAGACCTGAAGATGGCGATCCCGGCGTGCTTGTCACAGTGAACTGCACTGCCGGAAAGGATAGAGTGAGTCGACGAAAATGACGCACCGTAATTTTTGGATTATAAGACACACATTTCCCCCCAGATTTGGGAGCAAGATGGGAGTGCATCTTAGAATCCAAATGTCACTTACCAGGGGGGCAGGGTGGCTGCAGTGGAGTGAGGTCACAGGAGGTAGGGTCGCTGCTGCAAGAGGTCGGCGGTGGCAGAAGTGGGGCCGACGCTGTGGGACCCATGTTGGGAGATGGGAGTGTCCGGAGGTGTGAGACTGTGGGTCCATGGCTAACTGAGAACTCAGTCTGCGCTTGTGACACTCTGCTGGCTATTTTCCCAAAGCCCAACTGCAAGGAAATCCTCTCACCACCATTTTATCAAAGCCTAGGGTCTGCAGCTTTACACTGCTCCTCCCAGCATCAGGCCCTGCAGAACAGTGAGCTCTGCTGGAACCAGCTAGAGATCTAAAATCACACAAGCAACTACACTGTTGATGATGGAGGAATATAACATCGGTCAGGCAAATTACTGTAGAGCTGCAGAAATTACACAGAATTATAAGGCGAATTCTAAACTTAGAATAGTCTGATAATACGTGGGGCTTGTCAGGACTACACGGGAGAGCAGTGCGGCACTGAAGTACAGCTCCGAAATAGATAGTTTTAGCAGATGAGAATAGGACAAGCAGTGAGGGGCAGATAAAGATTATACAAGTATAAAGGAGCAAGAAATAAAATCCATGTGCTTAGTCTGTTTATTAATAATAAGCATGCATTTTCTGTGCATTTTGTTAAAAATAATGTGATTCTGGTAATAATAATCCTTTAAATGTCAGTATTTTTCAAGCCACGTCCTGGTTTGAAGTTTCTAAATAATCAAGAATACATTACAGAACGGAGGTTGATTCATTCATGGTGACAGTGCCAAGGATTGTCAAGATGATATCTCTTATTATTGAACCTTCTCAAGGTTTCTGCTGCAGAATTTTTCCTGTCAGACCTGGATTTTAACAAATGGAAATACAAATACATCTCAATAATACATAGGAGGCGTAAGCCTGATCTACGCTCTGTCATGGCAGCCTGTTTCTGTCTGTGACTTTGATTATGGCACATCTAGGTTTTATATTTTCTACCTGTGGTAAAATGAACAAAAAATTCTCTCTTTCTCCTTGTTCGGGAAGTGTGACCGTCACCATCTGTTACTTCACTGCCAAGATTGTGTCAGGACATGTCAGAAGATCCAAATACTCAGTAGAAAACTGTTATGTCTTCACAAATGCTAAATCCCGGATATAAGGAAAGTTGTCCAGATATTAAAGAGGAATTGTCAGCTTGCTCCTTATTGCATTCCATAGCAAAGATATACTAATCCTTTCTATTTTTACATGGCATAAATTTAGACTAGCTGCACCAAATTTGTCACAGTGGTTCTTGTTACTTGACACATTTGGTGAATCATTAGTCCGAGAGAGGGCTTCATAGGTATTATTCAGAGGTTCAATATTATACTGTATATGGAATTCAATTTTTTTGCGCACCTAAATACTTGAATAGGCGAGTCTCATCCGAAATGCCAAAGAGACTGGATGATTTTTTTTCATGTAAATATTCAGTCCATGGCAAGAAAAAATGGTCATCCGAACAGCACTGTTGAATCACATTGGTCAGAGTACTGTAAGTTTTTTCACTGACAACCTTGGACCAAAAATATAGAAACTAGCCATAGAGTATACCTGCCTAATGGGCATTTATTCTGCTTCATTTTAATTCCACTTATTTTCTTTATTCTTAATGCACTAGAAAGCAGCAGCAAACCAGCTTAATATTTTTTGCGGAAAAAAAAATCTGTAAGGGTCAGTGGAGACAGTGTGCTTGCTTGTAACAAGCGACTGTACTGAATTTTTGCATTTCTTGGACGAACCTTTTTGTGAAGTCAGAAATAATTAACATTTAAATATCCAAGAAAATTCTTCTCAAGATCTAGACATTTAACTGCGACTATTTCACAAAGTGTGCATTTCAGAAACACTTTTTTCTCCTGTGCATCCCTATAAGCCACACCAATACAGCTTCCTGTTGCATGTGCTTGCTTTTTGATCACGTGCCTACCTAGCATTTTTGGGAAGGATATTGATTTTGGTAAAAGGGATCTGTCAGTAGGATCAACCCTCCTCATACATTTCAGGTGGGAGACCCAGCAAGTTTTTCAAGAGGAAAATACTTCAGGAAACTATTTGGCCATACTTGGTCATTTCTTGAGCACTTTTTAAACATGTTTGTATGGTAGCATTTTTTTAAACATTTTTCCAGCGACTGTTTTATTGTCGTTTTCAGTATGTTTTTTTAATTCTATTTTATAATGAAGAAACTGCTTGCATTTTTTCAAGCAAAAACACTGGTAAAATGTTCAAAGAGACACCTTTCCATTGACTTGTAATGAAAATATAGCAAATCTTCATAGCTGAGGACACCTGAAGAATGGCTTGCTCTTTTCTTTTAGAAACCCGACACCATTAAAATACTGAACATATGAACAGTATGTTAATTTTACATAGAAATTGTTTTAATGCTTTTTCAGGTGGGCTTTGGAATAGACCCATCTGAAAAAAGACATACTCTTAGGTTGCATTTGTGTTAAAGCACTTAAAAAGGGTTGAAAACACCTCTAGGAGACCTCAGAGAATTACCCACATTTGTTAATTGCAATTTTGATTTTGGAAAAATTTGTCCACCTGGTGAATTTAATTTTCAAAAGATTTTATCATCTATAATGGTGACACAAACCAATGGTTTGTTTTTTAATAACATAAAAAAATTTCATAAACTTGGTTTCACTAATATTATACTAACCCACAGTGCACGCTATAGACCCTAGTCTTACAGAATGGTATTGATCTCTCTGCTCTTAATGAGGAGGCATGCTGGAGTCAGACACTCCCAATTCAGGAAGAGGTGCACAATTTTTCATGAATCTGAAGCTTCTAGTGAATGGAGTTAGGGTACCGTTACACTTAGCGATGCACCAGTGATCCCAACAACGATATGGATCGCTGGTACATCGCTAAGTGGTCGCTCGTGAGCTGCCACACAGGCAGATCTCACCAGCGACATTGCAGGGGTCGGGGGTCGCTACTTACCTGTCAGACGCGGCGATCCTGACGTCCTCCCGCCCGCGTCCACGCGTCACTCGTCGGCGCCACAGGAAGCCCAGCAGAAAGCACCCGACGAGAAATGGTCCAGGACGTTCTTGCGCGACCAGGGAGAACGAGTCGGTCAGAGGAAAGTACCACATGTAGCGATATCGCTAGCAATATCGCTGCTACGTCACAAAATCAGTGACGGGGGCTTTAGCCTTTATGGGTTATGGCAGAAATCTCCCTCTAGTCAGGTACTGAAGTGACATTGATTTTTCGCATTAGGAAACCACAGATTGCCATGAATTAGATGGGCTATGGCTTCATGACCCTGCCACGCCTCAGTTTCTCCCCAGTTCCTGTAGAGCTTGGAGAAAGTGACATGAAGATGCCAAAAGTCATAAAATTTAGGCAAAACTCTGAGTTGTGCATAATTTTTGTGACTTTTCAGAGCTTTTAGACCAGAATTCTGGCTTGAAAGCTCTGATGAATCCGGCCCTATGCGCACAATTATTAGGCAATTTGTATTTTGATGATTAATGTTAGAATTTAGCAACAAAAGTGCTGAAGGTTAATCAAAAAAAGTTAAATATGAAACCTAAATATTTAAGACAATAAAAGTGAGGTGTTGTCTTTCTTCAAAGAATACATGTGAAGAATTATTGGCCTACCATTAAGGTGCAGAATTATTATGCAACTAAATGAAAAAAGTACATTTTTTAATCTGATAAAGTAAAGTAATAACCTAATAACTCTAAATGTGCAAAAATTAATTTCTAACATTTCAAAAAAATATCAGTAACCAATATAGCCATCCTTCTTTTCAATAACAGACATAAGCTTTGCATTCATGGAGTCCATTTCTTAATATATTGACAATCAAGTTTTCAGGCAGCACCAACTACAACCTCCCAGACACAGTTCAGACGCGTGTAGTGTTTTCTTCACTGTAAATCTCCCATTTAAAAAGGGCCCATCAGTTCATGTTTAGGTCAGGTTATGAAGGCACCATGTCATCATTCTTTCATATTTGAGGCCTTTGCTGGCAGCCAAGAAGTAGTGACATTGCTGCATACAATGGAGCACGGTCCTGCATAAAAATAATGCTTTTCTTGAAACATGAAGACTTTTTCTGCACAACTGATTGAAGAAAGTTTCTTTTAAAAGCTGGCAGTGGGTTTGGGAGTTGAGTTTAAGTCATCTTCAACGTGAAAAGGTCCAACTAGCTCATCTTTAATGTCAGCCCATAGCAGTAGCCCATCGCCTACCTGATATAGACTTTTTATCCACATACACTAAGGCTATGTGCACACACTGCGGTTTTTGCTGTGTTTCCGCTGCGGTTTTGGCCCTGCAGAACCGCAGGTAGTTCCTCAGACATGGTACAGTACCATGTAACCCTATGGGTTTTCAAAACCGCAGTGCTCACGCTGCGGTTTTTTCCGCGCGTTTTTTTTTCCACAGCATGTCAATTGTTTCTGTGGATTTCGCTGCGGTTTCACACCTTTAACATGGTAGAGGTGTGAAACCGTAGGGCAAAACGGCAGGCCAAACCACAGCAAAACCGCAGGTCACTTTGCCTGCGGTTTTACCTGCAGTTCCGCGGGAAAAAACCCGCAGGTGATTCCGCAGAGCAGATAATTTGTTAAATAATCCTTTTTCTGCTGATAATTCTATATGCATATGCAGTATACTGTATGTCTTCTCACGGTCTATCAATCACATAATCTCCCTACAGTGCTGTTTCAGTCTCCTCTTTTTGTCACTACCAACTAGTTATTTGTACCCAGTTTAAAGGGAATGTCAGAAAATGAGCTGTTGTTTAAATCAGGTTCCTATCATAAATGTATCTTTTCAATAAATGAAATGTTAATAAAGATTTGTTGATGGAATTTTCCACACCACTATATACTGTTTACCTAAAAATGTTTCAACAGGCTCATTATGAGGACAACAGTAAGGGCCCATATTCATTATGCTATCATCAGCCAAACCAGTTGGTAACGACAGGATGGCTGACTGTCTAATGTCTGTAAGGGTCACCTACTCTCTGCCGATGTATGATGATGGGGAAGATAAGGATGTGTCTGATTTCAGACTACAAATCATTTTGTTCTTTAAGAGATAAGCTGCCGCCAGAAATATCTGGCAGTGACTTTTTTTTATAGATTATACTGGAGCGGACTGCAGATAGCTATTTAATCAATATGGGTGGCTATAAAATGAAAGGTAACATCTTTATATATAATAGAAAACACAGGATTCACCTTTACCAATATGTAAGAGTCACAGCCCTTCTCCTTCCATTCTCTTCACAAAGTTCTTGGCCTAAACCAGCATTTGTTTCAGATTACAACATAGACATCAATGTATGCAGCAAGGAGTTTTAAATCAGGTCTAGCAGTATGAAAGTTGAAAGATTTGCATAGATAAAATAAAAAAAAATAAAAACACTTATATAAATATATAATACCTATTCACGCTTTATGTGTATACATAAATACATATGAACATTTTTTTATTAAAAATTATAGCCTGATTTAAATAATAAGTTATTTTGCAATGATATGTATATTCCCTGTAAGTTTACAATATATTTGCTTGTATAACTTGATCTGCCTTACAATCTGCACCATAACCACAGATACTTCTGATAATTCTGCACATCTAGTATGACCTCAGCCATGCTTTTGTCATGCCTTTTCTTTGCATTGTCGCAAATCATGCTTCTACCTACAGTATAGCCAGTGACTAATGGGATCAGCTGCTGACATTCACCATGATAAGAGGAACAGTGGAAATGTAGCATTACATTATATTATTCAAACAAATTGATGAACATTTAATACATTGTAATACTAAAGGTGCATTTACACTGCTCAATTACTAGGAATAAGCTAATTAATCCTGCACATCTCCCAGAAAACACCATCCCTGCCATCAAACATAGTGGTGTCAGAATCATGCTGCCACGATCCATTTTTGGATCTGTCAGATTCTGGATTCTCTTTTATAAGCTTTTTCCCTTTAAGGCCATCGGGGGTTAATGTCAGTATTTGCCCCTGGTGGTCGTTGGTGTAACTACAACTGTGGTTGGTTTGCTGCTGGGTTTTCCCCCCCTATGGCCGCTGGTGTTACTACATGTTTAGTTAGTCAGCAGGTGGTGACTACTCCCTCTTCCCATTATAAGCCCACCTGGTGCTGCAGATCACTGTTGGTAATACAGGTCATTTGCTAACCAACCTTGGTGAAGACTGGACCTACCTGGTGCAGAGGGGGTTCAGCTTATCTGGAGCAGTGGTGATGCTGCTGGATGCTGATTGGGTGCATTACTCTGCTGCTGGGAGCATTGGCAGCAGATAAAGCTAAGTTTTGGATTTTAGGTGCTTTAACCCTGTGGTGTCTGTTTTATATTTCCTTTCGTGTTATTGGTGCAGTTCACCTTATTCCCTGTCTCACCTCCTGGGGAGGGGGTTGGGTGTTTAGCTCAGGGGTAAACAGGAGATAGGGACAGGTCGGGGACTTGGGCCTCACTACCATCAAGTGTACCCCCAAGTTAAGGAGAGTCAGGGCACCCCCTTTAGCCTAAGGGGCATTTCAGGGGCCCTGGTTCCACATCTCCTGTTTCCCCGCAACTGCCCCGTGACATATGCTGTGGGAATGCTCTTATTCAGCAGTGACAGTGAAGCTGGTCAGAGTTGATGTCAAGATGGAAATAGCTAAATACTGGGCAATCCTGAAGGAAAACCTGTTAGAAGCTGAAAAAGACTTGAGTCTATGATGTAGGTTCATCTTCCAGCAAGACAACAACCTTAAACATACTGCCAGAACTAGAATGGATGATTTAGATAAAAGTGTATTCATGTGTGTGAATTTCTTAGTCACAGACCAGACCAAAATCCCAAAGAGAATCTGTGACGAGACTTGAAAATTGCTGTTCATATACGCTCTCTATCCAATCTCACTGAGCTAGAGCTAGTCTGCTGAGAATAATGGACAAAAATGTCATGCTCTATATGTGCAAAGCTGGTAGAGACCCCAAAAGACGTGCAGAAGTAATTGCAGTGAAAAGTGGTCCTTCAACATATTGACTCAAGGGGCTGCAAGTAGCAATTTTGAGATTCATATTTTTACGATATTTAGTAAACCACTAATCATTTATTTGCTACTTTGTGTTGGTATATGACATAAAATCCTAATAAAATGCATTTGAAGGGAACCTGTCAGGTCCCCCATGCCCTCAAACTAAGCAGCATTCACCTATGTATGAGTAAATTACCTTCCTGACCCACACTGTATAATACTATTCAGTGAAAACGAGGTATAAGCATTTACAATGTCCCCTTTTCCTCTGCTAATGAGGGCTTTGACTAGTCGAATGCATGTTAGTTGCCACAGACTAGTCAGCCCTCTCCATGTTATCATGCCCATTTGGGCATGACAACATAATTTACACAAGTCAGTGTCATTGCCAGCCGATGCAAATTTGGCATTTGCGCATGTGTTACATTCATTTCTGCAGTGTCACTGCGTCTCTGAAGCTCGTTGCACGCTTCAGAGGCGCATGACCAGACGTTCAGAAGATGGCTCCCGAACATGCGCAGTGCACGTCTCTGAAGCAGAGCAGCGTACGTTTGGCTTCAGAGATGCAGTGACGCTGCTGAAATGAATGTCACACATGCGCAAGATTTGAATCAACTGGAAATGATGCTGGCTTAAGGGAATTATGTTATCACGACCCTGTCAAAAGAGGACCGGCTAGTTTGGGGAAACTAATGCTCCATCGACTAGTCAAAGCCCTCTTTAGCATAAGAAAAGGGACATTATAAATGCTTTTTTATACCTCTTCTTCACTCAATAATGTCATACAGGGCTGGTTAGGCAGGGAATTTACTCATACAAAGGTGAATGCTGCTGGGTGGGAGGGAATGGGGGACTGGACAGGTTCCCTGTAAGTTTGTGGGTGTAACGTAAAACAATGTAGAACAGTTCACAGGGTATGAAGACTTTTTCAAGACACTTTATCAAACCATATAATCTGTGGAAAAAAACTGCCTAAATTTTCCTATTAGCTAGCAATTGGATTGGTGAACTGGTCCAAAGGATTCACTCATCTCTAGACTTTGTCCATTTTATTGCACTTAAATGTGACTTGAAAGTATTCTTGCAGCAGCTTCCGAGCTCTGGAAACTGTAAAAACAAACATTTCTCAATGAAAGATTTTCACAGGATTTTCAATATTGGATATAGCAATTTGATGTTTTCACTTAAAAACCCCAGAGAATTCATGAAAGAAGACTTTTTTTTTAATTTCATGCATATTGCCCTCCCACTGTCTTCAGAGACTGCTGTATCTCACGTCAGCATTTACTTTTAGTAATGAGCGTCTCTATGGGACTGTGGCCGGCTGGCATTTTTATTAATATGCAAATAGTAATGTCAAGGACACTGGCTTAAACAAATAAAATTGTGATGATACTTCCAGTATCTGTGAATTTTGTCCACAAGTATGAGCGCAATCCAACTGCAGTACTGTGCCATGCCACAGTTACAAGAAGGCATAAGAGGGGCACAACCATGACAGTAGGAGGAATGTTTGTTAATTAACATGTCGAGAAGATTAGAAAAATTGTCTGTAGAGAGCAGAAATTATTCATTTTCGCAAAGCTCCCATTCCTATGTATGCGCACTGAAAGTATGCCAGGAAAAAAAGCTTATCTGAGATATGTGGGGGTACCACAAAAAAGGAGAATTACTTATTTCAGATTGTATTCCCTTCAAAACACTGTCCATTAGATTATATGCACTTGTCCCAATGGACTTTCCACTGTTCGGAACTTATTTTATATTCTTCTGAACTATTGCTGCCAAGCGCCTCCAGCTTTCTTAACCTCTTCAATGTCCTGAAACGCTTTCCATTTAGGTTTTCCTTCATCCTTGGGAATAAGAAAAAGTTGCACGGGGCTAGGTTATAATCTTTATAATAATCTTTATTTTTATATAGCGCTAACATATTCCGCAGCGCTTTACAGTTTTTGCACACATTATCATCACTGTCCCCGATGGGGCTCACAATCTAAATTCCCTATCAGTATGTCTTTGGAGTGTGGGAGGAAACCGGAGTGCCCGGAGGAAACCCACGCAAACACAGGGAGAACATACAAACTCCTTGCAGATGTTGTCCTTGGTGGGATAGGCAAGTGAGGGATATGAGAAGCCATTGTAATGCTTTTTTCACAAAAAAACTGGTTGATTTTAAACACGTGGGCAGGCACATTGTCATGATGAAGCAGCCCGTCCCTCGATTGCCAGAATTCAGGTCGTTTTTATCTCACTGCCTCACGCAATCTCAGCACTTGCAGATAGTAATGTTGGTACATTGTGGTGCCCTGAGGAACAAATTCAAAGAGAACGACTTGCTTTTTTTAAAAATCTGGGCAATAAAGCTGTCTGCCACTGGCTGGACGGCTGTTTTGTTTGAGGATCATAAGTAACACCAAGCTGCAACCCCTGTGATAACTTTTGAAAAAATCAAAGTCACCCCTTCCTTACTCGCCAGATCTAGCCTCCTGTGATTTTTTCTTATTCCCAAGAATGAAGAAAAACCTAAAGGGAAAGTGTTTCAAGACATAGAAAAGGTTAAGGAAAAACAGCTGGAGGCACTTCACAGCATTAGTTCAGAAAAATATAAAACATGCTTCAAACACTGGAAAATCCATATGGGGAATGGATAGTATTTTGAATGGGATAAATGCTTTCAAGATGTTATCTGGAATAAAAAAAATGTCAGAAATAATCCTCATTTTTTGGGGGTATACCCTCGTAATGTTTTATGCACAGTATATACTGTACATTCTCTACCAGGGGCGTACCGTCAATAGTAGCAAACCACGCAGCTGCTATGGGGCCCGAACAGGTGAGGGGGCCTGGATGGGTGAGGGGGCCCGTGACGGCCACTGCGGTTTGGCAGCTGTGCTGTGCTGACACAGTACTATCTCCTTTAATTAAATGTAAGCGCCGGCCGCCGGCCGCTGTATACCCCCTTGAAGCTCCCCTTTCCTTGTTTCCGGGTCAGCAGTTGGCTGAAGTCTCTGGCTGGATTTGCATAATAATGCCACGCCTCCTGGCAGCTAGAGAGCAGCACACGTGCATTGCAGGAAGCAGGAATTAGAAAGCAGAAAACATTCATGAGCAGGGGCGTACCGTCAATAGTAGCAGACCACGCAGCTGCTATGGGGCCTGGACAGGTGAGGGGGCCCGGATGGGTGAGGGGGCCCACGACGGCTGCTGCGGTTTGGCAGCTGTGCTGTGCTGACACAGTACTATCTCCTTTAATTAAATGTAAGCGACGGCCACTGGCCGCTGTATACTCCCTTGAAGCTCCCCTTTCCTTATTTCCTGGTCAGCAGTTGGCTGAAGTCTCTGGCTGGATTTGCATAAGAACACCATGCCTCCTGGCAGCCAGAGAGCAACATACATGCATTGCAGGAAGCAGGAAGCAGAAAGCAGAAAACATTCATGAGCTTCTCTCACTCAAGACGGTGAGCCCGGCTGGGGGTGGATTTTTTTTGTTAAATGTGTCCCCTCACTGTGCTGGCAGCCTGGCACTTTACATTTACAATGGCTCTGACTGCACTTTGCACCTTAGGGAGGGGGACCCGGCTGCACACACTATGGAAGGTGGAGGGTGCCCTGCATGCACTGCAGGTGTGCGTGTATATATATATATATATATATATATATATATACACCACTGAGCCACCAATGATTTATTCTGCCCTGCTAAATGTCTGTGTTATATATATTGACAATCAATCAGCTACTTGTTGGCCAATAGCTGCTAGGCCATTTTGGCATTTCTTATGCTCACAGGATGATCAGTATAGATTGCTTTGTGTGCATAGATTATTATTGTTCTCAGCAGCACATACTGGTTACAAAGAAGGATGTGTTACTGAGTGGGATTATTTTTAAAACAGATTGAAAATCATTTAAGTGCAGTATATATGAGTTCCTGGACAGTACTTGGGCCCCTGTGCAGTATATATGGGCTCCTGGACAGTATTTGGGCCCCTGTGCAGTATATATGAGTTCTTGGACAGTATTTGGGCCCCTGTGCAGTATATATGAGTTCCTGGACAGTATTTGGGCCCCTATACAGTATATACGGGCTCCTGGACAGTATTTGGGCCCCTGTGCAGTATATATGGGCTCCTGGACAGTATTTGGGCCCCTGTGCAGTATATATGAGCTCCTGGACAGTATTTGGGCCCCTGTGCAGTATATATGAGTTCCTGGACAGTATTTGGGCCCCTATACAGTATATATGGGCTCCTGGACAGTATTTGGGCCCCTGTGCAGTATATATGGGCTCCTGGACAGTATTTGGGCCCCTGTGCAGTATATATGAGCTCCTGGACAGCATTTGGGCCCCTGTGCAGTATATATGAGCTCCTGGATAGTATTTGGGCCCCTGTGCAGTATATATGAGCTCCAGGACAGTATTTGGGCCCCTGTGCAGTATATAAGAGCTCCAGGACAGTATTTGGGCCCCTGTGCAGTATATATGGGCTCCTGGACAGTATTTGGGCCCCTGTGCAGTATATATGGGCTCCTGGACAGTATTCGGGCCCCTGTGCAGTATATATAAGTTCCTGGACAGTATTTGGGCCCCTTTGCAGTATATATGGGCTCCTGGACAGTATTTGGGCCCCTGTGCAGTATATATGAGTTCCTGGACAGTATTTGGGCCCCTGTGCAGTATATATGAGCTCCTGGACAGTATTTGGGCCCCTGTGCAGTATATATGAGCTCCAGGACAGGATTTGGGCCCCTGTGCAGTATATATATAGGCTCCTGGACAGTATTTGGGCCCCTGTGCAGTATATATGGGCTACTGGACAGTATTTGGGCCCCTGTGCAGTATATATGAGTTCCTGGATAGTATTTGGGCCCCTATACAGTATATAGGGCTCCTGGACATTATTTGGGCCCCTGTGCAGTATATATGAGTTCCTGGACAGTACTTGGGCCCCTTTGCAGTATATATGAGCTCCTGGACAGTATTTGGGCCCCTGTGGAGTATATATGGGCTCCTGGACAGTATTTGGGCCCCTGTGCAGTATATATGAGTTCCTGGACAGTATTTGGGCCCCTTTGCAGTATATATGGGCTCCTGTGTAGGGTCGGTGGGCCGGACTGGGGGGTGGTCCCTCTTCTTACCGCGCAGAGACGAAACAGAGACAAGATGGAGACAGATTCTGGGTGCAACAGGTCAAAGTTTTATTCTCTCTTGCCGCCCACTTGACGGCCTCCGCAGTAGACCGCACTTCTCTTCACTTCACGGCCCACCGTTTCCAGGGCCCGTTATACACACCGTACTTTTACATTAGGGACGTACATGCACATACCATCCCTTCTTCACTGTTTGACTCTCCTGACAGATCCGTCACTGTGGCCTCCTTAGGCCCGTAAACCAACAGCAATTTTACTGGTCAGGCATCGTGTCAAATACGGTGTCCCACACCCGGTGTCTCATCTCTTCTGCGGTTCTTCATGTCAGGACCACCCCCCTGATGTTCGCTATCCTCAGTCCCCCCTGGTCTGGTTCTCCTCAGAGCGCACAGACTGTCGTAGTCCTCCTGTCACCTGAGCTCCCCCTGGGGACTGGAACTTTCTGGAACCCTCCCTCAGTATTTATACTTTTCCTGGTTCCCTGTGACTCTGCCCCCCATGACCAACGGTTTCCTAAGCCCTAAGCTGATGTCAAGTCCTTTGCTCACACTCCTCCCTGCCCTCTAATGGTCAACCCAGGTATTGCACGTCCACTACTCTTTCCTAGCTGTTTCCCCACTGTAGTAACTGACAACTATCTGACCTGTTCAAACATTTCCTTCTATATACTGACCAGTCCGTCCGTCCGTCAGGTCACCTTCCCTACACCTGGACAGTATTTGGGCCCCTGTGCAGTATATATGAGTTCCTGGACAGTATTTGGGACCCTGTGCAGTATATATGAGCTCCAGGACAGTATTTGGGCCCCTGTGCAGTATATATGAGCTCCAGGACAGTATTTGGGCCCCTGTTCAGTATATATGAGCTCCAGGACAGTATTTCGGCCCCTGTGCAGTATATATGGGCTCCTCGACAGTATTTGGACCCCTGTGCAGTATATATGAGCTCCTGGACAGTATTTGGGCCCCTGTGCAGTATATATGAGTTCCTGGACAGTACTTGGACCCCTGTGCAGTATATATGAGCTCCTTCCATTTTGACTTTTACAAGGAATATATCAAATTGCATGTAAGTGTTTTACTTTTTCTTTTACTCAAATGAGAAAAAAAATCAGAGACTAGCTATAAAATTAATTGTTTGACCTATAACAAGCATGCCTGGAGTTAAGAGCACCTGCTGATTTTTTTCTTTTTTTGGGGGGGGAGGGGCCCATTCATACTTTTGCTATGGGGCCCCATGATTTCTATGTACGCCCCTGTTCTCTACATTGGTTTATATATATTTATATGGCATTACTGCTATTCAGAGTACATTTATAAAATGAAGGTAGTTAGCCCATAAATTGGTGAACTCATGAGAGGCCACTAGCCTCAACAAGGTGTAGCTTTCTTTGTTGGGACCATAACCTCATATTTATCAAACAGGCCTCTATCGTACTGTAAAGTGCAACTCAACGTGTAGGTGACTTAGAGACTTTTGCTCTCATGTGAGTTCTTTATATTTACCTGAATTAAAATGAGAGGATATTAAAGAGACCTATCATTTGAGTTAAATACCTTTTAAAATTCTTTTGAATTCTCTGATTCTGTTGCCTTTATTTCAATCTAATACTGCATTGCTCTATTACAGAGATATACACAATTGTTTCTTCTGGAGCACACGTTGTGAAATCTCTGCTTTGCAGTTCAACCAAGTGGGCGTTTCTTGACAGTCTTCTGTTGCGGGCGTGTGCTTGCCTTCAATCCTCCCATCTAGATGTTGATAATTACATCTCAGCAGCATCTAAGACTGATGGATCAGCTGCTTCAGCTGAGCAGTGAATATCATAGTCTGGGAGGGAGGGTTGAAGGCAGGCACAGAACCCCAGAGAAGACTGTCAAGAAATGACCACTTGGATTGCAAAGCAGAGATTTCACAATGTGCGCTCCAGAAGCAACAGATGTGAATATCTCCATCAAGGATTAATAGAGCACAAAAATGGAAAAAATCTGCAGATTCAGAGGAGCTCAAGGATTTTTGCAAGGTACTTTTTTTCTAAGCAAGTGACTGATTCTCTTTAAGGAGGAGCATTATGAGAAGAACCAATCAAGTGCTCTCAACACTTTAGGCCAGGGGTGGGGAACCTCAGGTACCAGGGCCATTTACGGCCCTCGATGACCTTTTATCCGGCCCCCAGGCAGATTCTCAGGGACCGAAGTGCTTTGGTAGGGAATTGTATTTTGATTGCTACAAGCTCATTAATTTCTTCTTGCTCTGTAAGCACACACGCAGGGTTCACTACTGAATACTGAAGTGCATGCAATAAAAGAAAGATTATGTCCTGCCACCAGTGCCAGAGTTACGATGTACTTTGTGGGCGCAGTCTGTATGGCCCCCGAAGGATAGAGTAAATATTTAAATGGCCCTTGGTAGAAAAAAGATTCCCCACCCTTTAGGCGATGTTGAATGGCTGAAAACGGATGAATATCAGGACCCCTAGACAGTGTTCTTCCCTCAGGTCCAATTTAGTTGAATGAAGTTCCATGAAAGAGTAAGTATATAGTGCATTAGATTGGTACAGTTTAAAGTATTATTGACATTTTAAATAAATTAGTGTAGTTACTAGAGAAGGTCAGCATGCTAACCAGTCCAGAAATTTTTGAATAGTTCTTAAATATTGGGTACATTTTATCCCCTGTCCATGTATTCACAATATTTACAGCACAAGAGGAGCTTGAACAAATTTTTAAGATTATATTGAGCAATATTTTACAGTTTATAATATGCTTATGCTTCAAACATATTTATAACATATCACTTAAAATACTAACGGCCTTAAAAAATATTGGCTGTCCAACATATTGGATAAGTTGTCTAGAAAAAAATAGAAATCAAGTTGGCAACTCTGGAGATGAGCGAGTAAATTTGTATTTGTAAATTTGAGTTTGAACATTTGCATACTGCCTCCTACCTGTTGTAATCTCCATGTCCGTTTCTGACTTTTGTCCCTGCGAGACGCAATTACTGCAGAATGATGAATGCATGATGTTGAATAAGGCCTACAAATAAGAAGAATCATTGTTTACCAATTTTTATGAAATGTCAAGCTTTTTGCATTCATTACTGCAAAGGGTGATTGACGTGATCGACATGTTGCAGCAAGCAAAAAGTACATTTTCAACATAAAAAGACTTCTGCTAATGACTGGCACTATACAGATATGTTCACAATGAACTCTTGCTGAATTGCACTGTTATTTAATTTGTTATACTATTGAATAGAAATGATGGATAAATTGTTAATGGCGTCCATCGAGTCATTTGCTGTATGTATTCATTTTCTTGCACTTATTTCTACTACCAGTGCTTAGCTGAAGCCTACAAGTGATATCATTGGTCATCTGTTCCACCCATTGGTATTACTCTACATATTTCTGCGGTCTAGTTCTCTGGATGAGTTCATTATTAATGACAGACTCATAAAAGGACTATCCAGCCATTGGATTTTAGCAAGGATCAATCATTTTGAATTTTCATTGGCCTTAAATGAAATTTAAATTGAAATAAACAAATAAAAGTGTTGGCCTGTTATACATCTCTAATGATATTTATTTGTTTGGGCATCCATGAGATTAGATCTTGACTGTAGACCTCCATTGATACCTGCAAACGGTGTTGTACTGTTGCAGAAAGTCCTTATGATTTTGATAGAACACAATTAATGCAGAACTATTTCATGGGAATCAAAGCTAATGGGCTACTACCATACTAGATAAATTGGCAGACAGTCCCTCCAACATTGATGGAAACATTCCTTTACACATCATTAGCAGTCACTGTTACATGCTGGATAAATTATATGGTGAAAATAGGAATTTCCATATATTATAAATCAACTGCGCCATATGTAAGCTATAGATAAATGTTTATCTCCCCTTTGATCTTCCCTTTGCTACACATAACATGTTCCTTGTCTTCTGGGCTGTGATGGAGAACTCCGGGACATACAACACTAATTGCCTGTATTTCTTGGATCTACCAGTAATAAGAATCATATCCCAATGCCTCGGCTTCCATCATATTGATTCCTATCTCTCATTATTTCTCAAGTTTGACTGCTAGGAGTTTTGTGGTTGCTTGGCTGTCACATTGTACAATCATCCCAGCTGTAGACGGCACAATCCTACTGTCTTAGTGTCCATCCTGATCATTACAGGGTGCCTCACTCCATCCCTTTGTGCTCACTTGATTCACAATTCCACAGCTGGACACTTTATAAGACTCTCCATTTAAGCTATATCCCCAACATATGGCAGACATATTCACATAGGTGATCCTCTCACTTCCATTAGCATGACTGAAGAGCCACAGCTGGAAAAAAAATAATTATCCTTTAACTGAAAGCTGCCAAAATGTCACATAAATATCAAAATTTCATCAAACCCTGTGCGTTAATTTCAATTATCTTTCTTGCACATGATATTGACAGCTGGCAAGAATTCCCAGTGACTCTATTCAGGAGAGGGGGGAACAGAGGGTTTGTATTTCCAATGTTTTTTTAACACTGAGCTATTATTTCAAATCTCTGCATGGTGTCTATAGTGAGAGTGAAGAAGATCCATCATGTCTTTTACTACAATACTTATACTGTAGCTTAGAATCCTTCCATTGTAACAGAATGGGAACGGTGAAGAGCAGACCACACTATACTTATCATGGGTCCTGGTACCATGTCTTTCCCATGTAAATGATACGTGCTTTCCACATTATGAAAAATGCTGCAATGATCTGTGTGTTCTGACACCTTTCTTTTCAGCAATTTGCAACTCTTCTGTGGGATCAGACCTGATGGGCTAGTTTTCACGCCCAACACACATCAATGAACCTTTGGTGTCCATTTCCCTGTCGCCATTTCACCAGCTGTCCATTTTTGAACGACTTTTAGTACAGTAGTTACTATCCACATCATATTGGGAGCACCCAAGAAGACGTGCCATTTTGGAGATGCTCTGACCTAGTCATCTCACATCACATTTTTTTTTAATTAGTATTTTTTTAATAAGAAAATATCTTTTAGAATTCAGTAGATATAGTGAGGAAAAAAGTATTTAATACAATGTCGACTTTGCAAGATTTCCCACATACAAAGAATGGAAAGGTCTGTAATTTTTTACGTACACATCAACTGTGAGAGACATAATCTTAAAATAAAATCCAGAAAATCTTGTTGTATGATTTTTGCATAATTAATTTGCAATTGCCCTCTCATCCCTATCCTGGTATGCATGGCCCCCTCATCCCTGCCCTCATATGCATGGCCCCCTCATCCCTGCCCTGATATGCATGCCCCCCATCGCTACCCTGGTATTCATGGCTCCCTCATCCCTATCCTGGTATGCATGGCTCCCTCAGCCCTATCCTGGTGTGCATGGCCCCCTTATCCCTATCCTGGTGTGCATGGCCCTCAAACCTAGCCTGGTATGCATGCTCCCCTTATCCCTATCCTGGTAGGAATGGCCCCCTCATCCCTATCCTGGTAGGAGTAGTCTCCCTCTTCCCTATCCTGGCAGAAATGATCACCCTCATCCCTATCCTGGTATGCAGGGCCCCCACCTCGTCCTGGTATGCATGGCCCCATCCCTATATTGGTATGCAGGGCCCCATCTTTAATCTGGTATGATTGGCCTGCACCCTCATCCTGGTATGCATGTCCCCATCAGAAAACATTAAAAAAAATTACACTTACCTTCCTGGCGCTCCCTTGCAGCATCCTGTTCCGATGCCAACAACTGCTTTATGCTTGTAAGCAGCACATGGCAAGGACATCATACGCTGTTTGCAAGCCGAAGGGCAGCTGCCGAAATACTCAATGACTGTGTGCATGCAAAGCAGTGAGTATTCACTGCTCTCTAGCGAGCAGTGTCAGCCAGAGACTTCCTGCAGCTGCCAACGGTCATGTGTGCCGATATTTAAGAGAAATGAATATTCATGGAATGGGGTGAATATTCATTTCTGTTAAGTTCTAGCACATGTGACTTCCTGCAGCAGCAGAAATGCTCCGGCTGACACTGTGCTCACTAGAGAGCAATGAATACTCAGTGCTTTGCACGCATACAGTCCCAGCATGCAGAACATTGAGTATTCCAGCAGCTGCCCTTCAGTTTGCAAGCAGCGCATGAAAACTGACATGGCATGCGCTGCTTACAAGCATTAAGCAGCTGGTGGCATCGGAGCAGAATGCTGCAAGGGAGCGCCTGGAAGGGAAGTGTAATTTTTTTTAATGTTTTCTGATGGGGCCATGCATACCAGGGTGGGGTTGGGGCCAGTCATACAGTGCTGTGCAAACTAATTGGGTCAAAGCATTTTTTTTAAGTAAAATTGTAAGTTGGTTACCAGTCAGTGGTTCAAACCAGTTTTAACTGCTTTGAACTGGTGTGAGTGCCTGTTCAAAGCAGTTAAAACTGGTTTGAATCACTGACTGGTAACCAACTTACGATTTTACTTTAGAAAATGCTTTGTCCCAATTAATTTGCACAGCACTGTACCAGGATAAGGAAAAGATGGGACCATGCATACCAGGACCAGGATGGGGGCCCATCACATCAGGATGCCATTAAAGAGAAATGAATATTCATTGCCCTCCACGCCCATGGGCATGGAATGCAGTGAGTTTTCATTTCCCTTTAGCAGCGGTCACAGGATTTAGCCACAGCAACTGGCTCCTGCCTGTGTGATCGCTGCCCTGTCGAAACCACTTCTCCACCTCCCTACCTCCCCACCACAGCTGGTACATCCAGACTATAAGACACATCCCCCATTTTCCTCCTCATTTATGGAGGATAAAACTGTATCTTATAGTCCAAAAAATACAGTAACCTGTGATAATGTTCTTTCCCGTATTTAACCCTGTTAAGTGAATAACGTAGAAGTAGATCATTGATCCCACCTGTTTTCTCCACTGTTGCCTTCAGATCAACTTCTTACATATCAATGGAAGTGAAAAAGAAAGCTTACTTTGTGCTATTGAAAACAATGGTGAGTGCAGGTAATAAATGGAGGGTCCTTATTCTTTAGTGGTAAATTGCTATATAAAATGTTCATAGTAGAGCACATTGATAAAGGTTGTGAAGAACAGACCCCCACCTGTATTGTTTTTATGAAGTTCTCTTATCATCTTATCATACATTAACTTTAAAGAGTATCTCTTATCAAAGTGAAGCAATTATGCTAGAAATCAATGATGTATCTGTTCAGCTTTATGTGGCTGCATAGCTCAGGTGTGCACTCAGGTCTGGTTATGCCACAGTCTGTATTGGGAGATCTGAGCACATAGCCTAAACTATTGTACATGACCAACTAACAGCCAAGGAGTAGGACCCTCACTTTAATGTTGTTGACTTCAATGTCAAATGAGAGTATATCCACTAGTCAAATATGGAGCTGTTGAGAATCATTGTCCAGTTATGTTTGATTACTAGAATGTTCTTCTTGGCACTGTACACTGTACAGAACAACTAGCAAAACAATTTCTATTCTATTAAATGATAATGTTACTGCTTGAGCTTATGTAGACTCTAATTAAAATACTGCAGGGATCCTTACTTTAGGGGAAAAATGTATATAATGAAATTCCAGGCTTGATACTAAACTTACTTGAACTGAAGCAAACATCTAAGGAAAGTCATAAAGCAACTAATCAGATTGGTTTCCTTCGTAGCTCACATAGACAGTACTTTAAAGATATGTACTGTACTCACTTTACTTAAACTGATGTGTCTCTGTACATATATAGTCATGGCCAAAGCTGTTGTCACCATTTAAATTGTTCTGGAATACGAAATATATTAATTAAACATGATTGGTTCGACACACATGTTTATTTCCTTTGTGTGTATTTGAACAACACAAAAAAAACAGAGAAAAAAAAGGCAAATTAGACATAATTTTACACAAAACCCATAATTGGGCAGGACAAAATTGTAAAAGTAAAAGGTGTATACAATATGAAAATCACACTTAAAGCCAGATAAAAAAGGAAGAAGTTAACTCAATATTTGTATTGCATTTCTTTGTGTGCCACAATAAGCATGGAGAACAGAAAGAGAAGAGAACTGTCTGAGGACTTGAGAACCAAGATTGTTGAACAATATCAACAATCTCAAGATTGCAAGTCAATCTCAAGAGATTTTGAAGTTCCTTTGTCCAAGGTGCACAACATAATGAAGAAGTTTACAACCCCTGGCACTGTAGCTCATTTCTGTCTACGACAGAAGAAAACTGTTGGAAGGTTGCGACACAAGATAGTCCAGATGGTGGTTGAGGAGCTCCAATCAAGTTCCAAAGAATTTCAAGCTGTCCTGTAGGCTTAGTGTGCATCAGTGTCAGCCCAAACTATCCATCGACATTTGAATTAAATGAAACACTATGGTAGGAGACCCAGGAGAACCCCACCGCTGACAAAGACATAAAAAGCTAGACTGTAGTTTGCCAAAATTTACATGAGTAAGACAGATGAAACCAATATAGAATTTTTGGGCAGTTATTGTATACCTCACATAGAATGCACCATAGTGGTGTGTCTGCACATATACCTAACATATGTAGCCAGGTTGTTTGGATGCAACAGCACAGACAATGAGGAGGCAGTGGTACATAACCAACACTATTTGACTAACAGAAGGGAAATCAAATTCTAAGTGTATTTATACAAGTAAGCACTAAAGGTTGGTTTCAGTAACAGGGCTAATACAGTATATTTTGACACAGCAATACAACTAAATACAATATCTATGCAACGTTCTATTACATGCACAGTTCTTGTTATCTGGCAGCTAAACAACTGTTATTGCCTTTATGTCTCAACTTAACTGGCGTCACTGTCAGTACTAGGCTCGTCCCCGTCATAGTCTCTGTAAACAGCTCTAATGGTTTCACTGGCCCTAGCGGGGGTCACTGGTGCTTCCCGCTAGGCTGCAAGTCCTTTGATATGTGAGTAACTGGGTATACTGGCCATCTCCGTTTCCTGGTGCATGGCCCTAGCCCACACTCTGTACCGTACATCTAAGTTGGAAGTAATGGCTCACAGGAATGGTTCTCTGCTACAGCCAGATTATCTCCTGAGTTTGATTTGGATCTGTCACCATCTTGTACTGGCACTGCTCAATGACCTCTACTGGCACTGTATACAGATGTTTACTGGCGCTGCTTACAGGCTTCTATTGGTCCTGCTTACAGACTTCTATTGGCGCTGGTTACAGGCTTCTACTGGCACGGAACACGGATCTTCTTCACAGCTCAGGCCTTCTATGGCATCTAACCTCTCTCAGACCCTTCTGTGGCAATGGTGGCTGTAATCTGTTCTGGTACAAGTTCTGGCACTAAAAGCTACTTATCGGCCCAGCCAGGCCTTTTGTAATTAGTAACTGCAGCACATGCGTCACCTGAACTGGTGTCGACTTCAAACTCCTCCTCTGGGAACATAGGTTCCCACTATTAGATTCCTACTACTGTAATTCTTTCTTTCCATTTATTTTCACCTTTGACTAGCAGATGGAGGTGTTCGCTTGCAATTATTTAGCTAGGCATCAACTTCTATTGTACACTTCTCTCTTGTCCTCTTCCTTAAACTGCACCATACATATGTGTCTGTACATATACCTCACATAGAGTGTACTGTTCATATACCTCACATACACTGCATCGTACACATTTCTGTACATATACCTCACAGACTGTACCATATAGATGTTTCTGTATATACACCTTACATACACTGCATTGCACAGATGTGTTAAATAGACATATTTTGTATATTTATTTATTTAGGACTTCTTACCATATGTGATACTCCAAAGAAAATGTCACAGTAATTCTTATACAAAAAAAGTAGTGTTTTATAGGATTGTCCACCAAAAAAAATCATTTTAACAAAACATAAAATATGAGAATTACTCCCATGGTTTGTTCATTAAATTGGTTGTGGCTTATTTTTCTATCTTCCTCTGTATCCTATGTAGAAGATTTATCAGCTGCTTGTTCATGAGTGTCCGTCCAAGTTATGTATCAGCTGCTCTTCCCTTTGGGTCCATGTCCAGGATATAGTAGGCCCCAGGAACACATCAGCTCATGAACGTAGATACTCTAAGTGGTGAGTAGGGTGATGAGCCCCTCCCTAAGAGTCCTGTAGCAATATATACAGTCACAGCTGAAAGTGTTGGCACCCTTTTTCCAGAAAACAAAGTATTTCTCCCACCAAAATTATTGCAATTAAATGTTTTGTTATACACATGTTTATTTCCTTTGTGTGTATTGGAATAACACAAAAAAAGCGAGATAAAAAAGGCAAATTACATATAATTTCACAAAAAAATGCCAAAAATGGGCTGGGCAAAATTGTTGGCATCCTCAACTTAATATTTGGTTGAACACCCTTTGGAATAAATAAACGCAATCAATCACTTCCTGTAACCTGAAGGAGCATCTTACATCTCTCAACTGAAATTTTGGACCGCTCTTCTTTTGCAAACAGCTCCCAGATTCTCATCTTTGAAGGTTACCTTCTCCCAACAGCAATTTAAAGATCTCTCTAGAGGTGTTCAATGGGATTCAGATCCAGACTTATTGCTGGCCGCTTAAAACCTATCCAACTCTTTGTTTCCATCCATTTCTGGGTGCTTGTGGAAGTATGTTTGGGATCATTGCCCTTCTGCTGGAAGACCCATAGCCTAGGAAGCAAACCCAATTTTCTGACACTGGGCATTACATTGCCACTCAAAATCCTTTGATAATCTTCAGACGTCCACTGAGCATGTCTCATTGGAGATCCTAAGACAACCAAAGGACGGGCATGCTCAGTGGACTGAAAGGAGAACTTAGTCCCAGGATTAGCTTGATGCTGACCAGCATGCGTTGCTATAGCTGGACCAGAGGTGGCAGCAGCAACCAAACCTACAGAGCTGGTCTGAGCAGAGCGCCTAGATCAATGAGTCTGCTGAGCAGCCTCCTCTGCGGCCGGAGAGGAATGGGAGACCGCCGAATGCAAGGCTCGGGATTCCTGCTGTGCAGCGACAGGAACCCTACACCTAACATTACCCCACCTCCTAGGGCCCCCTCCCTTCTGAGCCTCGCTACGCTCAAATGCCGCAATGAGAAGTGGAGCGTGGATGTTTTCCACTGGTTCCCAGGTCCAAGCCTCTGGACCATGGCCCTTCCAGTCCACCAAATAGAACTTTTTACCACCCACCATCCTGCATCCCACGATGGCATTAACCTCAAACTCATCCGAGGACAGGTCTGATGTCCTGGCAGATGACTCAGAGAACCGGGACATGTGGGCAGGCTTAAGGAGGGACATGTGAAAGGTGTCAGAGACAGCCAAGTGTGGTGGCAGGGCCAGACGGTACACCACAGGGTTGATCTGCTCAAGGACCTTGAAGGGGCCAATGTAGCGAGGTGCAAATTTTTCTGACTCGACCCACAGCCTGATGTTACCGGTGGAGAGCCACACTAAATCGCCAGGAGCAAAGGTCGGAGCACGGCGCCAGTGTGTGTTGGCGGAGGCCCTCATTCTCTCCTTGGAGGCCCGGATAGCCTCTTGAGTGCAATCCCAAATGTCACGTGCCTCCACCGCCCAGTCCGCCATCCTAGAGTTGGTGGAGGACACGGGCATGGGCACAGGGATGTGCGCATGCTGGCTGTAATTTAGGAGGAATGGGGTCTGGCCGGTGGAGTCAGCCACAGCGTTGTTCAAAGCGAACTCTGCCCATGACAGCAAGGATGCCCAGTCATCCTGCCTGGCCGAGACAAAATGTCGTAGATATGTGACCAGGGTCTGGTTGGCTCTCTCTACCAACACATTCGTCTCGGGATGATAGGCCGAGGATAGATTTAGCTCAATGCTGAGCAGGCTACAGAGCTCTCTCCAGAACCGAGACGCAAACTGGGGGCCCCGGTCGCTAAAAAATCTTTTCCGGCATGCCGTGCAGGCGGAAAATGTGCTTAGTAAACAACAGAAGGTAACCGGGAGAGAGGTACCAGGTGCACCATCTTGGAGAAGTGGTCGGTGACAACCCAAATGACCGTGCTGCCACTGGACTTGGGCAGTACCACCACAAAGTCCATACCGACCATCTGCCAGGGCCTGTCTGTTACCGGTAGGGGGTAAAGTAGCTCAGTGGGCCGCTGCCGAGAGGACCTATTCTGGGTGCAAGAGACGCACGCCTGAATATAGTCCCTAATGTCACGGGCCAAATGCTGCCACCAGTACGTCCTCACCAGAAGCTCAGAGGTCCGTTTTGTCCTGAAATGTCCACCCACCCTGGACAAATGAGCCCAAGAGAGGACTTCCAATCACAGATGGACAGGGACAAATGTCTTGCCTGGAGGTACTGACTCAAGCACGACAGGAGCCATGGCCCTCAGGCTCTCGGATGGGGCGATCAGCTGAGGCTCCTCCTTCTCCGATGACACCATGGAGCGGGAGAGAGCATTGGCCCTGACGTTCTTCTCACCGGATAGGAAATGGAAGGTGAAATGGAACCGGGAGAAGAACAAGGACCATCTGGCCTGGTGAGAATTTATCCGCTGGGCCGTCTGCAAATACACCAAGCTCTTGTGGTCAGTGAACACCTGGAATGGGTGGCGAGCCCCCTCCAGGAGGTGTCTCCACTCCGAGAAGGCCAACTTCATCGCTAGTAACTCCCTGTCCCCAATGGAATAATTCCTCTCCGCCGGTGTGAAGGTATTGAAGAAGAAGCATGGGTGCTTCCGATCTTGCGAGTCCTTCTGGAACAGGACCTCTCCAGCACCAACGAAAGAGGCATCCACCTCAAGAATGAAGGGTTTATCTACATCGGGGCGATGTAGAATGGGAGCATAAGCGAAATGGGAATTAAAAGAGGAGAAGGCCTTGGAGACAGGTTCTGACCACAACTTGGGATTTGCACCCTTCTTGGTGAGGGCCACCAAGGGGGCTACCAAAGTCAAGAAGTGGGTAATGAATTGGTGATAATAATTTATGAACCCCATAAAGCGCTGCACCGCTTTGAGCGAATGGGGCTCCTGCCAATCCATCATCACCTGTAGTTTGGCAGGATCCATGGCCAATCCCTGGGTCGAGATGATATAGCACAGGAAAGGCAAGGACTCCTGCTCAAACACACAATTCTCCAACTTGGCATAGAGGGAGTTCGCCTGTAGGAGGTTGAAAACTTTGCAAACATCTCTCCTGTCGGAGTCAATATCTGGAGAGTAGATGAGGATATCATCCAGATAGACTACAACTGAGGAGGTGAGCATACCCCAGAAGATGTAGTTCACAAACTCTTGGAAGATGGCAGGAGCATTACAGAGCCCGAAGGGCATCACCAGGTATTCATAGTGCCCGTCCCTGGTGTTAAAGGCCGTCTTCCATTCGTCCCCCTCACGGATGCGAATCAGGTTGTAAGCCCCCCACGCAGATCAAGTTTAGTAAACACTCTCACTCCCCGTAGTCTATCGAACAGTTCCGATATCAGGGGCAGAGGATATTTGTTCTTAACCGTGATGGCATTAAGACCCCTGTAATCGATGCAGGGACGCAGTTCTCCATTCTTCTTCTGGACGAAGAAGAATCCCACCCCCACTGGTGACACTGACTTCCTAATGAATCCCATTGCCTGATTCACCCTGATATACTGAGACATGGCCTCTGTCTCCGGGAGATATGGGGAAGTCTCGACCCCGGGGAGGCTCATCAACCGGCAAGAGGTCAATAGGACAATCATAGGGGCGATGCGGTGGAAGGGTTTCCGCCGCCTTTATTGGAGAACATGTCTGCATACTGTCGATAGTGTTTGGGGAGCAAGGAAAGATCTGCGGGGACCTCGGTGGAGGCAACCTGGACGCACTCCCTCAGACATCTACCCTCACATGACTTACTCCAACCAAGAATTCTCCCCGAGGACCACTCTATATGGGGAAAGTGATACCTCAAAAAGGGGACCCCTAGAAGGACCTGGTCGATACCCTCGGGCATGACGAGGAGGGATATCGTCTCCTGATGAGATGGAGACACCGAGAGTGTGGAGCGGATTGGTGGGTAATCTGTGAGGGCAGAGTCGCGCCGTTCACTACTCTGATGGTGATTGGCTTAGACATCATAACCAGTGGTATTGCGTGCCATTGAGCGAAGGCAGATGACATAAAATTGCCCTCCACTCCTTAATCCACGCAAACCTCCACTGACAGAGTGGAAGAACCAAACTCAAGTGTCCCCTTAAAGGACAACTTGGAGGAAAACGCTGTGGGCACTGGTTGGCAAGGTGACCGGACTGCCGGCAACCATGACAGATCACGGGGCTCAAGCGGACCGGGGCCTGGAACCCTCACGGGAAGCCCCCTGACACTCGGATGCCCGATAGGGAGGTTCCAGAGGTTTAGCAAAACTGGGTGCCAACTTAAACCTCTGCCTATACTGGGACCGCTCCAACCTTTGCTCAGCAAAGCAAGGTCTATACGAGTGGAGACGGTGATAAGCTCCTCCAGTGTAGCGGAATCTCCCTGGTGGCCAGAGCTTTCTTCACGTGGTCAGCCAAACCTCTCCAGAATGCCGGAATGAGGGCCTTATCTGGCCACTCTAACTCCGAGGCCAGCATTAGGAACTGGATGGCAAAGTGGCTGACCATGGACGTACCCTGTGACAATGCCAGCAGCCGGAGCGTGCTGTCATGGGTGACTCGTGGTCCCAGGAAGCCCTTCTTCAGAGTGCCGAAGAACTCTGCACCACATGATCACCCCGCTCCCACAGCGGTGTGGCCCACTCCAAAGCTCTGCCCGACAAGAGGGAAATAATAAATCCCACCATAGCCCGCTCGGAGGGGAATCGTGCTGCCAGCAGCTCCAGCTGTATAGAGCACTGGGTCACAAAACCTCTACAAGAAGCACTATCGCCTGAGAACTTCTCGGGCAGCGGGAGGCGAGACAAAGTTGGGGCATGGATGGCAGTGGTCACACGGGAGACAGCCTCCGTGGCTGCCTGAACAGCGACCGCACTAACATCCGCAGCTGAAGCTGAGCGCTCGAGAGCCGCCAACCTGCCCTGCAGCTGTCAGATGTACTGCAGCAGTCGCTGCTTGTCCACCATTAATAGCCAGACCCTGAAGCTAGTATAATGTTACGGGCTGGCAGAATGCACCAAATAATAAAGAAGGGGTTTGGGTGCGTTCACAGCCTCGGGTCCACTGTGCAGAGATGGTAACTGCTGCTCGGTAATGGCGGACGCTATATGGCGGTATAAAGGAAGAACACACGCGGGTTAATGTCACCCGGTGTGTACAGGGCAAACTCTGTTACCTCACAGAGCCACACTACCGCAGAACATAAATGCCAGAGCCTGTTTAGCTCACAGAGCTCGGCAATGAAGCGCACAGGATGTGGTCACAGAACTCTGCCCCAAGGACACAGGGTCAGAGTCCCTCTAGACCTTCTGAGCACGTGGCGTCGCACCTGCGGACGCCACTATAGATGCTGAAAATGGTGGAGTGTCGAGCATGGGCACCGTGGCATGCAGAGCCACCGGTAGACACTGATGCCAGACTCAGACTCTGCCTCTACCTACACTTAAGCCTGGGTGCTTAAAAAGCTAGGCTGCACAACACATGCGTACCAAGGGTAGGGGTTTCTTAATGAGTCATTCACCAGATACATTCATACATGCATACAGCACTCACTCCTCATAGTCTGGTAATGCAGTCTATACTAGCGCATGGCCAGGCGTCCATGCAAGCCTGTTATAGGCGCGTCCTTCCAGGACCTTCCTGACTTTCCTCATGGTCCAATCCGAGCTGGAGAAGGACCTGAGCATGTGACCTCCGATCTCCAATGAGAGATCATCCCACGGGCATGCTCAGTGGACCAAAAGGAGGACTTAGTCCCTGGATTAGCTTACTGCTGACCAGCATGCGCTGCTGTAGCTGGACCAGAGGTGCCAGCAGCAACCAAACTCACAGAGCTGGTCTGAACGGAGCGCCGGGATCAACGAGTCTGCTGAGCAGCCTCCTCTGCGGCTGGAGTGGAATGGGAGACTGCCGAATGCAAGGCTCGGGATTCCTGCTGTGCAGCAACAGGAACCCGAAGCCTAACACTACCTCATTCAGATGTGCATGGGTTCCCCTGTATTTTTGATAACCAGATAACCAACCAGGCAAAAGTCACGGTTGGGGTCTGCAACTCTCAGCTGTAAGCATTAGCAAGGTTGGTTATCAAGAAATAAATAATTTTAAAAAATGGCGTGGATCCCCCCCATTTTTGACAACCAGCCTTGCTAAGTAGACAACTTGGTGCTGATATTCTCAAGCCTTTAAGGGGTCATGGATATTGTCCTCCCTCCCCAGCCTGTTATTAGGTGGATATTGCCCCCCAGCTCAGTGTTACTGCTCATTCCAGTACACTGAACCATATAGATTGATCTGCTTTATAACTATCTGACAAAGATAGCACCATACAGATGTGTCTTCTATGCTCATACATGACATAGACAGCTCTGTTCTCACACCTTACAAAGACTGCCTCATGCAGGTGAACCTCTCCCCTGTTCTCACACCTCCTCTGTTCTCACACCTTACAAAGACTGCCTCATGCAGGTGAACCTCTCCCCTGTACTAATACCTTACATAGACTCCACCAAACAGATGGAGCTCCTGTATGCCTACCCGGCACAGATTGCAGTATACATATGTGATTCCTGTATTCATACCTTATATGCACCATAATACAGTATGTGCTTCCTGTAGGAATACTATACATAGACTGTACCATACAGATGTGTCTCCTGTACCCACACATTACTGTACATTGACTACACCATACACATGTCTACTTATATTTTACACTAGATGATGGCCCGATTCTAACGCATCGGGTATTCCAGAGTATGTATGTAGTTTCTTTATGAAGATTTAATAATAATGCAATAATGCACCCCCCAATCTTGGTATGCATGGTCCTCTCACCCCCAATTCTGATATGCATGCTACCCCTCACCCCCCAATCCTGGTAAACATGGTCTTCTCACCCCCCTTTGCTGGTATACATGGTCCCGTCACCCCCCCTTTCCTGGTATGCATGGTCCCCCTCACCCCCATTTCCTGGTATGCATGGTCACCCTCACCCCCCTTTCCTAGAATGCATGGTCCCCTCACCCCCCCATATCCCCCCGCGCTGTCCGGCGCCATTTTCCTGAAGACACACTGCAAATATGTCTTCAGGAAAATGGCGCCGGATAGCGCTATGAGCATGCGCGTACTCTGGCGTCAGTGCCACACTCGTCCCCCAGCCTCCTGCCCCGGTCACCGTAAGAAGAGAAGCGCCACAGCAACGCTCCTCCCGGTGAGGTAAGTATGTAAGTATGGTGCCAGAGATCGCGATCTCCTGCGCCATACCCATTATCATACAGTACCGGGCTTAACCATTCAGCGATGCGGGATTTCGGTTTACAGACAGACATGATAAGACGATTATATATATAGATATACCTCTCAATATAGACGTGTTCCCTGCATTTATTCCTTACATATACCTCCTAACCATCCCGATTATGGCATGTGGTTGAGTGTACTGCGTTGGTATCATACTATGTGGGAATTCTGTGGGAGACTGTTGGGCATCATCTGCTATGGGGAAAATGTACTGTGTGGGGGTTATGCTATGGAGGGGTCTTGATGGTCTCATACTGTGTGTGAGGGCATCATATTGTGAGTGGTGGGCACTGTCATAGCCATGAGGGTGGGAATACTAATGGGCTTCAATAGGAGCAGTGTTTCTGTGTGATCACATACAGTATAAAAGACTGAGATGAGGGTAGAGGGTTAGCACACAATTATTGCAGTATTGCGAGTATTGTAGTGCATGTCCCACTTTTCAAACTTTTAAAGTTAGGACATACAGTATGTCTTACAAAAAATGTATCCTACTGCTGTGTCTGCACCATACAGACATCACCATACAGATGTGCCTCCTCTTCTCACACCTCACACGCTGTGTACTGCAACACGTGGTCACAGGGAAATATAAAGTAATAGAGAGATAGTAAAAAAAAGCTTCAATAAATTTGATATTATTTGCTAAATTAGTCTCATGTGATTAATCAAAGAATGTTGCAAGAAATTGCATTGTGTTCTCCTAAGAGGAAATTCTCATGAGATCTAAAGTTGCATTGCTGCCAACTTCCTGAGATAATTTCCAGGGACATTGCAGGTACACAGAAGCACATCACATGCAAAACTTCATCTGCACACGTTCGATTCAGGTTATTATGCACTTTCTAAGCTTCATATTGTATTTAAAAAATATATAACATAGCTGCTGTATGCAGGGGCTTACCATTCATAGCAGCAGACCACATGGCTGCTAAGGGGCCTGTGAGTAAGGGGGGCCCACGGCCACTCGCCACCAGGTTCTACCTTTTCCCATCATCATAATTTTAACATATCCTCATCCATTACAATGCAGACACCACTGTATAGAATGGTGGATTAAGGAGCCAATGGAGTCTGAGACTCCGTGCACTGCATGCATAAGGTTATCACTACAGCGTACCTGCAGTGCGGCACCTCAGTACTCACACTTCACATACCCAGGCAGCACACTGGAGAAATGGGGTGAGATGAATTATGTTTATTTTTTTAATATCATTAGCTCTGAGGGCCATCATACTGAGTGGGGGCTGTAGGGCTAACATAGGGAGTGGTGGACCATTGTGTTATCATATTGAGCAAGGGGCTGTGAGGGCCCATCATACTAGGTGAAGGCAATTATACTGAATGGGGGCTTTAGGGACCCTCAAACTGAGTGGGGGACTGAAGGGGTCAATCATCCTGACTGGGGGTATTATAATAATAGGCCATCATACAGAATAAGGGCCATGAAACTCTGTGGGATTGGGACTATGGGGACATTATGTTGTGGAGGTGGTGCAAAACTTTCGGGACATCATGCTGCAGTGGTATTATACTGTGTTGGTGGCACTGTGAGGGCATCTTACTGTGCTGGAGGCATCGTGAAATCATCACTGCATGTATGATATGAAATTATGGGTGTGTGATTCATTGTAGGATGGGGCATTGTGTGTGGGTGGGAACATTTTGGGGGGCATCATACTCTATTGGACACAAAAAGGACTATCGTGGGTGAGAACACTAAGGAGTTTCAGCAGGGACAGACATAATCATTGTGTACATGCCAGAATACATGTCCTTCTCCTGGGACATTATATAAATATATGTATGTGCGTTTTTATATATATATTTTAAATATACCGACAAGGTCCATGCAACAAATGAAATTTTTAACAGCTATATATTCAGAAGAAGAATGAATCTTTTCAGTGTGATAGATGACAAATTTTAATGCAATCCAAATAAACGTAGATGTTTTGGTCCACACAGCTGGACATTCATCAAACTGGATAGTGACACAAACACAGAATTGAAAAGAACAATACGTATAGAGAAATGCTGCAGAGCTACATGTGACAATCTACCGTATGTAATGTTAATGTAGTCACCAAAAACTGAATATAGAAATCTATAAAAATGACTACCACATGCAATATGTAATACAAATAATCAATCTTTATTGTAGTATTAGTTGCATGATTAAAAACAATTAAAAATACAGAGAATCATCATGATAGCAAAAATCAAAGGGGCAATATTCATAATTATTCTTCATACATTGTAATAAAGCTCTTATATCAAGGGCTCCACTGGGGATAAAATTTGCTGAGGATATTAATATAATTGAGAGTTTCCTTAATGGAAATGGAAAATAACATTTAAATTAAATATAAATGCATACATGCACATTTTTAAAAAGAATATAATCCATGAGGAAACATACAAAGAACTATGTGGTAAGTGCTTACATTCATAGAGCCCCATGTGAAGGATGCAAGCACTACAATGAGATATGTGCCACCTATCATAGCTTAGCAATAAATCACTTATCTGACCACGCTTGGTTGTTGTCCAAGTATCTGAGAGTGCTCAAATATTATGTTTGAGTCCCTGAGGCTGCATGATTTGCGGGGATAGACAGGCGCAACACATGCAGAGATTCCCTAACAAACAGGCAATCCCCGCATGTTTTTTCGGCTGACTACCATCTGCGAATCATGCAGGCGCAGGGACTGGAACACGTTATCCGAGCATGTTCGCTCATCACTAAATGGATTGTAGTCCTCAACATATGTGTCCTACAAAACATATAATGAACAGGGTAAACAGAGTGATGATACATGTGACAAAACCTAGAGTTAGATTAGGGTAGAGTGACCACATATTTATATCCGATTTTAGATCCAACATTACACCCACGGATAAACATCCGACTGAGTGAACATATTTAAAGGAAACCTGTCATGTCTCCAAATTCTAATTACCTGTAGATACTGGATCAATCTGCAGGTTAATAGTGTTCAACAGATGCCCGACTGCGTACTGAAAGCATGACTACCTAGAGGAAATTATCGTTATTCCTAGCACCATTCTCTGGCTTTCAGTCATACAGGGGTGCCAGCGTGGCTTCAGGCTGATACGCTGCAGAAATAGCTGTCAGTCAGTGTGAAAAAGCTTACTTACATCCACCACTTATTCTATACTGGGCAATGAATGAAGCCATACACGCACGTCTGCATAATTAAAAGCCAGAGGCTACCAACAAGAATAATGTTGCTTCTCTCTCAATAGCTGCACTTTCAGTTCGACCCACAAGCAGCCGATGCTCACATCTCCTTAAAAGAATTTCTATATTGATCTAGAAGTGGAAAAGGCACCAAAAATGGTTAAACACAACAACACAAAAATTAAAAAGGCAGAACAGAAATATCCTCTGCTCTCCAAGACAAGTTTCAGACCTGTACGTGAGTACCGGCTATCGTTTGGGCTGTAGGAATTGAGATACATAGCAATAATTCTGACAATTGGTTAGAAAAGTATACAGACGATACAAAATGATGGTAATCTGATGGGACCCTGGGATAACCTCTTTTAGTACCCGCATCTTATAATGAAAGGTAGTCATATACCCCTGAGGAAAAGACTGCATAAATGATGGACAATAAGATAACTGTCAGAATATTGAGGGGGTAGCTGTCTACAAGGGAATCAATTCAAGGGAAATAAAATTAAATTAAAGGTGCAAGGCAGAAGGTCAGACACATAGTTAGAAAAGACAGATTTACAGGATTGCAGAGGTATAGAGAGAATAAGAGAGAGAAATGGAAGTACTGGTAAGATTACATCTATGGTCGCTAAGAGTTTGAGCTGCTATGAGGAACAGTGTGGCAATCCTCTTATATAGTGCTCCCATACATAATAGAGTTTACAGGAAATGGTACCTTCTCTGGTCGCGTGCTAAAAGTGACAATTCCCCAGTCATGCAATGGAAAAGATGTCAGTAGGGAAGTTCGCGCACTGGAACTGCTACTAATCGGCCTACTATTGAGGAATTGAGGCATAAGTAGGGAGTAGAGTTGAGCGATACCGTCCGATACTTCAAAGTATCGTATCGGATGGTATCGGCCGATCTTTAAAAAAAGTATCGGTATCGCCGATTCCGATACCGGAAGTCCCATTCAAGTCTATGGGACTTCCGGTATCGGAATAAGAAAAACCCTTTCCTGCCCTTGTACAGCCTCTCTGGGGTCTGTACGGGCCTTTCGGGGGGCTGTGCCGGCCTGCCAGGGGGTCTGTGCAGGCTCCGGTGGTCTGTGCCGGCCTGCCGGTGGTCTGTGCAGGCTCCGGGGGGCTGTGCCGGCCTGCCGGTGGTCTGTGCCGGCCTGCCGGGGGGCTGTGCCGGCCTGCCGGGGGGCTGTACAGGCTCCGGGGGGCTGTGCCGGCCTGCCGGGGGGCTGTGCCGGCCTGCCGGTGGTCTGTGCAGGCTCCGGGGGTCTGTGCAGGCATCGTCCGATGGGACTACAAGTCCCATCGGGCGATGCCTGCTACCATGACAGTGATTGACACATTAGCCAATGATGGGACAGTAGTAGTCCCATCATCCGGCTAATGTGTTAAATGTAAAAAAAAAAAAAAAAAAAAATTACATGCTACATACATACAACATGCATACTACATACATGCTACATTCATACTACATACTACATACATGCTACATTCATACTACATGCAACATACATACTACATATATACTACATGCATGCTACATACATACTGCATGCTACATACATACCACATATATACTACATACATACTACATGCATGCTACATGCATGCTACATGCTACATACATAACACATATATACTACATGCATGCTACATACATACTACATGCTACATACTACATATATACTACATGCATGCTACATACTACATGCTACTTACATACTACATATATACTACATGCATGCTACATACATACTGCATGCTACATGCATGCTACATACATACTACATACATACTACATGCTACATACATACTACATACATACTACATACATACTACATGCATGCTACATGCATGCTACATACATACCACATACATAACACATATATACTACATGCATGCTACATACATACTACATGCTACATACATACTACATATATACTACATGCTACATACATACCACATGCATGCTACATATATACTACATGCATGCTACATACATACTACATGCTACATACATACTACATATATACTACATACATGCTACATGCTACATACATACTACATATATACTACATACATACTACATACATACTGCATGCTACATACATACTACATACATACTACATGCTACATACATACCACATATATACTACATACATACAATACATTCATACAATACATACATAGACATACAGTACATATAACATAGAGTAACATACTTACCAATACTTGTCACATTGTTCCCCGAAGCCATTGTCTTTCCGGAATAAATATTAACATAACAAACCACAAAAATACTCACCCACGATCCGAAGCAGTCCACGAGTGTGTCCCACGACGATCTTGGGTAGAGAACGGCAGCATCAGATGATGCTGCCGTTCTCTACGGGCTGCAGGAATCCAATGACGGAAGGTAGGTATCCTTCCGCACTGTATTCCTCCGCCACTTAAAAAAAAAAAAGTCCCTAGTCTCACTTTATGCCATTGCTGTGTGGGAAATTCCCACGCAGCAATGGCATAAAGTGAGACTAGGGACTTTTTTTTTTTTAAGTGGCGGAGGAATACAGTGCGGAAGGATACCTACCTTCCGTCATTGGATTCCTGCAGCCCGTAGAGAACGGCAGCATCATCTGATGCTGCCGTTCTCTACCCAAGATCGTCGTGGGACACACTCGTGGACTGCTTCGGATCGTGGGTAAGTATTTTTGTGGTTTGTTATGTTAATATTTATTCCGGAAAGACAATGGCTTCGGGGAACAATGTGACAAGTATTGGTAAGTATGTTACTCTATGTTATATGTACTGTATGTCTATGTATGTATTGTATGTATGTAGTATATATGTGGTATGTATGTAGTATGTATGTAGCATGCATGTAGTATATATGTAGTATGTATGTAGCATGCATGTAGTATATATGTAGCATGTATGTAGTATGTATGTGGTATGTATGTAGCATGTAGTATGTATGTAGCATGCATGTAGCATGCATGTAGTATGTATGTAGTATGTATGTAGCATGCATGTAGCATGCATGTAGTATGTATGTAGTATGTATGTAGCATGTATGTAGTATATATGTAGTATGTATGTAGCATGTAGTATGTATGTAGCATGTAGTATGTATGTAGCATGTAGTATGTATGTAGCATGCATGTAGTATATATGTAGTATGCATGTAGCATGCATGTAGTATGTATGTAGTATGTATGTAGTATGTATGTAGCATGCAGTATGTATGTAGCATGTATGTAGTATGTATGTAGCATGCATGTAGTATGTATGTAGCATGTAGTATGTATGTAGCATGCATGTAGTATGTATGTAGCATGTATGTAGTATGTATGTAGTATATATGTAGTATGTATGTAGCATGTAGTATGTATGTAGCATGCATGTAGAATGTATGTAGTATTTTTTTTTTTTTTTTTTTTTTTTAACATTTAACACATTAGCCGGATGATGGGACTACTACTGTCCCATCATTGGCTAATGTGTCAATCACTGTCATGGTAGCAGGCATCGCCCGATGGGACTTGTAGTCCCATCGGACGATGCTTGCACAGACCCCCGGACATCAGCACAGCCCCCCGGCAGGCCGGCACAGCCCCCCGGCAGGCCGGTACAGACCCCCACAGGGTGCACAGCCCCCCGGCAGGCCGGCACAGCCCCCCGGCAGGCCGGCAGAGACCCCGGGCAGTCCACACAGCCCCCCGGCAGGCCGGCACAGCCCCCCGGCAGGCCGGCAGAGACCCCCGGAAGGCCCGAAATGACGGCGCATCATGATGCGCACACACCGCGCATCATGATGACGTCAGGCCGTCAATCAACTGAACTTCCGATTCCGATGCCGAATTCCGATATTGAAAAAATATCGGAAGTCGGTATCGGAATTCCGATACAGCAAGTATCGGCCGATACCCGATACTTGCGGTATCGGAATGCTCAACACTAGTAGGGAGTAACTCCAGCACAAGATAGGGATTTAGCTTGCCCTGATTACAATAGAAGTGACCAAGGAGAACTAGTGATGCTGTCGTCATGGTAGACAAACCTAATATCAATAATATGAGAAACAAAGGGGTAGTAACGAAAGGGGTAGTAAAAAAGGAGAAGGAAAAGGTATGACTAGAAAAAGGTAATGACCAGAAAGAATTGGCTAGGCAGAATATGAGGGATAGATCATATCATAGTCAGAGGAGAAATAAAAGCACTAAATGGTGGAAAAATTATACCATTAGGCGATACAGCAAAGACTGGGAAAGAGTGAGGGGACAAGGATATGAGGGAAATGATGGCCCCCGAATACTTTATTAGAGGAACACATGGGGTTACTATACACCAAATGCTTCGCTCCTGAAGGCGGGAAAGATTTCCAGCCAGTTTATGTCTCCATGTCCTGGACTAACTTATCCAGGGCATGGTGAATGGTTAAAATAGTGAGCCAGTCATGGACCATCAATGGAGGTGAAGTATTCTTCTCACCTGATGACAGTTTGTGATTGTTATACAACATTTGTAAATATGAGCTGTGCAGGGTTAAAAAGGGCAGCGCTGAGGTGCGTTTATATCTTAAATTTAATAAAGGCAGTGGCTAATACTTATCTTCTAGGCAACATGATTTTTTTAATATCATTTAAGAAAATGTAGAGGGTATCTTGTTATGTAATGTCATAGACCAGTGTTCCTCTACTCCGGTTCTTACAGCTCCCAGCATCATGTTTTCAGGATTTCCTTAGTATTGCTCAGGTGATGAAATGATGATTAAGGCATCAGAAACTGACACAGGTTCTTTCACTTGTGCAATACTAAGGATATCCTGAAAACATAATGTATTGGGGATCGTGAGGACAGGGTTTAGAAAAAACTGCCAAAGACCATGATAGTGACTATCCAGTAGTCCACATAAAATGTCTATCTGTCCTGTTAAAAAAAATAAATATTATGAAGTACTGGTATGACACATAGATCATTAAAAACTTGAAATGTCAAGATCTTGTTCATATTCCTCTCTTCGAGAGTGTATAATTTGTGGCTTTAGAAAGTCTCTTGTTATTGAGTAAGTTGACCCAATTGCCTTTCTGTCTGTATGCTCCGATCTGTTCAATAACCTCAAACCTGAGTGGAGTGATTGCATGGTTTATTCTGTGAGAGTGGTGGGGGAGTGGTAGATGTAGTCTTGGCCTCCTATGTAGGATTTATGGTGATGGATCCTGTCTGGATTTTGTTGTTTAGTCTTTTCTCAGTACCATGTAATGGCATAGACTGGAGAATTGGACTGCAGAGGACTGGGGTAAAGTTATAGTTCTTCATTCAGTTTGGGACATCTGGAAGATTAATTGTCTGGAGAAGCTAAAATGAGTACTACCATGAGTCCTGTTTCAGGCCAACAGTAAAGTATCTTTATTGTATAAATTGGTGGAGGGTATTTTTTTTTGATGATTCACACAAATCGAATTGCAAATTGTTTTAATTCAACATGTCCAACAAATTTCCCATAATTTTCCATGAACTCAATTTGCATCAAGTCGATTGACTCATCTCTAGTACAAACAATTCCTGTGTTATACTACCAAAGTAAGACCTTATCACTATATACAAAAAATATATGACCGATGCCTTTGTTTTGTGTTTTTTTTTATACATGCAGTTTGTGCCTCTTGGGTTTGGCCTTACCTTTAGTTAACTATTAACTTTTTGGGATGGTGATAACATGTACTATTCCTCCTCTTCTGTAAACACAACATTATTAACTTGGTATGAATCCACTTGGTAAGAATCCAGATATAATGATACTGTTACATTGCCCTGAATTTCTGGCTCAGATTAAATCCTAGGAGAAATGATATTGGCAATATATCAGTCCTTACCTTGTTTACAGACATTACTTTTCATAGACATGTTGAGTGAGAAATAACAATAATGAGGTTCAGCCTGGGGATTATTCCTTTGTCATCCTGAAAGCCACAACACACTGTTAGTGACCACGCATGGTGCGGCAAGGAATCCCCTAAGTCTAGAGTAATGCCTGTATCATTCATGATCTAAAACTTTCTTTAGATACTTATTGTCACTGTCACTCTTGGATTCATGGACTTTGTGGAAATCTGCCAAGACAGGAACAGACTGAAATCCTCTGGGTACTATTAGAAGTCTTATTCCATTCCTCACACAATAGCTCAATTCTCATTTATTAACTGTGATTTAACTAACAATTTATACGCTGTTCTATCGAGCATTTTATTTTTCTCCAAGTATTATATGAAGTGAGAAAAAAATCATGATCAGATGTTTACCTAAGGGTTGAAGGATGTAAAATCCAATCTAGAATATCCTGGTCACCAAGTTACCTTCTGATCACTCATTCAGCCATTTTTATCTTACTGCTTGCACGGGGGTAAAGTGAGATTTTTGGGATCTGCATGTACTGTAAGTGAGATTGTCAGGCACCCAGTTGTGACATGAACAGCATCATGTTGGAGGTCTTGCTAGCAGTATGAGAATGTACCAGAATGTGTCCTAGATTGGTAAAAACAGATGCCTTTTTTCTGCTCTGTTTTTTTAAATTTCTTGTGCCCTTTTGCTGTGATTTTGCTTTTGATTTTAGTTTACAGACCCACAAGACAGCGAGGACCGTTGGAGTGGGTTTCGAGCTTCCGTATTTAGACCAAATTATAGACCAATAATAAATGCATATTATTTGCATTTTACTGCATTTTTTAATTTATATGCAGGATTTTGCCAGGCCGACCAATATTGGCCATTCAAGCTTATCACTGTGGGGTGCACTTATAGGCTATGTGCGCATGTTGCGGATTTGCTTGCGGAAAATTCTGTGCGGATTCTGCCTCTTTTTGAAATTTCACATGGTTTTGATGCGTTTTTGCTGCAGAATTGATGTGCTTATTCATGCAGATTTGTATGCATTTTTGTAAACTAAATAAATATTATTTAAAAAAAAGAATTGTGATGTCATTTCCTTGTTCAACCTCTTCTTTTTCATTCTCCATTGACCATAATATCATTACATACCAGGTTCAAATCTAATGTTTTATAAGTATAGGATTTTGATAACTTTTTCATAACAAACACCTTTTACTGAAGGATGAAGGAAAGATAGGCACTTTTTTGGTAGATATATATATATATATACTAGTTGAAGAGCCCGGCATAGTAACCAACTGTGGTTAGTTATAACAAATTATAATGATTATATTGCACATAAAAACATTTCACATCATATATTCAACTCTACAGATTTGCAACACAAATTAACTAAACGATTACCCAAGTATTGATAGTATTTTATTTTCAACTCATTCAAGAGCCTTTTGATAAACAACATTTTTGGTTTTTCCTTTCGGTGCAAAGATGAACAGATTTTTGGCAGTTCCAACTCTTGACCAGACCATGTAAAGTTGACCATGAGAAAAGCATGGAGATTGCAAATCAATCCCTACTACTTTCAAGGACTGTCCCTGATCATTGTTAATGGACATTGCAAATAGCAGTTGAACTGGAAACTGGAGGCGTTTAAAATCAAAAAACAAATCAGATGGAATGAATGGAATTCTTGGAATGAAAATGTCCTCTCCTTTGGCACATCCTGTTTCTGAGCTGTGCATCTAACCCTATCCTGTGTGATAATGTCTGCTGAGCTGAGTACCTAATCCTCTCCTGTGTGATACTTTCTGCTGAGCTGTGTATCTAATCCTATCGTGTGTTACTGACTGCTCAGCCATGTATCTAATCCTATCCTATGTGATACTGACTGATGAGCAGTGTATCTAACCCTATCCTGTGTGATACCGTCTGCTGAGCCGTGTATCTAACCCTATCCTGTGTGATACTGTGTGCTGAGCTGCGTATCTAATCCTATTCTGTGTGATACTGTCTGCTGAGCTGTTTACCTAATCCTCTCCTGTGTGATACTTTCTGCTGAGCTGTGTATCTAATCCTATTGTGTGATACTGACTGCTCAGCCGTGTATCTAATCCTATCCTGTGTGATACTGACTGCTCAGCCGTGTATCTAATCCTATCATGTATGTTACTGACTGCTCAGCCATGTATCTAATCCTATCCTGTGTGATACTGACTCCTGAGCCATGTATCTAATTATCCTGTGTGATACTGACTGCTGAGCCGTGTATCTAATCCTGTTCTGTTTGAACTGGAAACTGGAGACGTTTAAAATAAAAAAACAAATCTGATGGAATGAGTGGAATTCTTGGAATGAAAATATCCTCTCCTTTGGCACATCCTGTTTCTGAGCTGTGTATCTAACCCTATCCTGTGTGATAATGTTTGCTGAGCTGTGTACCTAATCCTCTCGTGTGTCATACTTTCTGCTGAGCTGTGTGTCTAATCCTATCATGTGTTACTGACTGCTCAGCCGTGTTTCTAATCCTATCCTGTGTGATACTGACTGCTGAGCAATGTATCTAATCCTATCCTGTGTGATACCGTCTGCTGAGCCGTGTATCTAACCCTATCCTGTGTGATATTGACTACTGAGCCATGTACTTAATCCTATCATGTGTGTTACTGACTGCTCAGCCGTGTATCTAATCCTATCCTGTGTGATACTGACTGCTGAGCCGTGATTCTAATCCTATCCTGTGTGATACTGTCTGCTGAGCCGTGTATCTAATCCTATTCTGTGTGATACTGTCTGCTGAGCCATCTATCTAATACTATTCTGTGTGATACTGTGTGCTGAGCTGTGTATCTAATCCTATTCTGTGTGATACTGACTGCTGAGCTATGTATCTAATCCTATCCTGTGTGATACTGTCTGCTGAGCCGTGTATCTAATCCTATTCTGTGTGATACTGTCTGCTGAGCCATCTATCTAATACTATTCTGTGTGATACTGTGTGCTGAGCTGTGTATCTAATCCTATTCTGTGTGATACTGACTGCTGAGCTGTGTATCTAATCCTATCCTGTGTGATACTGACTGCTGAGCCGTGTATCTAATCCTATTCTGTGTGATACTGTCTGCTGAGCCATCAATCTAATACTATTCTGTGTGATACTGTGTGCTGAGATGTGTATCTAATCCTATCCTGTGTGATACTGGGCTCCCCCTGCAGTCTGTGTCAGAGGGTGGCCTGTGTTGGCACGGTAATAAATTGTGCTATTTCCAGCTGTACAGAAGGATGATAACACCATAGAAATGATAAGAATAATAGGCAAAATTGTTTGGTGAATTGGAACGCGCGGGGTTAAAATTTCACCTCACAACGTAGCCTATGATGCTCTCGGGGTCCAGACGTGTGACTGTGCAAAATTTTGTGGCTGTAGCTGCGATGGTGCAGATGCCAATCCCGGACATACACACATACTGTACATTAGGGTGACCGCAAAAAATCGATGTCGGAATTTTGTCCGTCTGGACCCCACAAAACGATTCCCCTTTCCAGATATTGAGAGAGCCAAAATTTGAGCTCGATCAAACTACGTTAACCCGTGCCGCTTGTCGCTCAAAGTTTGAAAAAATCCAAATTGAGGTATTTTAAGATTTAGGTATTTTGCATAGTCTGTTAGACTATAAAGAATGTGACAACAACATTGCAGAAATAGCCCTGACCAAATTTTCGAACCATTTGTGGTATTTGAATGCAGAGTTGGTGGGATTATCGTTTTTTGATCCCACCATTACAGACAATGAAAAGTTGTTAATGGCTAATAAATTGCTCAGTAGCACAGATGAACCATCAGAGCACGCTAGGGTTGTAAATCCAAAAGTTAGGAAAGAAAAATTAAAAGAGGTAGGAAGTAACCGACTTTAACGACCTTCTGACAAAAGATGGAGAACAAAAGCAATATGTCCTGCAAGTTGTAAGCAAATGCCGAGGTTTAATTTTCTGATATTTCAAAAACTACTTTAACAAAAGCTCTAGAATAGATAACTATGTAAAATTATCAACTCATGTAGGTTAGCGTGCTCTGATGGTTCATCTGTGCTACTGAGCAATTTATTAGCCATTAACAACTTTTCATTGTCTGTAATGGTGGGATCAAAAAACGATAATCCCACCAACTCTGCATTCAAATACCACAAATGGTTCGAAAATTTGGTCAGGGCTATTTCTGCAATGTTGTTGTCACATTCTTTATAGTCTAACAGACTATGCAAAATACCTAAATCTTAAAATACCTCAATTTGGATTTTTTCAAACTTTGAGCGACGAGCGGCACGGGTTAACGTCGTTTGATCGAGCTCAAATTTTGGCTCTCTCAATATCTGGAAAGGTGAATCGTTTTGTGGGGTCCAGACGAACAAGATTCTGACATTTTTTCCCCCCCATATGAGATCCGGTAACCCTACTGTACATACATACAAACATACACACACATTGAGCTTTATATATTAGATGTGTAATACCAAGCCCGAAGTTTAGTAATGAACAGGTGTCAGCCTGATACCCTCATTAATAAAATGGTACATAAAGCGTTAAATAAAAGACACACACACACACACACACACACACATGAAATCTGCGTGAAATGCAATATCTGTTTATTTTTCAAAAACTTTTTTTTAAAAAAATTGCATTGGATCCCGCATAATTTTCATAGCAAGCAGAGGGAAAGTCGACGGCTGAGGGCTGTGTTAATATTCTGGGAAGGAGCCAATAGCCATAAAGGTTCCCAGGCTATTAATATCAGCTCACAGATAATTGCTTTGCCTTTTCTGGCTAGCTTACAGGGAAACCCCAGAAAACAATTGAAATGGGGTCCCATATAAAATCAAACCAGCAAAGGCTAGGCAAACAGCTGTGGGCTAATATTAATAGTCTGTGAAGGTCCATGGATATTGGCATCCCCCAGGCTAAAAACATCAGCTCTCATCTTATAGATGCACCAATTCTGGCACTTAGCTTCACTCTTCCAACTTGCCCTGTAGTGGTGGCAAGTGGGGTAATATTTGTGGGGTTGATGTCAACTCTGTATTGTCCGGTGACATCAAGCTCACAGGTTAGTAATGGAGAGGCATCTATAAGACACCTATCCATAACTAATCCTATAGTTATATGGTAAATAAACACACAGCCAGGATAAAGTCCTTTAATTGAAATAATCACACAGACTCTTTTATTGAATCTTAATTTACCATACTTAATGCATCACCTAATCCCAGACTCCCTTGTCTCCTGCAACAAAAATAAAATAATAAACCAACATATAATACTCCCTGTCCGACGTAGTCCATTTACTGAGTGTCCCACGGCAATCTCATGTACAGAACAATCACATCAGGAGATGTGACTGCTCTACCCGGCCCCCGGCGATACACTGACAGGAGGTGATCCCTCCCATAGTGTATCACTGCCCTGCTGTGAGAGTTCACCGGAGTTCATCAGCTCTGGTGCTCTCATGGCACTACCTGTTGTGAGTTCATTTTCCCCTTCATTACTGAGGCCCGAGGAACTCCCTCTTCTGGTAAAGAAAGGTAGTGAGCCTGATTATCAAACACCTGAGGTTGATGATGATGACTGGCTGAGTGGAGTTACTGACTGGATATAAGGCTGCCGACGCCCTTCTGCCCTGCGGGTGATTTCTCTGTGGGATCCTTGAAGACCAGTCTGAATTCCTGCTCCTCTAAAGCTAAGTTTGCTGCTCGGCCTTTTGCTTTGGTGCTTTGACTTTGTTTTGCTTTGTTTTTCTGGATTTCTGCCATTCCCTGCTGGGGTGTGCTGAATTCATTTAGCTCTGTCTTCTGAAAATACCTGAGTGCTGATTTAGTTTTTGAAGCCTAGCTGCTTCAGGGCCTTTTTCATATCAGCTTGTTGGCTTATGTCTTTGATAGGGTTTTGGCAGATTGCAGACAGCAGCCTTCCTGTCCTTTCCTATCTAGGTAGTTTTGGGCCCCTTCTTTGCTCAGTCTATCTTTCTGTCTGTGTTAGTATTTTCATCTTGCTTCACCGTCATTATATGTTGGGGGCTGCCTATTGCTTTGGGGTCTGCTCTGGGGCAGTTTAGATTTCCCCTTTCTTTCTTTAGGCCTATGTAATTCTCCGGCTGTGATCGAGGGGTCTAGGGCATCGTAGGAACCCCCCACGGCTACTGCTAGTTGTGTTGATAGGTTTAGGGGTCTGCAATCTGATAGTTGCCAACTTCTCTGGTTTTCTGGACTTAGCTTGTATTTCTGCTTTTGCCTCCTACGGTGACTCATTCATAACAACTACCGCTGTGTGAGAACTTTCCAACGCAGTGGTGCCATAAGTGAAAGCTGATCAGCTGATACACTGCGGGAGCGATTACCTAATGTCAGTGTATCGCCTGAGGCCAGGTAGAGCGGTCACATCTCCCGATGTGACTGTTCTACACATGAGATTGCCATGGGACAATCTGGATTACCTGGACTATGGTGGACAGGGAGTATATGTTGGTTTATTATTTTACATTATTTCTAGGAGATGAGGGTGTTGGGGATTTGGTGTGAGGTGAGTATAATGGGTTTTTATTTTTATGTGAATTACAGTATGTAATTTTACTTCTTTTTTTAACTGTAAGCACAGGCGCTGGCAGATGATACTACTCTCCCATCAGCGGCACCTGCTGTCACTGTTATCAGTGACAGCAGACATAGCCAGATGAGAGCATTAGTCTCCTCGGCCCACACCTGTTTTTTTTCCGCAGGTCACTGCTGCGGGTCACCGTCAGCTGTGGGATCACACTGACATTTGCCAACATGATCGTGCAGTACCGGCGGCCTATGAATTTGTGAGTTTGTGAGTGGTTGTTTCATCAGATTTTTGTTCCTGTGTTGCCTCCACCTTTATCAAGGGGGCTGCTGCATCCTGTACTGCACATATGTTAGTAAATATGGCCACCTTTTTTCTGCTGTTTTTGCAGTAAGCGAATGTATTGAATTTGTATTTTGAGAAATTAAAGTTCTTATATTTATATACATACTGTATCTCTGCTTCTACTATTTCCATCACTTCAGGGAAAATAGTGTAATACCATCTTCATGGATAATGCAACTCATACTATGATAGCATTGAGTAAGTAGTGACTAGTGAGAGATTCCTTTTGATATAATATATTTCTGTAAAGGTTATATCTTACGTTCGAGTGCTCAAGAATATAGTTTTTGTATTTTCCAGATTATTGTACTAGTAGGAAAATAATTTAGTTTCTAAAGGTGAATTTCCTACTTTATTTAACCCTCCGTCAGGAACAATATTCGCACTAACTCGTAATGGAACAATGTGCCTTTCAAGCGCAGGCTAGAAAAATGCCTAGAATATCTAATTTTCTCAATTTCAGTGATCTAAAAGTGATCAGAGACCTTCATAGGGATGTAATAAAAGAGACTACACATTATCAGGTGCAAAACAAACCCATTTACTCAACATAAAAGTAATAACTTTGATATACACAAATTTCAAAACTCCTGAGAAGTACACTTTCATTTGTAAGAAAATCTGCCTTATTTATATGAAATATCCACAAACCTTTCTCTATCCATTCATAAAACAAGCTAAATAAACAATAGTAATGGCTAAAAACATTACATACCAACCTTATAAAGTGGGATGTGTTCAGGACCAATGAGCCTGAGAAGCCAGCACAGCTATATCTTCCTTCCTGAAGCTCTGCAGACCAACTGTGGTATCAGGTTTCACACAGCAGCTAGAGCCAGGAGACTATCTAGAGGGAGGGGGTTTCCTGAAAATCTGGTGAGAAGGGAGAAATGAAAGTAGAAGAGCTGCGCCTGTCAGATCCATTGTTCCTGACGGAGGGTTAAGACTTTATACTCATACTCAGCTATGTTGAAGGCAAAAGAGAACATCTTTTATTTTTGGTCACTCAAATACTAAATGGGGAAACCAGCCTAAACCAGCCTAACATTCCAGATTCATACAGTGTGTAGTTTATTGTCTATGGTTGTATCTTGAACCACAATTATTATTATTATTTATTTATATAGCACCATTGAATCCATGGTGCTGTACATGAGAAGGGGTTACACACAATTCATAGGTATCACTTACACCAAACTAACAATAAAAGACTGATACAGAGGGGAGGGGACCCTGCCCTTGTGGGCTTACATTCTACAGGATGGTGGGGAAGGAGACAGTAGGTTGTGGGGTTGCGGCAGGTCCGATGTTGGCGAGGCAGTAGTTCTGGTAGTGGTGAGGAGGCAGCAGGGTTATTGCAAGCTGTAAGCTTTCTTGAAGAGGTGGGTTTTCAGGTTCCATTTGAAGGATCCGAATGTTGATGACAGTAGGACGTGTTGGGGCACAGAATTCCAGAGGATGGGGGATGTTCAGGAGAATTCTTGGAGGCGATTAGATGAGGAGCACATAAGTGTGATGGAGAGAAGGAAGTTAGTGATAGGTTGAAGAGATGGGTTAGGGATGGGATAAGTGTGGTGGTGAGGTTGGGTAGGAGGTGGGATGGGGTCTAGTGGTGAGGTGTGATTTAGAGAGGAGACAATTAAGCTCCCCTTCAGTTATGTTGGAGAGGGAGGTTATGGGGTTTGGGCATTGGTCTGGTGTACAAAAGGGGTTTTGGTGGTTGAACAATAAAGACTTGCCTTGTTTGGTCGATCTTATTTTTGAAGTGTGTGACAAAGTCCTCAGCAGAGATGTGGGAGGTTGGAGGGGGCAGTGGTGGGCAGAGGAGAGAGTGAAAGTTTTGAGCAACTGTTTGGGTTTGTAGGATAGGGAAGATACAACGGTTGTGAAGTAGGCCTGTTTAGCAGAGGTGAGGGCAAATTTGAAAACGAGTGTTGCCTGTTTGAATGCAGTGAAATCATCTTGCAAATCTGTTTACTTCCATTGCTCTGCAACCCTGGACAATTGCCAGAGCTTTTTAGTGAGGTTATTGTGCCAAGGATGTCTACTGATACATCGCACTCTGCCACGAATGAGAGGGGCGACCGTGTCAATAGCTGGTGCGAGAGTGGAATTGTAGAAAGCAGTGGCACTGTTTGTGTCGTGGAGAGAGGATATGGATGCCAGTGGTACAATAGAGTCAGAGAGTGTGTGGGTGTTTAGGTGTGTTAGGTTTCTGCGGGGGTGCACATGTTGCTGATCATGGGTGACAGGTGAGGATGACAAGAATGAGAAAGTGCGTAGATCGTGGTTGGATAGAGGGAGGGGGAGGTGGTGAAGTTAGATAGAGAGCAAAGATGGTAAAGACCAGGTCTAATGTATGTCCATCTGCGTGAGTGGCTGCGGAGGACCACTTAGTAAGTCCAAAAGATGAAGTAAGGGACAGAAGATTGGAGGCTGTTGACTGAAGGGTATTAGTGGGGATGTTGAAGTCACCCATGATGATAGTGGGAATGTCAGTGGAAAGAAAGTGAAGTAGCCAGGTAGAGAATTGGTCAATAAAGGCAGTGGCCGTGCCCGGAGGTCGGAATATGACGGCCACTTGGAGGTTGGAGGGAGAGTACATGCAGACCAAGTGGACATCAAAAGAGGGAAGGATAAGGGAGGGTAGAGGTGAGATTGGGTTGAAGGTTTCATCTTCAACACAGGTCACTACCATGAGTCATAATGATGTGTAAACATTTACAGAGCTTACATTTATATAGAAGAACTAAAAAGTTACGATCTCATTAGGCAGAAGAAAAACTTTTAAAACATAGATATGACTGAAAACAATGGTAATGTTTGATATGGTTAAATAAAGGAAAGTCATCATTAAAGGCAGGTCAGGCAGATAATAATGAGTCCTCATTTTTCATCTCTGCACACTACATCAATAAGAGAATATTATGATTTTGATTTTAATGAATTCATATTCCATACACTGTATACCATGCTAACAAGATAAAAAGATGCTGGTTCATTTTTTGGTAAGAAAAGCTTATAAGAGAAGAATGGATCTTTTGAAATTTGAACTCGCTGGCTTCGCCGAATTTTGCCAAAGACTTTGTTTTGCAGTGAATAAATGTGTGTGAATCTCAATTCTAAAAAGCTTTTAAACACTTGGAAAATGCAAATGGGAGCAGGGAAAAGGAAAGGTAACCTCACTGACCACAAGAACTTACACTTTACTAGTGAGAGAGGACCCTGCTGACTATAAGAGATTATGTTCAACAGGAGAGAGAGACTAATCAGTGTCCGATGGGCCTTGGGGCACAATTGTGACCTGGGCCCCTTTCAGTAACACTGTCACTCATCCTCATGTAATGTCACCATCCTGGCCTCTTCCAGTAATATGCCCTCCATCCGGGATCCCTATCTATATATATAAATGCCTTATCATGTCTGTCTGTCACCAAAATAGCGGACAGCTGAATGATCGCGACCACCAGGCCCCCGCCAGGCCGCAACCAATCAGCGACAGGCGCAGCTGTTTGTAACGATAAGCTGCACCTGCCGCTGAGTGGCGGCCGCGACCAATCAGCGGCAGGTGCAGGCCTTAATCTGTAAAAAAGAGAATTAAAATAAAAAAAGTTATTCTCACCTTCCGACGGCCTCCTGTCTTCTTTCCACGCGCCCGGCCTCACATTCCCAGTAATGCTTTGCGGCTTAGATCGCTGATGACGTCACTCTCGTGAGAGCGAGAAAGAATACCGACGTCACTCTTGCGAGAGAGAGAAAGAAGACCGACGTCATCAGCGGTCTAAGCCGCAAAGCATTACTGGGAACGCGAGTCGGGCGTGTGGAAAGAAGACAGGAAGCTGTCGGAAGGTGAGAATAACTTTTTTTTATTTTTTAATATTTTTGTACAGGGCCGCAGCAGTGAGTGGTCGCGGCTACAGGGCCGCGTTGCTGATTGGTCGCGGACAGAGGGCTGCGACACTGACTGGGCGTGGCTACACGGAAGGGGGGGTGAGGGGACCATGCATAACAGGAAAGGGGGGTGAGGGAACCATGCATACTAGGATTGAGGGGTGAGGGGACCATGCATACCGGGATTGGGGGGTGAGGGGACCATGCATACCAGGATTGGGGGGTGAGGGGACCATGCATATCAGGATAGGGGGTGAGAGGACCATGCATACCAGGATTGGGGGGTGAGGGGGCCATGCATACCAGGATAGGGGAGTGAGGGGACCATGCATACCAGGATTGGGGGGTGAGGGGACCATGCATACCAGGATAGGGGGTTGAGGGGACCATGCATACCAGGATTGGGGCGTGAGGGGACCATGCATACCAAGAAAGGTGGGTGAGGGGACCATGCATACCAGGATAGGGGGGTGAGGGGACCATGCATGCCATGAAAGGGGGGTGAGGGGACCATGCATACCAAAAAAGGGGGGTGAGGGAACCATGCATACCAGGAAAGGGGGGTGAGGGGACCATGCATATCAGGACTGGGGGTGAGGGGACCATGCATACCAGGAAAGGGGGGTGAGGGGACCATGCATATCAGGATTGGGGGTGAGGGGACCATTCATACCAGGATTGGGGGGTGAGAGGACCATGCATACCCCAAAAGGGGGGGTAAGAGGACCATGCATACCAGGATTGGAGGGTGAGGGGACCATGCATATCAGGAAAGGGGGGTGAGGGGACCATGCATACCATGAAAGGGGGGTGAGGATACCATGCATACCAGGATTGGGTTTGAGGGGACCATACATACCAGGAAAGGGGGGTGATGGTGAGCATACATACCAAGATTGGGGTGTGAGAGGACTATGCATACCAAGAAAGGGGAGTGAGGGGACCATGCATACCAGGATAGGGGGGTGAGGGGACCATGCATACCAGGATTAGGGGGTGAGAGGACCATGCATACCAGGACTGGGGGGTGAGGGGACCAGGGATACACAAAAAGGAGGGTAAGAGGACCATGCATACCAGGATTGGGGGGTGAGGGGATCATGCATATCAGGAAAGGGGGGTGAGGGGACCATGCATACCAGGATAGGGGGTGAGGGGACCATGCATACCAGGAAAGGGGGGTGAGGATACCATGCATACCAAGATTGGGGGGTATGGGGACCATACTTACCAGGAAAGTGGGTGACGGTGAGCATACATACCAGGATTGGGGAGTGAGAGGACCATGAATAACAGCAAAGGGGGGTGAGTGGACCATGCATACCAAGAAAAGGGGGTGAGGGGACCATGCATACCAGGATAGGCGGGTGAGGGGACCATGCATACCAGGATTGGGGGGTGAGAGGACCATGCATACCAGGATTGGGGGATGAGCGGAGCATGCATACCCCGAAAGGGGGGTAAGAGGATCATGCATACCAGGAAATAGAGGTGAGAGGACCATGCATACCAGGATTGGGGGGTGAGAGGACCATGCATTCCAGGATTGGGGGGTCAGGGGACCATGCATACCAGGATAGGGGGTTGAGGGGTAGCATGCATATCAGGATTGGGGGTGAGAGAACCATACATATCAGGATTGGGGGTGAGAGAACCATACATATCAGGATTGGGGGGTGCATTATTGCATTATTATTAAATCTTCAAAAATAAACTGCATATATATTCTAGAATACCCGATGCGTTAGAATCGGGCCACCATCTAGTCTCTAATATCTGTCCCCCAATCTGGTGCTCCATCCAGTAATAATATCCCCAACCTGATGTAATATCGCCATCCTAGCCTCTTCCAGCAAAATATGTCCCCCATCGAGGCCTTTTCCAGTAAAATATGTCCCTCATCTTGGACCCCTTTCTGGTATAATATACTATTTCCTGCGTCCTTCCTGTAATAATGCTCCCCATTCTGCCGCTGTTCTCTGACACATGTAAAAATATATACTGTATATATATACACTCACTGGCCACTTTATTAGGTACACCTGTCCAACTGTGTGTTAAGACTTAATTTCTAATCAGCCAATCACATGGCGGCAACTCAGTGCATTTAGGCATGTAGACATGGTCAAGACAATCTCCTGCAGTTCAAACCGAGCATCAGTATGGGGAAGAAAGGTGATTTGAGTGCCTTTGAACGTGGCATGATTGTTGGTGCCAGAAGGGCTGGTCTGAGAATTTCAGAAACTGCTGATCTACTGGGATTTTCACGCACAACCATCTCTAGGGTTTACAGAGAATGGTCCGAAAAAGAAAAAAAATCCAGTGAGCGGCAGTTCTGTGGCCGGAAATGCCATGTTGATGCCAGAGGTCAGAGGAGAATGGGCAGACTGGTTCGAGCTGATAGAAAGGCAACAGTGACTCAAATTGCCACCCGTTACAACCAAGGTAGGCAGAAGAGCATCTCTGAACGCACAGTGCGTCGAACTTTGAGGCAGATGGGCTACAGCAGCAGAAGACCACACTGGGTACCACTCCTCTCAGCTAAGAACAGGAAACTGAGGCTACAATTTGCACAAGCTCATCGAAATTGGACAGTAGAAGATTGGAAAAACGTTGCCTGGTCTGATGAGTCTCGATTTCTGCTGCGACATTCGGATGGTAGGGTCAGAATTTGGCGTAAACAACATGAAAGCATGGATCCATCCTGCCTTGTATCAACGGTTCAGGCTGGTGGTGGTGGTGTCATGGTGTGGGGAATTTTTTCTGGGCACTCTTTGGGCCCCTTGGTACCAATTGAGCATCGTTGCAACGCCACAGCCTACCTGAGTATTGTTGCTGACCATGTCCATCCCTTTATGACCACAATGTACCCAACATCTGATGGCTACTTTCAGCAGGATAATGCGCCATGTCATAAAGCTCGAATCATCTCAGATTGGTTTCTTGAACATGACAATGAGTTTACTGTACTCAAATGGCCTCCTCAGTCACCAGATCTCAATCCAATAGAGCATCTTTGGGATGTGGTGGAACGGGAGATTCGCATCAGGGATGTGCAGCCGACAAATCTGCGCCAACTGTGTGATGCCATCATGTCAATATGGTCCAAAATCTCTGAGGAATGCTTCCAGCACCTTGTTGAATCTCTGCCACGAAGAATTGAGGCAGTTCTGAAGGCAAAAGGGGGTCCAACCCCTTACTAGCATGGTGTACCTAATAAAGTGGCCAGTGAGTGTATATATATATATATATATATATTTTCTCCTTCCGTCGCTCCCACCACACACAGTGTCCTCTTCTATACCCAGCGTAGAGGCAGACATAAGGGCAACACATGACGTCACTACTATGCACCCCCTGTGACTGGCATGCCAACAACAGCTGTTGGCCTCCGATTAGTAAGTGGCATGTATGTATGGGCACCCAGCAGGTCTCTACACTTCAATACAGTTCAGTTGAAAATGCAACTCAAATTCAGCTAAAATACTCGTCAACTCATCATCAGTCCCTCCTCCCTCACGAGCCTGGTTGCTGTCACAGCCTCTGTTACCATAATCATTATTCCCCTGATACCTATTGACTCTGGATATGGAAAACGACATTACCATGCAAACTGTGCTCCACTGGAAACCGCTAATCGTGATGGCGGTAGCTATAGGGGAGGAGCTGAGAAGATAAACAAGTTTCCATTATGTCACTGTCTTTTTATGTTCTGATAAAACATGCAAGACACTGCTGTGGCTGTGTCTGACCGTGCGAGTACATGGTCTCAACATACAACATATCCTGGGCAGGGGAGGAAGCAAAAGGGTATATAGACTTTACAGCTGGGGATCGCAAATAATTATCTCTTTGCAGTGAAACATTTTTTAAAAACAGGCAGGGAAATGTTTTACCTTACAAAAAGAATCAGCTGTGATCCTATGCTTTGCTATCTGTATACTATTTTGCTTCCTCCCCTGCCCAGGAGATGTGGTATGACCAGGCCATGTTCCTGAATGGTCAGACACAGCCATTATACAGTACACAGCTGGAACATTTATAAGATTATCTCAGTACAGAAACATTTTATTTAAACACATCCAGTTGTGGAAAGTGTTATTATTTCAAGATCTATTGACTAAAATCAATTTGAAAATTAACTTTGCTCATGGGGAAACCCCTTCAAGCGAGGTAATTTTTTTTTATATACCGTATGTAATCACGTATAAGCCGAGATTTTAAGCCCATTTTTTTGGACTGAAAGTCCCCCTCTCGTCTTATATGCAAGTCATATACCAGGGGGTCGGCGGGGGAGGGGGGGCAGGGGTGTCATGTCATACTTACCCCCTCCTGGCAAAGTGTCTGCAGCCCCCTGCTTCTCCCGGTCTCAGGTTCTTTCCTTCAGAGGTCACATGGTACCGCTCATTAAAGTCATGAATATGCACATATTTATGACTTTAATGAGAGGTACCGCATGACCGCTGAAGGAAGGAGCCTGAGACCGGGACAAGCGGGGCTGCAGAGACCGCGCCAGGAGGGGGTTAGGCTATGTGCACATGTTGCAGATTCTACCGCGGATCCACAGCGTTTTTGGCCCTGCGGATCCGCAGTAGATTTTGCTGCGTTATACAGTACCTTTAAATTCAATGGAAATAAAATAACGCTGTGCACATGCTGCAGATTTTTCCGCGCGGGTTTGCTGCGGTTTTAAATCCGCAGCATGTCACTTCTTTGTGCGGAATCTGCAGCGGTTTGACACCTGCTCCATTACCAGGTGTCAAAACGCAGGGGAAAACCGCAGGCTATTCCGCAAGTAAAATGCACAAAATGCACAATCCGCAACATGTGCATTTACCCTCAGTATAAGCTATGTTCACCTGTCCCGGGTCCATCGCTACGCGCTGCTCTGTCCTCTCCTCCGCATCCTCTGTCTGTGATGTTCAGGTCAGAGGGAGCGGTGACGTAGTTAGTACGTGCCGCACCCTCTACCTGAACATCACTCACAGGACACGGAGGAGAGGACAGAGCAATACGAAGCCATGGAGCGGGGATCCGTAAATATCGCCAGTGCCAGGGTCCTGAGCCAGCGATGACATCAGAACCTGTCATCGCCTGCTCAGTACACCGGCATCGGGCCCCCAGCGACGAGAGGTATGTCATTTTTTTTCATTTGCAGAGGCGGCAGCAACAATATATGGGGGCATAATTATGGAGCAGTAATATATGGGGGCATAATTATGGAGCAGCAATATACTGTATGGTGGCATAACTATGGAGCAGCAATATAAGGGAGCATAACTATGGCGCAGCATATGGAGGCATAAACTATGGAGCAGCATATGGGGGCATAAACTATGGAGCAACATTTGGGGGCATAATTATAGAGCAGCATATCGGGCATAATTATGGAGCAGCATATGGGGGCATAATCTATGGAGCAGCATATGGGGGCATAATCTGTGGAGCAGCATATGGGGGCATAAACTATGGAGCAGCATATGGCGGCATAATCTATGGAGCAGCATATGGGGGCATATTATATGGAGCAGTATATGGAGGCATAAACTATGGAGCAGCATATGGGGGCATAAACTATGGAGCAACATTTGGGGGCATAATTATAGAGCAGCATATCGGGCATAACTATGGCGCAGCATATGGAGGCATAAACTATGGAGCAGCATATGGGGGCATAAACTATGGAGCAACATTTGGGGGCATAATTATAGAGCAGCATATCGGGCATAATTATGGAGCAGCATATGGGGGCATAATCTATGGAGCAGCATATGGGGGCATAATATATGGAGCAGCATATGGGGGCATAAACTATGGAGCAGCATATGGGGGCAAAAACTATGGAGCAGCATATGGGGGCATAGTCTATGGAGCAGCATATGGGGGCAAAATCTATGGAGCAGCATATGGGGGTATAAACTAGGAGCAGTATATGGGGCGTAACCTATGGAGCAGCATATGGGGGCATAATTATGGAGCAGCATAAGGGGGCATAATCTATGGAGCAGCATTTGGGGGCATAATCTCTGGAGCAGCATATGGGGGCATAATCTATGGAGCAGCATATGGGGGCATAATCTATGGAGCATCTTATGGGGCAGCATATGGGCCATAATCTATGGAGCATTTTATGGGGGCATAATCTATGGAGCATTTTATGGGAGCATAATCTATGGAATATCTTATGGTGCCATAACCTTTATGGGGCAGCATATGGGGCATTATTAACCTTTGTGCAGCATTATATGGGGTGTATTTTGTACGGAGCATCTTATGGGGCCATCTTGGACTGTATGGAGCATTATATAGGGCTCCTGATTCAATATGGATATTCAAAAACATTTAACCTACTGATGTCTCAATTAATTTTACTTTTATTGGTATCTATTTTTATTTTTGAAATTTACCAGTAGCTGCTGCATTTTCCACCCTAGGCTTATACGCGAGTAAATAAGTTTTCCCAGCTTTTTGTGGCAAATTTAGGGGGGGGGGGGCAGCTTATACATGGGTCGGCATATATACGAGTATATATGGTAAGTTTTCAATTTGTCAAGGTAAACCTTGGCTTTTCTCTATGCACTCCAAATTAGCCGTGGTTTTTAAAATGATGCAGCATAACTTGCAGGACTACCCACTAGGACCAAAAGACCAGAAGTAGCATACATTCAAATCCATAAAATACAAGTTATGCTGAATCTTTTTTACCACAAAACAGATGTCCTATAGCATGATACAGGCTAATCAGACTGCTTGTTCAAAAATTCAGGAAACTACTGAGCTTCCACTAGTGGTGGCTGCAAGCAGACACTTTTTTTTAACTCTGATAACTGTATGTCTAGTGATATGTGTAAGGGGATGGCCTCCTTTGTATATTTGCCTTTTCGTGTCTTATGTCTGATGTGCAGAGGAGAGAGCTATGCACCAAGCAGAATTGGGCTTGCAAACTTGACTGACCGATATTTTTGCCCGATCAGGTAGCAACACTGAGTGAGACAGGAGGAAGTGGTTGCATGCGAGGATTAGGCAATATAAAGCTTACTGTACAGATATGGTCCAAGAACTAAACTCACTACATAGATACAGTAACAGAACCAAGTTCATTATATGTGTATAATGGAAAAACTATAGCAGACTCCTGTTTGAGAGTCTGTATTCATGATGACTGCTCTCCATCCCTGTCTTGAGTAACAGTTTTGGCAGTACACAAGCTAAGAAAGCCACAAGCGTCAATCAGTGCTGAGTGAGATGAAAGAAAGCAATAGAAGGGCCCTGATACACCGGCGTTGTGTATAATACACAGCATCTTAGTAATTCTCTTTGCTGTTAGCTATAATAGTCCCTCAGATCAGAAGAACATGCTGCCCTTAAAAGGGGTATTCCATCACAAAAAGAGACAACATATCACAAGGATATGACATTAGTTCATGTTTCAGTGGGGATACAACTGCTAGAATACAAGTCCTACAGAAAATAACAGGCTATAGATAGAAAATAATGCTCACACGTGTTCACAGATGTGCTTCACGCGTACAACTAGTGATGGATGAATTTAAATTCAAAAGTTTCCTTGAGTTTGGCCAGGAAATTCAATTTGTATGGAAGTTATTCACCGCAAGTCAAATGTTCCTTATTATCCTCTGGGACCTCTAATAATGCCAGTGCCCAGTATGGAATAAAGAACTCTGACCTTGTCACGCACTTGTTTCATCACCTTAATTTGACGTCCAGTGCTCCCCAAGTCTGACAGGATTCAGGGAGTAGTGAAGAGATGCAGCAGAGCAGTAAGAGCTGTGCCTACCCTCCCCGCTTGCAGATAATGTGCATAACAAATCAACAATAAATTTATCTAAAGTATAAACCCAAATGTCTAAAGATAAAGGTATGGATGTAATGAGCATGGCAATGCCTTTACATAGGTGGTATTAGTTTTGAGTATAAAAACCTGATGACAGGTTATGGCCAGCTGGTTATTCCTGTGGAGCTGAACTCCAGGCTGAGTTTCATTGGAGATCCCAATACACCCTATATACTGACATATTGTTTTATTCCTGTATATGGTATAAGTGATTGCAGATTCAAGTCTCCTAAGGGAACTAAAATATAAAATAAGAAATGGAAAAATAAAAAAAATATATTATATACTTGCGCAAGTGGTAAATCTAAATTTAATGTCAACATATTTTACATGGTGAATCCTTATGCCAAAAGGAACAAATCTGACGGGTAAGACTTACCAATTTGCAAAGTTCATTTTTCCTTGGCACCCTAATATATAGTATATTAATCAAAAACTAAGTCACCCCTAAAACTAAGTCACCCCTTATTTCTCCATGAAAAATAAAGAAATTAGAAGCAATAAAGATATTTGGCATCATAGAGTCCAGTCAGTAAAAATATTAAATTAACTCATACAGTAAAAGTCATAACAAGAAAGAAAAGCCAGATTTGCATTTTTTCAGACATCACTCGTCCCTAAAACAGTGCAGTGAAAACCAATCCAATCCTTCTCTGTCATTCAAATAAGTATAAATAGAACAACCACATAAAACAAACAATCCCTTACACTGCGTTCCAAATTATTATGCAAATTGGATTTAAGTGTCATAAAGATGTAATTTTTTGTTTTTCAAATAAACTCATAGATGGTATTGTGTATCAGGGCTCTTTGGATCACTGAAATCAATCTCAAATTCCTGTGATAATTAGTTTACCAGGTGAGCCCAATTAAAGTAAAACTACTTAAGAATGATGTTCCACATTATTAAGCAGGGCACAGGTTTCAAGGAATTTAGGAAAGAAAAAGGACCTCTCTGCTGCTGAAAAGCATCAAATAGTGCAATGCCTTGGTCAAGAGATGAAAACATTAGATATTTCCCAAAAATTTAAACGTGACCATCGTACTGTTAAGAGATTTGTGGTTGATTCTGAGCACAGACATGTTTGTGCTGATAAAGGCAGAATGAGGAAGGTTTCTGCCAGGCAAGTTCATCGGATTAAGAGAGCAGCTGCTAAAAAGCAATTACAAACCAGCAAACAGATATTTAAAGCTGCTGTTGCCTCTGGAGTCCCTCGAACCTCATGGTGTAGGATCCTTCAAAGGCTTGCTGTGGTGCATAAACCTACTATTCGGCCACCCCTAAAAAGTGTTCACAAGCAGAAATTGTAGCAGTGGGTCCAGACATACATGAAGACTATTTTTCATACAGTCTTGTTTACTGATGAGTGTCGAGCAACCCTGGATGGTCCAGATGGATGGTTGGTGGATAGCCGCTATGTCCCAACAAGGCTGCGACTTCAGCAAGGAAGAGGAGGAGTCATGTTTTGGGCCGGAATCATGGGGAAACAGCTGATGGGGCCCTTTAAGGTTCCTGAAGGTGTGAAAATGACCTCTGCAAAGTACTGTATATAGAGTTTCTGACTGACAGCTGTCTTCCATGGTATAAAAAGCAGAAATGTGCCTTCAGGAGCAAAATCCTCTTCATGCATGACAATGCACCATCTCATGCTGCAAAGAATACCTCTGAGTCATTGACTGCTATAGTCATAAAAGGAGATAAACTCATGGTGTGGCCTCCATCTTCCCCTGACCTCAACCCTGTAGAGAACCTTTGGAGTATCATCAAGCAAAAGATCTATGAGGGAGGCAGTTCACATCAAAACAGCAACTCTGGGAGGCTATTCCGACTTCATGCAAAGAAATCCAAGCAGAAACTCTCCAAAAACTCCCAAGTTCAATGGATGCAAGAATTGTGAAGGTGATGTCACAGAAGGGTTCCTATGATAGCATGTAACTTGGCCTGTTAGAATGTTTTGGAGTTAAATAGCTTTTTTGTTCAGTGAATGTGACCTCCTAATGCTGCAAATTCCACAAATGAACATTTTCAGTTCCTTAAAACAGATCAAATGTTTAGAAATTCTACTGTGCCTAATAATTTGGAACAGTGCAATTTGAGTTTTTATTCATTTTGGAGATTATACTGTTATCATTGGGAGGTTTCTTCAATAAAATACGATGCTTACTCTAACTGGTGATGACTTTTATTAGACTGACTGTCATTTGTACTGACTATTTAGGAAAATCATAGAAAAATATCATTTGCATAATAATTTGGAACACAGTGTACATAGCTCAATCGCTGCAAAAATAAAAATGTTACGGGTCTCAGAAAATTAAATGAAAAATAAGTTTCAAAAATCTATGCAAGTTAAATGTTGACAAAATTTTACTGCCCTGAAGAATCATGTTTCTTGGTCCTTTTTATTACAGAATGAAGGCTGTAAAAAAAAACCCAAAAAGTGACATAATGTCATGACTCAGGACGGGGTGGTTCTGACTCTGTCCTGGTCAGGTCAGGGTTAAGTCTGTCCACCTCTCTTTGGTTCTGGGGAGGCTATTTAATGTTGTAGTTCCTGGGTCCTGTGTCAGGGATACTTCCGTCTACTCGGTTTGAGGTCGCTGACCCAGGTTACTCTCTGTATCGTTGTTCCTCTGCATGTGTTAGTTTGCCGCATATGACCCGGTTTGCCCCCTGACTATTGTCTCTGTCTTTCTGCTTGGTACTGACTCGTTCCTCCTGGTTATCTGACACCTTGGCTTGCCTCTAGTTATTCATCTGTCTTGTCCCTGGTTACCTCATTCTTGTCTGGCTTCTGACCCTCGGCTTTGCTCTCTGACTACATTACTGGTTTTGTCCTCTGTATTCTGTGCCCTCGGCCAGCTCCCTGTCCTTGCGTGGGGCAGCTCCACCCCCTGTTGTCATGAGACTGGCTAGCTCCGCCCCTGTGATCACGTGACTGGCTAAGCTCAGGTCCTGTGCCCACTTCGCTCCTTGGTCTCCGCACACTCTGTCTAGTGGTGTACCTCTTCTGTTAGTGCCCCCAGGCTTAAACCCTGTGACACTGTCCCCATGTCACTACACATTTTTTTATTTTTCACCATTTCATCCCATTTGCAATCTTTTTTTTTGTTTTCCAGTAGATTGTATGTTAAATTGAATGGTGTAATTGAAGACTGCAACTTGTATTGCAAAAAAATTAGTCATCCATACGGCTATTTTGACTGAAAAATATAAAAAAATTATCCGCGCCTGGAGGAGGTGAGTATGATCTGACAGTTGCGCTCTCCCTCCCCACCTACCCCCTGGGACAATGACTCAAATATAAGCCAAGAGGGGCACTTTCAGCCTAAAAATGGGCTGAAAATCTCAGCTTATACATGAGTATATAGAGTAACTAGACTAAATTAACAAAAATCACTTGAGAAACACAATGCTGGATAAAAATAGCTGCACAATGAGAATATGAGCAGAGCTCTTAGATAATACAATCAATAAATTTTCATACAAAATGGATGTGCAAAAAATGCCCTAAACAAGTAATAGCACCACAAGCTAGTAAATATACAAACAGATAGGATAAATTGATAGAGTCATCTCAATAACATAATGAATCCTCATTGTATGTATGTGACGTGCCTGAAGGGCCATGGGGTACTCGGTACCGAGCCCGTTAACTTCAATAGGAGATGTCACAGCGGCGGTGACCCAGTTCGTGGCCCCAGGCGGTCATGTAAAAGGGGTAAAATTTGATGGGGATAAAGTTTATGTAGTTATTCGTGACGCCAGTTAGAGTGATCGACTGTAACATAGTAGCATAGTTATTAAGGTTGAAGGAAGACTTTAAGTCCATCTAGTTCAACCCATATCCTATCCTAACCTGCCCTAACATGTTGATCCAAAGGAAGGCAAAAAAAAACCCATGTGGCAAACAGTAAGCTTCACATTGGGGAAAAAAATTCCTTCCCGACTCCACATACGGCAATCAGACTAGCTCCCTGGATCAATGCAATATTAAGGAAACTAGTGTATATACCCTGTAATATTATACCTTTCAAGAAAGGCATCCAGTCCCTTCTTAAATTTTAGTATTTAATCACTCATTACAACATCATATGGCAGAGAGTTCCATAGTCTCACTGATCTCACAGTAAAGAATCCACGTCTGTGAGTATGCTTAAAACTTCTTTCCTCCAGACGTAGAGGATGCCCCCTTTTCCCTGTCACAGGTCTAAGAGTAAAAAGATCATTAGAAAGGTCTTTATACTGTCCCCGCATATATTTATACATTGTAATAAGATCACCCCTAAGCCTTCGATTTTCCAAACTAAATAACCCCAAGTGTAATAACCTGTCTTGGTATTGCAGACCCCCTAGTTCCCTAATAACCGTGGTCGCTCTTCTCTGCACCCGCTCCAGTTCAGCTATGTCTTTCTTATACACTGGAGACCAGAACTGTACACAGTATTCTAAGTGTGGTCACACTAGTGACTTATATAGAGGTAAAATTATGTTCTCCTCATGAGCATCTATGCCTCTTTTAATGCATCCCATTATTTTATTTGCCTTTGCGGCAGCTGCCTGACACTGGCCACTAAATGTGAGTTTGTCGTCCACCCATACACCCAGGTCTTTTTCAGTAACAGTTTTGCCCAGTGTTTTACAATTAAGCACATAATTATACATCTTGTTCGTTCTACCCAAGAGCATGACCTTACATTTATCCCTATTAAAGCTCATTTGCCATTTATCAGCCCAAGCTTCTAGTTTACATAAATCCTCCTGTAATATAAAATTGTCCTCCTCTGTATTGATTACCCTGCAGAGTTTAGTGTCATCTGCAAATATTGAAATTCTACTCTCTATGTGCCCTACAAGGTCATTAATAAATATGTTAAAAAGAAGCGGGCCCAAAACTGACCCCTGTGGTACCCCACTGCTAACCGTGACCCAGTCTGAGTGTGCTCCATTAATAACCACCCTTTGTTTCCTATCCCTGAGCCAGCTCTTAACCCACCTGCACATATTTTCCCCTATCCCCATTGTTCTCATTTTATGTATCAACCTTTTGTGTGGCACCGTATCAAAAGCTTTTGAAAAGTCTATGTACACCACGTCCACTGCATTCCCTTGGTCAGTCTGGAACTTACCTCTTCATAAAAGCTTATCAGATTAGTCTGACAGGAACAGTCCCTTGCAAACCCATGTTGATATTGGGTCATAAGGTTATTCTTCTCCAGATACTCCAGTATAGTATCTCTTAGAAAACCCTCCAGGATTTTACCCACAGTTGAGGTTAAACTTAACAGGTGACATTTAATGGAGAATTTTTATCCCTGATCATATTATCCGTCATGGGATTTTCTTGTGTAAATACTGTTGAAAAAAAGTCATTTGGCATATTGGCTTTTTCCTCTTCCTCATCCACCATTTCACCCAGACTATTTTTAAGGGGGCCAACACTATCATTTTTTAGCTTCCTACTATTTATGTAGTTAAAGAATATTTTGGGATTATTTTTACTTTCTCTGGCAATGAGTTTCTCTGTCTCAATCTTTGCTATTTTGATTTGCTTTTTACAGAATTTATTTAATTTTCTGTGTTTATTTAATGCCTCATCACTACCTACTTGCTATAATTCTCTAAATGCTTTATTTTTATCTCTTATTGCACACCTTACAGCTCTATTTAACCATAGTGGTTTCCTCCTATTTCTCGCATGTTTATTCCCATACGGTATATATTGTGCACAGGTCCTATTCAGGATGCTAATAAACGTCTCCCATTTTCTTTGTGTATTTTTATGTCTCAGGATATCGTCCCAGTTAATTGCACCAAGATCATCTCTCATCCGATGGAAATTTGCCTTCCTGAAGTTTAGTGTCCTTGTAACCCCTCTACTACACATCTTATTAAAGAAAACATGAAAACTTATTAATTTGTGATCACTATTACCCAAGTGACCCTCAACCCTTACATTTGATATGCGGTCTGGCCTGTTGGTTAATATTAGGTCTAGCAGTGCCCCCTTCTTGTTGGATCCTGAACCAGTTGTGAAAGGTAATTGTCTCTCATAGTTGTCAAAAACCTATTACTTTTGCTGGAACTGCAGGTTTCGGTTCCCCAATGTATTTCAGGGTAGTTGAAGTCCCCCATAATAATGACTTCTCCTTGACTCGCAGTTTCATCTATTTGCTTTATGAGGATATTCTCTGTTGCTTCCATTATTTTTGGAGACTTATAACAAACCCCTATCAGTAATTTATTATTTTTCCCCCTCCCCTTATCTCTACCCACAGAGACTCTACATTTTCATTAGATTCATATATATTATCACAAAGGATGGGTTTTAAGGATGATTTTACATATAAACACACGCCTCCCCCTCGCTTATTTGTATGGTCGTTTCTGAACAGACTATAGCCCTGTAAATTAACCGCCCAGTTATGGCTCTCGTCCAGCCATGTCTCAGATATCCCCACCATGTCATAATTATGTTCCAACAACATTAACTCCAATTCCTCCATTTTGTTGGCGAGGCTTCTAGCATTAGTATACGTGCACTTTATGTATCTCTATGTATCTCTATTCTTTCTTAAATTATTAACTATTCTAACCCCACCCCCATGCCACCCCCACCCCCAATGTCATTATTTGTGCCCAGGTCTCTATCTGCACTGTCTTCCCCTCCTATAAAAGGGATACCCTCCCCCGTCCCAAGTTTAAACACTTCTCCAACCTTCTAGCCATTTTCTCCCCCAGCACAGCTGCACCCTCCCCATTGAGGTGCAGCCCATCCCTAGTGTAGAACCTGTAGCCAACTGAGAAGTCGGCCCAGTTCTGCAGGAACCCAAACCCCTCCTTCCTACACCAATTCCTGAGCCACTTATTAACCTCCCTAATCTCCCATTGCCTCTCTGGCGTGGCACGTGGTACAGGAAGTATTTGGAGGTCCTTGCTTTAAGCTTACAGTCTAATTCCCTGAAATCATCTTTAAGGACCTTCCACCTACCTCTAACATTGTCATTTGTGCCAATGTGCACCATGACTGCTGAATCCTCACCAGCCCCTCCCAGTAATCTGTCAACCCGGACTGTAGTATAGCCGGCACTGCAGATGATCCCTGGGGGAGTAGATGGTGATGGCAGTGCTGATGTTAAAACCCTCTCCAACCAGGGCAGGACCCCAGAGATGTGATGCAACTAGAAGGCACTGAGTAATAAGGCAGGAGACAAGGAAAGTCACTTTAGTATTTACTATAGTTCAGCTGCAGTTCAGAGGAGATATTACAACTCTCATCAGGTTACAGTCTGCTCTGGAGAATGGGAGTTATCTTTCTCTTTTCTGTGACTCAGTGTACCTCCTGCAAATCTAATCCCTTCTGGGACCAAGGCTTTCTGGAATTTAGAACTTCCCAGTAGCGCCTCTACTCATTGTATATTTCGCCTTCAGCAACTTGCAGCTTGAATCCTTTGTGACGCAGCTCAAGTTCCCACTTGCACTGTCCTTCACTGATTCCAGGTTATTGCCGTATTTTTGAGGGAAAACACTTTTCTGCTGGTTGTGTAATCCCACGCAGTCTCTCAGCTTACCACCCAGCTCTGAAAGCATGGATGATCTAGGGGCTGGTTCCCTGCTTTTTAGCTCTTACTCCTGGATCAGCCACATGTCATCATGGCGTCCAAGCGTAATTCCGCCGTCTTCACACACTGAGAACAACAAGTCGGCCCCTCCCAGTTAGGGCATGTCTGCAAAGCTCTCAGCTTTAGACATGTCAAAGAGGGAGGCAAATTGTGTGTGTGTGTCTAGCAGAGAAAGCATAACTCCCATTGCTCACAAAACACATACAGAGCAGTACATATTTAATCCTTTTGTGGCAATTAAGACGCAGGGTGCCACATTTGGGTTATAATCACCCCTGAAATAAGTCCTAAGATAAATGCTAAGGATAGGTGACCTATCTATCCCAATCAAAACATGGACGTTAGTAAAGCCTATCACCCATCAATCAATTATCCAGTGCAATAGAAGCTATTAGGAACGGCAGAACGCACAAAATAAATAAATAATAAAGTGCGTTCGCCGCTCAGGGTCCACCGTGCAGAGGTGTTAAACTGCTGCTAATTAATGGCAGACACGCTATATGGCGGTATAATGCTCATGGGTTCAACGTCACCCGATGTGCGCAGAGCGGACTCTGTTAACTCACAGAGGCGCTGTAAACATAAACGCTGAGCCTGTTAGACTCACAGGTCTCAGCAAAATTGCACGCACAGTATCAGGACACAGGTCCAAGACAGGGGATGGTGTCCGTCTAGACCTACCGTGCGTGCGGCGTCGCTACTGCACACGCCAGTAAGTGCTGCTGAATGCAGCGCGGCGGCAGACACAGCCGCTATGCAATAGTGCTGTGAGAGACGAGACACCACCGGATGCTAGTGTAAAGGTGCGGTGTGCACAGTGGCCTATGGCTTGCCACTGACTGGTGCTGACTCTTTCTATAGTTCCCTATCCACCTGCGTAATATCAGAGGGAGGGGAATCTTAATAATTCAGTCACCAGAATCATACATCCATCACCATTCACTCATCTAGCAAGAAGAGTATACTAGCGCATGGCCGAGTGGCCATGCGGGCCTTTTATAGCCGTGCGCTGCCGGGACCTTTCAGATCTCTGAGATGGACCAATCAGATCTGGAGAAGGACCTGAGCACGTGACTCCCGACCTCCAATGGGAGATCGTCTCGTGAGCATGCTCAGTGGAGCAGCAGAGGAACTTAGCCTTAGGAATGACTTGCTGCAGAACAGCATGTGAGGCTCTGGATTCCTGTTGTGTAGCTGCAGGAATCCAGCACCTAACAAAAAGCTATGCAATGATATTACCTGTGGCAAAGAATTTCCTGGTGTCCCCTCACCCTGACGTGCGTTTCGCCACCAGCTTCTTCCGAGGGCGTGTCAGGGTGAGGGGTGGTAGTGTCTTTATATATTGAACTAGCTGAAGAGCCTGGCGCTGCCCGGGCATATTAACTAACTACGGTTAGTTATAACAAATTATAATGATTATATCTATATATATAAAGCTGAGTGTATAGCCCCGCCCACGCCGCATAGCCACATTCACTATAATATCGCACATCATCCCATCAGTCAGAGCTACCGGACTACTACCACTAATATCCCACATCGTCCCATCAGCCAGCTCCACCGGACTACTAATATCCCACATCATCCCGTCAGCCATAGCCACCGGACTACTACCCCTAATATCCCACATCATCCCGTCACAGCCGCCGAATTACTACCCCTAATATCCCACATCGTCCCATCAGCCAGATCCACCGAACTACTAATATCTCACATCATCCCATCATCCATAGCCACCGGACAACTACTCCTAATATCCCACATCAGCCTGTCAGCCAAAGCCACCGGACAACTACTCCTAATATCCCACATCATCCCGTCACAGCCGCCGGCAGGGCAAATCCATCCAAAAAATCCCTCAATTCTCTGATTCTGACCCCAGGCTTCTATTAAAGGGATCATTGGTATGGAAGTCAGGGCAAATCCATCCACACACACAAACATTCATTTTTATATATAGAGATGACCATACAGAAAGGGGAAAGTAAAAGGAAATGAAAATGAACATTTCCTATGTTTTTAAAAGGTTAATAAGAATTCATATAATGCTTTTACATACTATTGATTTGAATTATGAATCTCTGACAGCCTGCAGCCACCATTAGGGGGCGTATGCTGTTTACATGCATAAATTATAAAACACTTTGCAGTAGGCTCCCTCTAATGATAAGATGTAGCTCTATGCATCTCTGAAAACTGTTATTCGAAAGGCTCCAATGGTCTCAAATGATGAAATGATTTCATACAACTCTGATCTGTATTTGCAGATAATTTTGAACTATAAAACATGGTAAAACCATGGCAGATGTTTCCTTGTCTACTTACGGTATTCATATTGAAAGTATCCTGTATGTGCAGAGGTGTCTATTCTCTACATCAACTCACAAAAACACAAGTTGGTTGGATTGCATGCACAAGACTGAAGCCTCATCATAAGTCACCCAGAGAACGATTCTTCCTCACAGAAAACAGCGGCCCCAAATATTGTCTCACGTGTTGAGGTCAAACCAATGACAAAAGAAAGGAGAAATTCTCTCCCCACACATCCAGCATTTCACAAACTACACTTTACTATTGCACTGCAATTTTAGCCATGGGAATTTGTATTTCCTCGCTTTTAAGCTAACTCTGAAGGCATCCACTATCAGGCAGCTTTGGTCTGAATGAAGCTGTGGGAGAAGTATATTAGTGTGCTTCACTTTGATTTTTGGTTATAATGAAACAGGTTCTTATATCATAAACCCCCTCCCCTAAACGTTCCTTTAGGTGACCATGGGGACACGTATGATAAGCTTCAACAGTAACCTTCAAAGAACGACTCCCACACAATCTATGGCAAAGTGCTGGATACAAATTATCACAGTGGACAATGCAACTTAGTGTATTACTGAAGCTTTAACTCACTTGGAGAATGCTATCAAAGATTTTACAATCAAAGAGAAATATTTAAGAGTTCAACAGAGCATTGAGGGGAGCACAGCAGGCTACAAATATACATATTGTAGCAATGCTAAGTAGTCAATCAGCTGGGGGACGCTGACCAGAGGGGATTTGTGTTGGAACTGAAGATCGAGACAAGCCTGAATCTCTCTCTGAAAAGAATCTTCACAGGCCATATGCACCAAACTGCAAGTGTCAGTGGTTGCTATGAACAAAAGCTGTTTACCCCCTTAACGACCAAGGGTATTTTTGGTTTTGCAGTTTCATTTTTTGCTCCCTTTCTTCCCAGAGCCATATCTTTTTTTATTTTTTGGTCAAAATGGCAATGTGAGGACTTGTTTTGTTGCGGGACGAGTTGTACTTTTGAACAACACCATTGATTTTGCCATGTCATGTACTCGAAAATGGGAAAAAAATTCCAAGTGTGGTGAAATTGCAAAAAAAGTGCAACTCCACACTTGTTTTTTGTTTTGCTTCTCTACTAGATTCACTAAATGCTAAAACTGACCTGCCAATATGATTCTCCAGGTCATTGCAAGTTCATAGACACCAAACATGTCTAGGTTCTTTTTTATCTAAGTGGTGAAAAAATTCCAAACTTTGCCATTTTCCAATAACCATAGCATCTCCATTTTTTGTGATCTCAGGATGGGTGAGGGCTTATTTTTTGCGTGCCGAGCTGATATTTTTAATGATACCATTTTGGTGCAGATGCAATCTTTTGATTGCTTGCAATTGCATTTTATCAATGACGAGGTGACCAAAAAACGTAAATCTAGCATTTTGACTCTTTTTCTCGCTACGCCGTTTAGTGATCAGGTTAATTCTTTTTTTATTAATAAATCGGGCGATTTTGAAAGCAGTGATACCAAATATGTGTATCTTTGATTATTTTTTATTGTTTTATTTTGAATGGGGTGAAAAGGGGGTGATTTTAACTTTTATTTATTTTTTTATACTTTTAAAAACAGGTTTTTTTACTTTTGGCATGCTTCCATTGTTTCCATGGGAGACTAGAAGCTGCCATAACCCAATTGCCTCTGCTACATAGATCAGATCACCTGAATGTAGCACATTACATCACTTGCTATGAGCGCCTCCCGGGAGGCGCTCATAGCAACCCAGCACTGACAACCCCCAGCCTAAAAATAGCAGCCCACAGCCGCCCCAGAAAAGGCATATCTATTAGATGCACCAATTCTGGTGCTTTGCCTAGCTCTTTTCACTTGTCATATGGCAGTGGCAGGTAGGGCAATATTTGCAGGGTTGATGTCACCTTTGTAATGTTAGGTGACATCAAGCCTGTAAGACTCTTCTCCATTACTAACTCCAAAGTTATATTGTAAATAGAAAACATCCAGAATAAAGTCCTTTATTTGAAATAAAAATCCACACCCTGTTTTACAAATTCATTTAAAAATAACAAACAAAGTTGTAATCACCTTACGCTCATTCCATTGAAGCCTTTGTCACCTGTAAAAAAAAACCCAGAAAATTATAAACAACCTGATTCTCACCTTACGCCTATTCGATTGAAGCCCATGTCTACTGTAAAAAAAGAAAAATAATAGCCAACCATATTCCTCATTTGTCCGAAGTTTAGATGTCCCATGCCGTAATCCATGTCTGCGATATGTGATTTACAATCTGGACTGTGCCATGATGCGACCGTGCAGGCTGAAAACCATGGAAAAATGAGGTCTATGTGACTGGTGGTGATGTCATCAAGTGTTCCCACACTTCACTGTGAACCAGGAGGATGAACTGTGGTGACCTCAATGAGATCACCACGAGCTCCATGTTTCCCAGTACTCTCGATGTGATCTCATTAAGGTCAATGCAGTTCATCGTCCTTACTCACAGTGAAGTCTCAGTCTCAGTCATAATGATGAATGATGGAAGACAGAGCCAGTGGCTCCCTCCTCCACCATTATATTCATTGCCATTTGCATGCTGAGGATGCAGGTAGGGGTGAATTTGGAATGTCAAGCAGGGAAAGGCAGCCACATGTACACCAGTGTTTTCAACCCTTCGGTAACACGTTGCTCATGTCCGCTATACAAGCTTACCTCACCTGGGCCAAGAACTACAGTAAAAATTTAAACTGCAGATAGGATCCATCTTTAACTAAAAGACAGATGGGAGGAATACCCAGTCGTTGAGGCAGTCACTATCTCCAAATATTATAGACAACAAAAATTATCACCATATGGAGTCGATAACCTGAGGCATGGATACACAGATAGATAGAATATTTGTCTGGTGACCTTTACGTTCACCATTCCACTGGTCAGGAGAATCTATTGTATCATCTGAAACTTTGATTATTCTGTTATTGAATGTTTGACAGATGAACTTTACACAAGGCGATGAACCCTGACATGTAATGTTTCTAAAACAACTAAGCGTCTGTGACCGACTCCATTCATCAGGAATTATAATGACTGTGTTTGACCATTTCACATTAGAAACAGCTGTGCATCGTCTCAGGCACAAAGCTTTAAGATGCAAATAAACAAGGATTTTCATTCTATAGAATCCCTTATGCAGCAAATGAGTTTGAAATAAGCGGTTCCCTGGTGCCGAGGCCGCCTGCATTGTGCTTTGCTCAGTTAATATGGTGCATTGTGTTTGCATCAGTCGCCTGAATTTTGCTGAGTCTAAAGATCAAATAGGAAAGTAGTTTAGGGAACGTAATAAATAGACGAGTGCAAATAAATGAAGGGTGCAGCTAAATACAGAAAAGAAGGCATGGAAGGTTAATATTAAATATAAGTGAGTGTGGCTTTATCACCGGCTCTGGAGGGGAGCGCTGTCTTGTCAGATGTAAGAAAAGCACATTGTAACAAAATAACAGAGGTTCTCCTAACATAGAATTTGATAAAAACCTGTCAAGTCCTTTGTTCCGTTCTTGCTTTAAATTTCATTTAAGGAGCTGTAACAGATGGGGTTTGATATCCGTTAACCTAAAACAATTGTACCAGCTCACAATGAATGCCGTGAACATATGGTAGATGGATGGCTCAACACGGTCAATATTATTCACAACCATAACCGTGCACATTGGGTTGCCTCTTTCTTCTGGATTTCGCTCCTTATATCATGTTACAAGCATGCAATTTATCGTTATTGCAGAGTTAAGTTGTCAGTGAACAGCCTGTAAAATATGACTTTAAAAATCTTTATTTTGAAGATTTGTTCCCATATAATAGACTAGGAGAGGTAGCTTACTGTTTGTAAAAAAATCTTCAACCCTTCTTCCCCTCCGACCGTGAGAAGGATAAGGGCCATATTTGAGGTCTGCAGAAAAGACACAATTGTGGATGGGAGTGAAAACAATGACAAAGGGATTTAACTAATGGGGACAAAGTTTAAGCCAATCTAAAGAATAAACATTTTTAACCCCTTAATGACGGAGCAAATTTTTTAAATTCTGACCAATGTCACTTTATGTGGTGATAACTCTGGAACGCTTCAACAAATCCCATTGATTTTGAGTTTGTTTTTTCGTGGCACATTATTATTTATGATAATGGTAAATTTTGGTCGATAAGTTTTGTGTTTATTTATAAAAAGTTTCAGAAATTTGACAAAAATGTAAAAAAATTGCAATTTTCAAAAGTTGAATGATTATCCCTTTAATTCAGATGGTCATATCTCACAAAAACATTAACATTTCCCACATGTCTGCTTTACATCAGCACCATTTTTAAAACTCTAATTTATTTTATTAGCCTATTAGGAGGTTTAATAATGTAGAAGCAATTTTTCATTTTTTTAAGGAAATTTACAAAATTTATTTTTTTGAGGGACCAATCCAAGTTTGAAGTGACTTTGGGGGTCCTATATATTGGAAGACAACAAATGTGATACCATTTTAAAAACAGCACCCCTCGAAATATTGAAAACTGCTGTCAAATAGTTTATTAACCCTTCAGGTGATTTTCAGGAATTAATGCAAAGTGGTATAGCAGGAATGAAAAAGTGTTTGTTTGCCTCCTAAATGTTGCTAACTTCTGAACTGGCCGCTATAGCCGTGAGACTCTAAGGCCGCTATTTGGCCATAAACTGCTATGGTAAACATCAGGACCACACAATCATGATCTTGGTGTGTCAATTAGATTAAAGCAGAAGCCCCCACAATCTATTAACCATTTATTAGATGTAGTCACTTTTGACAGCAGCAACTAAGGGGTTAAACAGATATGGATGGTGCCAACACTAATCATTTGTGATACAGCAAGTTGTCAGCTATAGTGTACAGCTATCAGCTGCTGGATTGTCACCTGTATGGGGATGATATTCTCTTATATCTCAGGTCAGTAAAAAGACGTATTGGCTGTCATTAAGGGGTTAAACACAATATTAAAAAATTAATAGGGAGTAGGTTACATGTATAGGAGGATCTGCCACAATTGTGCTTTACAGAGCACATTCATTTAAAAAGGGTGTAATTCTTTGTTTGACCCGTGTTGGTATTCAGGAAACATTAAGCCCTGATTACAGCTGATTTCTAGAACAACTTCAAAAGACCTTAAAGACCTTACCATTGTTTGCCTTAAAAAAATAATCCCTTTTAATTGTTTCCTGGTAACCCTGCACTAACTGGCATTGTGACTTCTGAAGCAATATAGGGACAACAGAGAGATCTTTCTAAAGATCTTTCTACACCCAGGCATGAAACAATGTCAATGAGACATCCTCAATATTTAGAGCAGGGGTGGACAAATAATTTTCCCAAGGGGACACATGAGAGACTGTGACTGTTGTGGAGGGCAGAACTAATAGGCTGAAATTAATTCTGCTCAATATTAATATTAATATATTAATTCAAATTATTTTATATTAATACTAGCTGAAGAGCCCGGCGCTGCCCGGACATAGTAACTAACTGTGGTTAGTTATAGCAAATTATAATTATCCACCATCCCATAGTCCCGTGCCCATATACCCATCATACATATCCACGATTCCATAGGCCCGTGCCCATATACCCATCATACATATCCTCCATCCCATAGTCGAGTGCCCATATACCCAACACACATCCTCCATCCCATAGTCCCATGCCCATATACCCATCATACATATTCGCCATCCCATAGTCGAGTGCCCATATACCCATCACACATCCTTAATCTCGTAGTCCCGTGCCCATATACCCATCATACATATCCTCCATCCCATAGTCCCGTGCCCATATACCCGTCATACATATCCGCCATCCCATAGTCCCATGCCCATATACCCATCATACATATTCTCCATCCCATAGTCCCGTGCCCATATACCCATCATACATATCCGCCATCCCATAGTCCCGTGCCCATATACCCATCATACATATCCGCCATCCCATAGTCCCATGCCCATATACCCATCATACATATCCTCCATCCCATAGTCCACTGCCCATATACCCATCACACATCCTCCATCTCATAGTCCCGTGCCCATATACCCGTCATACATATCCTCTATTCCATAGTCCAGTGCCCATATACCCATCACACATCCTCATCCCATAGTCAACCATTATGACATTATAATGAGTGGCGGGGCTTGCAACCTATGATGACATCAGCGTCGCCATGGCAACCATTGTGACATCATAATGAGGGGCGGGGTTTGATACACACACACTTTTTCCCCAGTATGTAGATAGGGGCAAAATTGTTTGGTGAATTGGAACGCGCGGGGTTAAAATTTCGCCTCACAACATAGCTTAGGACACTCTCGGGGTCCAGACATGTGACTGTGCCAAATTTTGTGGCTGTAGCTGCGACGGTACGGATGCCTATCCCGGACATACACACATACACACACTTGAGCTTTATATAATAGATTAATTGTGTCACTTAATATTGAGCAGAATTAAGTATGTTGACAGCCCTTATATACTCTATGAGGACACATTCTGCCCATATGAGCTATCACACAGTCCCTATATACCTCAAAAGTTCACACATAACCCCCTTATACCATATGAGCCTGCACACAGCCCCCTATATCATTTGAGCTGACATACAGCCCCCTATATACCACAAGAGCCCACACACTCCTATATATAGTATGCACCCAACATAGCTTCCTATACATAGTATGAGCCCCTCATCACATCCTATATACAATATGACTATATGAGCCATCACATAGCCTCCCATATACAGCATGAGCCTCACATAGCATACCTATATAAAGCACTAGCTGAAGAGCCCGGCATTGCCTGGGCACTGTAACTAACTATGGTTAGTTATAACAAATTATTATGATTATATCTATACATATATAAAACTGAGTGTAAAGCCCCACCCAATCCGTATAGCCACATTCACTATAATATCTCACATCATCCTGTCAGCCAGAGCTACCGGACTACTACCCCTAATATCCCACATAGTCCCGTCAGCCAGAGCAACCGGACTACTACCCCTAATATCCCACGTCATCCCATCAGCCAGAGCCACCGGACTACTACCCCTAATATTCCACATCATCCCTTCATCCAGAGCCACCGGACAACTACCACTAAAATCCCACATCATCCCGTCAGAGCCACCGGACTACTACCCCTAATATCCCACATCATCCCGTCAGAGCCACCGGACAACTACCACTAATATCCCACATCATCCCGTCAGAGCCACTGGACTACTACCCCTAATATCCCACATCATCCCATCAGAGCCACCGGACTACTACCACTAATATCCCACATCATCCCGTCAGAGCCACCGGACTACTACCCCTAATATCCCACATCATCCCATCAGAGCCTCCGGACTACTACCCCTAATATCCCACATCATCCTGTCAGCCAGAGCCACCGGACTACTACCCCTAATATCCCACATCATCCCATCAGCCAAAGCCACTGGAAAACTACCACTAATATCCCACATCATCCCGTCACAGCCGCTGGACTACTACCCCTAATGTCCGACATCATCTCGCCAGCCAGAGCCACCAGACTACTACCCCTAATATCCCACATCATCCCGTCAGCCAGAGCCACCGGACTGCTACCTCTAATATCCCACATCATCCCGTCAGCCAGAGCCACTGGACTACTACCCCTAATATCCCACATCATCCCGTCAGCCTGGGGTCAGAACCAGAGTGCTGAGTGGAACAGTCCTAACTTCCATACCGGGGATCCCTTTAAGAGAGGCCTGGCATCAGAACCAGAGCGCTGAGTGGATTTGCCCTGACTTCCATACCAATGATCCCTTTAATAGAATCTTGGGGTCAGAATCAGAGCGCTGAGGGATTTGCCCTAACTTCCATACAGGAGATCCCTTTAAGAGAGTCTGGGGTCAGAACCAGAATGCTGAGTGGAATTGCCTTAACTTCCATATCAGGGATTCCTTTAAGAGAGGCCTGGGGTCAGAACCAAGGCACTTGATGGATTTACCCTGACTTCCATACCAATAATCCCTTTAATAGAAGCTTGGGGTCAGAATCAGAACACTGAGGGATTTGCCCTAACTTCCATACCAGAGATCCCTTTAAGAGAGGCCTGGGGTCAGTACCAAATCACAGAGTGGATTTGCCCTCACTTCCATACCGGGGATCCCTTTAAGAGTGGCCAGGGTTCAGAACCAGAGTGCTTAGTGGAATTGCCCTAATTTCCATACCAATGATCACTTTAAGAGACCCTGGGGTCAGAACCACATAGATGAGTGGAACGGTCCTAACTTCCAAACCGGGGATCCCTTTAAGAGAGGCCTGGGGTCAAAACCAAAGCGCCATAAGGACTTGCCCTGACTTCTATACCATTGTGCCCTTTAATAGAAGCTTGGGGTCAGAATCAGAGCGCTGAGGGATTTGCCCTAACTTCCATACCAGAGATACCTTTAACCCCTTTACCCCCAAGGGTGGTTTGCACGTTAATGACGGGGCCAATTTTTACAATTCTGACCACTGTCCATTTATGAGGTAATAACACTGGAACACTTCCATGGATCCCGGTGATTCTGACATTGTTTTCATGTGACATATTGTACTTCATGTTAGTGGTAAAATTTCATTCATATAACTTGCGTTTATTTGTGAAAAAAATGGAAATGTGGCGAAAATTTTGGAAATTTCGCAGTTTTCCAACTTTGAATTTTTATGCCCTTAAATCACAGAGATATGGTGCACAAAAAACTTAATAAGTAACATTTCCCACATGTTTACTTTACATCAGCACAATTTTGGAATCAACTTTTTTTGTTAGGAATTTATAAGGGTTAAAAGTTGACCAGCGATTTTTCATTTTTACAACACCATTTTTTTTTAGGGACCACATCACATTTGAAGTCACTTTGAGTGGTCTATATCATAGAAAATACCCAAAAGTGATACCATTCTAAAAACTGCACCCCTGACGGTAATATTTTAAAAAAATGAACATTTAACTTTTTTTCACAAAAATATTACTTCAGGTCCAACATTTTTTATTTTACAAAGGGTAACAGGAGAAGTTGGACTGAAAAAGTTATTGTGCAATTTGTCCTGAGTATGCTGAAACCTGATATGTGGGGGGGGGAACCACTGTTTCGGCGCATGGCAGAGCTCGGAAGGGAAGGAGTCCGTTTGACATTTTCAACGCAAAATTGGCTGGAATTGAGATCAGACGCCATGTCACGTTTGGAGAGCCCCTGATATGCCTAAATAGTGGAAATCCCCCAAGTCTAACTCCAACCCTAACCTCAACACACTCCTAACCCTAGCCCTAACCCTAATGGGAAAATGGAAATAAATACAATTTTTTAAGTATTTTTCCTAAACTAAGGGGGTGATAAATGGGGGTTTGATTTACTATTTATAGCGGGTTTTTTGTTTGGCAGCTGTCGCACGCTAAAAGACGCTTTTTATTGTAAAAATAGCTTTTGCATCACCACATTTTGAGAGCTATAATTTTTCCGTATTTTGACCCACAGAGTCATGTGAGGTCTTATTTTTTGCGGGACGAGTTGATGTTTTTATTGGTACCATTTTAGGGCACGTGACTTTTTTATCGCTTTTTATTCCGATTTTTGGGACGCAGAATGAACAAAAACCAGCAATTCATGAATTTCTTTTTGGGGGGCGTTAACACCGTTCCGCATGTGGTAAAATTGATAAAGCAGTTTTATTCTTTGGGTCAGTACGATTACAGTGATACCTCATTTATGTCATTTTTTTATGTTTTGGCGCTTTTATACAATAAAAGCAATTTTATATAAAAAATAATTATTTTTGCATCGCTTTATTCTGCGAGCTATAAGTTTTTTATTTTTTCACTGATGACTCTGTATGGCAGCTCATTCTTTGTGAGACAAGATGACGTTTTCAGCAGTACCATGGTTATTTATATCCGTCTTTTTTATCACGTGTTATTGCACTTTTTGATCGGCGGTATGATGATAAAGCATTGTTTTTTGCCTTGTTTTTCTTTTTTGAAGGGGTTTATTAAAGGGGTTAACTAGTGGGACAGTTTTATAGGATGAGTCGTTACGGACGTGGAGATCCTAAATATGTGTACTTGTATTGTTTTTTTTATTCACAAAAAAAGAATTTATTAGGGAATATTTTTTTTTAATTTATTTAGGATTTTTTAAAAATTATTTTTACATTTATTTGTTTTTTTTTTTTACTTTATTACTTTGTCCCAGTGTGGGACATCACTGTATAGTGTCAGATCGCTGAGCTGACACTTTGCAGTGCACTGTGACAAATCAGCGATCTGAGAGACACTGCAGGAGGCTTTCTCAGCGCCTGCTCTCAGCAGGCACTGAGAAAGCCGCCTCCCTGCAGGATCCCAAAGGCCGCTGATAATCAGCTGACACCCGGCCACGATAAGCTGCGCTCCCGCCCCAATGACGTACCATCCCATCCACGGTCATACGGGCCCGGGTCACGTGTACGGGATAGTACATCCAATGTCAGAAAGGGTTAAGAGGGAAGATGTGCCTATGGGATGGAGGATTTGTGATGGGTATATAGGCATGGGAGGGGGTGATTCATTTCTGTCATGTGTGCTCTGCTCCTTTCTGGGGGGCAGACGATGGCTGGGAGCTTATGTTCCCAGGGATGCTAGATTTCTCCCATCGGTCAGTGTCTGCTGAGGTGTTGTGGAGTGGGAAAACTGTTGCTCATAGCAACCAATCACAGCTCAGCTTCTTTTAAACAGCTCTGGTGAAATGAAAGATGCTTCGTGATTGGTTGGTGATACACACATACATTCAATTTTATATATTTATAGATGAGCCCCATACAGCCTCCAATATACAGTATGAGCCCCATATAGCCTCGCTATGTACAGCATGAGCCCCACATAATCTCCTTATAAGCATCCAATACACAAGAAAAAAACACCATATACTCACCTCACTCCTGTTCCCTCGGCACTCTGCTTCTGTGCACAACTGAAATGACATCATCACATCTGCTATCTCACGCAGACCTATTTCAAATCTACTGCCACAACTGACCCAACCCACTTATTCCAAGCCCTATACATTATGACTTCCACAGGCTTGTGAAAGTATTCACCCTCTATGGCATTTTTTGTGTTTTACTATCTCACAATCTGGTATTTCACAGTTTATTTTTGAGGGTTTGCCTCATTTTATGTAAAGAAAATGTTTACAGCTGTGAACATTTGGCTTTCTTTCCATTGTGAAGTAAACAGCAAATAGGACAAAATAACTGAAAACTTTTGTGTACATAACTATTCACCCCCCTAAAGTCAGTACTTTCTAGTGTCTCATTTTGTGGCAATACAGCTGTAAGTCATGTTGGATAAGTCTCTATGAGCTTTCCACATCTTGCTACTGGGATTTTTGCCCATTCCTCAAGGCAAAACTACTCTAGCTCCTTCAAGTTAACCGTTTCCTCTGGAGAACAGCAATCTTCAAGTCTGACTACAGATTCTCAATTGGATTAAGGTTTGGGCTTTAACTAGGCCACACCAAAACATTAACACATTTCCCCTTAAATAACTTGAGTGTTGCTTTACTTTAGGTCATTGTTTTTGTTAGGCGTTTCATTTCCGCCACTGCAAAGGGGGAATCTCAAGCCATGTCCTCTGCAGCCTCCTATTCTTCTATGGCCGCAGGCGTTCCTGCTCAACAGAGACTTCGGTCCCAGCGTCTTGCCCAGACTATTGCCATTACCAAGCAGCAGTTTGCCATCTCTGCATGGTGGACCCCAAGCTGTGAACGCACCTTATTATCATCTTTTATTATTTGGTGCATTCCGCCAGCCCTAACAGTCTTGTTGGAAGGTGAACCTCCATCCCAGTTTCAAATCACTGACAGACTGATAAAGGTTTTGCTCAAGAATATCCCTGTATTTTGCACCATCCATCTTCCCCTCGACTTGGACCTTTTTCCCTGTCCCTGCTGCTGAAAAACATTATCACAGCATGATGCTGCCACCACCATGTTTCATTGTTGAGATGTTTTTCTTGGGTGATGAGCTGTGTTGGATTGGCGCCAGAAATAGCATTTACCTTGGTGGCCAAAAAGTTAAATTTTGTTTTTTTCTGAGCATAGCACCTTGCTCCATACATTTGAGGAGTCTCTCGCAAGAATTTTGGCAAACCCTAAATGAGCCTTACAATTTTTGTGTATAAGTAAACATTTTTTTCTGCCCACTCTTCTATGATGGTCACCTCTATGTTGTGTACTGCTTAATGTGGTCGTATGGACATATACTCTAGTCTCTGCTTGGGAGCTCTGCAGTTACTTCGGGGTTACCTTTGGTCTCAGTGCTGCCTCTCTGAATAATGCACTCCTTGTCCTGGCTAAGAGTTTTGCTGGGCCGCCCTCTCTTGGCAGGTTTGTTGTTTCACCATGTTCTTTCCATTTGATGATAATGTATTTGATGGTGCTCCGAGGCATCATTAGAGATTGGGATATTTTTTTTACAACCCAACCTTGACTTGTACCTCTCATCAATTTTATCCCTGACTTGTTTAGAGATCTCCTTGGTCTTCATGGTGTTGTTTGGTTAGTGGTACCTCTTAATCATGTTGCAGCCTCCATGGCCTTTCAGAAAAGGTGTGTATATACTGACAGACCATGCGGCTCTTAGATTGTACACAGTTTTGCTTTCTTTCACTTAGCATGTGACATATGAAGGTTATTGTTTGTGCCAGAATTTTTTAGTGGCTTCAAAGCAAAAGGGGTGAATACATATGCACATGCCAATATTTAGTTATTTGATCCCATTAATTTAATTTATGCTAACATTTTTCTCAATTCACTTCACTAAATTAGATTATTTAGTGCTGATGCATCACACACAAATTGGATCGCAAAAGTATTTAAACACAGGTAATGAAATAGGTAAAAATCTAAGAGGGTGAATATTTTCGCAAGCCACTGTAGCATTGTGTGACATCATGCTGCACTAATAGCTGCTATGACATAACTTTTCATTGGTCACGCATGTAGAGAATTGACATGACTCATTTGGGTCCAACAAATTCAATCACATGCCTTTTTTTTCCCTTTATAATAATAATAATAATCTTTATTTTTATATAGCGCTAACATATTCCGCAGCGCTTTACAGTTGTTACACTGTTCCCTATGGGGCTCACAATCTATATTCCCTAGCAGTATGTCTTTGGAGTGTGGGAGGAAACCGGAGTGCCCGGAGGAAACCGACGCAAACACGGGGAGAACATACAAACTCCTTGCAGATGTTGTCCTTGATGGGATTCGAACCCAGGACTCCAGCTCTGCAACCACTGAGCCACCGTGTTGCCCCCTTTACTCCTTATAGTAGCAACTTTTTGACCTCAATAGATTTTTATCTAGGTACTTTTAGATCTCTGGAAGTAGAAACGCTGCTACTGAAGGAGGGAGATACATGCAGTGCCTTGCAAAAGTATTCAGCCCCCTGGAACTTTTCAACCTTTTCCCACATATCATGCCTCAAACATAAAGAAACCAAATGTAAATTTTTGGTGAGGAATCAACAACAAGTGGGACACAATTGTGAAGCTGAACGAAATTTATTGGTTATTTTAAATTTTTGTGGAAATTCAAAAACTGAAAAGTGGGGCGTGCAATATTATTTGGCCCCTTTACTTTCAGTGCAGCAAACTCACTCCAGAAGTTCATTGTGGATCTCTGAATGATCCAATGTTGTCCTAAATGACTAATTATGATAAATATAATCCACCTGTGTGTAATCAAGTCTCTGTATAAATGCACCTGCTCTATGCTAGTCTAAGGCTTCTGATAGAAGCACAGAGAGCATCATGAAGATCAAGGAACACAACAGGCAGGTCCGTGATACTGTTGTGGAGAAGTTTAAAGCCGGATTTGGATACAAAATGATTTCCAAAACTTTAAACATCCCAAGGAGCATTGTGCAAGCGATCATATTGAAATGGAAGAAGTATCATACCACTGCAAATCTACCAAGACCCGGCCGTCCCTCTAAACTTTCATCTCAAACAAGGAGAAGCCTGATCAGTAGAGATGAGCGACTTTGCCTTTTTTCTGGTAGAGTCGGGTTTCATGAAACCCGACTTTCGTAAAAGTCGGGTCGAACGAAATCGGCCGATTATCGGAAAAGTCGAAGGCCGACTGAAACACGAAACCCAATGCAAGTCAATGGGGAACCAAAGTCGGCAGGGAGTGGAGGACAGGAAACACACCTACAGTGCCCTTTTGAATGCCAAAAACATCAATTCTGATTACTGAAGCTTTTCAACCTTAATTTACTTCATAATACTAGTTACGCACTGAAAAATGGGGGTTATTTGGCTAAATTTGTGGGGGGTAGGGCTGGCTTCAGGTTTTCATGTGCCCTGGGCCAAAGAGCGCCCCTTTAACACATACCACAACTCATGATGCTCTGATACCGCAGAGAAATTGCGGCATAGTACAATGAAAAATACTTCACTTTTTACATCTCATGACTGATATCCATTTTTAGTAGCTCCAAAAATGGACAGTATATTACTCCATACAGTATTATGGCCACCGCATAGTGTGCTATACAGAGTAATGAGGCCCATATATTTCTCCATACAGAATCATTGGTCCCATATAATGTTTGAAACAGTATATGATGAGCTCCACATAATGCTACAGTATATGTTGGTCCCCATGGATGAAGCTCCACTGTTTTATGGGCCCAAATAATGCTCCATACATAAAGAGCCCCATTTCTAATGCTCTAGTGTATAATGTGCCCTGTAAATGCTGCTCCAGTGTCTGATGTCCACCTTTGGAATGCTCCAGTGTATGGTGGGCCCCATATATCATTCTCCAGAGTATAGTGCTCCCCAAAACTTGCTGTCCCAACATTGAAAACAATTAAATAAGTCTCCTCGCTATGGAATTAGTCTGGACTCCTCCTCGTCCCCATCGTCCATCTCACTGCACTTGGCTGTTTAGGCAGAGGGCGTACAGACGTGATGTCATTGTGCTCTCTGGTCAGACTATCACTGTCAGGAAACGCGGAAGACGTCATGGCGGTGGAGCAGGGAGAGGTAAGTATTTCAACTTTGCAAGTGCTGTGATCCTGAGCAAGCAGGGGGGGGCTCACTCGTTGGCGACAGCAGTGGCACAGGGCCTCTCTAATAGTACGGCGGTGTGCGGCGGTGTGTCTCACGGCGGGTGGGGGTGGGCCCTCCGGTGGGCCCTCCCACCGGCCTCCCACCGGCCTCCCACCGGCAGAGACACTTTTGCATACTATGAGGGGCCCTGTGCCAGTACCGTCGCCCATGAGTATGCCCCCCCACCAGCTCAAGGAACCTGCACTTTCATCTGCACCTTCCTCTTTGTCACCGTGTAAGGTGGTATAGTATGCGGGAAGGGGAACCTGAGTTTCCTCTGGGTCAGATTCTGGCTGTGTAGAGTGTGAGGGGAATGTAGTGGTCTGGGTCAATGTACCAGCAGAATCATCTAGCAGAGGCTGGGCATCAGTGCACTTGTGGCGTCCCCAGGAGTACGGTCGCCACAGTGGCATTACCTTCCTCCTAGGGAGTGTGATGTCATGCTTGGGAGCAATGAAGGATCTCTCTAGCAGTTAAACCAACACACAACATATTTCCCACTCCACGCCAGCAGGGAGACCTCTGAACATGACTGCTGAGGAGCTGCTCTCTGTGGTCAGGAGGAGGTAAGTTAGGCCATTCTGTGCAGGGAAGGGGAAGTGTGTGGACGTGAGAAGGGGAGCTGGAGGATGAGCAGAGTTAAGGCTCACTCCTAGCTGGAGCGCATGGTCCGGATTCCGGTCTCCGAGTTTGTAGGGACACTGACGTTCCTGCAGCAGAATCCGGAGGAAGTAGCAGCTGTAAATACTCTGTACCCAACTGAGGCTCGGAGGCCCCAGCATTGACGTGTGTGAGCCAGAAGGAAAAGGCTACGGCTGCCAGCCATAAGAGAAAGTTCCAAAAGAGAGTCAACAGGGGGAACTTCATTGAACTCAGCACTGCGAGTACCTCAGATAAGCGCTAGAACGGAGGCCACACTACCTATATGCAGAGAGAGAAATCCAAATTGGCTTCCAGGCTGACCAACTCCTTCTCCATCTATACTCTGGGTCCTGGACAGCACCTACCAAGTACAGGTAAAGGAACTGCACGACTACGTCTGTCATCTTTCTTCTGCGCCTGGCGCACGGCTCAGCTACATCCTGCACTGCACATCATCTACCAACTCTTTCATCTGCCCTGCGACTACGGCCCTACCTGTGCAGGTCTTCTACATCTTAGCTGCACCACAACATCTGTCCCACAGAAGCGACACTGCAGCGTTGGTCAATCTAATCAGAAACCAGAGGTGGCATCACATATCATTCACCTATAAACGTAATTCACCCCTTTGCATGGACGCCCAGGGCCACGGAACGGCTCACCACCACCGTGACACATCCCTGTGAGACACCGGCCCGGTACCGATTAACCCCACTGCCCTGGCTGGCCACCAACACTCCATGTCAGATTCATCTTGGACTGGGGAATTCACGATTTGACTTGATAACCCAGGCATGGTATGATAGAAAGAGCTACATGGACTAATGTGAAGTGTGGCCTGCTGCCTCATGCAGTTTGGGAGGGGGTGCAGGACACAAGGAAAGGGGTTCTTCCTGACCAGGAGCCAGCAATTTACCAATCAGTGCTTGCATTTTTTGAAACTTCAGAAGAGGCGGGCATATTTGATGGAGTGTGTTTCAGCAATGTAAGCCAAAACCAGTTCCTCATGCTGCGCCTTTAAAAGCGGTTAACCTACTTCCAGAAAAGGTATCATTCCAGGCGTTCCGGAGCCAGATCATGACGCAGGCTCAACACCTCCTGCCTTAGCTGCTATTGTGCTTTTGCCACTACCAGCAGATGCACCACCACCATCATCACCAGCTGGCCCCCCCGCGCCCACGTCCGCGGCCTCTTCCACCAAACTTCCAAATTTTGCACAAAATAGACACAAAATAACATCAGATATATGGCACTGTATCAGAAATGTACAGCTCTATTCAGTCAAAGGATAATTGTCAATCTCCATATATATTCCATCAGTCACACAGAGACGCTCACAGGCTCAGTGTGGATTAGACAAGAATATAAAAAGTAGACAAAGTGTACAGTATCATCAGATAGCAGGTATATATAGCATAGTTTAAACATTAACAATGTACGTCTATATATCAGGAGTAGTGTTGAGCCACCATGCTAGTGTTTTGGTTCGTCACACAGGAGGCAAGTTCGTCCAATGTTCGTCGAACCCCATTGAAAACAATGGCAGGCAAACACAAACACATACAAACACATAGAAAACAATTACAAAACACCTTAAAAGGTGTCCCAAAGCAGAGAAAATGCTCAGAAGACAAAAATTACATATGGAAAAGGGCAACTACATTTAGAAAAGAGGTGGAGGAGTAAAAGGAGGAGGTGGAGGAGACACAGATATAGGCTTGTCATTCCCTTATGAAGTCAAGAAAGGCTGGAATAAAAATGTAAAATACAAACCAAAAAAAAAAAATTCTGAAATCGAACACGATCATATACCGTTGGACTTCCCACCAATAAATTATGCCAACTGACGATTGGGCGGCATTATTCCCACGAACCTCCAAACAGCGTCCATGAAGGCAAAGTGTTTGCTTTCTGGGGGCAGTATGATTGCAAAGCTGAACCTTAAAGGAATGTCCAAAAGGGCACCACCAGGAGTGGAGCCTGCGGCTTAATTGGACTCCACCCGGGAAACCACAACCATGCCACCTCAAGAAAAGATGCACATATTGAAAGCTTTGTCGATTGTGTGTGTGGTGTGGTATGTCCGTTTGTAGTTGTGCTAGCAATTTGTCAGCTTTATTCCGCTAACGAACGAGACTCCGGCATGCCCCTGCGGTACGCGTCAAGCTTACTAGAGGGATACGCGAGGCTCTGGCACTATCATGGTCTATCATGGCGTAACATGTCTGGGGCTGCATGCGCGCTACACTGAAAGGACCAGCTTTTGTCGCTTACAGGTGCAGATAACCAGCAGAACACCGTTAGTGATGGGGATCTGTGATTCCAATTATTCCCCGCAAACGATGATTTCCCAGTAAGTGCAGGTCAACCGCAATTCCTGAATTAGGCCTAACCGGCATTCCTGAAAAAATGCAAAAAATTATGTGTCCAAACCACAGTTGCTGTAGCTTGCTTAACAGCTCGGCAGCCGTTCTCAGGCCCAGTATAGATTCGACAAGATTCTAGAAAGTTGATAAAGAGTACAGTTTCACCAGGTAACACGTATATATGTAGCATAGTTTACACATTAAAAACCTATGTCTATATATCAGGAGGCAGGCTCAGATGGTCTCAGGCCCAGTATGGATTAGACGTGATTGGACAAAGGTGGGAAAGGGTACCATATCACTGGATAACAGGTATGTATAGCATAGTTTACACATTAAAAACCTATGTCTATATAACAGGAGGCAGGCTCAGGCGGTCTCAGGCCCAGTATGGATTAGACGTGATTGGACAAAGGTGAGAAAGGGTAATATATCACTGGATTACAGGTATGTATAGCATAGTTTACACATTAAAAATCTATGTCTATAGATCAGGAGGCAGGCTCAGACGGTCTCAGGCCCAGTATGGATTAGACGTGATTGGACAAAGGTGAGAAAGGGTAGCGTATCACCAGATTACAGGTATGTATAGCATAGTTTACACATTAAAAACGTAGGTCTATATAACAGGATGCAGGCTCAGATGGTCTCAGGCCCAGTATAGATTAGACGTGATTGGACAAAGGTGAGAAAGGGTAGCGTATCACCAGATTACAGGTATGTATAGCATAGTTTACACATTAAAAACCTATGTCTAGAGATCAGGAGGCAAGCTCAGATGGTCTCAGGCCCAGTATGGATTTTACCAGCTTGTACAAAGTTGAGAAAGGGTACATTATCACTGGATAGCAGGTATATATAGCATAGTTTAAATGTTTAAAATCTCCATGTTCTCAGTATGGATTAGACAACAATCTCAAAAGTAGAAAAAAGAAAATGCATTTGAAGCGTACACCAGTATACACTTTTGGTGGTTTTTTTAAATCTTCATATATATTTCTGTCTCAGAAAGACAGTCCAGACTCTCCGCAATAGGAAATGAGATGCATACAATTACTGACATAAATTCTAGTGATTGCAGAAATCTAGGAATTCCTATTCACGGGATAAACTTCCGTCACAATTCTCAGAGGCGATGCAGACCCTCAATTAATTAGTGTGTGGAGACAGCGAAAACCGTTCTTTGTGAAGAAAGTGTTGCTGTATCGCAGTACCGTTGATCCCATCGCCATTACTCATAGCCATATAATTTTGATCACAGGGAGAGATGTAAACATGGTGCTCACTGTCTATCATGCTCTGTCACGTAACTTTGGAGTGCAAAAGACAGAAGCCACAGGCCGTAGGCGATTCATTTGGATTGGCATGAGAGGGCACATTTAAAAATGTGCGCTGGAATGTCACACGTCTGTGGGTAGGAAAACTGTTAAAGCTGATGAAAACCACCACTGCATCTCATTGAGAGTCGACGTCCATAAGAAATGGAAGCCATTGATCATCTGAAGCTTGATCCCGGCCAGCGGGACAGGGCATAGCTACGTCTTAAACATCATCTTCTATCAGTTCACCAAATTTGTAGTGGCAGTCCCAGTGAAGGATTTGACAGCCCAGACTACACAGTGGAGGAGCAGGGAGAGGTAAACATTGCAAATGCTGGGGCCCTGCCCAAGCAAGGGGGCCCACTCGTGGGCGTCGGTACTGGCACTGGGCCCCTCAAAGTACGGCGGTGTGTCTGACAGACGGTGTGCACCCCCACCGTCAGGGACACTTGATTGCACTATGAGGGACCCGCGCCCAAGAGTCGGCCCACCCACCTGTCCAGGGCCATGGCACTCGCACGGTTGCGTGCGTTAGGTGGTGACCCCAGCCATGGGGGAGGAGGCAGCCCAGTTAGGGAGGTTTACAAAATGGCATATGTTGATGTGGGACATTCACCTGCTGCTAAAGGCGAACTTGGTCAAGTCCCAGGAAGAGGCGGACCAAAGAAAGCCATTTTTCTGTCAACCTATGTGTCATCAGGGTAAGGTGTGACAAAAACCTTGGAAACCCATGCGTGGTTCATTTTAATGAAGGTTAGATCATCCACATTTTGGGTCAACAGACTGGTCCTTTTTTTCTGTCAGGATTGATCCAGCAGCACTGAAGACTCTTTCCGATAGCACACTTGCAGCTGGGCAAGCGAGCTCCTGTAAGGCATATTGTGCCAATTCAGGCCAGGTGTCCAGTTTAGGCTACTTTCACACTTCAGGTTTTCGGCGTCAGGCGCGATCCGGCTTCGTGCCGGAACGCCGGATCCGGCAAATGTTTAGTAAAACCGGATGTGACGGATCCGGTTTTCTGCCGGATCCGTCTTTTTCTTGACAGACAAAACCGGATCCGTCTCATCCGGTTCATCCGTTTTTCTATCCGTTTTTCGACGGATTACGCCGGATCCGGTTTTTAAAATTGACCCTTGTGGCCTTCCGAACGGGATTGGCTACTGGAAAACTATATATAGCATGTTCCTACAGCCCTTCTTTGACAGGTTGTAGAGGAGAAAGTGCAGGTTGGAGAGAAGAGCAAGTTATTGGCGAAGACGGATGTTGTCATTGGAAATATTTTGAAGAATTTGGCGGATTTTATAGCGGAGGCGAATCGTTTGAGGGTGATTGTTCTGGAGAAGGAGAGAGCGAGACAGCAGCGCATCAGGCATCGTAGACGACGTTTGTGGATCCACCCCATCACAGCCAAGAGAATGACGCGTGGGGTCTATTCTACACTCTGCATGGACCTTCGACGAAACCCGGATAAATTTTTTGGATATGTTAGGATGAAAATGGAGAATTTTGATTACTTGGTGGAGCGCAATGCACACCTCATAAGAAAAGCGGACACCTATTGCCGCTTCTCTGTTTCACCCACAGAGCGTCTGATGGTGACTTTAAGGTAAGCCACATTTATTGGATGTGATCGCATCAGAGCACACTTTCACTGCAATCTTGTTGGTGGTAGTTTGTATCTCCAAGTGTTATAGCTCAGTTTTGGTATGTAATGCTGTGATTTAAAACTAATTTATTGTTTTTTAATTCCCCACAGATTTCTTGCAACTGGAGAATCCCTTTCGTCACTGCATTTCCAGTACAGACTCGGGATTTCCACCATATCTGGAATAGTGAAGTACACATGCCGTGCACTGTGGGACTCCTTAGCTGAAGAGTTTTTACCAGAGCCCACAACAGAGAGGTGGATTGAAATTGCTGACAAGTTTCAACAGATATGTCAGTTTCCCAACTGCTTGGGCGCTGTGGACGGGAAACATATCCGCATTGTAAAGCCAGCTGGATCGGGATCGGAATATTTCAATTACAAGAAATATTTTTCAATTGTCCTCATGGCCATCGCTGACGCGGAATACAAATTTATTGCGGTTGATATTGGGGCCTATGGCCGCTCCAATGACTCTCAAGTTTTCAAACTGTCTGCCATGGGGCGTAAACTGTATGGAAACACCTTCCAGTTCCCACCACCTAGACCGCTGCCGCAAACATCTGGTCCACCTATGCCATTTGTCTGTGTAGGGGATGAAGCCTTCCAGCTGTCAGAACACCTTTTGAAACCGTACTCTAGCAGAGGATTGACAAGACCAAAACGCATTTTTAATTACCGCCTCACAAGAGCAAGAAGAATGGTTGAATGTACCTTTGGTATTCTGACAGCCAAATGGCGGGTCCTATTGACTGCGATCAACCTCAAGACAGAAACTGTGGACGAGGTGATCAAAGCATGCGTGGTACTCCACAATTTTGTTATCTGCAAGGAACCCATTTCCATTGAGGACACCTCTGAAGAAACCACCTTGCAAGATTACCATGACATTACCACTAGAAGTTCTGTGACGGTTTCAGTAATGAGGGACAATTTTGCACTATACTTTATGTCACCTCAAGGCAGAGTACACTGGCAGGATGACAGAGTGTGAAAGATTTGTGCCCAACCAAACTTGTGTACCTTCTGTACCAACAGTATATACCTTTGCCAACCAAAGTTGGCTATCTTGTCATGGTCTCTATTTTTAGCTTTAGGCCACAGGTGTGTACCTGGTTGTGTTTTATGCAAAGTATTTCACCTTTTAACAAAAGTTGTGTACATTGTTAGGAAAACACCAACAATAAAGACAACTTTTTAGGTGAAATACTTTGCTTCAAACACAACCAGGAACACAACTGTGGCAAAAAGCTAAAATTTACCCACAGTTATATACCTAGTTTTGAATACCATTTCACCTTTTAAATACCCTGTATTTAACCTTTTTCGCCGCAGAAAGAAATGACAGACAACCAGTGTAAAATAATTTAACTTTTATTGAAAAATGTTTTTTTTAGTAAACTTTTTTAACATTTTAATAAACTTGTTTAATAAAGCTTTGAAACTATAAAACTGAAACCATAAAACTGGTCATTTTTATTTAAATACACACATTATAAATCTGTGTAGTGTATGGTGGAAATACTGCTGGAGGGGCTGCGGGACACTTCGACACTGGGAGTGTGGAGAGAGGACTGGGATCGTGGTGGGGAAGGAACAGTTAGAGGTGAAGGTGTGGAAAAAACTACAGAATGGGTGGACATGTGGGAAGCAGAAGAGGTGGTGGGTGGTGGAGTGGAGGGTTGGGCAGGGACTGTAGGAGCAGATGATGTTGATGGCAAGTTGTATGGGGAAGGAGTTTGGTACGGGGCAGGTTACTGGAAGTGGGGAGATGTCTGGTACGGGGCAGGTTGCTGGAAGTGGGGAGATGTCTGGTACTGGGGAGGTTGCTGGTACTGGGGAGTTTGCAGGTACTGGGGAGGTTGCTGGTACTGGGGAGGTTGCTGGTACTGGGGAGGTTGCTGGTACTGGGGAGGTTGCTGGTGCTGTGGAGGTTGCTGGTGCTGTGGAGGTTGCTGGTGCTGGGGAGGTGGATGGTGCTGGGGAGGTGGATGGTGCTGGGGAGGTGGATGGCATGTAATAGGAGGGGGAGGATGGAAAGTGGCTGGAGGGGGTGTAGATGTAATAGGAGGGGGAGGATGGAAAGTGGATGGAGGGGGTGTAGATGTAATAGGAGGGGGAGGATGGAAAGTGGCTGGAGGGGGTGCAGGTGGAGGAACTACTGTGGTGGGAGGAGGAGGTTGGGAGGTAACTTGCTGGAGAGCAGCGTGGCATGAATGCATTACATGCATCTGCTGGGCAGGAGAGAGCGTTTCCATGCGCTCCACAACAGACCTGAAAAAGGTGTGGTTTGGCGAAGATCTTGCTTCTGAATGCATGGTTTGCAGAAGTGTCTTCACCTCCAGAATGCTGGAGTTGATCTGCTGATAGCCTGCGGAGATTTGCTCTGACAAGACTTTTAGACAGTTCTGGAAAGATGCATTCAGATGCAAGAACTCTGGTGCATAAGTCTTTTCCTGACCCCTCTGCCGCTGCCGCCCAGTACCCGCAGGTGTACTAGAGGTGGCAGGGGCAGAAGGGTGGGGTAAAGGGAAAGCGATCTCCTCACCAGCAGCTTCATGTAATGTAGGCGGCCACGATGCTCCTGTGCTGGTGGATGGGACTGATGGGTCGAATGTGTGGGAAGGCTGGGAAGGTGCAGATGTATCGGGGTGGTCGAAGTCTCCCTCGGTGCCGGTCTCCTCAGGGATCGCCTCAGAAGGGTCCAATCGTGCAGGCTCCCGAGTGCTGCTCACCGTGCTGTGGAATAAAGAGAAAAAAAAACAATTAAAATAGTGACATGGTATGGCCCTGGCTGAAAAAAAAAAGTTACATCTAAACATTTTTTTGTCACATGTGGTGTGTAATATTTACCTTCTGGTGAGCATTGTCTCCCGGAGGAACGACAGGGCTCGTGCGTACTTGAACTTGCTCCTGCGTCCTCCAGATCCACTCGGGGCCCGCATCTCTTTATTGAACTCCTTCTTGAAACGATCCCTCACAGACCGCCACCGCTTCACAATTCTCTCCCCTGAAACGAGAAAGGACAAAGTGGTTAGTATACAACATCAGTGTTTCCCAAACTCCAGTCCTCATGGTCCCCAGGGGTCATGTTTTCAGGATTTCCAAAGTAAATAGAAATCCTGAACACATGATCCGTGGGGACCACGAGGACTGGAGTTCGAGAAACACAGGTTTAAATCAAGCAACCGGTACTGTATATACTTACGCTCTTTAATCTGGGCCCGAGCTTCGAGGTCCTCCCAGCGGTCCACAAGGAGCGAACAGATTTCCTCCCAGAGTCGTCGGGTAACGATCAGTTCAGCGTGGCGTCGGTCAGCCATATTCCAGAGCGGCTCCCTTTCTCTGATGAGATCGATGAGGCGGTCGACATCAATCCCTCCATCCTCACCGTCAGAGTCGGGAGCACGCTGTGAAGGCTGTTAAAGAAAAAGAAAAAATAACATAATTAGCCTCCACAAAAGAAATGAAATAAAAAGTGCAAAAAAAACAAAGCAAAAATATTTATACTTACACGCTGGTGACCGCCGCGTTGCTGTCGCCGACGACCCTGGGAGGCACTGCGAGGACCTCTTGGCCGAGCACCAGATTGGGAAGACTAGAGAAGAAAACAAAAAATGTTATGTCTTTGGATGTAGGCATTTGTTTGCTGTGTGTGGTCTGCAGAACATTGTTTTCTATGTGTTGTGTGTAGTGTGATGTTTTGTTTCTGCGTTTGATGCAAAAAAAATTACCAATTGTGAGCCCACTCCAAGTGTCTGTCCACCCCTTCCTTCTTCTTCTGGGAGCTCCTCTTCATCTTGTGATTCCTGTTTTGAAATAAAAGGCAATGAATACACATATATTACAGAGATGATGGATTTTGGAAATAAAAACTTACCGTCAAACGCTGACGATGCGAGGGAGGGCTCCCAGAAGATGTGCTGTCTTCCTCATGGCCAGACTCCATGGCTGTGGGTGGTGTTTCTGCTGCTGCCATTGCTGCTGCTGCTGCATCTATTGGACGGCTGTTGAATAAAGAGAAACAAAGGGCCAATGAATATCTTGATATTCCATAGCCCTAGTTTGGAGGAATGGGGGATTTGATAATTACCGTCTCTCATCTGCTGCTGGACTCCCCTCCCGTTGTTCAGCATGCTGCTCCATTTGGGGTGGTGCTGATGGTGCTGCTGCTGCAGATGTCTGCTGCCTTCTCCTGCTCCTGGTTCTTGGCTTGGGTGGCATGTTGGGTGTGGCTGAGGGTCCCATTGTCTTGCTTTTATATATGTCCTGTGGGCAGAGCTACTGAGCATGCTCAGACCAAAAAAACCGGATCCGGCGCATTGCGGCGCTCATAGGCTTTCATTGTATGAAAAAGCCGGACACGCCGGATCCGGCGTGTCCGGCTTTTTCGACGGATACAAAAAACGTTACAGTCACCGTTTTTTCCAGACGCCGGATCGCGTCACATTGCCGGATCCGGCGAAAATCGGATGAAACGCATGGCCATCCGGCTCTAATGCAAGTCAATGGGGGGGAAACCGGATCCGGCATTGCATTTCGACGGATCCGGTTTTAGTCAAAAGCGCCGGATCGCGCCTGAAGCAGAAAACCTGATGTGTGAAAGAGGCCTTAGCGGCCCAATAGTCAAATGGGAATGACCTGTGAGGGAGAACATCGATATGGGAGGAAAAGTAGTTTGTAACCATAGTTGACAAGTGCTGCCTCCTGTCACTTTCAATTGATGCAGTATTACCAGTCGTGTGAGCGGGACCTGAAAAATCAGTCCACAACATGGTCATGAAACCCCTGTCTCCAACACCACTTCTGATGTGTGCACCACCAACACCTCTTCCAAGTTGCCCCTGGCCCCTATGGCTCGTGTGACAACCATCACCGCTGCTGTGTGCTGGGAATGCCTCAACCAACCGGTTTACCAGAGTTGCTTGTTTGCTAGCCAATATTAGGTCAAGGTTCTCCTGTGGCATGATGTTTTGGAATTTGCCTTTATAGCGTGGATCCAGGATGCTGGCCAACCAGTAGTCATCATCGTTCATAATTTTGGCAATGCGGGGGTCCCCTTTTAGGATCTGCAAGGCATAATCTGACATGTGGGCCAATGTTCCCGGTGTCAATGATGCACTGCGAGTGCTGGTTGGAGGAGCACTTTCTGGCAAATCCACATCCCTCCAGTCATGCACAAACCCAGTACCAGACCTATCCACGCCAACATTTTCTCTTGCCCCACGAGATGCATCCTCCTCCCCTAAATAATCATCCCCATCATCATCCTCCTCCTCCTCTTCTTCCTCCACCTCGTCCATGACAGTTCCCTGAGCAGACAATGGCTGACTGTCATCAAGGCTTCCCTCCTCCTCTTCCTCATCATCCTCGGCTGCAGACGCCTGCTCCTTGATGTGCGTCAAAGTTTGTACGAGCAGGTGCATAAGTGGGATGCTCATGCTTATGATGGCGTCGTCTGCGCTTAGCAGTCGTGTGCATTCCTCAAAACATTGAAGGACTTTACATAGGTCTTTCAGCTTCGACCACTGCACACTTGTCAACTCCATGTCTGCCCTCAAAGTGCCTGCCCGTGTATCCTCCCACAAATGCATTACGGCCTGCCTCTGTTCGCACAGCCGCTCAACCATGTGCAGGGTGGAGTTCCACCTTGTTGCAACGTCGATAATTAGTCGGTGCTTGGGAAGGTGGAGCAATCGCTGCAGCTTCTGCAAACGACTGGAGTGTACTGGCAACTGGCGGATGTGCGAGCACAGTCTTCGAACCTTATGGAGCAGGGGTGTTAACTCCGGATAATTAGTGAGGAAGCACTGCACCACCAGGTTCAAGGTGTGAGCCAAGCAAGGTATGTGTCTGAGTTTTGAAAGGGCTATGGCTGCCACAAAAATCCGGCCGTTATCACTAACTACCTTGCCTGCCTCAAGATGTAGACTTCCCAGCCATGACTCAGTTTGTCACTGAAAGTAGTCAGCCAGTACCTCCGCCGTGTGTCTGTCGCCCAAACACATCATCTGCAACACAGCCTGCTGACGCTTTCCACTAGCTGATCAATAGTGGGACACATCGTGTGCACAACTGTCAGCTGCGGATGCAGTGCTCATTTGACTGCGCTCTGTGGACGAGCTTTCGCTTTTGGAGGAGGAGGAGGGTCGAATGCCTACAGCCAACTGTTTCCTATACCGTGGGCTAGGCAGCACTGTGCCATCACAGTTGTCCCCTGTGGACCCTGCATCCACCACATTAACCCAGTGCGCAGTGATGGACACGTAACGGCCCTTGCCATGCCTACTGGACCATGCATCAGTTGTGAGGTGCACCTTTCCACTCACTGATTGCTTGAGTGCATGGTCAATGCGGTCTTTCACATGAAGGTGGAGGGCTGGGATGGCTTTGCGAGAAAAGAAGTGGCGACTGGGTAAGTCATAGTGCGGTACTGCGTAGGCCATGAGTTCGCGGAAAGCTGCGCTTTCAACCAACCGATAGGCATCATCTCTAACGAGATTAGTTTGGCAATGTGGGCGTTCAAACCCAGTGTACGCGGATGAGAGGATGAGTACTTTCTTGTCCTACTCATAGTCTCTGGTAGGGTGAGCTGGACTTGAGAGCTGCATATGGTGGAACTAGCGGTGGACATGGCAGACAGAGAGGGTTGATGATGGTGAAGGAGTTGGTGTTCTTTCTGATGGCCTAGATTCAGTCTTTCATTGCTATAACAGTGTGATTCCCTGACTGATTTGCCCTTGTGACGACAACTCAACATTTGCTGCTGGTGGTGTGCTAAACAGTGGACTTACAGTGGAGGAAACAATGTAGCGTTGCTGACTACCTTCTTTGGGAGCAGTTGCACATGTGGTACGTGAGTTTTGGTAGTCCGTCCACGCTTGCAAGTGTATGGTGGTTAAATGTCTTAGCATGCAACTGGTATTCAAATTTCTCAGATTTTTCCCTCGGCTAAATGTCTTTGTGCACTTCTTACAGATAACCTTTGCCTGATCATTAGGATTTTGTTCAAAAAAGTGCCACACTGCACTCTTCCTACTATGGAAGTCATTTTGAGGCCTTGCACGCTGTGCTGTTTTGACCGTCTGGCCAAAGCTGTCCTGCAACTCTTTTGGTTTTTGTAACCCGTTTTTGGACTGCTCCGGGCCTGCCAGATAACAGCTGTTGCGATGTCGATGCTCGCTGCGGATGCTCCTCCTCTTCTGAGCTACTGGCAGCGGCACCCTCTACCCCCAATGGATGCCAATCTGGGTCAACAACTGGGTCATCCATCACCTCCTCTTCAATGTCATGTGCACCTTCCTCTGTGTCACCGTGTATGGTGGTATAGTGTGCGGGAAGGGGCACCTGAGTCTCATCAGGGTCAGAATCTGGCTCTGTACACTGCGAGGACAATGTAGTGCTCTGAGTGAATGTACCAGCAGAATCATCTATCAGTGGCTGTGCATCAGTACGCTCCATGTCAGATTCATGTTTGCCTGGGTAATTCACGATTTGACTTGATAACCCAGGCATGGTATGTGAAAACAGCTCCATGGAGTAATCTGTAGTGTGGCCTGCCGCATCCTTCAATTTTGGTTGGGCTGAAGGACTAAAGGAAAGGTGTGGTTCATGAACATGAGCCTCTAGTGATGACTCAGTGCTTTTATTTTTTAAAACTTCAGAAGAGGAGGCGATAGAGCTGGAGGCTGAGTCAGCAATGTAAGCCAAAACTTGTTCTTGAAGCTCCGGCTTTAAAAGCGGTTTACCTACTCCCAGAAAAGGGAGCCTTCGGGCCTTGTGAAGTCAGACGATGACGCAGGCTCAACACCTCCTGCATTAGGTGCTACTTTGCTTTTGCCACTACCAGCAGAGCCACCACCAACACCATCATTACCAGCTGCCAACCCCCGCCCACTTCCACGGACTCTTCCACCACACTTCCTCATTTTTGGGAAAAATGTACCCAAAAAACCACCAACTATATGGTACTGTAAAACAAGTTACAAGGTGTATATAGTAGTGGGGAGAATTGGAATCTCTGTGGACTTCAGGACACAGCTGGATTCTGTCAGGCCTTGTTTATTTTACACCACAATGTGACAGACAGATTCTGGATGGTGTAATAAAGGTGGATAGAGGACTGTGGAGAATTGGAATCTCTGTAGACTTCAGGACACAGTTGGATTCTGTCAGGCCCTGTTTATTTTACACCGCAATGTGACAGGCAGATTCTGGATGTTGTAAGAAAGGTGGATAGAGGACTGTGGAGAATTGGAATCTCTCTACACTTCAGGACACAGTTGGATTCTGTCAGGCCCTGTGTCTATAACACCACAATGTGACCGGCAAAAATTGCCTAGTGTATGACAAACTACAAGGTGTATATAGAATTGGGCAGAATTGGAATCTCCCTAGAGTGTAGGTCTGCAAGAACGGACAAACTCCTCGGCTTTTCCTTACAGAGTCACACAGTTAGATAGCTTCAATTTGGCCATGATAAAAGCCGTTACATGGTACTGATAGAGGAGCGTGCACGTACACCGCTGTACGGTGTATGTAAAATTGTCAAGCTCCGTGTTATTGTATACGGACTGACACACTCTGTCTCTCTCTAGTTTTGAATGTAATCAAACAGCAAATATACTAAACTGTTTGAAAAATGGACAAAACTATAACGTGTAGGTCTGTAAGAATGGACAAACTCCTCAACTTTTCCTTACAGAGTCACACACGTAGATAGCTTCAATTTGTCTGTGATAACAGCCGTTACATGGTACTGTGTGAGGAGCGTACACCACTGTACGGTGTGTGAAAAAATGAACTCTCACTACCTCACCAGGACAAAATAATACAATTTGGATTGCTTTTAAAAAAGCAGTTTGAACACCAGTGTGCACACAGCAATGCAGCTAGCCTTAAAAGGCAGGCTAATCACTTCCAGCGCTGCTGCACAAAAGCAAAAATCTTCACCTTTCACTGCACAGTAACTACAGTGAAAAGCGCTAGCAGCAGAAGCAGTTTTTTTTTTCTTTTTGCCTTCCTAACACTCTCCCTACAGAATCAGCAGCTGCAGCAGCTCTCCCTATTCTGAGATCAGCATGAGTAACATGGCGGTCGGCATCCCCGCCCTTTTATACCCCCTGTGACGCCACACAAAGCAAGCCAATCACTTGCATGCCCTTCTCCAAGATGGTGGTGACCGCTACCTAAGTCATCACGTTGCCCACAGTGTCCGTTCTTCCTGATTGGCTGAAAAAGTGCGCTAAAGCATCTTTTGAAATGCGACTTTGGCGCTAATGTCGCCGACCTCGTGGCCGACCTCACGCTAAGGTCGGGTTTCGTTTCATGAAACCCGACTTTGGCGAAAGTCGGCGACTTTTGAATTTTTTCGACCCGTTTTGCTCAACTCTACTGATCAGAGATGCAGCCAAGAGGCCCATGATCACTCTGGATGAGCTGCAGAGATCTACAGCTGAGGTGGGACAGTCTGTCCATAGGACAACAATCAGTCATACACTGCACAAATTTGGCCTTTATGGAAGAGTGGCAAGAAGAAAGCCATTTCTCAAAGATATCCATAAAAAGTGTCATTTAAAGTTTGAAACAAGCCACCTAGGAGACACACCAAATATGTGGAAGAAGGTGCTCTGGTCAGATGAAACCAAAATCGAACTTTTTGCAACAATGCCAAGCGATATGTTTGGCATAAAGGAAACACAGCTCATCACTCCAAACACACCATCCCCACTGTCAAACACGGTGGTGGCAGCATCATGGTTTGGGCCTGCTTTTCTTCAGCAGGGACAGGGAAGATGGATAAAATTGATGGGAAGATGGATGGAGCCAAATACCGGACCATTCTTGAAGAAAACCTGTTGGAGTCTGCAAAATACCTGAGACTGGGACGGAGATTTGTCTTCCAACAAGACAATGATCCCAAACATAAAGCAAAATCTACAATGGAATGGTTCACAAATAAACATATCTAGGTGTTAGAATGGCCAAGTCAAAGTCCAGACCTGAATCTAATCGAGAATCTGTGGAAAGAGATGAAAACTAATGTTCACAAACGATCTCCATCAAACCTCACTGAGCTCGAGCTGTTTGCCAAGGAAGAATGGGCAAGAATTTCAGTCTCTCGATGTACAAAACTGATAGAGACATACCCCAAGCAACTTGCAGCTGTAATCGCAGCAAAAGGTGGCGCTACAAAGTATTAAGTTAAAGGGGCTGAATAATGTTGCACGCCTCACTTTTCAGTTTTTGAATTTCCACAAAAATTTTAAATAACCAATAAATTTTGATCAATTTCACAATTGTGTCCTATTTGTTGTTGATTCTTCACCTTAAATTTACATTTGGTATCTTTATGTTTGAAGCATGATATGTGGGAAAAGGTTGAAAAGTTCCAGGGGGCCGAATACTTTTGCAAGGCACTATAGCTGACTCAAAAAAATTTCTATCTGGTGAGCGCTGTTTCTTCAACTCTTTATGATTGCACTTTATACCTATTTGGATGTTTTTGTGATTGTGAAGCGTGATGGTTTCCTGTAGATATTTTTTCTGTTTTATCATATTTTTATATTGGAACCAGAGTGAAAAGACTAGAAGTAGAAGCACCAGCATATCTTTGTAGCATCAGGGCAAGTGTACCATATGTTTGACTTCAAGATGACTTATTGACGTTCTTAGACAAATGCACTGATAAATCATAGAAATCTGGACTGTTTGTAACCTATGCATTTTCTCTTGTTTTATATGTAATTTTCCCCTATAGAGATTGTTTTGAAACTGTGAACCTTGCTCTACTCTTCTTCTTGTCTTATCACATTTTGCCCACACTTAAAAATTGATTCCAAGAGAATCTTACTTTTGACCACAGCTACATCTCCATGTTCTTCACTGTCTTATTATACGGAGCACTTCTGCAGAGCAGAACATTTCTTCTTTAATTATATAATCAATAATGAGTCCAAAATGATTTTCACCAAAAGTGAGAAATATCGATTGTCTTTCTTCTCTGAGTAATTAAGTGCTGCATTTTTCTGATTTCATTGATCTTTGGGAATTTCAGATTCACTTGTAAACTGAAAGAAAATTTTCAAATTCACAGTTAACTCAAAAGAAGAAAAGCAAAATCATTTTTTTTTTTTTTTTTATCAGAATCTTTGTTCTCAAAAATGAAATTTCCTCATAGCTTTGCAGCTGCTGTGATATTCAGGGAGATACAGTTTACTAATTTGAATAAGAACATAAAGGGAGGGCACCATCATATTCATAATTAATGGGGTCAACCCAAAGCATGTCATCAAGACCAACCAGTAAATAAACAAGAACAGGGAGACATGCACAATGGTAGGAATCACCATAAAAAATTAATAATAATAATTAACAGGAGGTTTTGTGACAACCATTAAGCCTCTATCATTTGTGCCTTGTATCAGTGACTCAGACGTCAACTTTGCTATTAGGCATATTAGGCCATATAATTTATATAGGTGCAATTTTTAGGTGCTAGTTGGCATTCCCTAGTTCCTGCCCTAAATGGGCACAAATTGTCTGTATTTGTGTTTTTAAATGCTTTTATGTGTGGCTTTTCTATACACTAATAAAAATTTGTAATTTTTTATGGCGATCCCTGCTTTTGTGCATGTCTCCTTGTTTTTGTTTATTTACCAGACTACTAATTTGGGTTATGTTCTCGTATGACTTTTGTCTCCTGAATAAAAAGTTTCAAGTGCACCAGGAATTAGATATAAAGTCAATATAGGTCACTTCAAATATGAACACGATGACCTTAAAAAGATAGTATTTATAATACTAGTTATAATAGTTAATTAAAAATTAATTTTTATTGAAAACCTCTAAATTCACAAGTTGCGGCTTCCTTGTGGTTGAACTCATTATTTTGCTGCAATTTTCAAAAAAAGACAACGCAATCTGAAAACAGTTTTAGACTATGTTCCCACGGTGAGCTTTTGGTGCATTTTTTGCTGCTTCAAAAATGCAGCGTCTTACAGCCCAGAATAGTGAATTAAAATTATAGAAATCCCATGACCACTAAACTTCTTTTTAGCACAGAGTAAACTCTCCTCTGTTGCACGTTTCAAATCTGCAGCATGTCAAATTCTCTTGCAGGCGCACTGTGTTTTTTTTTGTCCTGAATTTCCCCACAGACTTGCATTAGGTGCCCGAATTCCGCAAGTAAAAGACGCACCTGCATTTTAAGGGTGTTTTTACAGCGGAAACACATCAAAATATAATCTGCACCAAAGAATGTCAATAAAGTTTTGTCAAAGTCAAATACCAGGAAGTATCAAAAGCAAAGCAGCTTTATTTAATGCATAAGACACCATCAAAAAAACAGCTTCAAAAATGCTCTAAAAATGCATGTTAAAAAATGCTTACAAAGGCGATGTCACGGCTCTGTTGTTGGGTGTCCTGGACTAGGGGGATCCTTCCCTGAACAAAACGCTAGAGGTGCCTTAGTTCACCAAGTTCCCCGGATTACTTCTTATGGTTAACACACCGGGGCCACGTACCTTGCCTTAGCTTTTGAATCCACCCTCAGTTTGTACCCTTCCCTCACTCAGGGAAGAGGGGAGATGTAGTGTACCATAATACACATTGCAAAGAAACCAGAGTATATCTTAATTGCCCAGACGGCTATGTTTTGCAGGCCTAGAGGAATTGACTTTTTGTCTGTATATTTGGCTTGTGGATTTAAGTGTGTATTGTGGTGGGTCAAGAAAACTGACTTGCACAATGATATGCAATGTAACATAGTGTGTGCTTTTCTGATGTTTGCTTATATTTTGGAATCAGTTTGTTGACTTTGAATGCAGATAGGGAAAGGCTGTAAGGGTGGACAGAAGGACACTGGGTAATTCTAAAAATAGCTTATCTGCCTTGGGTATAAAAGACCCTGAGACAGAGAGACCAGGTCTCATCTCATCATGCAGAGCTACTAGCTGGACATTCTGCTAAACACCCAATGGACAAGAAACTCCTCTGGATCCCAGCTGAGGGTATGTCAGACCTGGCTGAAAGAACACAGGACTGCTCTTGGTTATCTCCCTACGCTTATCGTGACCTCCACTCTGTGTGTTATCACAGGTGGAATAGCGACCCTGGGAGCACTGACATAACATCCACTAGCATCCCAGTGAGTCAGCGGAGGGCTGAGACTTTGTAATGTGCACCATCTTGGGGAAATTGCTGGAATTGTTCTGTTTGCTAGTGGGTGTTGTGGTTCAATAAAGCTTGGGCACACTGTTTTACCCTAACCCTGTGTTGTCTGTGTAGTGTTCTGAGCAGGTGTTCAGTGGTATGAGCCCTGGTCCATGGAGTCTTGATAAAGACAGCTGGGCCAGCGGATGAGAGCACCCACTAACCCCACTTCTCCACACACATAATACACAAACCAGACTAACATGGTAAAACAAACAGTGATAAAGGAAAATACCAATCATACAAATATACTCACACAAGGAACAGAGATAAACACCAGGGAAAGAAGGGTGGAGTAAAATGAAAGTAGGAGAAAGAGGGGTTTTAGTACACAACCAAAAACCAAGCAATAGTTTCAGATAAATCCACCAAACACATTCTCAAACAACAACAAACCACCATTTCCTAAACCATGCAGTATGAAGCCAGTCCTGGCAATGAGTGCTTGCCAGGACTGAGAATATATAGGAGAGGGTAATGGCCAGCAATGAACAGCTGAGAGATTTAATGCAGGAAAGTTTCCAAGAGCTCTCAACTGAAACAAATGATAACTGCAGATGGAAACATTTAGGTATTTCTGTTGTTTCTCCTTTTTTATTTTAAAACTGGTTTGCCTATTTGTGTGCCATTTTATTTTTACCATTGTATATCCTTTATTGTAAGTACCGTATATTTTTATATTAAAGCTTAAAATACTTAATAAGTTTGACCCTTGTATGCGCTAAAAGAATCCATAGCTTTCAGAGAGTATGTGACCTTTTGATTTTCTGATAGTATCATATTTTAGGATTCATCACCCCATGTGTTTGGTGAGTAGTGGCAGTGCGTTAAGTAATCAGAATGTGTGGACTGTGTCGATGTGTGATTTATGCTCACTTTATAGCTAAAAACAGAAGTGAAACATTGGATTGAGTGAGAGGAGATAAACTAATGCTTGCAGGTGCACCCCACGTCACTTGCTGAGAAGGGTGTACATTATAAATAGGTGTAGAAATTCTGCAATATTAAAATCTCAACAAAAGCTCATAGTAGGAACGTAGCCTTACAAGAAGACATTCTGTCAGTTTGTGTTCTATTCTCATCACCAACATATTGTAAAATAATCTGGTTGACTACAGACATTATCCATTAGTCAAAATAACAACATCTCTCCTTCTCCACATTTTGGGATATCTTGTGCATATTTTTTTATACTTGCTGTCTACAAGACAGCTAATATTGCAGATATTTGCTTAATGGGGCAATAGTGGCTGATGTAAGTTCAAGGGGTTCTCCATACCTGGATAAACTTTCGATAAAAAGTACAGCCTACCGAATACTGTGTAATATACACACTGATAGGATTCAGCTGTGCTAGCCAGTTCTAGTGGTCATAGTGCAAAAAACATTGAGTTGACAAGAACTTAGTCAGTACATGACCACAATTACTGTATGTGTAACAATTGCATATTTGCGGGGGGTTCTGGGAACGATGATCCATTTTCTGGCGCCAGCAGTCGGTCTCCGGTACCTTCCGCCAAGCCCCTAGTCCATGAACTTGTGTGGCCTAAGCAATCCAGGCCGCAGCACTCTCAGGGTAGTACGTGGGCTGGCATCTAGCAAATTGCAGGGAAGGCTGCAAATGAGTATCCAGTACTCGGCCTTCTCCGCTCACTCTTTCGGCCCTGATGGTCACGACCGGGGCCGGCAGCTGCAGCCTGTCGCAGCGCCGGTACTTAGGAGGCGGAGCACACTCCTCAACCTGCTGTGTGCTGCATGTTCGCTCCAGAACTCCCACTGCTGTACGCATTTTTTCTTTTACATTGCCCCTCCTACCCGGGTCATGGGGTTGGTCCGGTCCGTTCTCCCTTCCCCCAGGCAACATGGGAGGCAGCCTCAACAGTTCCGAACCCGGCTCGGTACAGGTACCCTCAGCTTGGTCTTCCTCCTTATACTACATAGAGTAAGTATGACCTTGGAAGAAAAATCCTTTTAAGGATAAGCTGATATGAATTTGGGGTTGCAATAGTCAGGGAATTATATCTAAGACTCCCATAATTTAGCGTGTCTCGTAATTGCTCTGTGGGCAAAGTAGTTCACATTACTGAAGACGTCAGGAAAAAAACATTATTATTATTATTAAAAGAAGCAGTTTAATGTCGAAAATTGACACTGTTCTTTAGACCCATCAGAATGGATAACTCACAAACCGTCAAGCTTGTCATAGCAGAACAAATAACCAAAAACTGACTAGCATTTCCAAATCAGTAAACTAGTGTGTACAGGTGTCAACTAGGTGTAGCCATTTCTAAACCTATATCTCTAAAAAAAGTTGTGAACACCTATCTTCACGCTAAACATGTAGGTTCCCAGCAAACCAGAGACCGCCTTGTCATTCGCTAATAGGCATGCATGAATTGCCCATATTATGTGCTAAGTATCTCCATTTTTTCTTATTATCTAGATCAGTAATGCGATTAATATTTCATATATTACATACAGTATTTAGCACTACAGCGTTTGTTATATATAGAGATGGCGCTTCCTAGTTCGCACTTGTATATACCAGTTTTCTGATTTGGAAGTGCCACCCAGTTTTTTGATATTTGTATATTAGCTCTCTGACCGAGAAATCCACCTTCCAGTCTGTGGCGGACGTAATTGCAGCAGGATCTTACCTATGTAGAAATTCAAGCTTTACCCTAAGAGATGTATACACACTAGACATGTAGGTAATCAGCAAACTGAAGACCGCCTTGTTGACTGATGGGCATGCATGAATTGGCCAATTATGTAAGTATCTCCATTTTTCTTACTATATATAGCAGTAATGCAATTCATATTTCATATATTACATATTTACATGCTTTAGCACTACAGAGTGCAACTTTATATGTTTGCCATAGCAGAACAGCAGAATGAGATGAGATATAAGGTACTCATAGACGCATGGAAAGACTTTAAATTGGAAAAAGCCTTTGTCCCAATGGGTTTACACCTACATTTTAGAAAGTGGTTGTGGTAGATTATGTCACATTATCTTAAAAGCATTTCTAGCTGTTTCAGGGAGGCACCCCTTTCCAAGTCAGGATTTGTTAGCACATGTCACATTGCTACCTAAAATTAGTTTGTTCTGTGGCAACTTTTGCATGCTTTCATTAATATAGATCTAAAGACATAGTCTAATATTAGAACTTAGAATACCTGGCCTAAATGTATATGGGGATAGTATGGTCCCAGACTGACTCATTCCAGTTTGCCTAGGAAAAAGGCTAAGTTTGGTAAAGTTTGCTAATTTTTGCCCTGTATCACAAAATTTCATTATTATTTAAATCCCCATCTCCATGACAATTCTTAGCAATTGGTAGAGTTTGAAATGGATTTATGTCAATTTCCACACAAATCAGCATTTTGGCTGTCAGATCAAGAGAAGCTTAGTCTGGGATGGAATGGTTCTCAGAAATCATTTCAGGCTGTGAAAACCCTATTCTGTTGCTCACATTTCCGTTAGGGACTGCTGCAAAGGATTCTAGGCTGGAGTTGAATGGATGTAACATTGTTCTCTCAGACACTGGGAAAAGGAACTCTCAAATCTCTCCGTGATATGATAGGTGATGGTCCTCTTCCCCAGAGTATGCCTTTACTCCTTTACAAAATTGGGTTCAAACCCTGAACTCCAACTGGACTTTGACCACATTTGATAATCTTTGATCTTGGAGGTGTTTCCCCACCTGATTAAGTTCTTTAAGGCTTGCTGCACAGTACGACCTAGTCATCCAGTATAAGTGGGATAAAGAAAAAGGAAAAGGGTTCCATATCTCAGGCCGGGAATGGAAAAAGGCCTTTCAGATTACTTTTAAACTTTGTGTGTTCAATTGGAAACAGGAAAATAATTTCAAAATATTATCTTTATGATACATGTCACCATTCAGGCTCAAGCAGGCCCGGACTGGTAATATGCCCAACCGGGCATTTTCCCGCTGGGCCGCTGTCATGTGGGCCGCGGGCGTCAGCGCCCGCTCATCTGGCCGCTTGCCAGCTGATGCGGCCACTGGTCTGGCTGTTGTTCCTGCCGCCGGCCCTCTGTGCGCACTGCAGGGAGATAAGCTGCCACGCACCCCATCTTTTCCCTAGTTTGAGACCCCCCCGCAGCCACTCACAGCATCGCTTGCCTGCTCTCTTCTCTGTACACAGGACCTGTGATGAGGTCACAGGAGGAGTCAGGGGTCACACGATCAGGAGCCTTTGTCCTGACCCCTGATCATGTGATCTCTGACTCCGCCCCTCCTGTGACCTCATCCCAGGTCCTGTGCACACAGCCCTGCCTCTTGGTGTCTGCCGGACTCTGCTGTGCTGGTTGTCATGATGCTGGATGAGGTAAGTATGTGTGAGGTCAGGTGGGGTTTGCAGGGTAGATGTAGCAGAGCTGTGTGTGTATGAGGTGTACGGAGCGGAGCCCTGTGTGTATGAGGTGTACAGAGCGGAGCCGCGTGTCTACGAGGTGTACGGAGCGGAGCTGGATGTGTACGAGGTGTACGGAGCAGAGCTGCGTGTGTACAAGGTGTACGGAGCGGAGCCGCATGTACAAGGTGTACAGAGAGGAGCCACGCGTGTACGAGGTGTACGGAGAGGAGCCGCATGTGTGCGAGGTGCACGGAGCGGAGCCGCGTGTGTACGATGTGTACGGAGCGGAGCTGGATGTGTACGAGGTGTACATAGTGGAGCCGCGTGTGTACGAGGTGTACGGAGCATAGCCGCAAGTACGAGGAGTACAGAATGGAGCCACATGTATAAGGTGTACTGAGAGGAGCCGCGTGCGTATGAGGTGTACGGAGAGGAGCCGCGTGTGTACGTGGTGTATGGAGCGGAGCCGCGTGTGTACGAGGTGTACGAAGCGGAGCTGGAGGTGTACGGAGCGGAGCCGCGTGTGTACGAAGCGGAGCCGCATGAGCCGCATGTACGAGGTGTACAGAACGGAGCCGCATGTACGAGGTGTACTGAGAGGAGCCACGTGTGTACAAGGTGTACGGAGAGGAGCCGCGTGTGTACGAGGTGTACGGAGAGGAGCCATGTGTGTACTGGGTGTGCGGAGAGGAGCCGTGTGTGTACGGGGTGTACGGACTAGAGCCGTGTTTGTACTTGGTGTATGGAGCGGAGCCGCGTGTGTATGGGGTATAAGGAGCGGAGCCCTGTGTGTACGGGATGTACGGAGCGGAGCCATGTGTGTACGAAGCATACAAAGCGGGCTTTTCCCATGGACACAAGAGTACACGGCGGAGCTCCGAGGAGCATTTTAAAACTCACACATGACGTTCCACCGGAAGTGATATGCTGGAAGCTGACTGGAAATGAGATAATTTCATGAGGAGATTGTGACGGAGCTAGGAATGCTTCAGTTCCATCACCATGTACTCCTCCGACAGCGCAGACAGCAGGATCGCCTTGGAATCATGGATGCCGGCCAAGTGAGCGGATCATGATATGTCCTGCACCGGGAGGCTCAGGTGGGCACTACAATGGGAGCCGGGCTGCTGTAGTATCTTTATAGAATCTTTCTTTATTTCTCTCTTTTTCTTTCTTTCTCTGCTCTTTCTTTCTCATTCTCTGCTCTGTCTTTCCCTCATTTTCTTTCTCTCTCTCTCTGTTCTTTCTTTCTCTCTCTAATCTTTCTTTTTTCTTTCTCTCTCTCCCTCTGTTCTTTCTTTCCCCTCTTTCTTTCTTTTTCTTTCCTCTGTTTCTTTCTCTCTGTTCTCTCTTTCTTTTCTTTACTTCTTTCTTTCTCTCTCTGTTCTTTCTTTCTTTCCCCTCTTTCTTTCTCTCTCTGTTCTTTCTTTCTCTCTCTGTTCTTTCTTTCTCTCTCTGTTCTTTCTTTCTCTCTCTCCTTTCTTTCTCTCTCTGTCTTCTTTTTTCTCTCTCTCTGTTTTCTCTCTTCCTTAGTGCTAGCCACTGTGCCCTCAGTACCATTCAGTGTGATCAGCAGTGCTAAATGGGTGCGGTTGGGCGTGGACATGGGTGTGACTAGTTGCGAAATGGATGTGGCCGGGGCGTTGACTAAAATTTGCTGTCTTTCTCCCTCTTTCCCTTCTTCAAAACTTGGGAGGTATGATAGGGGCGGCTGTGACCACTTGGTCTGGTTGCCCAATGGATAGCAGTTCTGACAGGAATTCTGTCACCGTGTGTACAAAAGGGGACAGAGCTTTGGGAGGAGTACTGTACCTAAAAGCAATAAATAGGACTGAGCTGAAATACTGGGCACAGCTGTGACTACATGTTATATAGTCGTGTTAATCTCCTCTCACTTCTTGTTGCCTACAAGTGTACAAAGATATTATATAGTCACCATGTGACTAGTGGGCCTGTGTAACTTCAAATGCCAGGGCTGAATTTTAGTCCCAGTCCGGCCCTGGGCTCAAGTCTATGATTTCTAATTTTACATACACCTGTTGGAAATGCAAATCAGATAGGGATACTTTTGACCACATTTGGTGTAGCTGTCCTGGCATTCAATCACTAGAGATGTACTAAACTTGTTTAACTCAATGGGTGAGTGATAAGTATATATTTTCTTAGAGGCTGTATTGCTCTTCATGATTTTAGGCATAATCTACCATGATAAAGGGGTTGGGCACTTTATTTTTATTTTTTAGACATGATTATGTGTACATTTTTGAATCTATAAGTCTGACTAGTTCATCTCGCACAGCGCTTCTGTCCATACAATTGATGATAATGGAGCAGCTTTTCCATGTAAACTGTTTTTCCATTGGGCGAGACAAATGGGCTAATCAGGTCAAATGATCCTCTGCCATGATCCATTTTATGGATAGGTGCACTGTGCAGTCTGTGAGTAAAGCCACACTAGAAAGTGTAGGAGACGAACCTGCCATATCTATATACAGTGAGGAAAATAAATATTTGATACATTGCCGATTTTTGCAAGTTTTCTCACCTACAAAAAATTGAGAAGTTTGTAGTTTTTATCGTAGGTACACTTCAGCTGTGAGAGACAAAATCTAAAAATAAAAAACATAAAATCACATTGTATGATTTTTAAATTATTAAATTGTATTTTATTGCATGACATAAGTATTTGATCAAATGACAGAAAAAACCGACTGCACATCCTTGTCTGAATAGGTGCATACCAAAAAACAACTTACATATCAAAATAAGGAAATGGTTGCACTCAATTGCATTAAGGCATTTCAAATATGAAATATATGAAATGAGAATAGTATAATGGCTTTTGGAATTTAGAAAAAACATATGAGATACTTAGCACAAAATATGGCCAAAACATGTGACCAACGTCAAGGTGATCTCATTGAACGGGTCCCTATTCTAACTGCATAATGTGAACTACTGGCTAATAACAAGATAAAGCCTATATTTATAGGAGGATAGGAGCTAAAAAGTGATTGGATGTAATTAAAATCACAGCTTGATGAAGGGCGGAGTGCTCTAAGTATTTGATCATCTACCAACCAGCAAAAATTCTGGCTCTCACAGTCCTATTAGTTTTTCTGTAAGAATCCCTCCTACTCTGTACTCATTACCTGGGTTAATTGCACATGTTTGAACTCATTACTTGTATATAGGGCAGCACGGTGGCTCAGTGGATAGCACTGAAGCCTTGCAGCGCTGGAGTCCTGGGTTCGAATCTCCTCGTGTTTGCATGGGTTTCCTCCGGGTACTCCTCCCACATTCCAAAGACAATACTGATAGGGAATTTAGATTGTGAGCCCCATCAGGGACAGTGATTATAATGTGTGCAAACTGTAAAGCGCTGCAGAATTTGTTAGCACTATATAAAAATAAAGATTATTATTTATAAAATACACTTGTTGATACACTCCAACCTCTCCAGCATGGCTGTGATGACACAGCATTTAATCTTAATTATCCAGACATCTATTTTCAGTAAGCCAGGAGGCATAAACTGTTATCTTTATCTTGAGTTTTCTTATAAGTCGAATTGATATTTGTAGCTTGATGAATGGTTGTTATTTACCTCTTATATCAGCTCTTACAGTTTATTGTACTGTTTTCTTTGCAAAACAGGGATGCAGGGTAACTAAACAATGATGTTTGCAGATATGTTGATTACACATTATACAAAGACTTGCAGTTTGTTGGCTTCAAAACATTAAAGGATAAACTATAAATAATCAAACAATGCAAGTTAATCTCATCAACCACTCCCCTTGACCTGTGAATGATGGCTTGTAGTGCAGTTGTGAACTATAAAAAAGGGACATACCTATGTAACAAGATATGCAAGACATCCAGAGATCCAAAGAACCAGAGACGCTTTACAAAACCACAGCTGCGAACACTCTACAGGATAGCTGCCAGATCTTGGCTTCATCATGACCGGAAGTCCGCTGCCTCGGAGTAACCCTTGATTCTGCCCTGTCCTTCAAACCGCACATGCAAGCTCTTTCTACCTCCTGTCGCCTCCAGCTCAAAAATATTTCCAGAATCCGTCCTTTCCTCAACCCTCAATCTACTAAAATGCTTGTGCACGCCCTCATCATCTCCCACCTCGACTACTGCAACATCCTTTTCTGTGGTCTCCCTGCTAACACCCTTGCACCTCTCCAGTCCATCCTAAGCTCTGCTGCCTGACTAATTCATCTCTCTCCTCGCTACTCCTCCGCTTCTCCCCTCTGGAAATCTCTTCACTGGCTTCCATTCCCTCAGCGTATCCAGTTCAAATTACTAATACTGACCTACAAGGCCATCTATAACTTGTCTCCTCCATATGTCTCTGAACTAATCTCTTCCTGTACCTTCCCTCACGTAATCTACGGTCATCCCAAAGCCTCATTTTCTCCTCCACATTTATTCGCTCCTCACCCAAATGCCTTCAAGACTTCTCCTGAATAGCCCCCATCCTCTGGAATTCTTTGCCCCAAAATGTCCGACAATCAACCACATTCGGATTCTTCAGACAGAGCCTGAAACCCACCTCTTCAAGAAAGCCTACAGCCTGCAATGACCCCGCTATCTCCTCACCACTACTGGAGATATCACCTCAACCAACACCGGACCTGCTGCAACCCACCAACCTACTGTTTCCTTCCCCACCATCCTGTAGCGTGTAAGCCCGAAAGGGCAGGGTCCTCTCCCCTCTGTATCAGTCCGTCATGGTAAGTTTGTTTACTGTAAGTGATATCTGTAATTTGTTTGTAACCCCTTATGTACAGCACCATGGAATCAATGGTGCTATATAAATAAATAATAATAATAATAATGAGGGACAGAGATTTGAAATTCTACAGGATGCCCGCTTAGGGGACAAAGGCCCCAGCTAAAATAATACTGATCTGCTTCATTGACCATCATTGAACCCATGGATACCTTTTGAGAAGTCAATATTTGGACCCACTGGTCACCTGAGCCCAATGGATACATTTGGGGAAGCCAGGATTGGTACCCTTCTGTCAACCTGGCTCTGTGCTGATGTTCAGAGAAGCCAAAGTTGTTACCCTCTGGTCTCCTGGTCTTGATCCTCAATAGAGTGTCAACTTCCTAAGCTTGTCATTACCTCCTCTCTGTGCGTGCCACAGCAGGGGTGTGTGTGGTAGTCAGCCTTGGAAGCTCTGAAGTCACAAGTGCTCTTTTCCCGGTGAGTCAGCGGAAGGGTAATTTTGCACCATTTTGGGTATTTTGCTGGGACAGTTCTATGTACTATTTACCTGCTTTGTGGTTCAATAAAGTATTGCCACACTGTTTTATCCTCACCCTGTATTGTCTGACTAGTATTATTCCCACGGTAAAAGAAGAGTGGGCAATCAGTGGGCTAATCCATGGTCTATACGATCTCGTGCCAGCGGACTATATATATATATATATATATATATATATACCGTATATACAGTATATACCGTATGGTAATAAACATACTAGAAATAGGAGGAAACCACTATGGCTAAATAGAGCTGTAAGGGGCGCAATAAGTGACAAACAGAAAGCATTTAGAAAATTAAAGCAAGTAGGTTGTGATGAGGCATTGAATAAATATAGAAAATTAAATAAATTCTATAAAAAGCAGATCAAGGCAGCAAAGATTGAGTCAGAGAGACTCATTGCCAGAGAAAGTAAAAATAATACCAAAATCTTCTATAACTACATAAATAGTAAGAAACTAAAAAATGATAGTGTTGGCCCCCTTTAAAATAGTCTTGGTAAAATGGTGGATGAGGATGATGAAAAAGCTAATATGCTAAATGATTTTTTTTCAACAGTATTAACACAAGAAAATCCCATGACGAATAACATGGTCAGTGATAAAAAAAATTCTCCATTAAATGTCACCTGCTTAACCCAGCAGTAAGTACGGCGGCATCTAAAAATCACTAAAATTTACAAATCCCCAGGCCCAGATGGGATACACCCCCGAGTACTGGCGGAATTAAATAGTCATTGATAGAAAAGTATAATATTTAAGGTTATATACACTAGTTTCGTTGATATAGCGTTGATCCAGGGAGCTAGTCTGATTGCTGTATGTGGAGTTGGGAACATGGGTTTTTTTTTGCCTTCCCCTGGATCAACATGTTAGGGCAGGTTAGGATAGGATATGGGTTGAACTAGATGGACTTAAAGTCTTCCTTCAACCTTAATAACTATGTTACTATGTAACTTTCTTACTATGACTAGAGCACCCGCTAACCCACCCCCCCGTGTCTCCACAATGGCCAAGAGCAAAGAACTGTCTAAGGACACTAAGCACAAAATTATAGACCTTAGCAAGGCTGGGATTGGTCACAGGCCAACAGGCAAGCAGCTACTGAGAAGGCAACAACTGTTGGCACAATTATTAGAAAGTGAAGAAACAGAAGATGACTGTCAGTCTTCTTTAGTCTGGGGCTACATGTAAGATCTCACCTCTTGCTGTAAGGATGATATTGAGAAAGGTCATGGATCACCCAAAACTACATAGGAGGACCTGGTCAATGACCTGAAGAGTGCTGAGACCACTGTCTCAAACATTACCATTAGTAACACACTTCGCTGTTATGAATGAGTCACCGAGGAGGAAAAAACAAAAAGCAAGCTAAGCCCAGAAAACCGGAGAGGTTGGTAACTAGCGGATTGCCAACCGCTGATCCTATCCACAACAACTAGCAGTAGCCGTGGAGCGTGCCTACGGTGGTCCTAGACGCCTCGTCACGGCCGGAGAACTAAATAAGCCTAAAGAAAGAAAGGGAAAATCTAAACTGCCCCAGAGCAGACCCCAAAGCAATAGACAGCCCCCAACATGTATTGTCGGTGAAACAAGATGAAAACACAGACACAGGTAGTAAGATAGGCTGAGCAAACGATTGGGCCCTCGCTAACTAGAAAGGACAGGAAAGAAAAGCTGCTGTCTGCAATCATGCAAAAAACCCTGCCAGAAAGAATGTCCAACACGTCTGATAGAAAAAGGCCCTGAATTCGCTAGACTTCAAATCACTATATCAGCACTCACGTATATTCTGAAGACAGAGCAAAAGAGATCAACTGATCAGAGACAAAATGGGGATTCAGCCCAGTCCCAGCCAGGGCTGGCTGAACACAAAAACTAAGTAAACCAGACAAAAACTCATATGAACAATAGCAGAGAAAACTTAGCTTTAGGAAGGCAGGAACCAAACTGGAAACCAGGAGCCACAGTCAGGAAAAATCACCAGCAAGAAACTAGGGAGTCGGCTGCCTTAAATCCAATCAGAAACTCCTGATGTCCAATTGCAGTCCTCTTCCTCAGGTGGCCTGTCTCTGCCATTTAGATCAGCTTCATTACCTCCCTTCACCAACAGAGGGAGTCCAGAAAGAGAACTCACTACTCCTCTGTCAGCACAGCTAGCTCCATAACCCTCACCACAAGCCAGAGGCAAACCCGAAAATGATCTCACAACACTTCGCCATCACGGATTAAAATCCTGCTCACGCCAGCACATGTCCCGGCCCATTTGAAGATCACCAATGACCATTTCTATGATCCAGATGAGGCATAGGAGAAGGTCACGTGGTCAGATGAGATCAAAATATAACTTTTTGGTATCAATTCCATTCGCTGTGCTTGGAGGAAGAAGAAGGATGAGCAAAAGCTCAAGAACACCATCCCAACTGTGAACAATGATGGGGAAAACATCATACTTTGCAGGTACTTTCCTGCAAACTGGACAGGATGACTGCGCCATATTGATGGGGCATTGAGAGAGAAAAAGCAGTGTGTATAAAAGTCACGATCATGCATATGATCAAATGGTCAGAACAAATAACACCTAATATAAATTTTATTATTGAAAAACACACTAATTAGACAGACACAAGATAAAAACAATTAAAAACCCTAAAAGAGGCCCACATGAAACCACCAGCGGTCCATATAAGAGCCGACATAAACTCAATTACACCGAGTTGGCAATCATAGATAATTAGCAAATATGTAGGTGACGAACCCTGGTTTACATACAGAAAAAATGTCTTAGTAAGAAGGCAAAAAACAAGTAGAAACTGTTCACAGGAAAAATGATCAATTTCCAAATCCAAAAATAGACATATAGCATAATAAGCCTCAATAACAAATTAGGAAACGATCACACACCTGTATCTAACATTTAGACTAACCACCTTACAAAAATCCAAGGTCAAATGAACATGTTCACTAGGGATGGGCGAGTCTACTCGCTAGGACTCGTTACTCGGCGAATAGTAAGGGACTCGCTGGACTCGTTACTCGGCGAGTCTCCCAGTGATTACTCGCACAGTAACGAGTCCAATGCAAGTCAATGGCAATCCTATTTTTGTCAGAGTTTTTTTTTCTCACTCGCTAGACTCGCTATATCACATCGCTGTCAACAGCGAGTCTGAGCGAGTCTACGATTCCGAGTCCTGTATACTGGATTTGGGACTCGCTTATACAGAATCTGTTATGTTCCTACAAGTTTCCAAGACAGCCTATGTCAACACACAGCGATTGTGAGCGAGTCTGAGCGAGTCTACGAATCCCGAGTCCTGTATACTGGATTCGGGACTCGCAAATATAGAATCTGTTATGTTCCTACAAAGCTTCCGAGACAGCCTAGCGTGTTATGTCAGAAAACTTTTTTAGATGGACAAGCATGTTAGCCAATCATATTCAGTAATGTTGGTTGTGGCAGGACTATGATTGGCTTCTGTCCATCGTGATGCCTATGTCATGTATGAGAGGCGAGGCTGTATATAAGCCTTTTCCACCCCCATTTCCTCTACATTCCTGAGAGATCTGAGATAGAGCAGGGTGAGGTAGATGCTTGAGCAGATCATAGGGATTGTCAGTTAGTGTAGGGAAACTTCAAGATTCCTTATATTAAACCCAAACAGCTCTTCTGAGAGCTACCAGGAGGACAGAGGAGTACTGTGTAGACTGTAGGCAGGCAGGCAGGGAGGATCAAGCCTTACAGTGCAGTGCACAGTGCAGGGACTAGTGTGCAGCTTCACTGCTAGGTGTCAGCACACACACTTACCCCGCCAGCAAGTGACGCCTACAGCACCACCTAACTCCATCTCGGTGACTGTGCATTTGTCAACAATGTCACAAAAACCACAATTTCCCAAAAAAGAGGTGGCAAAGGGACGAGGTCGTGGCCGTAGCAGTGCAGGGAACATCACTTGAGCGATCTCCCTCCAGGCTGTAGTCTGCTGGATGTTATGCCCATAGGCAGGGTCAGTGGGGAGCCAAAGCAGGGGCCGAGCCTCCACCAGATCAATCAACTACAGTGTGTTGACAGTGACACGGGCCATGATTGCTCTGTATTGCTCTGTGTGTGTGTGCGTATGTCAACTAGACTCGGATTATTTCCTGTTTGCTCAAAGCATGGTGTGTGCTAGAGAAAATCGCTTCCCTCGCCTCATCGGCGCTAAATAAGACAAACAAATGCGAGTTTGGACTCGGACACAGCAGCAACAAACTGTTGCGAGTGGGGTTTACAAATCGCCAATGCAAGCGCTTTCCGAGACACATCTGCGATTTGTAAATCGCACATTACTCGCTAAGACTCGCTTCCCCATTCATTAACATTGGACTCGCTAGACTCGCAACGAGTAGCGAGTCCCGGGCTCGGACTCGCTAGAGTCAAGCGATTCCGAGTAATTTAGGACTCGCCCATCACTAATGTTCACCCAAAAAATTAGTGCACTAATGTATAATGTACTAATATGTGGACCTGGAAAATGTAGTGACAGTGGATCACCCTATCTAGAGACACATGTGCGCCAAAGGATTGGTATCCAAAGATATATGGCATCCTGAATAAAAATAAGAGGAAAAGATGGAGAAAAAAACCTTTATTAGCACTTGGACAAAAGCAAGATGAGACCAGGCTGAATCAGTCACACAAAGGGGAGTACTACCTCATAATATAAACATATCAGGGGTGAAATCTGCAGCCAGCATGCTGAAGCAATATGAGAGCTGCCCCACGCGTATCGCCACCAGAGAGCATGGCTTCCTCAGTGGAGAAGTGGACTAGTCTGTAGCGTGCTTTAAATATAATGTATAATTAGAGTTTAATTACTCACAATCTTTGCCCAGCATCCGATGAGACGGTGTCTGGATGTGGCAGCCATGCATGCGCGGCTGCCTGACAACAAGATGCCGCAACCGCAGGCGCTTCCATGGAGATGGCAAGCTCAAAGACTGACTGCGCGTGCGCAATGGGCAGATGCCGGAAACCATATAAGCCCAGCATAGAGCAGAAAGGATGGCGTTGCGCATGCGCAAGCGCTAAAAGCCAGGAAACATATTATTAAGCAGAGTACACAGCAAGTGAGATCGCGCATGCGCCAGAGGATGTGTCCTTATAAGGTACAGCATGAATGAAGAGATGAAAAGCAATAAAGGAAAGGCACCATAGGTACACAAAAGGGAGAGGCTTTCTGAAACACTGTCTGTGGAGAGAGAGGGAAAGTTGCATGCATAATAAAGGTTCACATTAGTAGAGGGCAAGAAAAGAGCACGGAGGTGCTAATATTACGTTCATGTTAATAAATGAAACAAAAAAGAAAAATAGAAAAAAAAAATCACAAAAACAAGAAGAGAATTTAATAAGAACTGTAAAGTAAAAAGTAATAGTGGTTAAGAATGGAAAAAAAGAAAAAAAAAGAAAACAAAAAAATGGACAATAACTGAAAAAGTAAAAATGATGACAAAAAGTGTAAACAAATTAACCCTCCGTCAGGAACAATATTCGCACTAACTCGTAATGGAACAATGTGCCTGTCAAGCGCAGGCTAGAAAAATGCCTAGAATATCTAATTTTCTCAATTTCAGTGATCTAAAAGTGATCAGAGACCTTCATAGGGATGTAATAAAAGAGACTACACATTATCAGGTGCAAAACAAACCCATTTACTCAACATAAAAGTAATAACTTTGATATACACAAATTTCAAAACTCCCACCAAATAGCCCCAATGATATCAAGTAACGGTTATTAAAAAGAGAAAATTTTGGCGTAAAAACATTTTCTAGGCACCTAGAATAATATTACACACAGAATTAATCTGAATTAGATCCTGAAGGTTCCCCAGAAAAAACACATTTGCAAAGCAAAGAGCAAGAATTGCAATACATTTTTGCATGTGTCAGGCAGATTGCATGATGACATTTGAGACATTCATAATTAGAAAGCCTTCTGTTCCCGCATTCCATGGTGCAGGTGGTGCATCTCCTTCTTTTGGGAGGTGGTACAGGTGTTGGATTTTCAGTATCAATATCTGGGCGGAATCTTTTGAGCCTAACTTGAAGGCCAGAGGGGATACCGATGGTTTTCATAATTCTCCTGCGTAGCTCTCCAAGCATTAGTTCATGGGCCAATTTTTTCAGGTACAATCGTCTACAGAGTGGTTCAAGCTGGCTTTCAAGGTAAATGATTTGTGAATTTATACCACCCAAATTTAGCATAGCGAAAAATATGACCATTGGCCAGCGCTTGGTGTTTCTGCTGACGCTGAAAGTTGAGCACATCTGATCAGCTGTATCAACACCCCCTTTGGTTTCATTATAAAATGTTTCATTATAAATGTAAATTATTATCTCTGGTTTTTGTTGTGCTTCAGATTTAGGATCGATGGCATCATCATTATGAAGCGTTGAGAGAAGTACATTTTTTTTTTCGCGTGATTAGTGTTGAGCGACTTTTGGTTTTTTAGGGTCGAGTTTCATTTCATGAAACCCGACTTTCCAAAAGTCGGGTCCAGCAAAATCGGCCGACTATAGGGAAAAGTCGGGGTCATCCCGAAACACTAAATCCAATGTAAGTCAATGGAGAATTAAAGTCGGCAGTAAGAGGAGGACAGGAAACACACCATGCGACTTTTGGTTTTTTAGGGTCGAGTTTCATTTCATGAAACCCGACTTTCCAAAAGTCGGGTCGAGCAAAATCGGCCGACTATAGGGAAAAGTCGGGGTCGTCCCGAAACACTAAACCCAATGTAAGTCAATGGAGAATTAAAGTCGGCAGTAAGAGGAGGACAGGAAACACACCATCAGTGCCCATTTGAATGCCAAAAGCATAAATTCTTGTTACTGAAGCTTGTCAACCTTAATTAACTTCATAATACTAGTTACGCACTGAAAAATGGGGGTTATTTGGCTACAGTTGTGGGGGGGGAGGGCTGGCTCCAGGTTTTCGTGGGCCCAGGGCCAAAGAGCGCCCCTTTAACACATACCACAACTCATGATGCTCCGATACGGCAGAGAAATAGCAGTATATTACAATGAAAAATCACTTCTTACATCTCATGACTGATATCCATTTTAAATTCTCCAATACCTCCAAAAACGGACAGTATATAACTCCATACAGTATTATGCCCAGCGCTTAGTGCGCTATACAGAGTAATGAGGCCCATATATTTCTCCATACGGAATCATTATTCCCATATAATGTTTCAAACCGTATATGATGAGCTCCACATAATGCTACAGTATGTGTTGGTCCCAATGGATGAAGCTCCACTGTCTTATGGGCCCAAATAATGCTCCATATATAATGGGCCCCATTTCTACTGCTCTAGTGTATAATGGGCCCTGTAAATGCTGCTCCAGTGTCTGATGTCCACCTTTGGAATGCTCCAGTGTATGGTGGGCCCCATATATCATTCACCAGAGTATAGTGCTTCCCAAAAATTGCTGTCCCAACACTGAAAACAATTACATGAGTCTCCTTGCTAGGGAATCCCTGCACTACTCTGAACTCCTTGTCGTCCCCATCTTCCATCTCACTGCACTTGGCTGTTTAGGCCCTCCCACCGGCAAAGACACTTTTGCGTACTATGCGGTGCCCTGTGCCAGTGCCATCGCCCATGAGTATGCCCCCCCACCTGCTCAAGGAACCTGCACTTTAATCTGCACCTTCCTCTTTGTCACAGTGTAAGGTGGTATAGTATGCGGGAAGGGGAACCTGAGTTTCCTCTGGGTCAGATTCTGGCTGTGTAGAGTGCGAGGGGAATGTAGTGGTCTGGGTCAATGTACCAGCAGCATCATCCAGCAGTGGCTGGGCCTCAGTGCACTTGTGGCGTCCCCAAGAGTACGGTCACCACTGTGGCATTGCCTTCCTCCTAGGGAGTGTGTTGTCAAGCTTGGGAGCAACGAAGGATCTCTCTAGCAGTGAAACCAACACACAACACATTTCCCACTCCAGGCCAGCAGGGAGACCTCTGAACCTGACTGCTGAGGAGCTGCTCTCTGTGGTCGGGAGGAGGTAAGTTAGGGCACTCTGTGCAGGGAAGTGTGTGGATGTGAGAAGGGGAGCTGGAGGATGAGCAGAGTTAAGGCTCACTCCTAGCTGGAGCGCATGGTCCGGATTCCGGTCTCCGAGTTTGTAGAGACACTGACGTTCCTGCAGCAGAAACCGGTGGAAGTAGCAGCTATAAATGCTCTGTACCCAGCTAAGGCTCGGAGGCCCCAGCTTCGACGTGTGCGAGGCAGAAGGAAAAGGCTACAGCTGTCTGCCATACAAGTAAAGTGTGAGGAACATCTGTTAGACAGGAGGCGTTTCAGTGAACCATGGTCCTGTGAGTGCTTCCCCCACAAGCGCTAGAAAGGAGACGTTCAGGAAAGTACATGTTGGCGGAGTGTTGGAAGGGAGCTTTTCATTCTGGTCCCGGAGGCTGGCAGAGGTCCTGACCCGGAGGACACAGCACGGAGGCAGGCATCTGTGTCACCTGCAGACTGTGAGTAAAGCTTTGAAACTGCACGCTCTGGTGTCCTACAGTTAGTCCAGCACGCTACATCTGGGTACCAGCACCTACACCGCCTGTGCCTTTCCCCCATCACTACATCTACACTTCCCTGGGACTCCAGCTCCACCTGTGGGGTGCTTCACCATCTTTGCTGCACAACACCATCAGTCCCAGAGGATCTGCATGCAGTGTCGGCCTAACATCTATGTTGCCGAACACCACAGGTGGCGTCAAACTATCTATATAAACTCTTTACCATTATACCACGCCATTTACATGGGTGCCCAGGGCCACCGTCCGGGTCACCGCTGCTGTGACACATCCCACTGACACCGGCCCGGTACCGAGTACCCCACAGCCCTGGGAGGGCAACCCATATGCCGACTGCTGATCGGGCGGCGTTATTCCCACGAACCTCCAAACAGCGTCCCTGAAGGCAAAGTTTTTGGTTTCCGGGGGCAGTATGATTGCAAAGCTGAACCTTAAAGGAATGTCCAAAAGGGCACCACCAGGATTGGAGCCTGTGGCTTAATTGGACTGCACCTGGGAAACCACTACCATACAAGCTACAGAAAAGATGGACAGATTGCAAGATTTGTCGATTCTGTGTGTGGTGTGGTATGTCCGTTTTTAGTTGTGCTAACGATTTCTCAGCTTTATTCCGTTAACGACCGAGACTCCGGCATGGCCCCGCGGTACGCGTCAAGCTTACTAGAGGGATACGCGAGTCTGTGGCACGTGAGATCGAGCAACAACAGGTCTAGCATTCCAGTACATGTCCGGGGCTGCATGCACGCTACACTGAAAGGACCAGCTTTTGTCGCTTACAGGTGCAGATAACCTGCTGAACTCCGTTAGTGATGGAGATCTGGGATTCAGATTATTCCCCGCGAACGATGATTTCCCAGTAAGTTCAGGTCAACCGCAATTCCGGAGTTAGGCCTAACCGTCATTCCTGAAAAAATTACGTGTCCAAACCGCAGGTGCTGTAGCTTGCTTAACAGCTCGGCAGCCGTTCTCAGGCCCAGTATGGATTCAACAACATTGTAGAAAGTTGATAAAGGGTACAGTTTCACCGGATAACACGTATATATGTAGCCTAGTTTACACATTAAAAATATATGTCTATAGATCAAGAGGCAGACTCAGATGTTCTCAGGCCCAGTATGGATTTGACCAGATTGTGCAAAGTTGAGAAAGGGTACTTTATCACTGGATAGCAGGTATATATAGCATAGTTTAAACATGTAAAATCTCCGTGTTCTCAGTATGGATTACACAGCAATCTAAAAAGTGGAAAAAAGGAAATGCATTTGAGGCGTACACAACTATATACTTTTGGTGTTATTTTTAAATCTTCATATATATTTCTGTCTCAGTAATACAGTCCAGCCTCTCCGCAATAGGAAATGAGATGCATACAATTAGTGACATAAAGGCTATTGATTGCAGAAATCTAGGAATTATTGTTCACGGGAAAAACTTCCATCACAATTCTCATAGGCGATGCTGACCCTCAATTAATTTGTGTGTTGAGACAGTGAAAACATTTTTTTGTGAATAAAGTCTTGCTGTATCGCACTTCCGTTGATTCCATCACTGTTACTCATCTCAATCCAATTTTTATCACAGGGAGCGATGTAAACATGGTGCTCACTGGCTATCATGATCTGTCACGTAACTTTGGAGTGCAAAAGACAGAAGCCACAGGCCGTAGGCGATTCTATTTGACTGGCATGAGAGGGCACATTTTGAAATGTGCGCCGGAATGTCACACGTTTGTGAGTAGGAAAACTGTGAAAGCTGATGATAAACCACCACTGCATGTAATTGTGAGTCAACGTCCATAAGAAATGGAAGCCACTGATCATCTGGAGCTAGAGCCCGGCCAGCAGGAGAGGGCATAGCTACATCTTAACCATCATCTTTCTGTTCAATCAATTTGTAGTGGCAGTCCCAGTGAAGGATTTGACAGCACAGACTACACAGCGGAGGAGCAGGGAGAGGTAAACATTGCAAATGCTGGGGCCCTGCCCAAGCAAGGGGGGCCCACTCGTGGGCGTCGGTACTGGCACTGGGCCCCTCATAGTACGGCGGTGTGTCTGACGGTGGGTGTGCACCACCACTGTCAGAGACACTTGATTGCACTGTGAGGGACCCTATGCCAGCGCCCGCGCCCAAGAGTCGGCCTACCCACCTGTCCAGGGCAACGGCACTCCCACGGTTTTGTGCGCTAGGTGGTGACCCCGGCCATGGGGGGGGCCGCCCACTTAGGGAGGTTTACAAAGTGGCATATGTAGATGTGGGTCATTCAGCTGCTGCAAAAGGCGAAATAGGTCAAGTTCGCGGAATAGGAGGAGGACCAAAGCAAGCCATTTTTCTGGCAACCTATGTGTCATCAAGGGAAGGTGGGAAAAATCCTTGGAAACCCATGCATGGTTCATTTTAATGAAGGTTAGATCATCCACATTTTGGCTTGACAGACGGGTCCTTTTTTCTGTCAGGATTGATCCAGCTACACTGAAGACTCTTTCTGATAGCACACTTGCAGCTGGGCAAGCGAGCTCCTGTAAGGCATATTGTGTCAATTCAGGCCAGGTGTCCAGTTTAGCGGCCCAATAGTCAAAGGGGTGCAAACCTGTGCGGGAGAACATCGATATGGGAGGAAAAGTAGTTGTTAACCATAGTTGACAACTGCTGTCTCCTGTCACTTTCCATCGATGCTGTATTAACAGTTGTGTGAGCGGTCCGTGAAAAATCAGTCCACAACATTGTCATGAAACCCCTGTCTCCAACGCCACTTCTGCTGTGTGCACCACGAACACCTCTGCCAAGCTGCCCCCGGCCCGTATGGCTCGTGTGAGAACCATCTCCGCTGCTGTGTGCCGGGAATGCCTCAACCAACCGGTTAACCAGAGTTGCTTGTTTAGTAGCCAATATTAGGTCATGGTTCTCCTGTGGCATGATATTTTGTAATTTGCCTTTATAGCGTGGATCCAGGATGCTGGCCAACCAGTAGTCATCATCGTTCATCATTTTGGCAATGCGTGGGTCCCTTTTTAGGATCTGCAAGGCATAATCTGACATGTGGGCCAATGTTCCCGGTGTCAATGATGCACTGCGAGTGCTGGGTGGAGGAGCACTTTCTGGCAAATCCACATCCCTCCAGTCATGCACAAACCCTGTACCAGACCTTGCGAAGCCAACATTTTCACTTGTCCCACGAGATGCATCCTCCTCCCCTAAGTAATCATCCCCATCTTCATCCTCCTCCTCCTCTTCTTCCTCCACCTCATCCAGGAGAGGTCCCTGAGCAGACAATGGCTGAATGTCATCAAGGATTCCCTCCACCTCTTCCTCCTCGTCAACATTGGCTGCAGACGCCGGCTCCTTAAGGTGCGTCAAAGTTTGCATGAGCAGACGCATAAGTGGGATGCTCATGCTTAGGATGGCGTCGTCTGCGCTTACAAGCCGTGTGCATTCCTCAAAACACTGAAGGACTTTACAGAGGTCTTTCAGCTTCGACCACTGCACACCTGTCAACTCCATGTCTGCTCTCAAAGTGCCTGGCCGTGTATCCTCCCACAAATGCATTATGGCCTGCCTCTGCTCGCACAGTCGCTCAACCATGTGCAGGGTGGAGTTCCACCTTGTTGCAATGTCGATAATGAGGCGGTGGTTGGGAAGGTGGAGCAATCACTGCAGCTTCTGCATACGAATGAAATGTACAGGCGACCGGCGGATGTGCGCGCACAGTCTTCGCACCTTCTGGAGCAGGGCTGTTAACTCCGGATAATTATTGAGGAAGCACTGCACCACCAGGTTCAAGGTGTGAGCCAAGCAAGGTATGTGGCTGAGTTTTGAAAGGGCTATGGCTGCCACAAAATTACGGCCGTTATCACTAACTACCTTGCATGCCTCAAGATGTACACTGCCCAGCCATGACTCAGTTTGTCGCTGAAAGTACTCGGCCAGCACCTCGGCGGTGTGTCTGTCGCCCAAACACATCATCTGCAACACAGCCTGCTGACGCTTTCCACTAGCTGCTTGATAGGGGGACACCTCGTGTGCAACAGTTGCAGCTGCAGATGGAGTGCTCGTACGACTGCGCTCTGTGGACGAGCTTTCGCTTCTGGAGGAGGAGGAGGAGGGTCGAACGCCTACAGCCAACTGTTTCCTATACCGTGGGCTAGGCAGCACTGTCCCACCACCGCTGTCCCCTGTGGACCCTGCATCCACCACATTAACCCAGTGCGCAGTGATGGACACGTAACGGCCCTGGCCATGCCGACTGGACCATGCATCAGTTGTGAGGTGCACCTTTCCACTCACTGACTGCTTGAGTGCATGGACAATGCGGTCTTTCACATGATGGTGGAGGGCTGGGATGGCTTTGCGAGAGAAGAAGTGGTGACTGGGTAGGTCATAGCGTGGTACTGCATAGGCCATGAGTTCGCGGAAAGCTGCACTTTCCACCAACCGATAGGGAATCATCTCTAACGAGATTAGTTTGGCAATGTGGGCGTTCAAACCCAGTGTACGCGGATGAGAGACTGAGTACTTTCTTGACCTACTCATAGTGTCTGGGAGGGTGAGCTGGACTTGAGAGCTGCATATGGTGGAAGTAGCGGTGGACAGGGCAGACTGAGAGAGGGTTGATGATGGTGATGGAGTTGGTGTTCTTTCTGATTGCCTAGATTCAGTCTTTCGTTGATATAACAGTGGGATTCCCTGACTGCTGTGGCCTTGCAACGACACCTCAACATTTGCTGCTGTGCTAACCGGTGGGCTTACAGTGAGGGAAATAATGTAGCGTTGCTGACTACCTTCTTTGTGAATAGTTGCACATGTGGTACTTGAGGTTTGGTGTTGTGTCCACGCTTGCAAGTGCATGCTGGTTAAATGTCTAAGCATGCAACTGGTATTCAGATTTTTCCCTCGGCTAAAGGTCTTTGCGCACTTCTTACAGATAACCTTGGCCTGATCATGAGGATTTTGTTCAAAAAAGTGCCACACTGCACTCTTCCTACTTTGACAGACATTTTGCGGCCTAGCACGCTGTGATATTTTGACCCTCTGGACATGCTGTCCAGCAACTCTTTTGATTTTTGGAACCTGTCTTTGGAGTGCTCCGGGCCTGCCAGATAACAGCTGTTGCGATGTCGATGTCTGCTGTGGATGCTCCTCCTCCCCATCTGAGCTATTGGAAGCAGCACCCTCTTCCCCCAATGGATGCCAATCTGGGTCAACAACTGGGTCATCCATCACCTCCTCTTTAATGTCATGTGCACCTTCCTCTGTGTCACCGTGTATGGTGGTATAGTGTGCGGGAAGGGGCACCTGAGTCTCATCAGGGTCAGAATCTGGCTCTGTACACTGCGAGGACAATGTAGTGCTCTGAGTGAATGTACCAGCAGAATCATCTATCAGTGCACTCCATGTCAGATTCATCTTGGCCTGGGTAATTCACCATTTCACTTGATAATCCAGGCATGGTATGTGAAAACAGCTCCATGGAGTAATCAGTAGTATGGCCTGCGTCATCCTTCAATCTTGGTTGGGGTGAAGGACACAAGGAAAGGTGTGGTTCATGAACATGAGCCTCCAATGATGACTCAGTGCTTTTATTTTTTACAACTTCAGAAGAGGAGGCAATAGAACTGGAGGCTGAGTCAGCAATGTAAGACAAAACTTTTTCCTGAAGCTCTGGCTTTTAAAGCAGTTTGCCAACTCCTAGAAAACTTAGCCTTCAAGGCCTTGTGGAGCCAGACGATGACGCAGGCTCAATACCTCCTGCATTCGGTCCTATTTTGCTTTTGCCACTACCATCAGATCCACCACCAACACCATCATTACCAGCTGCCAACCCCCGCCCAATTCCACGGCCTCTTCCACCAGCCTTCCTCATTTTTGGTAAAAATGTAGACAAAATCCAACAAACTATATAGTAATGTAAAACAAGGTACAAGGTGTCTATAGGACAGGGGAGATTTTGAATTTCTGCACACACTTGTGGACACTGGACACTTTTGGATTGTGTGAGGCCCACTGAATATCACAGCGCTATGTCACAGGCAGAAATTGGTTAGTGTATGACAAACTACAAGGTGTATATAGAATTGGGCAGAATAGGAATCTCCCTAGAGTGTAGGTCTGTAAGAACGGAACAAGTCCTCGACTTATCCTTACAGAGCGACACACAGATAGCTTCACTGTGGCCGTGATAACAGCCGTTACACGGTACTGAGAGAGGAGCGTGCACGTACACAGCTGTCCGGTGTACGTAAAATTGTCAAGCTCCGTGTTTTTTAAGTATACGGACTGACACACGCTGTCTCTCTATAGTTTTGAATGTGATCAAACAGCAAATATATTTAACTGTTTGAAAGCTAGACAAAACTAGAAAGTGCAGGTCTGTAAGAACGGAACTTGTCCTCGACTTATTCTTACAGAGTGACACACAGATAGCTTCACTGTGGCTGTGATAACAGCCGTTACACGGTACTGTGTGAGGAGTGTGCACCGCTGTATGTTGTGAAAAAATGCACGCTCTGTACCTCACCAGGACAAAAAAAAAAAATTGGGATTGCTTTTAAAAAAGCAATTTGCAGAGAAGTGGGTAAACAGCAATGAAGCCGTCAGGAAGCCTTAGAAGGCAGCCTAACAACCAACACCGCTGATCCAGCAAAATATAGCCTCCACTTGCACTGCACACACAGTGACTGGTGTGTTGTACAGGCAAAATCGCTAGCAGCAGAAGCAGCTTTTGGTGTCTTCTTCCCTGCCTAACGCTCTCCCTACAAAATCAGCAGCACCTCACCCTATTCTGAGATCAGCATGGGTAACATGGCGGTCGGCGTGCACGCCCTTTTATACCCCCTGTGACGCCCACCAAAGCAAGCCAATCACTTGCATGCTCTTCTGAAAGATGGTGGTGACCCTTGCCTATGTCATCACGTTGCCCACAGTGTCCGTGGATCCTGATTGGCTGAAAAAGAGCGCAAAACAAACTTTTGAAACGTGACTTTGGCGCTTAAGTCGCCGACCTCGTGGCCGACCTCATCCTAGGGTCGGGTTTCGTTTCATGAAACCCGACTTTGCCAAAAGTCGGCGACTTTTGAAATTTTTCGACCCGTTTCGCTCAACTCTACGCGTGGTACATAGGAAACCAAAACCTTTCCATCATGGAATGCAAACATACTGCTGTACTGTTTTCTCCCTGTCACAGTAACAAGCTGTGGCGGCAATTCTTTTTTATTTTTTCTTACAGTTCCGACATTTGAAAGCTTCTGCATTTTTAGATAATCAATAAGATCACAATTTGAAAACCAATTATCAGCAGTTATATTGCAACCTGATCCAAATAAGGGCTCAGACATTCTTTTCACAACATCAGTGGGTTTGTTGCTGACACAGTAAGGACCATCTGACTGTTTTCCAGCATAAATTTCAATGTTGTATGTGTAGGTCTTACTGGCATCAACAAGGGCATACATTTTTATTCCGTATTTGCTAGGTTTTGATGGTATGTATTGACGAAATGCACATCTGCCACGAAAACCAGGGAGCATTTCGTCAATTGTAACATTTGCCGCAGGGCGATAGTTTATGTTACAGTTTTCCACAAATTTTTGGAATACATCGCGAATTGGAGCAAGCTGGTCATATGTTTTACGTTCGGTTCGGGTAGTTCTGTCATCAAACCGAAGGCAGCGAATTAGAATCTTGAATCTTTTTAGAGACATAACAAGGCTAAATTTTTCAATTCCATCACTTTCTATACCCCAAAGTTCCTCCAAACTTTGCCGATTTGCCCTATAAGCTCCTGCAAGGTATAATAATCCAAAAAATGCACGCAGTTCGATTTCATCCGTGGGCTTCAGGATTCTGTCACAGATGAACTTGTGCTTTACGTTGTCTATGTATTGATTAGTGTACATGACAATAGAGTCCAGAATGTCATCTGTGAAAAAAGTATTTCAGCATTCAGCTGCATTTTTTGCATTACGTGCTGTTCCCATAACTGCAGGAAGGTGAGTGATAATGTTATGAGGTTCCATACATTTTTTTATGGGTGGATTCTTGTTCCATTTGGTTTTTTTATCTTTTACCATATAATAAGATTCTATATCTTCTTCCTCCTCATCACTGTCACCATCTTGCTCTGTTTCAGAATTTAGTTCACAGACTTCCACCTCATCATGAGAATCAATCTCACTTTCTTCAAAATCCTCATTCATTGTGGGGTCCTGCATCATCATCATCATCTAACAGCATGTTTCCCACTTCCTCAACATGATGGGGTTTTGAAAGATCATACATTTTCTTCTCCATTTCAGAAGATAATCTGAAGCAAGAGAGAGAATATGCATTAGGGAACAATGTGCCTGAGAAGCACACTTTCATTTGTAAAAAATCTGAATTATTTATATGAAATAACCACAAACCTTTCTCTATCCATTCATAAAACAAGCTAAATAAACAATAGTAATGACTAAAAACATTACATACCAACCTTATAAAGTGTGATGTGTTCGGGACCAATGAGCCTGAGAAGCCAGCACAGCTATATCTTCCTTCCTGAAGCTCTGCAGACCAACTGTGGTATCAGGTTTCACACAGCAGCTAGAGCCAGGATACTATCTAGAGGGAGGGGGTTTCCTGAAAATCTGGTGAGAAGGGAGAAATGAAAGTAGAAGAGCTGCGCCTGTCAGATCCATTGTTCCTGACGGAGGGTTAATAGTTAATAATTACAGTAAGTATGTATTTGGGGAATGAGCAACATTTATTTTTTTTAAAAAAGCCGGTAAACAACAACTCCTCATTAAACCCTTTAGGAGCTAATCTATCAAGCTTAAAAATCCACCTTGATTCCCTTCTCAATAATTCATCAGTGCAGCGTCCACCTCTGATTGCGGTATCCACCTTATCAACGACCATAACCCACAAGTGTCCAGGAGCACTATTATGTAGTGAAAGAAAATGATTGGCCAATGAGGTAATAGGTTTACCTAACGCCTTATCTTTTTTTATATTAGAAACATGGTGCTGTATACGTCAGCGTAATTCTTGGCTCGTTTGCCCCACATACACCTTCGGGCAACTACAGGTGAGGATGTAAACAACGTTTTTCGTGCGACAATTTGCATAACGGTAGGTTTTAACCTGGTCAAGAGAACTTGAAAGAGCAATGGTGTCACTTGCAACAATATATGGACACAAAGTGCAACCCCTGCAGGGGTATGTACCAGTAAGTTTGAAACCCCTTCCAAAAGGTTGGGTCGGACTCTTGAAATGACTCGAACACAGAATGTCTTTAAAATTTTTGGCCCGTTTAGCGATAAGCTTGGGCAGTTCACCAACAAAAGGCAAAACCTGGGTTCACTCAACAGTATGTTCCAATTTTTGCACAGGATGTCATAAACTTCTGTCCAATGATTATTTTAAGGGGGAATAATGTATGTGGTTGAAAATTCCCTCTTGGACCTTGATGGTAGCAATTCACTGTGCTCCTTCTTTTCTGAAGCCTGAAAAGCGTGTGAAATAATGCGCTTGGGATAACCTCTCTCTCTGAAGCGCGATTTAAAGGGAATCTGTCACCCTTTTTTTCCCCTATTGGCTGCCGGCATAGACATCGGGGGCTTATCTACAGCATTTTGCAATGCTGTAGATAAGCCTCCGATGTAACCTGAAAGAGAAGAAAAACATGTGATATTATACTCACCGAGGTGGGCGGTCCAGTCCGATGGTTGTTGCGGTCCGGTCCGGCGCCTCCCTTCTTCATGCGATGACGTCCTCTTCTCCTGTCCTGAAATGGCTCCAGCGCAGGTGCATTGCTCTGCCCTGTTGAGGGCAGAGCAGAATTCTGCAGTGCGCAGGCGCCAGACCTCTCCCGACGCCTGCGCACTGCAGGACTCTGCTCTGCCCTCAACAGGGCAAAGCAGTGCACCTGCGCCGAGCCATTACAGGACCGGAGAAGAGGACGTCATCGCGTGAAGAAGGGAGGCGCCGGACCGGACATGAAACACCCATCGGACCGGACCGCCCACCTCGGTGAGTATAATATAACGTGTTTTTCTTCTCTTTCAGGTTACATCTGTCATGTCGGACGCTGTTCACACCACAGCATCCGGCAGGCAGAGGTAGTTCCACCTCCAGCCACTATAGCCTCGGTGGCGCCGGCCTGATCTTCAGGCTCTCGGGGGTTAATCCTGCTGGAGACCAGGTTGGATGGTTAGTCACGCCCACGGTCTTTAAATAGTCATGCTGGCCTATGGGCGTCGCCGATTATAGCTTGTGTTTCATACCAAGTGGTTCCGGTCTGGAGTGGAGGTGTTCAAGAGAGAGGGATTCATATCTGGTGTCGTATGATCCGTCGTTATCCTTTCTCCTTCCCATATTTGTGTTTAGTTGTGCCCTGTTCACATTACTGTTTATTCCTGTGTGTGTGCGGCGCAGTGCAGTTTAAGTTCTCCCTGTCTGTCATTATTTGTGTGGGAGCTTTGGTGGTGACTTCTCACTGGGTGGAGGGTGGAGGGTTAAGTGCAGGGCTGAGCAGGAGATAAGGAAAGGTCGGAGGCTCAGGCATTTGCACCTTCAGCAAAAACCCTGGGTTGAGGGTCAGACAGGGTTTCCCCTAGTAAAGGGACACCACAGGGGCCCCGGGTATTTCAGCCTTAGTTGAACTAAGCCCCCGTGACATTATAATCGGCCCACATTTTTTCAGGAGTCCATGGATCCATTAGATTCCATAACCCGCCAGTTGGCGGCGCTGTCCATACAGGTCTCCGAGTTGAATGGGGCAGTTCAGCAGCAGGGCCTGGTAGTAGCAAAGGTGCAAACGGCATCTGCAGGTATCGGTGCAGAGCCGAAGTTTCCGCTGCCAGAACGATTTTCAGGCGATCGCAGCAAATTTGTCGTATTTCGGGAGGCCTGCAAATTATACTTCCGCATGCGGCCAATATCCTCAGGTAATGAGGCCCAGCGAGTAGGGCTGGTGTTGTCATTACTGAGTGGTGACCCCCAAGCATGGGCATTTTCCTTACCAGCTGACTCTGCTACATTTCATTCGGTCGATAATGTTTTTTCTGCCCTCGGGCTCATTTACGATGACCCTGACCGACTGGCTCTAGCGGAATCTAAAATCCGCGCCCTCCGCCAGGGGGAGCGCTTGGCAGAAGACTATTGTTCGGAATTTCGCCGCTGGGCTGTAGACACACAGTGGAATGACCCAGCACTGCGGAGCCAGTTTATTCATGGGGTATCAGGGAGGGTGAAACAAGCCCTCCTGATGTATGAGACTCCGGCATCATTGGAGTCTGCCATGAGTTTGGTGATACGTATTGATCGCCGTTTTCGTCAGGGGGCACAGGAGACGCTACCTCTGGGGGAAAACAGAGGTGCAGGTGTGGTTGAAGTAGATGAGTCCCCTGAACCTATGCAGATTGCTGGCGTGGCACAGGTTCAGCCGCGCTCTCCGGGAGTCCGGAAGTCCGGAGCATGTTTTTACTGTGGTAAAGGTGGTCATTATGTTAACGTTTGCCCGGTACTACCTAAGAGGGTCACACCGGCGGAAAACTGTTAAGCTCAGAGGGTATGGAGGAGACCCAACTGAGCGTATGCATATCCTCCATGATGGTATCTCAATGTATGCTCCCTGCCAAGGTTATTGTCGCCGGCAGAGAGCTACCTATATTAGTGTTTGTGGATAGCGGTTCCGCTACCAATCTCATAGATGAGGAGTTTGCACACACCGCCGGGTTTAAGATTGAAAAACTTCCTCACCCCATACAAGTGGTGACCATTAATGCTGTTCCCCTCCCTCAAGGGGAGATTACTGAGTTTGTGGCAGAGGTGAAACTCCACATTGGGGTCCTACATTCTGATTCGGTTACATGTAGGGTCCTCCGTAATCTCCCAGCTCAAATGGTCCTGGGTTTTCCATGGCTGTCCAGGCACAACCCGGTAATTGATTGGAAAACTCAGGACATAGTACAATGGAGTGGTTTCTGCCAAGACAATTGCTTGGCCACATGTGTGTCCGCCGTGACGCCCAGCCTGCCGGAGGCTTTGCAGGATTTCGCGGATGTTTTCTCTGAGAAGGGTTGCTCAGAACTGCCTCCACATAGAGCCTATGACTGTGCTATTAGGTTAAAACCCGGGGCCAAATTACCTAAGGCCAGGATGTTTAATATTTCTGGTCCTGAGAGACAAGCTCTGAAAGACTACATCGCGGAGAGTCTGAGCAAAGGTCACATCCGGCCTTCGTCCTCGCCTGTAGCCGCGGGGTTTTTCTTCATTAAGAAGAAAGATGGGGGGTTACGCCCGTGTCTGGATTTCCGAGAGTTAAACCAGATTACTATCCGTGATCCCTACCCAATGCCGTTGATCCCGGATTTGTTCAACCAGGTAGCGGGGGCAAAATGGTTTTCCAAGCTGGACCTCAGGGGGGCGTATAACCTCATAAGGGTCCGTCAGGGGGATGAGTGGAAGACGGCGTTTAACACTCCTGAGGGTCATTTTGAGAGTCTGGTTATGCCGTTTGGGTTGACCACCGCGCCTGCCGTTTTCCAACATTTTATTAATGATGTCTTTGCTCATGTCCTGGGGAGATTTGTGATTGTATACCTGGATGATATCCTCATTTATTCTAGCGATCGGGACACTCATTTGCAGCATGTTAGGCAGGTGTTACAGTTGCTCCGGGAGAACCAGCTCTATGCTAAGCTGGAAAAATGTTTATTTTTTGTCCAGGAGTTGCCCTTTTTGGGATATATTGTGTCCGCAGCTGGTTTTAAAATGGACACCGCTAAGGTGCAAGCGGTGTTGCAATGGGAGAGGCCGGAGAGTCTGAAAGCACTCCAGCGGTTCCTTGGGTTTGCGAATTATTATAGGAAATTTATAAAACACTTTTCGACTGTCGCCAAACCGCTCACGGACATGACAAAAAAGGGTGCCGATCTGGCGAACTGGCCTGAGGTGGCTATACGTGCATTTGAGCGTTTGAAGAATAGTTTTGCTTCAGCCCCCATTCTGGTGCAACGAGACGTGTCTAAACCTTTTGTGGTAGAGGTTGATGCGTCGGAGGTGGGAGTGGGGGCAGTACTGTCTCAAGGCTCGTCCTTGAGCGAGATGCATCCATGCGCCTACTTCTCCAAGAAGTTGTCGCCGGCCGAACGGAATTATGATATCGGCAACAGGGAGTTGTTGGCCATCAAACTGGCTTTTGAGGAATGGCGACACTTCTTGGAGGGGGCGGCTCACCAGGTCACAGTTATCACCGACCATAAGAATCTGCTCTACCTGGAGTCGGCCAAGCGTCTGTCTCCTAGGCAGGCTCGCTGGGCATTGTTTTTTACTCGTTTCAATTTTCTTGTGACGTACCGTCCCGGGGCTAAAAACACCAAGGCGGATGCTTTGTCTAGGTGTTTTCCGGGGGGAGAACCTCAGGAAGAGCTGGTACCCATCCTCCAGAAAGGGGTAGTGGTCTCGGCTCTCACGACTGAGGTAGAGGCGGAGATTGCCGAGGCCCAAGAGGAGGTACCACCAGGACTTCCCGCCAACAAATCATTTGTACCCCTGCATCTTCGGCCTAAGGTGTTGAAGGAACACCACGATTCGGTACTGGCTGGTCACCCAGGGGTGAAGGGCACCTTAGAGCTGGTATCGCGTCGTTTCTGGTGGCCCAAAATCCGGCAGGACGTGGTCTCGTACGTGGCAGCTTGCATCACGTGCGCTAGGGCTAAGTCACCCCGAACCCGTCCTGCTGGCACGCTACAGCCTCTGGGGGTACCCAATAGGCCATGGACAGAAATCTCCATGGATTTTATCACTGACTTGCCAGCCTCGGCAGGGAACACGGTCATCCTGGTGGTGGTTGACCGTTTTTCAAAGATGGCGCATTTTGTGGCGTTGTCCTCTTTGCCCAATGCTAAGACGTTGGCTCAGGTATTTGTGAAGGAGGTGGTCAGACTCCACGGAGTACCGTCTGACATAGTATCTGATAGGGGTACGCAATTTGTGGCGAGGTTTTGGAAAGCTTTTTGCTCAAGGTTGGGGATCAAGTTGTCACATTCATCGGCGTTTCATCCACAGTCTAATGGACAAACTGAGCGCATGAACCAAAATCTAGAACAGTATTTACAATGCTTTGTGTCCGACAACCAGGAGGAGTGGTCTACTTTCCTTCCTCTGGCCGAATTCGCATTAAATAATCACCGCCAAGAGTCATCAGGAGAGTCTCCATTCTTTTGTGTGTACGGTCAACATCCTCAGTTTTGTACCTTACGTCAGGGTGACTCCGGGGGTGTCCCGGAGAAGGATTAGCTAGGAGCCCAATTGTCATCAGTCTGGAGGCGGGTGAAACAGCGTTTGTTGAGCATGAGTGCCAGGTACAAATGGGTGGCTGACAGTAGACGCGTGCCAGGTCCGGACCTGTGTGTGGGTGAATGGGTGTGGTTAGCTACGAAGAACATAAAACTCAAAATCCCTTCTTTAAAACTGGGTCCAAGGTTTATTGGGCCTTTTAGGATTTCTGCCATCATTAACCCAGTGGCTTATCGGTTGGAACTTCCCGCAGTGTACAAGATACACAACGTGTTTCACAGGGCTTTATTGAAAAAGGTGGTAGGCTCTGTGGACACAACGCCGATGCCACCTCCAGTCATGGTGGATGGCGAGTTAGAGTTCGAGGTCGCCAAGGTAGTGGACTCTCGAGTAGTACGCCGTACTCTTCAGTATTTGGTGCACTGGCGGGGGTATGGTCCAGAGGAGAGGTCTTGGGTTCCAGCCTCAGACATACATGCGGATCGGCTGGTCAGTTCTTTTCACCGTCGTCATCCGGACAAGCCGGGTCCTAGGAGTCTTGAGGGCCCTGGGGTCCCTCGTAGAAGACGGGGTACTGTCATGTCGGACGCTGTTCACACCACAGCATCCGGCAGGCAGAGGTAGTTCCACCTCCAGCCACTATAGCCTCGGTGGCGCCGGTCTGATCTTCAGGCTCTCGGGGGTTAATCCTGCTGGAGACCAGGTTGGATGGTTAGTCACGCCCACGGTCTTTAAATAGTCATGCTGGCCTATGGGCGTCGCCGATTATAGCTTGTGTTTCATACCAAGTGGTTCCGGTCTGGAGTGGAGGTGTTCAAGAGAGAGAGATTCATATCTGGTGTCGTATGATCCGTCGTTATCCTTTCTCCTTCCCATATTTGTGTTTAGTTGTGCCCTGTTCACATTACTGTTTATTCCTGTGTGTGTGCGGCGCAGTGCAGTTTAAGTTCTCCCTGTCTGTCATTATTTGTGTGGGAGCTTTGGTGGTGACTTCTCACTGGGTGGAGGGTGGAGGGTTAAGTGCAGGGCTGAGCAGGAAATAAGGAAAGGTCGGAGGCTCAGGCATTTGCACCTTCAGCAAAAACCCTGGGTTGAGGGTCAGACAGGGTTTCCCCTAGTAAAGGGACACCACAGGGGCCCCGGGTATTTCAGCCTTAGTTGAACTAAGCCCCCGTGACAACATCGGAGGCATTACAGAATGCTGTAGATAAGCCCCCAATGTCTATGCCGGCAGGTGAAAGGCCAATAAAAGGGTGACAGATTCCCTTTAAGTGATTTTGCCTCCACATGGAAAGACTCTGGTTCACTACAGTTGCATTTGATGCAATAAAATTGCCCCCCGTGGTATCCCAATGGGAACATGTGGCGGGTGAAAGCTCCCATAATGGAGCAAACTGTTGGAAGCAGTTGTCTTTTGAAAGAGCGATGTGCAGATGATCCCTCCTTTATTGGTAATCCATAGATCCAAGAAGACAACAGTCTCCATGGAGATACTGGAAGTGAGAGAGATATTCCATGAATTATAATTTAGATTTTCAATAAATTTCTCACAGTCCCCACATGAACCAGACCAGAAAAAAAGCACATCGTCGATATAATGATACCATCGCACAACATGTGTCTGAAATGATGTTAAAAGGCGCACATGCGTCTCCTCCCACCAAGCTAAAAATAGGTTGGCATAAGATGGCGCACATCTGGCACCCATGGCGGTGACAGAGGTTTGTTTGTAAAAAGTGTGATCAAACACAAAGTAATGATTCTCCAACACAAATTTCAGAAAATCAAGAGTAAAGGAATCGTGCTGGTGATCACCTTTAGTTTTTGAGTCCAGGAAAAATGACACAGCCTGTAAGCCCAATGAGTGCTCAATACAAGTGTAGAGAGGTTTGATGTCCTTGGTTACCATTAGAGTTTCCTCATTAATTGTAAAGCCATCCAACTGATTGACCAAATGGGACAAGTCCATGATGTAAGAGTCTAAAGATAAAACTAAAAGCTGTAAGTAAAAGTCCAAATACCACAGGGACGTTCAAACAAGCTCCCAATGCCTGAAACAATAGGCTGCCCTGGTGGTTCTTCTAGGGACTTATGGACTTTGGGGAGCATGTAGAACGTGGGCACAACTGGATGCTTTGTGACTAAAAAGTCACGCTCCTTCTTGTTTATAATGCCAAATTCAAATGCCTGTTTGAACAGCCCATCAATCTTAGATTTGAATTTTTCTATTGGATTAGTAGGTAAAATCCTGTAACAAGCCAAATTGTTCAACTGCCTATGTGCCTCCTTAATGTACATGCTCACTGGCCAGAGGACATTTCCCCCCTTTTCTGCTTCCTTAATAATGATTGTTTTGTTATCTCGCAAGTTCTTCAGGGTATTGAAGGGAAAATGGATGGGGTCATGTATAGCAAGATTTTGGCCAACAACCTCCTTCCCTCAGTAAGAGCACTGAAGATGGGTCGTGGCTGGGTCTTACAGCATGACAATGAAACTTACAGCCAGGGCAACTAAGGAGTGGCATGTATCACAGCTGTGTCACAGTCACAGCATATGCATGAAGAGCCTGTTTGTTGGGCCCTCTGTTGTGAGTTCATTCTCTGGTTCACCAGTTGTGAGTTCTCCTTCCAGACTCCCTCTGGTGGTGACGGGAGGTGGTGAGGCTGATTTGATCGGTGGAGATCTGCCACCAGAGAATGAGGATGACGATTGGACCTCGGGAATCTCAGATTGGATTTAAGATAGCCGACGCCCTATTCAGTTGCTGGTGATTCCTTCTGGCTTGTCAGCTCTTGGTTTTCAGCTCTGTTCCAGTCATCTAAAGCTAAATTTTTCTGCTAATGTTCACACTTGATTTTGTTGGTCTGTTAAATTTTTTGTGTGTTCAGCCAGCCCCGGCTGGGGGCTGTGCTGAATTTCCACTCTTATTTATCAGTATTTTGCCAATTTGCTTTTTGTCCCTTACTAGTTTGGTCTCTTTTTGCTCTGTCTCAGAATATTTTAGAGTGCTGATATAGTGGGAGAAGTCTAGTGACTTCAGGGTTAATTTTGCTATCAAAAGTGTTGGACATTATTTTGTAGGGTTTTGGGCAGATTGCAGACATTGTCTTTCCTTTCCTCTCCTGTCTAGTTAGTTTGGGCCCCATCGTTTGCTCAGCCTATTTTCCTACCTGTGTTTGTGTTTTCATCGTGTTCACCGTCAATACATGTGTGGGGGCTGTCTATTCCTTTGGGGTCTGCTCTGGGGCAGTTAGTTTTCCCTTTTCTTGCTTTAGGCTTATTTAGTCCTCCGGCCGTGACGAGGCATCTAGGTTCATCGTAGGCACGCTCCACGGCTGCTGCTAGTTGTGTGGTAGGATCAGGGATCTGCAATCTGCATAGTTACCAACTTCTCTGGTTTTTCTGGGCTTAGCATGTTTAGGTTTTTTCCTCCTCGGTGACCCATTCATAACAGCCCTCCATGCATGTGAGAGACAGACAATCCAAGCTGCTTGAGGTCTAGTGTGAAGTTTTCAAGACAAAGGCATAAGTCAGGTCATGGTCTGGGGTCAAAATACCAGAAGATAGTGGCTTAAAGCAAAAGGACAAGACAAAGGAATAGTCAGAGCAAAGTCCAATGGTCAAGCAGTGGAAGATCAGAACTCAGAACAACAGAATCAGTCAAACATTCAGTGGCAAGCACAAACTATGTCTGGCAAGGATCAGACACAAATATCACAGTTAAATACCTTGGGCAACCTCCAGGACAGGGAACAACTGGAGAAAGACCCTCACCTCCCAGTCCCAGAATCGTCAACTGAGCTGTCAATCTAAGCACTGACAGGTCAGCACACCCATCACAAGATTGCACAGCAAAGCTGTCAATCAAAACACTGATAACTCAGCATGACCAAGTTTCCATAGGACAGCACTACAATTACTCACTGAAACGAATCGTGACACTAACCACTGCCAACTAAGCTGTAACCCATTTTCCTCTAACTTATGCCCCCTTGACTGACTCAAGGCATGTTCGGAAGTTCTCATTTTAAAAAAAAAATATCTCCTTAATGTGTTAAAATGTCATTTTCACTCATCTGTGGATGATTTTTGTCTATTTAGCCATTGCGGATCTGTGTTATAATGAAGTTGGAACTGTCTAAAAAGGATTAAAGAAGTCCATTATTTAACAATATGAAAAAGAGCAAGATGTTAAGCCTGTGATCTCTAGAGGAAAATATGGTTTGTGTTTTATAATGATCAAGGCTTACTTTCCACAGCAAATTATCTTGGAATGGCATGGCAGAACTGTATAGTATGTGCCTACTGTCCAGCTTATAAAGAGGATGCTTAAGGCTAGTTTCACACTTGCTTTTTTTTGCAGTGCGTTTTTCCCGCAAAAAAAACGCATTGAAAAAACGCATACAAAAGCATACAACTGCTGCGTTTTTTTCAAGCATTTTTATGAGCATGCATGAAAAAAACGCAGCGTTTTTATGCGTTTGTATGCGTTTTTAGTGCGTTTTTACCGCGTTTGCGTTTTTTCCAAACATTAGGTGGCCCTCACACTAACCCAAACCATGACTTTACTAACCCTAACCCTGACCCTAACCCTAACCCTGACCCTAACCCTAACCCTGACCCTAACCCTAACCCTTAACCAAACCATACCCTAACCCTAACCTTAACCCTAACCCTAACCCTGACCCTAACCCTAACCCTAACCCTTAACCAAACCATACCCTGATCCTAACCCTAACCTTGACCCTGACCCTGACCCTAACCCTAACCCTTAACCAAACCATACCCTAACCCTAACCCTAACCCTGACCCTAACCCTGACCCTTAACCAAACCATACCCTAACCCTAACCCTAACCCTGACCCTAACCCTAACCCTTAACCAAACCATACCCTGATCCTAACCCTAACCTTGACCCTGACCCTAACCCTAACCCTAACCCTTAACCAAACCATACCCTAACCCTAACCCTAACCCTGACCCTAACCCTAACCCTAACCCTGACCCTAACCCTAACCCTAACCCTTAACCAAACCATACCCTGATCCTAACCGTAACCTTGACCCTGACCCTAACCCTAACCCTTAACCAAACCATACCCTAACCCTAACCCTAACCCTGACCCTAACCCTAACCCAAACCATACCCTGATCCTAACCCTAACCCTGACCCTGACCCTAACCCTAACCCTTAACCAAACCATACCCTGATCCTAACCCTAACCCTGACCCTGACCCTAACCCTAACCCTAACCCTAACCCTAAACCCCCTTTACTAACCCTAACTCTAACCCAAACCCCTAAATTCCATTGTCTAAACTAATGGTAAAAAAAAAACGCATGTGCAAAAAAACGCATACATAAGCATGCCAATGCGCACATATGCTCACCATAGACTTATAATGGGTGTCTTGCTGTAAAAAAACGCATTGCGCGCGCATGCGTTTTTTTGAGGCAAGTCGGACGCACAAAAAATGCAACAGGTTGCATTTTGTGCGCCCGAGCGCATACCGCAAAAAAACGCATGCGCGGAAAAACGCATACAAACGCATGTGTATGCGCACATAAGCGCATCCCATGCAAAGTATAGGAAAAAAAAACGCATGCGCTATTTAGCGCTAAAATACCGCGAAAAAAAACGCAAATGTGAAACCAGCCTTACACAGTTCATTCTGATGCAAATTGAAGCACAAATGAGAAATCAGACAATATTTCCTGAATAATTGCACCAGACAGACAGCAAGTCATCGCTGTATATACAGGATAACAGTCCTTAAAAGCCCATTAACGTGGGATGATAGTCAGCAAAATGGTGGCAAAATAATCATATAAATCTGTCCACATACATGCAAATACAGTTGTGCTCTAAAGTTTACATACCCCAGCAGAATCTTTGCTTTTTTTCTGAGAATATAAATGATAATAGCAACACTTTTTCTCCACTCATGATTAGTGGTTGGGTGAAGCCATTTATTGTCAAACTACTGTGTTTTCTCTTTTTAAATCATAATGACAACAAAAAACATCCAAATGACCCTGCTAAAAAGTTTACATACCCCATTTCTTAATACTGTGTATTGCCCCCTCTAACATCAATGACAGATTGAAGTCTTTTGTGGTAGTTGTGGATGAGGTTCTTTATTTTCTCATATGGTAAAGCTGCCACTCTTCTTGGCAAAAAGCTTCCATTTCTTGTAAATTCCAGAGCTGTCTTGCATGAACTGCACACCTGAGATCTCCCCAGAGTGGCTCAATGATATTGAGGTCAGGAGACTGAGATGGTCACTCTAGAACCTTCACTTTGTTCTGCTGTAGTCAATAATAGGTCGACTTGGCCTTGTGCTTTGGATCGTTGCCATGTTGGAACATCCAAATACGTAGCATGAGCAACTTCAGGGCTGATGATTGCAAATTTGCCTCCAGTATTTGATGATAAAGTGCTGCATTCATCTTTACTTCAACTTTGACCAAGTTTCCTGTGCCTTTGTAGCTCACACATTCCTAATACATCAGCGATCCACCTCCGTGCTTTACAGCAGGAATGGGGTTCCTTTCATCATAGGCCTTGTTGAGCTCTCTCCAAATGTATCGTTGATGGTTGTGGACAAAAAGTTCAATTTTGATCTCATCACTCCAAATTACCTTGTTCCAAAAGTTTTGAGGCTTGTCTCTGCTGTTTTGCATATTGCAGACGAGATACTTTTGCAGGAAGTAGGAAAAACGTGGATATAAACTGCGCTGCTGTAAAATTCACAAACCAGGTATATGGATAAAAAGAATTGGTATTTATTTCATAGTTCACACAGTTCACTCAACGCGTTTCAAAGTTCACATAACTTCTTCTTCAGGAGTGCATAACATGATACTTTGTGGCATTTGCGAGATACTTTGTGGCATTTGCACTTTCATCTGGTGACTAGACCATGCAGCCCTTTTCTTCAAGTGCCTCCTTATTGTGCATCTTGAAACACTGCTAGTTTTCAGAGAGTCCAGTATTTCAGCTAATATTATCTGTCAGTTTTTCTTTGCATCCTGAACAATCTTCCTGGCAGTTGTGGACAAAATTTTTGTTGGTCAACCTGACCATGGTTTTGTTTTTACAGAGCCCCTGATTTTCCATTTGTTAATCACAGTTTGAACTTCGGTGACTGGCATTATAAATTCCTTGGATGTCTTTTTGTATCCCTTTCCTGCTTTATACAGTTCAACTACTTTTTCCCGTAGATCCATTGACAATTCTTTTGCTCTCCCCATGACTCACAATCCAGAAACATCAGTGGCTGGATTAAAGATGCAAGAGTCTGTCTGGATCCTAGAAACTCACTTAGCTTTTATTAACACACAGATTACAAACAAACAGGTCACAGGTGAGGATGTTACATTTAGTAGCCATTCAAACCATTTGCATAAACTTCTGTGCATGTTATCAGGCCAAAATCACTAGGGTATGTAAACTTTTGATCAGAGTAATTTGGATGTTTTGGGTTGTCATTATGTTTTAGAAAGAGAAAACACAGTAGTTTGACAATAAATGGCTGTACCCAACCACTGACCATGAGTGGAGAAAAAGCTTTGGTGTTATCATTCATATTCTCTAAAAAAAAAAAAGTCCAAGAAAGCAAAAATTCTGCTGGGGTATGCAAACTTTTGAGCACAACTGTAGGTCCATATATGATTGACTTGTATATAATAATCCCATGCTTTTGGCCATTAATTAGGCTTTTACTCTTGTAAGATAGAAAAATTAGTGAATACCACATAATAATGTATAGCTTTATGATAAAATGTGTAAATCTATGTTCACATGTGTGCTGAAGGCTTCTGCACATTTGACTGAAGAAATCATCCATCATGCACCATTTACGGATTACTGGTCAGCATGTGGATGAGGGATGGTTAAGCTCCCAGCTTCTCTTATCTTTTTTGATTTTGTCTTTGTATCAGCATGTATGAGTTTTCAAGAGGCTGAGCACTGGTGTGTGCAGGAGTCACAAATTTATAAGCTTCACAAGTGCAAAATCTGGATGGAAGTGTCAAGATTATAGCTCAAATCCTGAAGAGCCATTGAAGAGCAGGGAATGAAGAGCAGGGCATGCTGGCAGACAGGAGGAGGTTTGCAGAGCTCTGGTCAGCAGGTATAGACTACTAATAGTGTCCATGGATTAGGGTCCTACAAATACTTTTGATCATTTCTAGCAGCCAGCACTTTGAGTTGCCTTGGTCTAACAGCAACCTCTATAGTCATGATAACCAGGACATACAAGAGGCCACAGATTAGCAGTTAGATTGGGAGCTAATGGCCAGTGACTGGTACTAAAATGGGAAGACCCCACTTTTATGATTCATTGGAGTTTCTAAGACTTAATTTCCACTAATGCAATATGATTTCACATTATATGGAGCTTTTTGATGTCTTCTCTCCATTACACTGGCATAGAAGAAGCAGCAAAAATCCTGAATCCGCAGTCATAGAATTAGTCAACAAAGGATAAAAGAAGAATCTTTACTGCCCCTGGCTGCAAACACATATGACAAAGCTAACATCACGCCTGTGCTTAAATGTGCATCCTTCTATACATGAAATTCAGAGGAACAGCCTCATGTGCCACCAAGTGAAAAGACAAATCCCTGCAGAGGTCACCAGCACAGCGGTCATCATAGCATCTAGCTCTAGTCCACTGCTACCTCCACCATCCTGCTCACGAATACATTCATACCACCCTGTTAAGCACTGCACACTCTACGGTGAGATCAGAGAACCTCTGTGCACATCTATGTGCTGCTCACGTCAACCAGGATTTAATGATGGCACGATTAGTATCACCGGCAGGAGATGGTTCATTTTACAACGTTAATGCCATTGTCAGGCTTGACACACTATCCGGCATGAATAGGTTTACGGAATGATTGTTGACTTTTTGCAGGGTTACGTGGACTCCATGTTTCAATATATAATTATTAGTCTTAATTTACATTAAAAAGAACACCCCATTAAAATGGATTGTGGTCTAGGGATTGGTCCAATGACAAGGGTGCTACGACAGATGTGTTTAAAACATACGGTGTCCCATGAAATTTTCAGTGACAACTATACTCAACCCATAATGAAGCTAAACTCTGTGCCCTTATGACAGCCCAGTGCCTCCACAGCAGGGACATTGACATTTCCCTCATACCATAGCCGTAACAGCCAAGGATCCCCTATAGTAGTGCCAGTAACACTGCACAATTCACTGCGGACCACAGTACTCGCATAGCAGTGACAGCACAATGGCCCCCATACATCACAGTACTTGCTTTACACTATTATCCATATAAAATAATCAACTTGCAGGATTGCAAGTAGGTTTTAATTTATCCAGCTCTTGTGCATGACCCTCTATTCTGTAAATAGCACAAGAAGCCAAACCCACTGCCCTCCAGGACAGAAATGGATCAAACATCCTCACGCACTGGACGGACACTAAAGCCATGTAGAAGATTACTTATATGTCTGCGATTGGGAAGTGATTTCTTTTTCACAATGTTTTCAGTCAGACAGTTCAGTTCAGTCATGGTTCATTTTCTGCCGACACCTCCCGGTAGTGTCCATTTCACATTTTGCTACCCCTCCATCTCCACTATGTGGACTGCATACAGATTAGTAGCAGGAGGAGTTACCAGTATTATCAGCTTAGCTCGGATATGAAAGAGATGCAGACTGGATTTCACTTTCACAAACTGTGTGAGCACAATGGAAAGTGCTTTCTGGGATTATGCCATACCCGGACGTTAGAGCTTTAATTTATACGAAGGGTTTTCAACTTGTATTCTAATATTTGCACAGAAGGGTCAATATCCCAGCCTCTGCCATTCATACCTCTGTGGCCAAGGTAACCTAAAGTGTGTCTGCAACTCCCCATATCATTTCACAGTGTACCATTAAGGAGGTTGTCCTCTACTAAACAACTCTATCAATGGCCTCAGGGTTCTGCACAAAGCCTAAACAATCTGTCCTTAGCTCTCAGACCGTGAACTTTTGCTCCCAGACCTGTGTCCCCTGGCAGTCTATTGACAGAAGCAATGCCACCTGACAGCTGCAGCCAATCAGTGGATCAGTGGCGTTTTATTGGATGTAGCCTTAACATTTTGTCCAAGTGTTTTTCTGTTTGCACGGGAAATGTGAAAGCTGCTGCCGAGCCACAATCACTGGTTGGCTGCAGCGTTCACGTCACATTGTCTATGTTAACTGACTGACGGAGACCATGGAGCTGAGAACAGAAGTACGGCTCTAGATATCTTTTTTACGTTATGTAGCACCCATGGGCCATTAATAATTGGCAGTCCAGTAGATGACAATCCCTTTACGTTTATAAATATAATGAGAATACAATATTTTCCTTGGCAAACTTGGGCGACAACGTGTAATAGTCCGGGCAGATCTAAAGCTACTTTCAACATCATGTAGACTGCCAGTCAAAGGGATGTCATCTTACATCAAACTTTTGCCCATGGGCTCAGTTTTGGGTGAAGAAAATAAACTGAGTTTTACTTATCCTCGTAGAGTTCCGTGTCCATGTGCCACAGATAAATAGACTAGGGCATTGATACAGAAACAGCACTAAACTAGGGAAGGGTAACTAAAGCTTCTTTTGTTTTCAAATTTAACTGAGCCTATGAGAAAAAGTTTGTTGAAAGAGGATATCCCTATAAAGGGGATTTGTCACCAGGTTTTTACTTTTTAATCTAAGGACACGATGAGGTAGAGGCTGAGACACTGATTTCAAGGATGTGATACTTCTTAGGCTCTGTGCTGCTGTTTCAATAGAATAAGTTTGTTTTTTTATCAGCAGAAGTTTAACACTACAAGACTACAGCTCATGTGTATCCTCGTCCAACTCCACCCACAGCATTGATTAGCAACTTACTATAGAATGTAAACTGAAAGCTGCTAATCAGGAGTGTGTGGAGCAGCTTTCTGAGCTTTAGTGCATGCCTAGGATCTTGGATTGTATCCCAACTGATGCACCCAGTAAAGTAAGTGATATATTGTTGGGTTCAGGGTTTCTTTTCCTACATTATGCTGCTCTCAGGTGAGGTAGAAATAACCTGCTGACAGGTTCCCTTAACACTCAAGCTGCTGTGACTCATGTCTCACTTCTGCCCTCTTCAGGTGAAGTATTTACATTGCACAATACAGTAGAATATCTCAAAAACTGCTAAGGATGTACCTGATAAAAATGACTATGTCTGTAACCTAAGGCCCTCCAGTAGGGGAAAAACTTTGACCCTGAGGATTCAGTGACGGAGGTTTCAATTTCATAGCAAATTTGTGCCCCCGGGCAACAGATAAGGGGATGAAACACTCTAGAACGCTTTGTTACTGAAAGTGGAGATCATTTATAGTCACTGCACTGATGTCATTTGGTGGCGGATTAGTTGGATCATGCGCGCTGTGCACATTCCTATGCATGAATTTCGGATGATTGCTGCATGGAGCCTCATCCTATTGGTTATTGCAATCTCAGTATGTATCTGGGCTATGGTCAGCGAGAATCATCTCGATACAATATATCGTGTATAGTATGTAGTATGTCTGTTCTCGTGTCACTTCTGCTGTGTCATTCATTAATTCAATAATCATTCAATGGAATGAGAACAATTCATGATTCTCCACATGAGTTTTCTTCCATATTTTATGGTGTGCCATGCTTTATCTAGTATCATGCTTCATAAAGCATACTGACAGCTTATAAAGGGGCATGTAAAAAACTAACAAAGAGATAATAGGATGGTAAAGAGTTTCAGCCTGCCCAGTCTCCCTGATAATTATTATACACGGAAGAAGGAAATATAAGAATCACCGAAGTCAGTAACCTTGCAGTGGCTGATCACTGCTAACATGTAAATCTCTATTACTGATATTGAGAATGGTAACGATTTGTATTACATAGTAAGTTACAAAGTTACAGAATTATTCATTATACATGGAAAGTTATTGACCACCATTGAACAGTAGTCTTTATTTATGATATTGTCCAACACTGTGTAATGATCATTTCTTAATATTTCCTAATATTATCTTGAAATTGAAGTTTCACCTTTGTAAGGGCTCCTTCAGAGGTCCATATTTTATGGTCAGTGTATTGAGCTTGTACTCAATGGACAGGATAATAATCTAATCATAACTAGGTGTCCATGTGAAAAAATTGCAGTGTACTCTCGTCTTGTTATCTTGTGAATTATAGACGAGACTAGTACATGATTCCATAACACATAACTTCTGCGCTGCTCCACTCTACAAACGAGCACCTGAAGCTGCAAATGGAGCCAGTCACGTCTGCAATTCCTGTATGATAAAGAAAGCAGCCAGTTGAGATACAGTAAAACACTTCCACCTTGTCACTTTGTAATTAGTTATGCATACATTATACATTAATTATACATACATTTGTCACGTACCCGCTTCTCAGCACGTGACTTAGGGTTGCGCCTGTAAGGGTTATCTATCTCCTCTCACTCAGTCCAGCAGTCAACCTCTGTTCTATGCTGCAGTGGGAGCATAAATCACACCCCAACACTGGCCACACCCCCACTTATAGACGCTACCAACACTCACTGAACACACAGGTGATGAGTCTCAGAAGTACTGCTACTACTATGTGCCAATCACCAGGAACATCCACTCTAAGGCTATGGATTCTTTAGAGCAACAAGGTTCAGACTTATTAAAGTTTTAAGCTTTAATACAAAAGGAATAGTGCTTACATTAAAATGGATATAAAAATAGAAATAAAAAGTGACATAGAAATATGCAAAAACAGTGATAAAATAAAAGGGAGAAAACTTACAGAAATATTGAACTTTACGTTCTGGCATTCTGTCCCCGAGGGAGGGGGGAATATGAAATGGAGCACAACATCTTCTCCCTCATTTCTGTCTATCGGCCTAACTGACCGCTGCGCTCTGCAAACAACTTTGGACTAATCTCTGCACTAATCCACACCTCCCACTCCCTACTTCTGCAGCGCTGCGCCAATCCTCTGGAATGCTCTACCCCAAGAAATTAGGACTATCCACAATTTGCAAAGTTTTAGGTGCTCCCTCAAAACGCATCTGTTTAGAGCGGCCTATCACATTCACTAATCAATGTCATTCTATGTGTAAGTGTGCATGTGTAGCCCACTCACTATCTCCATCTATCCCTCACTCCCTCAAGATGCCTGGACCATCATTGTAAATACATCATTGTAAATACACACCTGTACTTTGTATCTCCCTCACCTCATGGTAGATTGTAAGCTCTCACGAGCAGGGTCATCTATATTTTGCTTTAATTATTGTATTGTTAACGCTGTTGCTTATGACTTGTGTTTTGAAACTGTTAAACTGTACAGCGCTGTGGAATATGTTGGCGCTATATAAATATTGATTATTATTATAGAGGACATTGCCCTAGTTGTATAGCAATTCATGGAGTTGCATAAGAGCATAGAAAGAGCTGCAGAATGGTACATTCACTTGCAGAATAGTGTGCATGTGTTTGGTTAGCTGACTGCTGAATAAGTTGAGGATGTAGTTTGGTGTCCTTAAATATCAAGTGCTTTTGTCAGAGATTCATTGATATGTGACCTAAGAGATAGTGTAAAGAAGGGAAGCGTGTAGTACTATAGGCAGCAGGCCTTATTGCACAGAAAGAGCAAAAGTGATGCAGAAGGGCTCATGATGTCCAAGATGCATCTATGTGCTGGGTGGAAGTGAGGCAGCAAACAGCGCTGTGGATAGGTCGGTGGACAGATATGACAGTGGTGACAGAAGTGGGAGAACACACTGTCACCTTAAGAGCTGCAAAGGTCTTAAAATTAGGAAAATATAACCTGAGATGAAAAACAGCACATGACAAAATACACTGTGTCATTATTTATTAGACAAAAACTAGGCCAAAATGCCGAAGCAGTGTGTGAAAATGTAGGTCGATCTCATAAATCAATAGCTCGTAGAGCTACCTTTAGCAGCAATCACTTGATTTAATCATTTTATGTATGACTTAAATCTTTCGCATAGTTCCGAAAGAATTTTATCCCATTCTCTGAGAATGTAATAAACAAGGCTGTTCTGGCACCCTCAACTTTGTGCTTAAGAAAAGTGAGTTGACAGACAACTAAACTCTTTCCTACCAATGTATTGAGGTAGACACAGGGGGGCCTTTATAACTTTTATTGATAGGATCAGTGTAAAACTACAACCCCTGGCAAAACTTATGGAATCACCGGCCTTGGAGGATGTTGATTCAGTTGTTTAAAGCAGATCACAGACATGGCACAAAACTAAAGTCATTTCAAATGGCAACTTTCTGGCTTTATGAAACACTAAAAGAAATCAAGAGCATAAAATGTGGTAGTCCGTACTTTTTTAGACCAAGCAGAGGGGAAAAATTATGTAATCACTCAATTCTGTGGAAAAAATTATGGAATCATGAAAAACAAGCAAACAAAAAAACACCCCAACACATCACTAGTATTTTATTGCACCACCTCTGGCGTTTATAACAGCTTGCAGTCTCTGAGGCATGGACTTAATGAGTGTCAAACAGTACTCTTCATATCTGGCTCCAACTTTCTGATTGCTGTTGCCAGATTAGCTTTGCAGGTTGGAGCCTTGTCATGGACCATTTTCTTCAACTTCCACCAAAGATTTTCAATTGGATTGAGATCCGGACTATTTGCAGGCCATGACATTGACCTTATGTGTCTTTTTTCAAGGAATGTTGCACAGTTTTTGCTCTATGGCAGGATGCATTATCATCTTGAAAAATGATTTCATCATCCCCAAACCTCCTTTCAATTGATGGGATAAGAAAAGTGTCCAAAATATCAACATAAACATGTGCATTTAATAAAGATGTAATGTCAGCCATCTCCCCAGTGCCTTTACCTGACATGCAACCCCATATCCTCAATGAATGTGGAAATTTGCATTTCTCTTCAGGCAGTTATCTTTATAAATCTCATTGGAACGGCACCAAACAAAAGTTCCAGCATCATCACCTTGCCCAATGCAGATTCGCAATTCCTCACTGAATATGACTTTCATCTCGTCATCCACAGTCCATGATTGCTTTTCCTTAGCCCATTGTAACCTTGTTTTTTTCTGTTTAGGTGTTAATGATGATTTAGCCTTTCTGCGTGTAAATCGCATTTCTTTTAAGCAGTTTCTTACAGTTCGGTCACAGACATTGACTTCAGTTTCTCCCATTCGTTCCTCATTTGTTTTGTTGTGCATTTCCTGTTTTGGAGTCATATTGCTTTAAGTTTCCGGTCTACCAGTATGTTTGCCTTTAACAACCTTCCCATGTTGTTTGTATTTGGTCCAGATTTTAGACATAGCTGACTGTGAGCAACATTGTGTGATGATTTACCCTCTTTTAAGAGTTTCATAATCCTCTCCTTTGTTTCAATTGACATATTTTGTTAGAGCCATGATTCATGTCAGTCCACTTGGTGCAACAGCTCTCCAAGGTGTGATCACTCCTTTTTAGATGCAGACTAACGAGCAGATCTAATTTGATGCACGTGTTAGTTTTGGGAATGAAAATTTAAAGGGTGATTCCATAATTTTTTCTCACAGAATTGAGTGATTCCATAATTTTTCCCTCTGCTTGGTCTAAAAAAGTAACCATTACTGACTACCACATTTTTTGTTCTTGATTTCTTTTAGTATTTCTTAAAGCCAGAAATTTGCCATTTGAAATGACTTTAGTTTTGTGCCATATATGTGATCTGCTTTTTTCTACAAAATTAAACAACTGAATGAACATCCTCCAAGGCCGGTGATTCCATATTTTTGCCAGGGGTTGTATACGAAAAATGAAAGTATTCAGTACAAGGCATACAACATATCTAAATACATAGAATTATGTATGTTACATGACATTCACAGTGTAATTGCACAACATGGCGGTAGTATAAACATCTGTAATATCAAAAGGCTACTTTGATATAAAACATATAGATCAGAGCACCTACATAATACAATATGGTGAGCTCTAATAAGGGGAAAATAACTCACCGACTGTGCTATGTGGAGGTAAACAACTAGATGAGCTAAAAATCAGGGAGAGATAATCAGCATGTCAGTATCCATGAAGACAAAATGGCTGCTGGAGAAGAAGGGGGCAAGGATAATGCAGGCTGATGGGAAACTATGGAAGCCTTGATGAGCCTTAAAGATTAAATTGCACAGCAAGCAATGAAACAGAAAGTAAACTACAATGAGAACATTGTCAATAGAAGTCACTGCTGGATAAGTTATGACAATATGCCACAGTTCAAAAATACAAAGCATTGTAAACTGATTATATGAATTTGTATAAAGGCATGACACTCCCCGTCTGGTAACCAGGGGATGCCAAATAAACTTTAACTAGAGAGCAATAGAATAAGTTCAGAGACAGGTCTAAGAAACAGTTTTCCGGTTTGCTTGGGGATCTTGATCTCCACCCTCCGGACCTGTCCATCTTGACTTGGGAAGACTTTGGTTACCAATCCTTGAGGCCACTTGTTCTTTTTAGACTGTGTTCTTTACTAGGACAACATTTCCAGGTTCCATGTTGGGCTTACTAGCTTGCCATTTGTCTCTTGTCTGTAACGAAGAAAGGTATTGGTTTTTCCACTTGGTCCAGAAAAGGTCTGCTAGAAATCTGTACTTTCTTCCACTGGGATTTGTACAAGTCTTTAGTAGAAAACTCTCCGGGAGTCTGCATGCTGACATTAAATTTCTGGGTGAGGAGAGATGATGGAGTAAGCAGAGATGGGTCTTCAGGATCACTGGATATGGCAACTAGTGGTCTAGCATTTATAATGGCTACTACCTCGGCCATGAAGGTAGTGAGAGTCTCATGGGTGAGCTTCAAAGGACCTAGCTGTAGAAAGATGGAATCGAGGATTCTGCGAGCAATGCCGATCATGCGCTCCCACATGCCTCCCATATGAGATGGATTGAAGGTCCATGTGCAGCCAAGTTCGGAAAGACATATTTCTACTCGGTTAACATCCAGGTTTGAGGGAATCTTTAGTTCACCACATGCTCCAACAAAGTTAGATCCTCTGTCCGAGTGAATATGCTTTACATGTCCTCTGAGAGAAATGATTGGTCTGAAGGCATTTATGAAGCTGGATGTGTCCATTGCCTAAACAACTTCTATGTGCACAGCTCTAATACTCAAAGATGTGAATTAAACTGCCCAGCGCTTGCTGTTTGCATGTCCTCCCCTAGTATGTCGTGTGGTAACAGACCAAGGACCGAATACATCGAAACCCACGTTGGTAAAGGGGGGTTCGGTGCTCAAATGGTCAGCTGGAAGGTCAGCCATTTTTTGGAATTGACATGAACCCTGGAGTTTCCGGCAAACAATACATTTGAAAATGACTCTGCTCACAAGTCGTTTAGCCCCTATTAACCAGAATCCTGCTTCTTGAGGGGCACCTTCAGTTATCAAGCATCCTTGATGTTTCACCTGTGAATGATAATGTTCAACCAACAGAGAAGCAACATGACCATGACGAACAATGATTGGAGTACACTCATTACTTTCAAGCTTTGCATTTGAAATGCGTCATCCGACTCTCAGCAGTCCCTGAGCATCTACAAATGGGTCCAATTTTTTGAGGGGACTATTCTTAGGGACGCCTCTGTGATTTTGGAGGGATTCCAGAGTCTGGGTGTAAGTCTCATGCTGGACACAACGGATGATAGCATTATTCGCCTGCATGAATGTGTCCGCTGTGTAAGCTTTATGACAATGATGCCAGCCTTTGCATAGAACTGACCTTGATTGTGTTATTTTAAAAGATCTAACAACATGAATCAGGCAAGCTAATGCTCTGTAAACTGACTTCCAGGTGGAGAATCTTAGGAAGCAGCTGGAATCAAGGAGCCTTTTGGTGTCTGTTGTGTTAAGTGTAGAAACTTGAGGCCAGATCTCTACATCTGACTTGAGCTCTAAGAGTTCATGTGTTGGGTTTCAGTGCGTTCGGCGGGCACGTCAAAACGATGCATCCGCATATATCCACATACATCCGCATGTCCTGCGTACCCAATGTTAAAGATAGGTATGCAGGATGCATGCAGAAGTAGGCAGAGCTAAATGGTAGAAGTGCAGAAGTAGGTGGAGCTTATTGGAGGAAGTATGCAGCTCTCCGCAGCTCAGCCGAACGCTTATGTGATACCAGCCTAACATACCTGTCATTTGCCGATAATGGGATGGGTTCACTGTGAGGTTTCAATTGAGGGCCTCCTGCTGCTGTTAACCTGGTAAATGCCACTATCAATCTGTGACAGATGCATTCAAAGTGCATGAACCAAGGGGTATGTTATTCTACATGACCGTCAGGCCCCCATGGTTGGCTGTTATGACAGCCAGGGAACTGCTGAAATCTGTGGCTGGACTTCAAAAGAGATCTTGATTTTTACTATATACAGAAATACAGCTACATCACGAAGAGTTACACTTTGGTATCACCATAATTGTACTGACCTAAGGAAACATGTTGTTAGGTCACTTTACCGCACTACGAACGCCATGAACTCAAACCTCAAAAAACATTTGCGGAATTGCATTTTTAGTGTAATTTCACTGCATTTGGAATCTTTCACTTGTTTTCCAGGACATTGTCTGGTAAAATTAATAGTGTCATTCAAAACTATTTCTCATGGAAAAGGAAAACACGCCGTATAGCTATGTGAATGTAAATAGGTTAATTCGTACCTTTCTTTTCATTTTAATCCGGAGCCTATCCACCATTTGTAGTATTTTTGTCCCTATTTGTGTTTTCTAATTACTACACCACCCCATATGTTTTTCGCTGTAAAATGTTCTACACAAAAAACCTTTTCTTTTAAAATTACTTTATGTGACCTATTTTACCCTAACTAAAATGTGTTTGTGGTATAACCAAAAGATATGGGTGACAATCTGGTACTTTGACCACTCAAATTTGTGGGTAGATGTACCACTTATTATTTTGCCTCCCTAAAATTATTATTACTTACATTGTAGTCTAAAGAGGAATGTGATAATTATAAACTGAGCCAATGACTTATATTGTCAGAAATGGAACATTGCAATGGACTCTTGCCTCAATCATATCTGCATTTTTCCTCTTAGCGGTGTAGTGACAATATGTCTGTCCTTTTCTTTCTCTGCAGTTAACTGTGACGATCCGCTAGTGTCCCTGCTACCACAGACAGCATTTGACAGCTCCTCAGAAATGCTCCTTAGTAAAGCAAAGCTGAACAGTCGAGATGGTAAGATCACAGTCTAAAGTTTCTGTCACCAACCAAGACCTTCGTCTTTGATGAATAATGTATTATGAAAATTTTTGTTGCTGAAAACAGCTCCAGGAAAAAAAAAATAGAGATGTTTTTACAGTTTCTTGTTTGAACTTGTGACTGAAAACATTCCCAGCAGAATGAAATGGATGAAATCTGCCCAGCGGTGGATTGTATATGCCAAGTTATATAGCTTCTGCTTAGCAGTGCACAAGGGCACCCAGTTGTTCACCCTCTCAACTCTATACAGGCTCCTGTCCTTAGCTCTAGGGGCCCCTGTGTTGAGTCCATGGAGTAGCTGCTGGATGGTGAAGCAAGTTGAGGTGTTTCCAGAACACGTTTCAGGACAGGGCTTAAACAGCAAGGTGAGAATCAGAGGCAGGGACAAGAAAGTCTGATTCCAAAAAGCATAGTCAAGGAATACACAGGTTCACATCCTGAGTGTGAAAACAAGATATAATGCAAAAGAGTACACAACAATCCAGGGGTCAGATCCAGAAGAACATCAAGGATATCATACAGCAGATTAAACCTTAATAGAGAAGACAGTTCAGATAAGCGCACAAAGCTGTATACAGTAAGTACACTAAATATATGCGTTCCAAAGCAGTAGACAGTTTTTTCTTCTTATTTTTCACAAAATAAAATTTTTGGAGTAACTGTGTGCACTCAGCCTTCTTTCTAAGGAAAAATGTGAACTTTGGTCCTGAGATTAGTGCCGTTTTAACGACAGGGGTCACAGAGCATTAAGAAGACTTTCCTTCACCTGGAGACATCCAAGAAGTATCGTTTCTCCTTGCGGAGATTGACATGGTAAGCATGCCGAGATGAGGAGACTCGCAGTGCTCCTCTGGCAAATATTCAAATTGTCTCTTCAGAGAGGAAGAGAATTAGAACTCTAGTGCCACCTATTGGAAGTAGCAATCCTAAACTTCAATGTCGACCCTTTAATGAACCTTGTCACATGATTTAAGATAAAAGCCAAACTTGAATCTCAATTTGCAGAGACTGTTTCAGGGGTACTGCCCCTCGTCAGTGCAAAGTGCAAAGTGTGAGATCTGGTTTGGCTGTGTGAGAGGCATCTGACCGATATCCAAGAAGTATCGTTTCTAAGTGGCACTAGAATTCTAATTCTCATCCTCTCTGAAGAGACAATTTGCACATTTCCCTGAGGCGCATTACGGCTTTAAGTCTCCTCATCTTGGCATGCTTAGCATGTCATTCTCCGCAAGGAGAAACAATACTTCTTGGATATTTCCAGGTGAAGGAACATCTTGTTAAACCTCTGTGTCCCCTGTCATTAGCCCTGTCATTAGATCGGCACTAATCTCAAGACCAATGTTCACATTTTGCCTTAGAAAGAAGGCTGAGTGCACACAGTTACTCGCAAAATTATATTTTGTGAAAAATAAATAGAAAAAACTGTCTACAGCTTTGGAATGCATATATTTAGTGTACTTACTTGGATATTGGTCAGGCACCTCTCACACAGCCAAACCAGATCTCACACTTTGCACTGATGAGGGGCAGTACCCTGAAATACAGTGTCTGCAAATTGAGATTCTAGTTTGGTTTTTATCCAAAGTCATGTGACAAGGCTCGTTAAAGGGTCGACATTGACTTTTAGGATTGCTACTTCCTATAGATGGCACTAGAATTCTAGTTCTCTTCCTCTCTGAAGAGACAATTTGCATCTTCACCTGGAGAAAATTTCAGCTCATTGTCTTTTTTTCCATGTAGCCTTGTGATTTAGGCTGAGATGACAAGGGCAACCGTCTCATAAATCTAAATACAGACGTTAGATAATGAGTAATTTACATTAATTATCCTTTGCACATACTGGGTTACATCAGCTATTATATGGCTCTCCAGAGCTGAATTTACTGTTCTAATGGTGCAGTCAATGTGTACATTACATTACTGAACCTGTACTGATCCTCAGTTACTCCTGTATTATAATCCAGAGCTGCACTCACTATTCTGCTGGTGCAGTCACTATGTACATACATTGCATTATTTATTCTGTACTCACCCTGAGTCACAACTTGTATTGTACCCCAGAGCTGTACTCACTATTCTGCTGGTGCAGTCACTGCATACAAACATCACATTAATCACCCTGTACTGATCCTTAGCTACAGCATATGTAATAGACAGCACAGCTCTGGAGTATAATGCAGACTGTAACTGAGGCGACAATAAATCTTTTTTTTATTAATAGTGGTCCTGTGATTCCATGTGAAGGAATGAGATGGTTGAAGTTGAAGGTGCTTAGAATAAAATCTGGATTAATGTGCTCTATATTGTCTACCAAAGTTATTGTGCAAAATGTTTTCCTGGCTGCTGTCATTCTGTCATTTCATTCATACATTTGGTGCCTTATTATTTGGAATATTTTCCATCATTTCCTGACACCGGTCTGTGGCTATAGTCCAGCTGCGGTATCATACACAAACACTATGATACAGAAATCTCTTAGTTTCATTCCAGACAGTTAAGAGCAAATTAGAATAAAATCAGATTTGCTCAGAAAGGAATCATTTTATTTTACTATGAACCATCTTTTTGACAGTTAGAGTGATCAATGAGTGGAACAGGCTGCCACGAGAAGTGGTGAGTTCTCCTTCAATGGAAGTCTTCAAACAGAGGCTGGACAGACATCTGACTGGGATGATTTAGCGAATCCTGCTTTGAGCAGGGGGTTGGACCATATGGCCCAGGAGGTCCCTTCCAACTCTACGATTCTATGATTCTATGAATGTAAATTTTGTCACAATCTTATTTTCCTTGTGAAGACCTCCATAATCCTGTAAGCATGGGTCTGAAGATCTTTCGTCAGCTGCGGCCACTGATTGGCTACAAGTAAGTAGCCATTTTTAAAATGTCAGAGATATTATGATGTGATTATCCTGGTGAGAAAATATTCCAAACAAAATGGCTTTGTGGTGTTAACTTTATGCGCTGCAATGTCTTTTTGTGTGTAGGTTTACCCTGTTAATGACCACATCATGTAAAATTATGCCACAGGATCGAAAGCGGTGTATGGTGAGTGCTCAGAACCTGAGCCAGCTCCATACAAAGTAGATTCAAGCTATGTTACACAGCCGATGTCCGCCTGTAGCAGCAGTGGTCGGAGCAGGTTTAAATTGCCTCCCTTTTCCCATTTAAAAACTAAAGAAATAAAAATCAGAAAAAATAAACATAAACATATTAGGTAATACCTTATACATAAAACTCGAATCTATGAAAACATTCAATTATTTTCAATGTCAAAAGGAAACAGAGATTGAATGCAAGAATGACTGTTGTTCTGCACTCCCTCCCCAAAATAAAAGCAATAGGAAACAAGCAAAACTTTACCTGCACACCAAAATATTATCAATACATATGTAAGTTCAGTGTACAAAAATTATAAGCCCTCACAAAGTTCAATTGATAGAAATATATAAAAGGCACAGATCTCACAAGAGAGCATTGAAAAACTCATTATTTTTTAAAGTTCTGAATTATTTTGGCCCCTGAAATATAAAAAATAGTCTTGATATTGCCGTAATGATATTGATCTAAATAATCATACAGCCAGGTAGTGTTACTGCATAATGAAACTGTAAAAACAACTAAAACTCCTGGATCATTTGAAAAATTTGCTTTTGGTGGATTTTTCTCTACCAATCATAATTCATGGCAGTGTTTGTAGGCAAATTTGTTAGTGAGCCCACTCCCTAGTACGAAACATATCCCAACACATGAATGGCCTCAGGATGCTTTACCTTTGGCATGACCTGATGGTAGAACTCACCTTTTCTTCTGGAGACTTCATGGTAAACGCAAGACACATCCTCCAAGAGCAACTTCTCACAACAACCCAGGAGCAGAAGTGAATGGCCAACACTGAACAGCTGAGACTATCAAAGCAGGAAAGCTTCAGGACCTCTCAACTGAACAGATTAACCCCTGCACTGCTAGCAGAAACCTGCAGGACTACATGAAATCAGACACCGTGGTGTTCTAGCTCCTCTCTGTCACAGTAAACCTGAGACAAAATACTTATAATTGTACTTCAGTAACAGTCTGACTAAAAGAACTAAAAACACTGAAACAGCAAATTTTGTGAAAACCCAAATTTATGTTGGTCTCGAAACTTTTGGGCTTAACTATAGGTACTGCAAAATACAGACTGTCTCATTAGAAAAACAGATGGGTGTCAACCCTAATATCAAGTGCAATGTCATTTGCTGAGACTTGCATGAAAGCTTATGTGGCACCACTGAGGGTTCAGTTGCCACAGAGGTACTGCACCTCTTCCAGAGGTACTTGTGAACAGTCTATCTTTTTCACCAGAAGAAGCAAGAGGAATAAAGAGGGAAATAGAGAGAAAAAAGGAAAAAAAGAGATATTCTATCACATGCATGCATATTTATTATGTACATATATATGTAGTTTATATGTATATCTATATACAGTTATGTTCACTTTTTATGTATGCATCCCCCTTCTATTCTTTTGGGGTAGATTATTGTTTTGGGATAGATTTGTTTTAAATATTTTCCTCTATAGGTTTTTCAATATGGGGGGGGTGGAATTTAGATAAATGCGGACAAAAGAATGATCACTTTTATTTGACAATTACAGTATATTTTTTATGCAATTTTTTATGTTTGTCATATTTTTTCCTAAATTTATTAATTAGGAATCGGATATAATTATTTTTGCACTTTATATCTGTTAATACATATATTTCAAATGTACACAATTAATATAGGGATTGGTATTTTGTCCTTATATAGATTTATGTTGTTTATAATCTGAACATGTTATTCATTATGTATTGATTATTTAAACTCCTTAATATCATAATGAGTTGTTTTTAGTATGTTCAGATAATATATTTTCACTTGGTGTAAAAACTGGCACTAGTGCACTTTAGATATATCATGTTTTACTCTTTCAAAACTTCTTTTATATATGATAGTTTTTTATCACATTTTGCTTTAATTAGCAGTGTTTTTTTCTATCTAAGTTTAAGCCTCTTTATACACTTTGCTTCTCAAGTGTTAATACCAGCATTTGTCTTCCCTCCCCTATCTTAGGGTACCGTTACACTTAGCGATGCACCAGCGATCCCGGCAATGATATGGATCGCTGGTGCATCGCTAAGTGGTCGCTAGTGAGCTGCCACACAGGCAGATCTCACCAGCGACATAGCAGGGTCGGGGATCGCTACTTACCTGTCAGACACGGCGATCCTGACGTCCTCCTGCCCGCGTCCACGCGTCGCTCGTCGGCGCCACAGGAAGCCCAGCAGGAAGCGGCTGACGAGAAATGGTCCAGGACGTTCTCGTGCGACCATCGTTGAGCAGCGGGGGAGCCGGCCGGAGGTAAGTATCAGACATAGCGATATTGCTAGCAATATTGCTGCAATGTCACAAAATCGGTGATGTTACAGCGATATTGCTAGCGATATCGCTATGTGTAAATGGGGCTTTACACTCCTCCTGGCAGTGTGCGCTTGTTATCAGAGCCGACTAGTGTGTCACCATGACAACGCGTCCTGAGCTTGGCCTACTCCTCCCCCAGCCCTGACGGGTCGGGCAGGGGAATTGTGGGTTGGTCACGTGGGACGCTGAGTCGTGTGACATCACTCCCCGGCCCTGTGAAGCAAGCGCCATTACAAGTCGCCCATTTAACACTAGACAGGACTATAAATAGACCACACATTAACACCTGATATCTACACACCCCCTATTGAAGAAGCTGATGCGAAACTCGTATTGGGGAGCCTTTGCCACCAGCAGGTCAGGTATCTTTCCATCAGCTGCTATGTTTACATTGACTCATTGATCTCCTTTGTGACCATTAGGTCCTTATTTGCACATTTGACACTCTATGTCTATATACCTGTGAACTTTAGTCACTTTATCTATGGCTCTTAATATATCATTGTCACTAGGCATTACTCCTGGATAATTTTGTCTCTACCTGGAGATTTAAAATCCCCTGTAAAATTCTACCTAGGACTCTAGATGAGTGTTGCCACATGGTATAAGAATTTAAAATCATTATGCACTTTGCACTTTTAACATATTTCTTTATTATATGACTATCATTATTGAGCCATATGAACAATGTTTTCTTGTGCTGTTTTTGTGCAATTTTTTTGGACATCTGTTAGGGGAATATATACATCTTGTATAGCAGTTCTTTCAAATAATCTTTATTTTAAATAGCCCTGTGTCTGGCATTCTATTGACACTTAAGCCCCCGTTACACACTGCGATATCGTTAGCAATATCGCTGCAAAGTCACCGATTTTGTGACGTTGCAGCGATATTGCTAGCGATATCGCTGCATGTGATACTTACCTAAGACCGGCTCCCCCGCTGGTTATCGCTGATCGCGCGAGAAGTCATGGACCATTCCTCGTCGGCCACTTCCTGCGGCGCTTCCTGCTGTGACGACGAGCGACGCGTGGAGCCGGGCGGGAGGACGCAGGATCGCCTAGTGTGACAGGTAAGTAGCGACCCCCGTCCCCAGCGATGTCGCTGGTGAGATCTGCCTGAGTGGCAGCTCACTAGCGACCACCTAGCGATGTACCAGCGATCCTGACCGCGTCATATCGCTAGTCGGGATCGCTGGTGCATCGCTAGGTGTAACGGTACCCTTACATTCTCTGGGATAATTATTTACCATTTTTTTACTTTGTTCATGTGCACAGTTGCCCAAGATAAGATAAGGAGTTATTTGTTACCTCCAGTTGCATGAATATTTCTTTGATGTAATTACATCTCTATCCCATAGTTTTGTCTTAAAGTGATCCTGTTGTTGGCAGTTACCTTTTTTGCATTTATACATCTCTGTTTTGGACTATTATGATCTTTATGAGTACTAATTTTATGATGTATCAAATAAAATGTCTGTTTTAATAAAATGTCTTTTTTACTACTGTTAAAACTTCCTTCTGTTTTTGGTTAAACCAGGAGGTGCATGATTTCAAGTATGGGGCGAAACAGGCAGAAGAAATTGTCATCTTAGCGTGGTTAGGCCAGGAAGAAACTGGGAAGCAGTCTGAGATGGTCCAGTCCAGATAGGTGCCATATAGAAGTGTGAGCAAAGTAGGGAAAGCTGAGGAAGCAAGTAAAGATGAATGTGTTATATATAATGTGCCAACTGCAGATATATTGTGTGAAGTTGTCAGTAAAGAAACCGTTCAAGTTAATATGGACTGTGTCTCAATTACTGGGAGTCGCCTCGGATAGGGATCATCGTTGCTTGGGTAGTGCACAGGGGGACTTGAACCTGGAGACGCAGGTATGCCGTACAGTGGATTAAAATTTTCTGTGTGGGAAGGCCTGGACACTGATGCTTTAGTGTCTCTGGCCACAACTATAGTCCTGGCCAACCCTTACACTTGGCACAGTCCGCAGGATGCGACTACCTCGCAGTGAGGAGAACCCATCAAAAAAAGAGCTGATGATGATGTGTTTGCGACTGCTTTGCTCTTGGAAAATGATCGGTAAAAGGAGCAAGTGGTTGCTGGATCTGGAGAAGATTTTGTGGTCATGGACGAAACACTGGATTTGACTACAACATCGGACTGGACTACTGAATTGGACTTGGCTTATTTGATGAGAAAGTCTGACACCATTACTGTGACCAAGATGGTGGTTGTGAAATTGACAGGAGATGGTATAGAAGAAGACAGCAACAAGAGCCACATCCTTCGTGGGCGTTGCAGCCACCCCCTGGCGCCAAAACCTACCTGTCAGTATGCCCCGGTCCGCCCCTGGTGTGTGTTAATGAAGAAAAGAAGAACATGCCTCCCTCCACTGACTAACAACAAATGGATGGAGTAGCCAGAGGAGGAACCACCTGGAAATGGGTGGGAACTAAAGGGATGAGCCATGTATGACCCAGTGTATCGATACCTATTGGAGAAGGGATAAATGGAGAAGCAGAATGGGAATGTCGGTGGAGAGCGGAACTTCCCCAGGCGGAGTCCGAGTTTTTCCAGCCACCAAAGCCATTATGGAGGGACCTGAAGTTTCCCTTTCAGCAGCCGAAACTAAGTTGCTGGGATTCGAGAAGTAGAAGTCCGGAAATAGAGAATGCCCCAGAGGGACTCGTGCTGGAGGGATCCTGCGCCTTTGGGAGCCGGATCGCTCTGCCGCCGGAGCGGAAGAGGATAACAGCCGAGGAACCGGGGTATGCAGGATGCTACACAGGGAGGTGGTGAGTACACCCCGGCTCCGCAGGGCTTGGCTATCCCCTTCCCCGTGCGAAACAGAAAGTGGTCCCTAGACCTGATGCTCAGTCACCGGGTATGGGGGACCGAAACCGAGGCCGATGTTAGGGAAAAGTGGACATTCTCTGCGCTGCCCAAACAGAAGAAAACCAGCTCTCATCTACATTACAGTCTTTCACTGCTGCTGCCATGCTGGAATGGACTGTGGATTCTGCGGCTGCGCGGGGTCCTCTTCGGCCCATACCAGGGCTTGGAAACCAACGAAAAAGGCATGGAAAGCATGCCATTGAAAATTATTGCCCATTTGTTAAAAAAATGTGTGTGCATCTATAGAATGTGTCAAACGACTGTTCTGCGTCTTTCAGGGTAGAGGAAAAACCCGAATATTTGCCCTTCAAAGGATGGGAGAGTAATATGGACAAAAATGATCGTGATAACAGTTACTTTGTTTTTTATGCACTTATTTGTTTTGGTCTGGAAGACTGCAAGCTAGGCATTATATCTGGAGCCCATGGACTCTTATTGTTTTTGTTGCACCTGTTGCACCCATTCTGCTATAAAAGCAGAGACTGTCTTCTCCGCTGGAAACCAACAGAAGAAAGACTGTACTTCCCTCAAGGTTGTAAATGGCTGCACATCCAGTTGGAAGAATGTCTCAAGTGGGGTACCACAGGGCTCTGTCCTGGGCCCTGTATTGTTCAACATCTTTATCAATGATTTAGATGAAGGAATTGAGGGTAAACTGATTAAATTTGCTGATGACACAAAGCTAGGAGGGATAGCTTATACTAGAGAAGAGAGAGAGAGGATTCAAAAAGATATAACTAAACTGGAGAAGTGTGCAGCAACTAACAGAATGGTTTTTAACAGTGAAAAATGCAAAGAACTACATCTGGGCAATAAAAATGAAAAAAGCAGAATGGGAGGAATAGGGCTAAGCAACAGCACATGTGAAAAAGACTTGGGTATACTAATCGATCACAGACTGAATATGAGTCAACAGTGTGATGCAGCAGCAAAAAAGGCAAATGCAATTCTAGGATGTATTAACAGAAGCATACAGTCTTGATCACGTGAAGTCATTATTGCCCTCTACTCCTCTTTGGTCAGACCTCATTTGGAATACTGTGTCCAGTTTTGGGTGCCACATTTTAAAAAAGACATCAACAAATTGGAGCAAGTTCAGAAAAGAGCGACCAGAATGGTGACCGGTCTGCAAACCCTGTCTTATGAGGAAAGGTTGCATGATTTGGGAATGTTTAGCTTGCAAAAGAGAAGACTCAGAGGAGACTTAATAGCTGTCTACAAATATGTCAAGGGCTGTGACATTGTAGAAGGACCATCTTTATTCTCATTTGCACAAGGAAAGACTAGAAGCAATGGGATGAAACTGAATGGGAGGAGACACAGATTAGATATTAGAAAAAACTTTTTGACAGTTAGAGTGATCAATGAGTGGAACAGGCTGCCACGAGAAGTGTTGAGTTCTCCTTAAATGGAAGTCTTCAAACAAAGGCTGGACAGACATCTGTCTGGGATGATTTAGCAAATCCTGCTTTGAGCAGGGGGTTGGACCAGATGGCCCAGGAGGTCCCTTCCAACTCTACGATTCTATGATTCTATGAAAGGGGGAGTTTACCCCCCAGGAATGCTGTTCCATGTGTAGGACACAACCTTCGGTGCGTACGAGATGTTACTAGCCCATATGATCTCCCTGCACGGAGTGTGTGCTGTATGTATTAAAGTTTTGAAAAGTGTTTGGTCAGGGATAACCAAATTTAAGGAAAGGGGGAGTGCAAAGGGGTTAAGTATTTATTACTCATTGCTAAATGGTACTGCTACATGTTCACATGTATTACCACACATATGGAATGGTATTGCTACTCCTTTCTGGGTATTACCATTGTTTGTCTTGATGTTTTATTGTTATTGTTGCGTTTATTTGCACATAGTTGTGATAATGTTTACAGCATTTCAGGGTTTGCGATTTAGAGAATAAAGAAAGCATAGTGCTCTCTTTAGACACTAGAGGGGGCACTCTAGTATATAGAGCTCTTATGAGTATAGGGTTAAGTGTCGCAAGGGCTGCCGGGAGTTAAGGTTAGATGAAAAGGAAGTTAGTTCAGATGGGGCTAGGGTGCCCGAATTGTTCACATGGGCTATAGGCTCAGGACGACTCGGCAGCCACGTAACATTAAGCTATACAGTCCAAGCTTATCCACGGTTACTGGGCATCAGTCCAGTAGCCCAAAGTCAGTAGAAGAAGATGTGGCGACTCATAGCCTAGGCGGACGCTCTTAGGGTGGGAGTCGGATGTCGGATGAAGTGAGGAACAGAAAGATGCTGGAGCTTCACAGGGAGCAGCACAGATGGGTTGGATGCTTTTCCAGAGTCAACTAAATCAGGTGTGGATGATTTCACATCTGGGCCGAAACAGGCAGAAGGAATTGTCATGGTGAGGTTAGGCCAGGAAGAAACTGGGAAGCAGTCTAAGACGGTCCAGTTCAGATATGTGCCGTATAGAAGCGTCAGCAAAGTAGGGAAAGCTGAGGAAGCAAATAAAGACAAATGTGTTATCTATGATGTGCCAACTGTGGATATATTGTGTGAAGTTGTCAGGAAAGAAACTGCTCAAGTTAGCATGAACTGTGTCTCAATTACTGGGAGTCGCCTCGGAGAGGGACCATCGCTGCTTGGGAAATGCTCAGGAGGACCCGAACCTGGAGACGTAGGTATGCCGTACAGTGGATTGCAATTTTCTGTGAGGGAAGGCCTGGACACTGATGCTTTAGTGTCTCTGGCCATGATTATAGTCCTGGCCAACCCTTACAAAAGTGCTGCTCAGTGCTCTCTTATCTGCACTGCCAGAAACCATGCAAACTGTAGATTTCACTTTCATATTGTGTCATCGGTGTGTCAGATGCAACAGACTGTCACTCTGCATCTGGCTGCAGAGTACAGACACCTCCTTAATCCTCCTGACTCTTGGACACAGTGGCAACTTCTCTCTGGCTCTAGTTGACACACCTGGACCTGGGTGTTTATAAATCCCCAGTCTGCTGCAGAGAGTCACCGGGGATATTCACATTTTTCCATTGTGAAGGCTTGGAGCTATAGAATTTGGCTAACTTCCTCTCTGGAGCTGTTTGAGGATGTTTGGTGTTACCTCTCAAAGTCTGCTTAAGCTAAGTTCATTACCCTTGGTGTCTACCTTTTAGTGTTTAGTTTACAGTGGTAACTGACCTGTGTTCATCCTAACCCCTCCCTATCCCCTTCCTATACAGGGCTTTGGTATCCTTCTCAGCGATTGGTGAGGAACCTATTTATGGATGGTAGGGCAGGTAGGGAATTATTAGATCTGCCTAGGGGTCTCCACTCACACTTTCCCTAGTATCTGGGCTTCCTTACCCTCATCCCTTCGTGTTGCACTTAGTCTTTCCCACACTGTGTGTGACACGTGGACGCACTGCTGCTCTCCGCTCACCTCACTGTAGACTGTCTCCAGTGTTGGCTTCCACGCAGTCTTTTTCTTTTCAGCCCATCCTTTTGAGGGCCGTCATTTTGATGCATTCACGTCACTCATCACTCTCATTGACGCCACCTTTGGCCCCACCTCTTTCACTCGTCATTTCTTACTCGGTGGCCCGTACTTCATTTTAGATGTGCCCTCTTCCGGAACACAATTCCTATTCTTGACAAAACCCTGGCTTCAGCACCTGTACCATTTCAGGTTGTTCATTTTCAGGCGCTTCTTCAATGGCAACATTGGTGTTCTTCACTCCGCTTTCTCCATGTGGGAAACTCGTATCTTGCTGACTATGCTTAATGTAATGGGTCACAGTGTGGTAGTCATGGGCAAATGTAGCACAATCGGCTCCCCGGCGCGCTGTGTGAGGAGTGCACTGTTTCGGTAAAGTGGATTTTCAAATTCTCTTCTGATTCGCCTACCATAGTGCCAATTCTTTTTGTCTTCCGAATGAGACAACCATACCAGCTTGAACTTGCAATGTCCCCTTCACTTATCAGCACATTCAGATACAGAGAGTAGCATGTTCCTTGATGTAATTTCACAGGCAGTGGCTCTTTCACGGTGATAATAGATACAGACACAGTTCTTACACTACAGATGATTGGAGAGTGTTTCAGCTCTGAGGCTAACTCAGTTTGCTTGAAACCTCCATGTCGCTAGTGAGCTGCCACACAGGCAGATCTCACCAGCGACATCGCAGAGGTCGGGGGTCGCTACTTACCTGTCAGACGAGGCGATCCTGACGTCCTCCCGCCCGCGTCCACGTGTCGCTCATCGTCACAGCAGGAAGCCCCAGCAGGAAGCTGACGACGAGAAACAGTCCAGGACGTTCTCGCGCGATCAGCGATAACCAGCGGGGGAGCAGTCGGAGGTAAGTATCAGACATAGCGATATTGCTAGCGATATCGCTATAACGTCACAAAAACCAGTGACGTTATAGCGATATTGCTAGCGATATCGCTTAGTGTGACAGGCCCTTTAGACAACAGCATTGGTGAGCCATCCCAAGGAAAAGGGGCTGGGACTGGCAGTACCAAGCTTTGCGAAAGACCACTATCTTGATCCAGAAGTACATGATGAGCTATTTTTCTGCAGGTGCTCTATTGTACGCTACAGAAGGTAAAAGTTTGACTCTTGAAGACAAGCTTTGTGGGTGAAAATTTTAATAAGCTTCTGTGAGGGTACTCTGCCCCTTGCTCTATGGGAGAAATTCTTAATCAGCTTCTTTGGAAGTACTGTGCCCCATTGACTGGGGGTGAAATATTTAATCAGCTTCTGTGGGGGTATGGTGCCCAATGCTCTGTAGTTGAAGTTTTTAATCAGTTTCTGTGGGGGTACCCTGCCCCATGGTCTGTGGGTGAATTTTTTAATCAGCTTTTGTGATGGTACTCTGCCCATGCTCTGTGGGTGAAATTTGTAAGCTACTTCTGTGGGGGTACTTTGCCCCATGGTCTGTGAGTGAAATTTTTAATCATAAAAGGTGAAGAGGGAACAAGGAATAGTCATCTTATCGTAATCTGAAGTACCTTATCAGCAGAATACACCCCACAGAGCCGCGCTAGTCCAGAAAGATATAATTACAGTATATGGGAAAAAAGCGATTCTCCAGTAATGATGGAAAAACAGGTAAGTATAAAACTTTACATTTATTTAAGCATGTCAAAAGTCCAACATGTCGGCATGACACAGTGCAGCACTACAAAAAAACAACACGTTTCGGCTAGCTTGCCTTAGTCATGGTCTGTGTGAGCAAGCATCTAGCTATGCTAATAAACATTGATTCATGAGTTAATTTATTAGCACCTGTGTGCCAAAGAATATTTAACTCTGTCATAGCTGGATGCAATATAACACTGAAAACGCAATAAAAACACAATATGAAACTAACTGTTAGTACTGAATGATTAAATCTTGTCTAATACTCATATCAAGCGGTATTGTGGTTAGGAGTTTATAGATTCAATATAATTTGATGTTTAATATTTTTCTCTTTAACCCCTTAATGGCTGCCGATACACCTTTCAACAGCGTTAGTTACTTAGAGCTATTTTTTAACGAAGCTGAGAAATAAGTGTATGGCTGAAACCCCAAAGAACATGATTCGGGTCAGTTTTTGCCGACCCCAGTGTTGCGATCACTGTTATTTACCTAAAAAAAAAAAGTCAGCTTTCCCATTTAATTTGTCTCTCCTCTGATCTGATCTATCACATCAGAGGAGAGAGAAATGGGGTCCCCCCGGTACCTCCAGTGTTCCTGGACCTTCCTGCATCCCCCGGTGATGTCCCCCGGCATCTTCTTCCGGGAAGAAAATGGTGGGCCCATGTGCAGTGTGCCTCCTGAGATCTGCTGGCTGGCACCCGGCAAAAATAGGAAATTTTTCCTACTGGTTCATTTTGATCACTGTGATAGACCCTCTCACAGTGATCAAAATAAAAAAAATAGTATATGAACACCTCCCTTTATCACTCCCTTAGTTAGGTAAAAATAAAATAGAAAAATGTATTTATTTCCATTTTTCCATTAGGGTTAGGGTTGGTGCTATTGTTAGGGTTGGGGTTAGAGTTATGGTTAAGGTTGGGGTTATGGTTGGAGTTATAGCTAGGGTTAAACTTGGAGCTAGGGTTAGGGGGTTAAGGTTATGGCTGGGATTATAGTTGGGGTTATAGCTAGGCTTCGGGTTGGGCTAGGGTTAGGGTTATGGTTGGGGTTATAGTTGGGGTTATAGCTAGGGTTAGGGCCAGGGCTAGGGTTAGGGCTAGAGCTAGGGCTAGGGTTAGGGCTAGGGTTAGGGCTAGGGTTAGGGCTGAGATTAAGGTTAGGAGTGTGTTGGGGTTTGGGTTGGAGTTAGAATTGGGGGTTTCCACTGTTTGGGCACATCAGGGGCTCTCCAAATGCAACATGGCGTCTGATCTTAATTCCAGCCAATTCTGCGTTGAAAAAGTCAAATGGTGCTCCTTCCCTTCCAAGATCTGCCATGCGATCAAACAATGTTTTACCCCCACATGTAGGGTATCAGCCTACTGAGGACAAATTGCAAAACAACTTTTGGGGTCCAATATCTCCTGTTACCCTTAGGAAAATAAAAAATTGGGGGCAAAAATATAATTTTTGTGTAAAAAATTTTTTTTTTTATTTTCACGCCCGGGCATTATAAACTTCTGTGAAGCACTTGGGGGTTCAAAATGCTCACCACACATCTAGATAAGTTCTGTGGGGGTCTAGTGTCCAAAATGGGGACACTTGTGGGGAGTTTCAATAGTTTAGGTACATCAGGGGCTCTTCAAACGCACATGACACCAGCAGACCATTCCATCAAAGTCTGCATTCCAAAACGTCACTACTTCCCTTCCGAGCCCCGACGTGTGTCCATACAGTAGTTTTCTCCCACATATGGGGTGTCGGCGTACTCAGGACAAATTGGACAACTTTTGGGGTCCAATTTCTCCTGTTACCCTTGGGAAAATAAAAAAATTGGTGACTAAAAGATCATGTTTGTGGAAAAAATGCAAATTTTTATTTTCACGCCCGGGCGTTATAAACTTCTGTGAAGCACTGGGGCATTCAAAGTGCTCACCACACATCTAGATAAGTTCCGTGGGGGGTCTAGTGTCCAAAATGGGGTCATTTGTGGGGAGTTTCAATAGTTTAGGTACATCAGGGGCTCTCCAAACGCACTTGACACCCACAGACCATTCCATCAAAGTCTGCATTCCAAAACGTCACTACTTCCCTTCCGAGCCCCGACGTGTGCCCCTACAATAGTTTTCTCCCACATATGGGGTATCAGTGTACTCAGGACAAATTGGACAACAACTTTTGGGGTCCAATTTCTCCTGGTACCCTTGGGAAAATAAAAAAAATTGGTGACTAAAAGATCATGTTTCTGGAAAAAATGCAAATTTTTATTTTCACACCCGGGCGTTATAAACTTCTGTGAAGCACTGGGGCGTTCAAAGTGCTCACCACACATCTAGATAAGTTCCTTGGGGGGTCTAGTTTCCAAAATGGTGTCATTTGTGGGGGGTTTCCACTGTTTTGGTACATCAGGGGTTTTCCAATCGCGACATGGTGTCCGATCTCAATTCCAGCCAAAAACGTCAAATGGCGCTGCTTCCCTTCCAAGCTCTGCCATGCGCCCATATAGTGGTTTACTCCCACATGTGGGGTTCAGCGTACTCAGGACAAATTGCACAAAACTTTTAGGGTCCTGTTACCCTTGGAAAAATAAGAATTGAGGGTGAAAAGATCATTTTTGTGGAAAAAATATGATTTTTTAATTGTACAGCTGTATGTTATAAACTTCTGTGAAGCCCCTGTGGGTTCAAAGTTCTCACCACACATCTAGATAAGCTCCTTGGGGGGTCTAGTTTCCAAAATGGTGTCATTTGTGGGGGGTTTCCACTGTTTTGGTACATCAGGGGTTTTCCAATCGCGACATGGTGTCCGATCTCAATTCCAGCCAAAAACGTCAAATGGCGCTGCTTCCCTTCTGAGCTCTGCCATGCGCCCAAATAGTGGTTTACCCCCACATGTGGGGTATCAGCGTACTCAGGACAAATTGCACAATAACTTTTATGGTCCTGTTACCCTTGGGAAAATAAAAATTGGGGGTGAAAAGATCATTTTTGTGGAAAAATATGATTTTTTTAATTGTACCGCTGTACGTTATAAACTTCTTTGAAAACCTTGTGGGTTCAAAGTTCTCACCACATATCTAGATAAGTTCCTTGGGGGGTCTAGTTTCCAAAATGGGGTCACTTGTGGGGGGTTTCCACTGTTTAGGTACATCAGGGGCTCTCCAAACGTGATATGGCGTCCGATCTGAATTCCAGCCAATTTTGCGTTGAAAAAGTCAAACGGCGCTCCTTCCATTCTGAGCTCTGCCATGCGCCGAAACAGTGGTTCCCCCCCACATATCAGATATCAGCGTACTCAGGACAAATTGCACAATAACATTTGCCGTCCAATTTCTCCTGTTACCCTTGGTAAAATAAAAAAAATTGAACCTGAAGTATTTTTTTTGTGAAAAAAAGTTAGATGTTCATTTTTTTTAAAATATTAAAAAAATTCCTGTGACGCACCTAAAGGGTTAATAAACTTCTTAAATGTGGTTTTGAGCACCTTAAGGGGTGCAGTTTTTAGAATGGTGTCACTTTTGTTTATTTTCTATCATATAGACCCCCTCAAAGTGGCTTCAAATGTGATGTGGTCCGTAAAAATAAAATGGTGTTGCAAAAATGAGAAATCACTGGCCAATTTTTAACCCTTATAACTTCCTAACAAAAAAAAATTTTGGTTCCAAAATTGTGCTGATGTAAAGTAAACATGTGGGAAATGTTATTTATTAAGTTTTTTGTGTGCCGTATCTCTGTGATTTAAGGGCATAAAAATTCAAATTTGGAAAATTGCAAAATTTTCAAAATTTACGCCAAATTTCCATTTTTTTCACAAATAAACGCAAGTTATTTGAAGGAAATTTTACCACTATCATGAAGTACAATATGTCACGAGAAAACAATGTCAGAATCACCGGGATCCATGAAAGCGTTCCAGAGTTATGAGCTCATAAAGGGACAGTGGTCAGAATTGTAAACATTGGCCCGGTCATGAACGTGCAAACCACCCTTGGGGGTGAAGGGGTTAAAGAGGAGTGCACAGTCCGTAACTATAAACACACCCGTGGCACAAGTTTCTTCATCTTCACCCATACATATTGCCAATAATATCCAAATGTCACAGTCGAAAATTATTTTCCTAGTGTAACGAACACTGTTAGAGGAATGGGGTTCAGGTCTGGAGAATGGGCTGCCCATGACAGGGTTTTGATGTGGTAATCTCTTAATTCTTGCCAGAGCTATATATATATATATATATATATATATATATATATATATATATACACACAATATTTGGTGTATTAAAACGTATGTACAGTATTTCACCTTTAAAAGAAAAGATTCCTCAGGGCTCTATAAGGAAAGAAATATAATGCTTAAATTTAAAGTTTACTAATGTGTGCAAAATGATAGTGAGCCCTCCAATGCAGGTGAAGAAGTGATGTCGCCAGAAGAAAAATATCATACACATTGAGGCACGCTCCAATGCACATGGGGGAATAATGCCTTCTAATGAAGGAATAGGGCTTTAATCCATTAATCTACTAATTAGTGTTGAGCATTCCGATACCGCAAGTATCGGGTATCGGACGATATTCGCGGTATCGGAATTCCGATACTGAGTTCCGATACTTTTAGCATATCGAATACCGGAATCGGAAGTTCCCATAATGCTATGAGCCAGTTTGATTTGATTCAGCCAATGTCAATCCTCAGAAGTGTGGGCCCATCCTGTTAGGCATGTAGGCATGTTAACTAATGGCATGGCTGTGATTGGCTGCTGAAATGATGTCATAATGCGCTATAAAAGCCGCTGCCGGTGCCATTTAGGGTTCACTCTGCTGTGAATTCAGTTAGGGACAGGCTGCTGTTCAGGACTCTGAGGGACAGTTAGAGATAGCGATTTTCCAAATAATATTGTGCTTTACCCAGGCTATATTCTCAATAAGTATAGCTTTCTTTTGCCTTGCAGCAGCGCTCTTCCAGCTGTCTGCAAGGTCTGTGTGAGTGCAGCTCACGCTGTAGTGTGTCCTGCAGTCACGTCTGGTTGTAGGCCGCTCAGCGTGTCACTGCCTCATACATATTTTTCTTTTATTGCTGCTCATTTTTCATTCTCCTATTAGTGTGCATCCATCCGTATCAATATACGTTGGTTGCAAACACTATAGGAGTAGACAGCGGAGCCTTTCTGCAGCCTTTCAGTGCTAGTGCCCAGTTATCTGCACTGTTCACAGCTGTCTGAGAGGTCTCTGTGTGAGTGCAGCTCACGCTGTAGTGTGTCCTGCAGCCACGTCTGGTTGTAGGCTGCTCAGCGTGCATCACTGCCTCATACATATTTTTCTTTTATTGCAGCTCATTTTTCATTAATTCTCCTATTAGTGTGCATCCATCCGTATCATCTACATTGGTTGGTTGCAAACACTATATAGGAGTAGATAGAGGAGCCTTTTTGCTGGCTTGTGCCCTGCAGTGGCAGCCAGATTAGTATTACCCTATTTTTTGGAGCCTCAGCTTTTGCATTGTAGGTTACCTTCCTGCATTGTAATAGCTCCAAAAAGTTTGTGATACTATCGCTTTCAAATCTTTTGTCACATCCTTTTTGTTTTTTTGAAAAAAAAAAAAAAATAAAGTTCACCAAACACTCCACTTGACAGTTGTGTAGGCCATATTAGCTAATATTAAAGTGTAGTCCACACACTTTATAAAATTAGTGTTTCTTATACCTGTTAGCAGCTGTTCAGGAATAAGCACACTAAGCCCCCCCTTTGTACTTTTCTGCCTATCTTTATCAGACTACCAAGATGAAGAAGGCAGGGAGTAAGGCATGAGGTCGTGGGCGTGGAGTTACAGCAGGTAGAGGACATGGGGATTCAGCAGGGAGAGGACGTGGGGATTCTGTGCCTGCTGCGGGCACCAGTGAGTCAGCATCCCCCAGTTTTACCAGGCAACAGTCCTTTAAGCGCAGCTTTGTAGGACCTCGCCGTACCCCACTGCTGCGTGACGAACAAATTGAAGCCGTTGTCGGATGGATGGCAGCTAACGCATCGACTTCAATGACTTCCACATCCTCTCAGGGCCAGAGCACTGAAGAGCAACCATCTGTCTCTTCACCACCTGCCAAATTGCCCAGGCAGTCAGAGAGCCCTGTACAGGAGCCATCACAGTCTCTACTTCTGTTCTCAGAATCTGTTGGCTTGGAAAGAGGGGGCCAGCCAAGCAGCATTCAAGAATGTGAAGCGGGAGTATGCAGTGATGCGCAACTGCTTTGTCCCTCTGAATCTGAAGAGGCGGGTGGGCCAGTACCTATGGTCAGCACACCTCAGTATGCATCAGATGATGATGAGACTCAGGTGCCACTTTCTGGTGCATACGGTGCTGGCGAGACGACCCAGGAGAAGCAGGTGTTTGAAGAGGGGAGTGTAGATGATGAGGTCCTTGACCCATCATGGCGTGAGGAACAAGAAGATGGTGGGAGCAGCTCTGAGGAAGAGATTCCCCGAATGGCCAAAACTGGAGGGATAGGGAGGGGGCAGACTTGGTTGCCTGTAGCCTCCACTTTGGCACCCGTTAGGAGCATTCCTCTTCCAAAAGCCAAAAGACTTGCAGTGCGTGGTCCTTTTTTGACACATTTGCAGATGACATTTGCTTTGTCAAATGCAAGCTGTGTCATCAGAAAGTAAAAAGCGGGAAAAGTGTCAGCAACCTGAATACCACAAATATATGGAAACATGTGCGGTCCAAGCACGTGGTGGAGTTACAAAGACACACTGAAGACGTAGGCCAACCTACTGCACCACGTACCACCTCTTCAGCTCGTGTTGTAGCCTCTTCCTCCAGCTCACACACAGCTGGTTCGGCTTCCTCACAGGATCGCCATGGAAGAACCTCTGGCACTGTTGTCCAGAGACCCAGTGACATTCCACCCACAGCACCATGTTCCCGTTCATCCTCACACTCCCAGGCCACTCTACAGCCATCAGTAGCACAGGCATGGGAGAAAAGGTGGCCATACTCGGCAAACCATCCCAGAGCACAGACTCCGAATGCTGGCATTGCAAAATTACTGGCCCTTGAAATGCTCTCATTCAGGCTGGTGGAGACTGACACCTTCCGTAACTTCATGGCATTGGCAGTCCCACAATACACCGTGCCCAGCCGCTTTTATTTAAGCAGGCAAGCCGTCCCTGCCCTGCAAAAGCATGTGGAGGCAAAAATTAAACATGCGCTACTAAACGCCGTCAGTAGCAAGGGCCACCTGGCCACCGATGCGTGGACCAGTACCCATGGACAGGGACGATACCTTTCCCTTACTGCCCATTGGGTCAATGTTGTGGAGCCGGGTACAGATCTTGAGAGTGGCGCTGTGCATGTTCTGCCAACTCCAAGGATTGCAGGAATCCAGTCTGTACACATTGACTCCTCCTCATACTCCAGTTCCTCAGAATCAGCGCTGCAGGAGCCTGTTATGACCGATATGAGCACAGCCGTGGCCAAACATCAACAGGCCGTACTGAAATTAATTTCTTTGGGGAATCGAAGTCACACAGCGCAGGAGCTCTGGAATGCCATTAAGCAGGAGAGTGACGTGTGGTTTGTGCCAGCGAATCTCCAGCCAGGCTTGGTAGTGTGTGACAATGGCCGAAATCTGGTGGCAGCTCTGGGCCTAGGCAACCTCACTCACATCCCATGTCTGGCACATGTGCTCAACTTGGTTGTGCAGAGCATTCTGAGGGACTATCTGGATCTTGATGCACTGCTGCATAGAGTGGGAATGTGGACAGAGCAGAAGACATTGCCGGACACACATCAGGGGATCAACTGACGTTACAGAACCCCAGTAACACAGGAACAAGTGTTGATGGTGCAGACCGCACTTTTGAGCAGCAACTGGTGGTGTTGAAGTCTAGGGTAAATACTAGAGACACTGGAGCCAGAGGCCTAATTGTAGCATGGTTAAAATCAGTAGTAGTCTACAATCGATATTAAACTTGATGAAATTAGGCTTTAGCCTACACCCTGATAGACCCTGGGCTCCAACATCGCCAATTGCTGCTCAGAAGTGTCTTTGGCATGGGTACTCCCTCCTGCCTATCCTGGTTCCAGCATGCCTGCTGTTTCCGGGTAGTGTCAACATCACTTTGCCACCAAAACGTTGTCCAGTCTTGTTGCGGTCGGGTTAGCCGAGTCTATGTTGCCTGCAGTATAGGTGCTTCCTATGTGGGCTGCGGGTTCTGGTAAAAAAGGCTGGTTCCATAGTGCCAATAGGACAAGCACCCCCTGTAGGACTGTGGGTTTCGGTAACTGCGGCTGGCTCGCAGCCTTGCAACTTTGTTTTTCATGGGTACCTTCTGCTACCCATCCGGGTTCCAGCACCGTCAGCTGGTTCTCGGCAGTGCCTTTGGCTGAGGTGCCTCCTTCTCGGTATCTGAGTTCCAGCAATGTCTGCTGGTCCTTGGTAGTGCTTTCTAGCACAGGTACCTCCTACTTAGTAACCGTGTTCCAGCACCGTCAGCTGGTCCTCGGTAGTGCCATTGGCTCTTGTTCCTTCTGCTGCCCCTCCGGGTTCCTGCACCATCAGCTGGTCCTCGGTAGTTCCAATGACTCTTGTAGCTTCTGCTACCCATCTGGGTTCCAGCACCGTCAGCTGGTTCTCGGCAGTGTCTTTGGCACGGGTACTCCCTCCTGCCCATCCTGGTTCCAGCATGCCTGCTGTTTCCGGGTAGTGTCAATGTCACTTTGCCACCAAAACGTTGTCCAGTCGTGTTGCGGTCGGATTAACAGAGTCTATGGTGCCTGTAGTTTAGGTGCTTCCTATGTGGGCTGCGGTTTCAGGTAATAAAGGCTGGTTCCGTAGTGCCAATAGGACAAGCACCCCCTGTAGGAGTGTGGGTTTCGGTAACTGCGGCCGGCTCGCGGCCTTGCAACTTTGTTTTTCATGGGTACCTTCTGCTACCCATCCGGGTTCCAGCACCGTCTGCTGGTTCTCGGTAGTGCCTTTAGCTGAGGTGCCTCCTTCTCGGTATCCAAGTTCCAGCAACGTCTGCTGGTCCTTGGTAGTGCTTTCTAGCACAGGTACCTCCTACTTAGTAACCGTGTTCCAGCACCGTCAGCTGGTCTTCGGTAGTGCCATTGGCTCTTGTTCCTTCTGCTGCCCCTCCGGGTTCCAGCACCGTCAGCTGGTCCACGCTAGTTCCATTAACTCTTGTAGCTTCAGCTACCCATCTGGGTTCCAGCACCGTCAGCTGGTTCTCGGCAGTGTCTTTGGCACGGGTACTCCCTCCAGCCCATCTTGGTTCCAGCACACCTGCTGTTTCCGGGTAGTGTCAATGTCACTTTGCCACCAAAACATTGTCCAGTCGTGTTGCGGTCGGGTTAGCCGAGTATATGGTGCCTGCAATTTAGGTGCTTCCTATGTGGGCTGCGGGATCTGGCAACTAAGGTTGGTTCCGTAGTGCCAATAGGACAAGCACCCCCTGTAGGCCTGTGGGTTTCAGTAACTGCGGCCAGCTCGCGGCCTTGCAACTTTGTTTTTCATGGGTACCTTCTGCTACCCATCCGGGTTCCAGCACCGTCAGCTGGTTCTCGGCAGTGCCTTTAGCTGAGGTGCCTCCTTCTCGGTATCCAAGTTCCAGCACCGTCAGCTGGTTTTCGGCAGTGTCTTTGGCACGGGTACTCCCTCCTGCCCATCTTGGTTCCAGCACGCCTGCTGTTTCCGGGTAGTGTCAACGTCACTTTGCCACCAAAACTCTGTCCAGTCGTGTTGCGGTCGGTTTAGCCAAGTATATGGTGCCTGCAGTTTAGGTGCTTAATATGTGGGCTGCGGGTTCTGGTAATAAAGGCTGGTTCCGTAGTGCCAATAGGACAAGCACCCTCTGTAGGACTATGGGTTTCGGTAACTGCGGCCGGCTCGCGGCCTTGCAACTTTGTTTTTCATGGGTACCTTCTGCTACCCATCCGGGTTCCTGCACCGTCAGCTGGTTCCAGGCAGAGCCTTTGGCCTAGGTGCCTCTTTCTCGGTATCCGAGTTCCAGCAACGTCTGCTGGTCCTTGGTAGTGCTTTCTAGCACAGGTACCTCCTGCTTAGTAACCATGTTCCCGCACCATCAACTGGTCCTCGGTAGTGCCATTGGCTCTTGTTCCATCTGCTGCCCTTCCGGGTTCCAGCACCGTCAGATGGTCCTCGCTAGTTCCATTGGCTCTTGCAACTTCGGCTACCCATCCTGGTTCCAGCATGCCTGCTGTTTCCGGGTAGTGTCAACGTCACCTTGCCACCAAAACGTTGTCCAGTCGTGTTGCGGTCGGTTTAGCCGAGTCTATGGTGCCTGCAGTTTAGGTGCTTGCTATGTGGGCTACGTGTTCTGGTAATAAAGGCTGGTTCCGTAGTGCCAATAGGACAAGCACCCCCTGTAGGACTGTGGGTTTCGGTAACTGCGGCTGGCTCGCAGCCTTGCAACTTTGTTTTTCATGGGTACCTTCTGCTACCCATCCAGGTTCCAGCACCGTCAGCTGGTTCTCGGCAGTACCTTTAGCTGAGATGCCTCCTTCTCGGTATCCGAGTTCCAGCAACGTCTACTGGTCCTTGGTAGTGCTTTCTAGCACAGGTACCTCCTGCTTAGTAACAGTGTTCCTGCACCGTCAGCTGGTCCTTGGTGGTGCGATTGGCTCTTGTTCCTTCTGCTGCCCCTCCGGGTTCCAGCACCGTCAGCTGGTCCTCGCTAGTTCCATTGACACTTGTAGCTTCTGCTAACCATCCGAGTTCCAGCACCGTCAGCTGGTTCTCGGCAGTGTCTTTGGCACGGGTACTCCATCCTGCCCATCCTGGTTCCAGCATGCCTGCTGTTTCCGGGTAGTGTCAACGTCACTTTGCCACCAAAACGTTGTCCAGTCATGTTGCGGTCGGGTTAGCCGAGTATATGGTGCCTGCAGTATAGGTGCTTAATATGTGGGCTGCGGGTTCTGGTAATAAAGGCTGGTTCTGTAGTGCCAATAGGACAAGCACCCCCTGTAGGACTGTGGGTTTCGATAACTGCGGCAGGCTCGCGGCCTTGCAACTTTGTTTTTCATGGGTACCTTCTGCTACCCATCTGGGTTCCAGCACCGTCAGCTGGTTCCAGGCAGAGCCCTTGGCCTAGGTGCCTCCTTCTCGGTATCCGAGTTCCAGCAACGTCTGTTGGTCCTTGGCAGTGCTTTCTAGCACAGGTACCTCCTGCTTAGTAACCGTATTCCAGCACCGTCAGCTGGTCCTCGGTAGTGCCATTGGCTCTTGTTCCTTCTGCTGCCCTTCCGGGTTCCGGCACCGTCAGCTGATCCTCGCTAGTTCCATTGGCTCTTGCAGCTTCGGCTACCCATCCGGGTTCCAACACCGTCAGCTGATTCTCGGCAGTTCCTCAGCCTTCTTGTACCTTCTGCTACATTTCCAAGTTCAAGCTTTTGCAAATGTTTTTTGTTTATTATCACTCTGGATCTCCCTGAAGACGACGACCCAGAAGACCACCCCGAAGAAGACCAAGAAGATGACCCTGAAGAAGATGACCAAGAGGACAAAGAACATGAAGACAACCACCAAGATACAGAACAACAAGAGACAGAAGACCAAGAAGCAGAAGACCAAGAAGCAGAAGAACAAAAAGCAGAAGAACAAGAAGCAGAAGAACAAGAAGCAGAAGAACAAAAAGCAGAAGAACATTACGCATAAGACTAAAAATCAGAGCAAAATATATTATCTAAATTATAAGCAGAAGAAGACTAAGCAGTGTATGGGGGTGAGTCCGTTCCTCCTCATGGTGCCCCTGGAAAATGCCTGCTGCTGCAGGCCAAACTGAACACGGACAAATCCTGTTGTAAACCTTTTGTGACAGGCAGAACGGCTGGTGTAATCTTCAAACTTTTATAGATAACAACTATAGGAATGCCTGTCACAAATAAGAATATGATGAAGAAGAAGAATAGTAAGAAGATGAAGAAGTAGAATATGAAGAAGAATAATCATTGAATAAGAAGAATATGAAGAATGTAAAAAAAAAGAATAATAGGAAGAAGGTGAAGAAGAAGAAGATGAATAAGGTGAAGAAGAAGTTGATGAAAAAGATGCTGCTGCTGAGGATGATGAAGGAGAAAGTGTGAGAAAAGTAAAAACGAAGGTGAAGAGCATGGAAGTAGTGAAACATGCAAATCTGACAAAATATAAAAAGGTTAACATAGTCAATATCTTTGTAACTCCGAACGTCTTTAAAAAAATTAATTCCTGCTATTCCATTTGATTGGGCTAAACCTCTATGCCTTTAATGTCTCCTCCACCTCCCCCAATACATTCTACATTGTTATTAGTTGTTTTTCTTCATGTAGAATTAACCTACAAGGAAAGAAAGGGCTTTTTTAAATTCCAATATTTCTGTCCCATTGATTTGAATGGGGCTTCCGGTATCGGAATCGGCGATACCCGATACTTTTTGGGTATCGGTCCGATTCAATCCGATCCGATATTTCACGATATCGGATGGTATCGCTCAACACTACTACTAATATATCTTTTAGTGATAGTTATATCTCTTCTTAAGTATAATATATTACGGGCAGCATTAATGCTGATACTTCAACAAATATTGGGTAGCCTTCAGCTTATACTGAAAAGTTAATTGTAATGACATGTACGATTTGAAGTCTAATATCGCCAGTGCTGAAAACCTTCAGAGACATTAAATATGTGTATATATATATATATATTTATATATATATACATATATATATATACACACATATATGTGTTTTATCAGTAAAACCTGCCATCTTCAGCATTAATGGAGGAGAGTGATGTAGATGTGGAGTTGACTGAGGACATGTTAATTCTTGATGAAAAAAACCACTTAAGAAGTTCACAAGATGTCAACATTTAACATTATGTTTCATTCGTTAATTTCTTCATTCTTGTCAGAAAACTGTTTCAGAACAATGTAATAATTATACAATGTTCTCCTGTATTTAGCTTCTCTTTGTTTTTGTTCTTTCTTGCAGGTGCCGGTGGTTGGTCCCCTCTGGAATCTAATGCAAAGCAATGGCTACAGATTGATTTGGGAGAGAGGTTTGACATCACAGGTGCAGCCACACAGGGAAGACATGGAAGCCCTGACTGGGTGACGCGTTTCAGTGTTATGTTTAGCGATACCGGACGCAACTGGAAACCATATCATTATGAAAACACCTTCTGGGTATGGCTCAGTTATTTAAATGCTTCCATTTTCCTTTTTGTAATTTTTAAAATGTAAATGATGAATATATATATATATAGTATATATTTAGTGTTCCCTTTACTTTTTTTTAGCAGTATCTATCTATCTATCTATCTATCTATCTGTACACAACGTATTTTTTGGACTATAAGACACACTGGACCATAAGATGCACCTAGCTTTTAGAGTGTAGGAGGAGGAAATTAGAAAAAAAATTGAAGCAAAAAATGTAGTCAATTCTGTACTAATATTCCCTATCCTGGTATATGTGGTCCCGTACAGTAGGTGTTCGGTACACACGTCGAACTTTATTGTTCTGGTTCGTCCATCTCTACTCATAAGGCCATAACACATTTTCCCACATGTTTCAGGCAGACTTGATGTAAGTTTTTGTAAGATAGGACTCACGTCTTGCCTCTCTATCCCATAAGCCAGACAGATGAAGAATACATGTTATTGTTGTCAAATTCAGCTCCTTCAATTTAAAGTTTTTGAGGTAGGTAGTGTTGCTGCTCCAAATTTAAGACTCTTTTAGATTGCCATCTTCATAGTGTTCCATGGTATATCTAATGCATTGGACTTTGTACCTTTCTCTTAACTGATAATTTTCCACAATTACATCCCTTGTGTTGTAAGCTGTTTATGGTCTATGCCTTTTACTGTAAAATGCAACTAAGAAATTGTCAAGAAAATCAGTTTAAATTATGGCAGCTGTGCACTGACTACTATGTAACTTGAGTTCAAAATGCTTGGCTAATTCTGAACATAACTACTCTACAATGCCAATTGTAAGAGGCTGTTCACACGTATTCAACCGCATTATTTTAGCTTTGTTATTTTTATTTCCACCCTCAAACTGATTTCAGTTTGCTTCTCCATAGACTTGTGCAGATTATGGAAGAAGGTGCAAAAAGTTCTGAAATGATTTTTCTTGGTGAGATTTTCTCACTGCTCACCTCTCTGGCCCCTCACCATCACCCTTCCACTTCTCATCATATCTTCTGATCACCGCTACACAAAATGAAGTTCCTGGGTCTTTATCACTTAGCCAGAGCAGTTCCTCGCATTTGCATGCAAGGTCATGGTGTGCGTTGTGCTGTCATCACAATGTGATCTTTCACACGTGTGCCGATCTCTCCTGGGCTTCAACATTTTTTATTAATATGTCTTATTGTTTACATATTACATTTATTATGCTCTGGGTTCTGATGACACCACATAGCCTAATAAGGGACTTTAAATTTGTAGAGAATAACTTCGCAGAGAATTGAATTTTCGGGGAAAATCCATGTGAACAGGCAAATTTGAATTTTGCAAGATTTGCTCATTGGTGCTGCCTACAGATGAGTTTCTGTGGTACGGCTGATGCTGGCTCAAGTCAACGTTTTTTGTTTTTTTTGCTGACATTGTATTGTAGAGTTGTCACCTATAGTTGTCACTTACATATTTTTCCCCGATACCATTGGCCTAAAAATTTCTCCAAGCTGTATCTCCAAAAGGAGAATCAATTATTTTGCTGCATTTGCAGTAAAAATTGACGTTGTATCGTTAGTGCCAGTGTTTACTGTCATGTGATACAAGGCAATCTAATATCTAAACTAAATGTAGTGAATGTGAAGGCTGAGGTCACATCTTTGAAGCTGCACATTATTGTTTTTTTAATTGTATGAAACTAAAATGGAACATTTCTACCACATGAGTCATCTATGGGAATATAGTGTAGCATTTAAATGGAAGTGAAAGGCATATAGTATCAATTATGCAGCATTATGTCTGCTACAGACACAGTATCTGAATGTACCTGCCACACTGTAAGACTTCTTATTACGTGACGGCCTCAGCCGCCCGCTTAGCTCGTCCTGCCTGAGATGGACGTACCTCCGATGTATAGAGAAATTTGCACCCTGACTCAGCAGCTTTCATTCCAACAAATTGTCTTAAATTACAATCAATGCGAACTCTGACATCTTCTTAATGAGTCTTTTTAGTGAAGAGCATCAGGAAGGTTGATGATGCTGTGATACAATTTGCAGTTAGAACGTTAGAGACATTTTCCAGTGTACTATATAGTCCTCAGTAAGTTCAGCCTTGTGACACTAATCTCCTTTCTATCTCAGAGTCCTGGCTGATAGATTTTATCTGCAATGAGATGTTGCATCAATCCATCAATCATCAGGTCGATCGGACCTGATTTTCGGGTTTTACATAGAAGCCATCATTTCTGAGATTTTTTAAGTAACGCGTCAACCCCATCAATGCCCTTCTCTGGAATACCTTTATCCTTCCTGGTAACTCTCCTAGTTTCTAACTAAATGCCCCCATTCAGCTCAGGAGTCTCAGAAAATGCAGGAGAGTTGGCAACTATGCATTTCATTCCAAAATCTTAGGACAGTTGGCAAAATGCTTGAAACTGTTGAAAATTTAAAATACAAATAATATTAAGAAGTTGTAATATTTTTATCTAAGTATTGATTACAATTTTTAAAATTAAAATTTCAGTGTCTCATCAATGGCGCAATTTTTATTAGTAGGTATTTCATATTTGTAAATCTGCCCTAAGTGATGCTTCTAGATGTTAGTTCTTTAGGTTCCAAAAAGCTATCAGTGTCCAACAAAACTAGTACTTTCTTGATCCCACGCGATTGGAACATCTTAACCCATTCTTGTACCTATAACTATCATACTACACAAAATGTTTTGCAAAACTAAGAAAAATTTGACCTGGACAATGTATGCCTGCTTACTATGTTGAGATACACAAAGGGTTGGCACTACAATTTAGGTGATGTCCTTCAAATTGGTCTTTATTGATTATCCATGTCAGAGAATACACCACTATGTAGAATAAAAAGTCCCTTACACTATAGCTTCTAAGAATAAGAGGTCGACTTATTAAGGCAACCTCTGTCCATATGACTGTAGGGTACATGAGCAACATAGGAACCCTCACCTCTATAAGACCTAGAAGAGTCATCCCTCTATTAGGCCGGGATCAGATGAGTTTATAAAACAATCATCTGAGTGTTATACAGAAAATACGGTTGTTTTTATCTGATTTTCATCCATATTTTCATCTGTGTGTAATCCATGTATGTTTTTTGGTTTATGTGACATCCATGCGAGATCCATTTTCATTCTTCTACCTTCAAAAATATACATGACCAAATACAATTTCCTAGGGTAATAATGCAGATGTGCGGGATCTAATTTTTATGTCTTTTGCACCCATAGACTTGAATGGGCAAGTCTCATATGAGACTCAAAAGAGAATAATACATGCTGCGATTTTTTCACACAAACACCCTGTCCGTGTGAATAAACTGTCTTCTGAACAGCTCTATTGAATTGAATTGGTCAGCGTGATGACTGATTTTTAATCGGACAGCACACATCCTTATTACATACTTGTCAGAACGAGCCATTACAAAGACTGCTTTTTAATTCTTTGGCTATCATGTTAGTACTAGGTTGTACATTTCTTTCTTAGCGGCCACTATTGGGAAATGCCTGGAGGCCATAGCTTCTCCTATCAAAACCAACTATTTGCTAGGCGTATTGGGAGTGAGTTTTGGGAGAATCACCTGATTATCTGTCAGTTGCATTTGGAAAGATTTGGACTCTGACGGGACAACCTATTACGCCTGATTGGCTTAAGTCTGGAACTTAGGTACACTTCTTGCCAAACAGTGGTGATTTATCGGACATAAATAATGAATGAAGAGTAATGTAAAGGGAATTACGTACAGTACAGTGCCAAACGTTCTACTTTATAATGGGGGGTTTATCCACAGAGCCTGGGCCTCTAGGTACGCAGACGTGACTTCTAGAGAGAATTTTGCTTGATCACTTTATGCTGAAGCTGTTAATATAAAAATGTCATACAGTAAATGCAGGTGTTGTGTGGAGAAAGATTAATTCCAAACATTGACAAAAATGGGAAAAATCTTTACAAGTCACAGTAAATTGCATCACTTTCCGAAAGCAACTGCAGTTTTATAATTGATTCTTCCTTTGGCAGGAATCAAACACTGGAAAGTGAATATGCAGATCAAGGTCACATCTCTGGTGGAGAGAAGTCTGGTTAAATGTGTGACCTCCCGACATCACTTCTGTGTCTAAATAATTGATAGGAAGATGCCTGTGTCTGATATATAACTGTACACTGCAGATTGGTATATAGATAGAGGAATAGAGAGATAGATAGATAGATAGATAGATAGATGATAGATAGATAGATAGCTATACACGATCAAAATTGTTGGTACGCCTCATTTAATGACAGAAAAGCCCACAATGGTAACAGAAATAACTTTAATCTGACAAAAGTAATAATAAATAAAAAATCTATGAAACTGAACAAATGAAAGTCAGACATTGCTTTTCAACCATGCTTCCACAGAATTTAAAAACAAATAAAACTCATGAAATAGGCCTGGACAGAAATAATGGAACCCCTGAAGATAATGAGACAAAAGGGACATGTTAAATCAAAGTGTGTCTACTAATTACCATCACAGGTGTCTACCATCTTGGAATCAGTGAGTGGGCCTGTATATAGGGCTACAGATACTCACTGTGCTGTTTGGTGACATGGTGTGTATCACACTCAACATGGACCAGAGGAAGCAAAGGAAAGAGTTGTCTCAGGAGAATAGAAAGAAAATTATAGACAAACATGTTAAAGGTAAAAGTTATAAGACCATCTCCTAGCAGCTTGATGTTCCTGTGACTACAGTTGCACATATTATTCAGAAATGTAAGCTCCATGGGACTGTAGCCTCCCTGGACGTGGCCGCAGGAGCAAAATTGATGACAAAAGATGGATAATACAAATTGATAGATAGATGGATATGGAGATGGATAGATAATAGACAGATAACTAGATAGACAGACAGACAGACAGACAGATAGATAGATAGATAGATAGATAGATAGATAGACAGATAGATAGAAAAAAATAGATAGCAGCACAAACTTGAGCAGATTTTGGGTGTAATACTTCCTGAATAATGCGGTTGTCCAACGCAAAATATAAATGGAAAAAAATCAGGCAGCACTCCAGTTCAAGGAAAAATTGTGGACTTTAATCCAGCACCAAGTCGTGCAACTTTTCGACCTCACAACACGGTCTTTGTCAAGATAGATAGATAGATAGATATGGGATAAATAGATAGATGATAGATAGATAGATATTTGATAGAGGTAGATATTAGATAAAAAGATGGTAGAGATAGATAGATAGATAGATAGATAGATAGATAGATAGATAGATTGATAGATTGATAGATTGATTGATTGATAGATAAAGACAGACAGATAGAGCAACTCGATACTTGGGAAATTGTGGGTGAAAAACTTCAGGTTTCAAATTCATATTCAGAACGGAGACTGTACTCCATGGCAGCAATAAATAAAAAGCCAAAAAAATTTTTTCCCCGATGTTAGATGCAACATTTTGCCCAAGTGTGTACAGGCTTCTGTCAAGCTTGAAAATGGGCTGTAAATACTGGGCCAAAATGCTGTACAGTCTTCTACTTGGATACATGTAGATACATAAATACAGCAGTTGCAACAGCTCTAAGCACATTTCTATATTTGCAATGATCAATAGTTACTAATTTATTACAATATAACTACTCTAATACTCATGTATAGACAGGAATATTAATACTATAATACTGCCCACTATGCACAAGAATATAAATGCTGCAATGCAGTTATTATATTAAAGAATGTAACTGCTATAATACTGCCTACTATGTTCTCGAAGATAACTACTGTAATACTGCCTTATATTTAATAGAATATACAGTATTTTTCGGATTATAAGACGCACCCCAAATTTTGGGGACAAAAATAGGAATTTTTTTTAATAAAATGGTGGTGCTTCCGATAATCCATACGTCTTACTGCTTACAGGGTAGGTGGCTGCGGTGAAGCGGAGTTCCAGGGTCACAGCTGGAGGAGGCAGGAGTGGAGTGAGATGAGGGGGTGTTCTGTTGTGCGGCGCACCGCTGCGGGTGTCTGGTGCTGCTGCGGTGTCCGGTGCTTCTGCAGGTGTCTGGCGCTGCTGAATGTGTCCGGCGCTGCTGCCCAGTGCTGCTGCGGGTGTCTCACGTTCTGGGGTTGCCTGAAACGTTCCCTGAGTTTTTTCAGCAAGATGGTGCACGACCACATTATGGGTGTCAGGTCCGAGAATCTGACCCCCTTAGACTAGCATTTTTTCTGTGGTGTTGCTATCAGTGCGTCAAGAGTGGGAGAAGAGGGTTGCAATGACAATCCGACACAATGGGCAGCACTTTGAACACATTTTATAAGTTGTCATAAACATGTAAATAACTCATGAAAGAATAAAGTTACGTTAAAACCAAGCACACCATTGTTTTTCTTGTGAAATTCTTAATAAGTTTGATGTGTCACATTACCCTCTTCCCATTGAAAAAAATAAAGTTGGATCCAAAATGGCTGACTTCAAAATGGCCACCATGGTCACAATCCATCTTGAAAAGTTTCCCCCCTCCCATATACTAATGTGTCACAAACAGGAAGTTGATATCACCAACCATTCCCATATTATTTTGGTGTATCCATATTAATGGCCCAACCTGTATTATAATACTGTTCCTTTGTAGAAGAGTATAACTACTATAATACTGTCCCATATGTACAAGAATAGAACTACTTTTATACTGTCCCTATGTAGAAGAGTATAACTACTATAATGCTGCCCCTATATACAAGAATATAACTACTATAAAACTGCCCCTATGTACAAGAATGTAACTACTATAATACTGCTCCTATGTACAAGAATATAACTACTATAATACTGCCCCTATGTACAAGAATATAACTACTATAATACTGCTCTATGTACAAGAATATAACTACTTTAATACTGCCCCTATGTACAAGAATATAACTACTATAATACTGCTATATGTACAAGAATATAACTACTATAATACTGCCCCTATGTACAAGAATATAACTACTATAATACTGCCCCTATGTACAAGAATATAACTACTATAATACTGCTCTATGTACAAGAATATAACTACTTTAATACTGCCCCTATGTACAAGAATATAACTACTATAATACTGCTCTATGTACAAGAATATAACTACTATAATACTGCCCCTATGTACAAGAATATAACTACTATAATACTGCCCCTATTTACAAGAATATAACTACTATAATACTGCCCCTATGTACAAGAATATAAATACTATAATACTGCCCCTATGTACAAGAATATAACTACTATAATACTGCTCTATGTACAAGAATATAACTACTTTAATACTGCCCCTATGTACAAGAATATAACTACTATAATACTGCTCTATGTACAAGAATATAACTACTATAATACTGCCCCTATGTACAAGAATATAACTACTATAATACTGCCCCCTATGTACAAGAATATAACTACTATAATTCTGCCCCTATGTACAAGAATATAACTACTATAATACTGCCCCTATGTGCAAGAATGTAACTACTATAATACTGCCCTATGTACAAGACTATAACTACTATAATACTGCTCCTATGTACAAGAATGTAACTACTATAATACTGCCCCTACAGTATGTACAAGAATATAACTACTATAATACTGCTCCTATGTACAAGAATATAACAACTATAATACTGTTCCCTATGTACAAGAATATAACTATTATAATACTGCCCCTATGTACAAGAATCTAACTACTATAATACTGCTCCTATGTACAAGAATATCATTACTGTATTTTTCAGACCATAAGATGCACTTTTTTCCCACAAAATTTTTGGGGAAAATTGGGGTGCGTCTTATAGTTGGAATATATTTACAAAATACTGTGGCGGCAGTCCTGGTCTGATGGTACAGGGCTGGGGTCCACTCCTGAATTACCATGTGAGTTACAGCCAGGCACATGCACTTTATTATTTATTCACTGCTTATTTGCAGAACATGCACTATAGCACCTTTACAGCAAACTATTGCATTGAAGCTCCGTCTCACTAGATCATGATATTCTTCATAGGATATTAGGAGCATAAATGCAAGTTTGATTTCTCTACAGATTTTCAGGGTACTTCATGAATACATTTGTTCATGTTACAATAGCTCTCTATTATTAGTTTTTTCAGTGCACATTGCTATCTGATTGTGGTGCCCTTACTACACTCAGGATCATTATTCCCCAATTTGCCTGCTTTGTTAGTGCTACTCTGAATTGATACATTTTATATGTGACTGATTTAATAAATTTGACATGTTTGTTTAAATATACTCTTTAACCTCTTCCTGTGTTTTTTTTTCCACTCATCGAGGTTTTTGTGATATAATACTGTCCTCTATGTACAAGAATATAACTACTATAATACTGCTCCTATGTACAAGAATATATCTACTATAATACTGACCCTATGTACAAGAATATAACTACTATAATACTGCATCTATGTACAAGAATATAACTACTATAATACTGCCCCTATGTACAAGAATATAACTACTATAATACTGCTCTAAGTACAACAATATAACTACTATAATACTGCACCAATGTAAAAGAATATAACTACTATAATACTGCTCTTTGTACAAGAATATAACTACTATAATACTGCACCTATGTACAAGAATATAACTACTATAATACTGCACCTATGAACAAGAATATAACTACTATAATACTGCTCTATGTACAACAATATAACTACTATAATACTGCACCAATGTAAAAGAATATAACTACTATAATACTGCTCTTTGTACAAGACTATAACTACTATAATACTGCACCTATGTACAAGAATATAACTACTATAATACTGCACCTATGTACAAGAATATAACTACTATAACACTTTCCTATGTACAAGAATATAACTACTAAAATACTGCCTCTATGTATAAGAATATAACTACTATAATACTGCTCCTATGTACAAGATAATAACTACTATAATACTACCTCTATGTATAAGAATATAACTACTATAATACTGCCTCTATGTACAAGAATATAACTACTATAATACTGCTCCTATGTACAAGAATATAACTACTATAATACTGCCCTATGTACCAGAATATAACTACTATAATTCTGCCCATGTACAAGAATATAACTACTATAATACTGCCTCTATGTACAAGAATATAACTACTATAATACTGCCCTATGTACAAGAATATAACAACTATAATACTGCCCTATGTACAAGAATATAACTACTATAATACTGCTCCTATGTACAAGAATATAACTACTATAATACTGCTCCTATGTACAAGAATATAACTACTATAATACTGCCCTATGTACCAGAATATAACTACTATAATTCTGCCCATGTACAAGAATATAACTACTATAATACTGCCTCTATGTACAAGAATATAACTACTATAATACTGCCCTATGTACCAGAATATAACTACTATAATTCTGCCCATGTATAAGAATATAAGTACTATAATACTGCCTCTATGTACAAGAATATAACTACTATAATACTGCCCTATGTACAAGAATATAACTACTATAATACTGCCCTATGTACAAGAATATAACTACTATAATACTGCCCTATGTACCAGAATATAACTACTATAATTCTGCCCATGTTTAAGAATATAACTACTATAATACTGCCTCTATGTACAAGAATATAACTACTCTAATACTGCCCTATGTACAAGAATATAACTACTATAATACTGCCCTATGTGCAAGAATATAACTACTATAATACTGCCTCTATGTACAAGAATATAACTACTATAATACTGCTCCTATGTACAAGAATATAACTACTATAATACTGCTCCTATGTACAAGAATATAACTACTATAATACTGCCCTATGTACAAGAATATTGTCATGATCCCAGTGCAGTTTTTTGAGCTGCACACCGGGGGTTAATGTCTGGAGCTCTGTGCAGGTTTTGACCTGCACACTTGGGGATAATGATTGTGGCCTCTTTCTGGTTCTGGGAGAGCTTCATAAACCCCTGGGTAGCTTCAATCCCTGCCAGTTATACTTTCGCCTTTGACCTAGTCTGCTGACCCCCGTGTGCCTGTTTGTTGCTATAGCTTGTTTATATGGTTCTGACCCGATTCTGTTTCCCGGGTGAGTCAGTCCACCAACATGTCCCCATTCCTGATTAACTATGGCTTTAATCCGCATTTTGGGGAGTTTTCTCGGGTGGATTCCGGTTGTCCAGGAGCAGAGGGGTCCGTTCAACGGTTAAAAAAACCTCTGGGCTGAAGTCTGGCGTAATATCTCTCGAGCCCAGGGGAGATACAAATATTTTGCGGACAAAAAGAGAGCCTCGGGAGACATGTTTCAGGTGGGAGAGAAGGTTTGGCTCTCCACGCGTAACATCAACTTAAAGGTACCATCAGTTAAGTTGGGACCAAAGTTCATTGGTCCGTACGAGATTATGGAGATAGTCAACCCTGTGGCATATAGGTTGCGTCTCCCCGCCTCCTTAAAAATATCTAATGTCTTCCATAAGTCTCTGTTGAAACCAGCAGGATCTGTCAAAGAGAACTCTGAGACTGTTGTTCCTCCAGTGCTGGTGGAGGGTCAATTGGAGTATGAGGTCGGACATATTGTGGACTCTCGGCGGGTGCGCCGCTCTTTGCAGTACCTGGTCCACTGGAAGGGATATGGACAAGAAGAGCACTCATGGGTCCCTGCTCGCTCAGTACATGCAAATCGCCTGGTTGAGGCGTTCCATGCCAAGTACCCGGGGAAGCCTGGGGGTCCAGAGGCCCCCCGTTGAGAGGGGGGTACTGTCATGATCCCAGTGCAGGTTTTTGAGCTGCACACCGGGGGTTAATGTCTGGAGCTCTGTGCAGGTTTTGACCTGCACACTTGGGGTTAATGATTGTGGCCTCTTTCTGGTTCTGGGAGAGCTTCATAAACCCCTGGGTAGCTTCAATCCCTGCCAGTTATACTTTCGCCTTTGGCCTAGTGTGCTGACCCCCGTGTGCCTGTTTGTTGCTATAGCTTGTTTATATGGTTCGGACCCGATTCTGTTTCCCGTTGTGAGTTTGCCTGTTGATTTTGTACTGCGTTACTATCTGTGTATGACTCATTGCCTGTGACCTGACTACTCTCTGCTCGCCCCTCTAGTACCTTGCAGCTATCTCTGTGTGTGACTCATTGGCTACGTCCTGACTATTCTCACTGTCTATGCCCCTTGGTAACTTTGTCTCGCAGTTACTCTGCTAGGAATTGTCTTGCAGCTCCTAGCTCTGTGGAGTTTAAGCCACGCCTCTAGCAGTCACGTGCTTCAGGTCCTGCGGCTCTGAAGTACACATCTATTCGGTTGCTGCCCGCTCCACAGGTAGCTTTGAGCACTGTTCGCTTTACTCAGGACACGCGCACTGGCTCAGTGAGCAAGTTCAGTGCGGTGTCTCTGACAAATATAACTACTATAATTCTGCCCATGTACAAGAATATAACTACTATAATACTGCCCTATGTACAAGAATATAACTACTATAATACTGCCCTATGTACAAGAATATAACAACTATAATACTTCCCTATGTACCAGAATATAACTACAATAATACTGCTCTATGTACAAGAATATAACTACTATAATACTGCCCTATGTACAAGAATATAACTACTATATTACAGCCCTATGTACAAGAATATAACAACTATAATACTGCCCTATGTACAAGAATATAACTACTATAATACTGCTCCTATGTACAAGAATATAACTACTGTAATACTGCTCCTATGTACAAGAATATAACTACTATAATACTGCCCTATGTACCAGAATATAACTACTATAATTCTGCCCATGTACAAGAATATAACTACTATAATACTGCCTCTATGTACCAGAATATAACTACTATAATACTGCCCTATGTACAAGAATATAACTACTATAATACTGCCCTATGTACAAGAATATAACTACTATAATACTGCCCTATGTACCAGAATATAACTGCTATAATTCTGCCCATGTATAAGAATATAACTACTATAATACTGCTCCTATGTACAAGAATATAACTACTATAATACTGCTCCTATGTACAAGAATATAACTACTATAATACTGCTCCTATGTACAAGAATATAACTACTATAATACTGCTCCTATGTACAAGAATATAACTACTATAATACTGCCTCTATGTACAAGAATATAACTACTATAATACTGCTCCTATGTACAAGAATATAACTACTATAATACTGCCTCTATGTACAAGAATATAACTACTATAATACTGCCCTAAGTACAAGAATATAACTACTATAATACTGCTCTATGTACAAGAATATAACTACTATAATACTGCCCTATGTACCAGAATATAACTATTATAATACTGCCCTATGTACAAGAATATAACTACTATAACGCTGCCCTAGGTACAAGAATAAAACTATTATAACATTGCTCCAGGATCATATATATAATATACTGCTCCTATGAAGGAGAATGAAACTTCCATAATACTGCTCCCTACGGTATGTACAGTACAATGATGTAGCTATTTTTATATTCCGGGTATGTAGAAGAATTAATCATTTTGGTTCCTACAGACAATTTTTTCGAACTGAACAGATGGGGGAACTTTTAGATTTCACTACAATTACTAGGTCAATCAAAGTAGTTAGCGCCTTACAACATTCAGTTATTGTCGCCGCCTTCTACTTTTCAGTGTTTGCTGTGATAACGAAGAAACAAAGCAGTAATGAGACCCTTGATGGGTAACTGTTCTGTGTAAGAAACAAATGTCTCAGTGTTTGTGCAGATGGAGAATATGCACAGATCTCTTCTATCCTTGCGCCTGCAGAATCCTGGATCTCTCGAAACAATAGCAGCCTTAAATAACTGGCGACACATTGGAGGGACATCTCTCATGCAGGCTGTTACCATTTTACCAGCTGTCAGCAAATACCCACCACCAATTAAACATGCAATTTTCAAACTTGGCGTCTCCAGTGCAAATAAACTATTTCTAAATAGACTGAATAGTGTACTTATCTGTTGGTGGTGCGGGGGTGGAGGGGGGATAATGCTTTTTGCTAAACAAATGCTTCATTAATTTGCTCTCAGCAAACAGTTTGCAAAGATCGGCCAAGTTATTTCCCAGCGATAAGCAGTTTGTAAAAAATGAAATATTGGACATAGAGGCCTCACAGTGACTCTTGTTGGAAAACAGTTTCATAATGGGTCATTTATAACGGGTGCTGCCTTTATTTTGGCATAGATGTGGAAAACGGCGCCATATTTAGGTTTCACGTGGTAATATTACACTTTTATAACTTTTACAAGACGCCTGTTATTTTGTTGCTGCACTCTGTGCTCTGATTTAGGGTAACAATATACAGTACTTAGGAAACACTAACTGTTGATTACATGAATTGTGCGCATAATATGTGTTTTTGTGCTGCCAGATGTCGGGGGATTTTTTCAACACAGCACCATCAGGGGACAGAAACAATACCGGTTTACCTCGATGTTAATGAAAATGCAGAGTCTCATGAATATATTTTGAAGATTTCAATAAAACTTTTAAAATATACTTCTTAATCAGGTTTGGCAGGTTGGAGCTAAAACGCTTCTTACATAATTTTATGCGATCTGATCCACCAGAGTGAAGGGTCTGCAGTGCTAGTTGAACTGATTCAGTAATGGATGCTGTAATTGCTCCTCTTCACTGTTCTCCATTAACCTAGCATTAGCACCCAATCCAATAGTTTTATTGCCCAATGCAATAGTTTCAGTCCCAAAAGGACCTTGTAAATCTGAAAATGTCCATACAAAGACACCATGGAAGCCCATGGCAAATGACAATAGCACCACGTGCCATGTATAACATCACACCTCTTGGTACCAGAAGGGTGGATGACTTAAATCTTCCGTTCCTTGTAGGATAAAAAAAGCTGCATAATTCTCCAGCTATCTTCCCATTGGTAGTATATTAACATTACTGTGGTTATTATAAGGATTGTCTTTGATTTTTAAAAATACCCTAACATTTAGAAATGTGTTACAATAATAAAATAACCCATGCTTACTAACTGAATTACTATCCAATTCCTTGCTCCTGTACCACATGAGTCCAGTAGCCCCGTCAGTCCTTCAAGGATCATGTCATGTTCATTACTCACACGACCACTTCCGGAAACTGTTGGCATCGATTGCAGCATGCCGTAGATGCAAATATCATCTAATACTGAATTCACTAGGTGCAGAATCAAATGTGTATGGAGTGTCACAACTGTCTTCTGGTGACAGAAAATGATGATGGAAAGTAGGACAGAGTTTGCTAGATTACAACTTGCCCCATCTTTTTATTCAGCCAAGCCATGCAGATGAGAGTGAGAGGATAACTTGTTAAACTGACCTGACATCTCTAGAAGCTGCATATCCAGGTTAAGGTTTCCATGCAGAAATATTATACGAATAGATTGTAGAAGAGGAGCTTTACAAATTTAGATAATTAAAAATGGCCTAGAGTTTCATTTGACTTTAACGTTGTTTTTTTCTAGGAGACAGTCCCTACTTGTAAAAATGGGTCCTTGGAACCTCTAGTGATCACCTGTAATCCCTGAGTAAAAAGGTTCATTTCACTATGGTGCCACCACAGGAAAAAAAATAAACTATATACAGTGTCAATTGCTACCAATTGAAGGATAAGACAAGTCCTTCAGAGTGATAGACTCTCCTCTAGGGTGACCGGATCTCATATGGGGGGGAAAAAATGTCAGAATCTTGTTCGTCTGGACCCCACAAAACGATTCCCCTTTCCAGATATTGAGAGAGCCAAAATTTGAGCTCGATCAAACGACGTTAACCGGTGCCGCTCGTCGCTCAAAGTTTGAAAAAATCCAAATTGAGGTATTTTAAGATTTAGGTATTTTGCATAGTCTGTTAGACTATAAAGAATGTGACAACAACATTGCAGAAATAGCCCTGACCAAATTTTCGAACCATTTGTGGTATTTGAATGCAGAGTTGGTGGGATTATCGTTTTTTGATCCCACCATTACAGACAATGAAAAGTTGTTAATGGCTAATAAATTGCTCAGTAGCACAGATGAACCATCAGAGCACGCTAACCTACATGAGTTGATAATTTTACATAGTTATCTAATCTATTCTAGAGCTTTTGTTAAAGTAGTTTTTGAAACGTCAGAATATAATGCTCGGCATTTGCTTACAACTTGCAGGACATATTGCTTTTGTTCTTCATCTTTTGTCAGAAGGTCGTTAAAGTCGGTTACTTCCTACCTCTTTTAATTTTTCTTTCCTAACTTTTGGATTTACAACCCTAGCGTGCTCTGATGGTTCATCTGTGCTACTGAGCAATTTATTAGCCATTAACAACTTTTCATTGTCTGTAATGGTGGGATCAAAAAACGATAATCCCACCAACTCTGCATTCAAATACCACAAATGGTTCGAAAATTTGGTCAGGGCTATTTCTGCAATGTTGTTGTCACATTCTTTATAGTCTAACAGACTATGCAAAATACCTAAATCTTAAAATACCTCAATTTGGATTTTTTCAAACTTTGAGCGACGAGCGGCACGGGTTAACATCGTTTGATCAAGCTCAAATTTTGGCTATCTCAATATCTGGAAAGGGGAATCGTTTTGTGGGGTCCAGACGGACAAAATTCTGACATCGATTTTTTGCGGTCACCCTACTCTCCACGTAATAGCTCTATTCCCTGACCAAGAGATGATGGTTGCAGGCAGCGTAATATAGATAGTTGCTAAATAACAGTTTGTGACGCTTACAGCAAAAGATGGGTGATACAGCAGATCTGAAATATAGAAGTAGTTGCAAGTTGTAGAAATCCCAGGAGTGTGGAAGCATGATTCCAAACAAGCAGCAACTAAAGACACAAGTATGAAACTGGATATGAAAAGGCCTTGGATTATGATGTCTCTGAGGTATGTAGAGCAATTTGAGAGACCCGCCATAGAGCACAGCAAAGATCAGTAGCCATAGAGGAAGCAGTGGAGCCTGACCTTGGAATAGAGATGGATGCTTAATAAAGTCATACAGGGTAGGTAGATACTTTTATAGATAGATGAATGGATACTTTTATACGGTAACGGAGCCTGATGTAGTGAACTTACCTAACTTAAAACATGAATTCTAATGAAGACACATTTTTACATTCTTCCCCTCTTGACTCAGCATCGAGCAGTTGGGCTATAATAATGCAGAGGTTCTTGTTAAGTGGAGACAATGGATTTTTCTCTTTCTCTGAATTATGGCTTTAACACTTCCATAAGCCGCAGGGACACAGGGCCTATGACGGTAAATAATTGGATTGTAGAATTGCTGCAAATCCTATAACAGGTAAATTTAAAAGTCAACCAAAGCTAGAAATCTACTGATTTACATACCAGAATAATTACTGTTACCAACTCCAGATCCCTGTTTCTTATAGTAATAACAGAAGGGAGGGTAGATTTGTTTAGTAACATATTGCTGTTTTCCAGTTATTGTTCTGATATGCAGTCAACAATGTGGCTCTCTAGATTCACCTGGTCATTTCCTGCAGTTTATGTGTGGTTTCCAGTTTTTTATTTTTATGTGGGCTTGATTGTTTCATGACTTTGCTGCAATAGAATTAATCTTTCCATGTGCTGAATTCCTGGCAATCTTTTTCCGAACAGGTAAAGATGCGGTGTAAAGCACAAGTGACCCACTGTGCATCAGCTGATTAAAAGGGACCTATCATTCAATTCATGCTTCCCAAACCACAAACAGCATTAATCAGGTCCTAGCTGCGCGATTGGAACCAGGTAAGAAAAAACAGAGTTTGAAGAACTGGCTGGGAACCATAGTAGTAGACGTGACTGGTGCAGCATGGTCCCCAGTTGGCTTCTCCCTGCCCTTCTTCAGTTGACTCAAAGGTCTCTCTCATGTGCATATAAGGACAGATCTGTCAGTCAACCAGAGCAGTACAGGGAGAAGCCAACTCGGGCTAGCTTCAGACTAGTCATGTCTATGCAAATGGTTCCCGCTCGACTCTTCAAGCTATATTGTCTCTGTTGTATAGAGAAAATCATACCTGGCTGCTCCTGCATGTGTCTGACGTGCCTGCTTGTGACTGTCACACTGCGGGGTCCTCACGGCATGCTTTACGGCAGCCTTTCCAGCAGGTAAAATGAGGAGAAATCACCCTAAATTTCAAGGAAGAAGACAGAGAAGATCTCAAAATTGTTGTCATCATAGCAGGGATTGTCGGTGGCAAAATAATGAAAGGTCACCAGCAGCGTCATCATCATCCTCAGCATTTGCCAATGTGAGCACTTCAGCAGGGACTTCATCAGTTTCATCTACCTCCTCTTCAGCGCCTGACCTTCCAGGTTTTTACTATGATCCTGAAAAGAACAGATGCTTTCGCTTACTACCAGGACACAATAACTGCAACCCCCTGACAACAGAGCGGATACTGAAGAGGGTAATGGAGGTGAAGAGGCTCAAGCACCTGGAAGAAGATAAGAATAGGAAGAAATCGAGCAGACTTGCATGTAACACCTCATTGTTACTTCATAAACAGATTGGTTTGCTGACCTCTACAACCTACTGCAGATGCATGCATGAGCTGAAGGTGAACTGCATGCAGAAGAAGGATGTCTCCATCATTAACCCTGAGCCTCTTGCTGAGGACACGCACACCTGTGAACTCATTGTCATTGACTCGTCGGGCCAAAGGTTATTTTCGGTGAATGACTTGGATAATGGATATTGTAAATATGGCCTTCTGGAACTTAATGGGTTCTGGAAAGATATTCCAACATTGGAGAATCGCGAGACTCTATTTTTCAGCAATCATAAAGTGATTACTGCATGTTGAGCCTCAATGAATGTACCAGATTCACATGTTTCAATCTGTCTTGGAAAACCATCCACCCCAGGCCATGTCAGTCTTATCCCAGCAAGCCATTTTGGAAGGTTTGAAGATGACATCAGTCCCGAAGTGGTCTACAATTTTCAGTTCTCGAGTGCCTGGACGTCTGCATGGTGCTCTAACCCTCAGCTGGAATGTAACTTTGCAGCAGGTCTGCAAAATCAAGTTGTGGTCCTGAACATCTATACAGACATTCAGTGCAATTTCTGAACAAACAGTGCTGTTTTGGCTCAACAATTTGCTTCCCAGACTCCATTGCTTTATAATGGATGCCGCTCTGGAGAAGTGTTCTCTATTGATCTTATGGCTGCAATCGTGCAGCGAGGCTCTGATTTATTCTGTATGGTTTGTACAACATGAATCAAGTGACAAGTTCCCTTTTTAGAAGCAGGGATTTGTTTTTAGACTACTGTACGACAAACTAATAGACAATGAAGCCATGCTGCATTCAATGACCATAGCCATGACCTGATGGTGTGCCAGAGATAACAAGTGACTGACTTTATCACTTTCATCAACTTTAAGGAAGCACTCCCACTAACTTTTTTATTCAGTAAAGGTGTGTATATGTGCATGTAATGTAGTGTGAGTGTATTGACATACTCACCTATTGCTGCTCTCTCCGTAGTCCATTGCCGTTCTTCTCAGCATCTGAATGACATGACCATACTTCCGACTAGCCGGCTCATTCTATCCTTGCTGCGTAAGCCAGAAGTCTCTTCTACAATGTAAGCCTATGTTGGTCACGCATAGCACAATGTCACCCGGACCATCGGCAGAGCCGTCACATCATACAGAAGCAGAGAATTGTATAAAAAGTTAGTGGGAGTGCTTCTGTAAGTTGCATTTACAGTGCCCAATTATTGTTCCCAGGAATATAATAATAATAATAAATTTTATTTCTATAGCGCCGACATATTCCGCAGCACTTTACATTTCAGAGGGGATTTGTACAGACAATAGACATTGCAGCATAACAATAATCACATAGATTATAACAAATGCCAAGAGGAATGAGGACCCTGCTCGCAAGCTTACAGTCTATGAGGAAAGAGGTAGACACGAAAGGTGGGTGGTAACAGTTGCCCTGATTGCATGAACCAGCCATAATGTTAAGTGTGTAACAGTACAGACACAGAGGGCTAATGGATGCATAAAACATGTGGGAACATGATGCAGGGAACCTGGTTATGGTAAAACTTTTGGCTGTGCCACACAGGGATAGATTAGGTTAATGTGTTGAGGCGATAGGCCAGTCTGAATAAATGCGTTTTCAGGGCACGCTTAAAATTGTGGGGATTGGGGACTAATCGCATTGACCTGGGAAGTGCATTCCACAGAATTGGCGCAGCACGTGTAAAGTCTTGGAGACGGGAGTGGGAGGTTCTGATTATTGAGGATGCTAACCTCAGGTCATCAGCAGAACGGAGGGGGCGAGTAGGGTGCTATACTGAAACAAGGGAGGAGATGTAGATTGGTGCTGAGCCATGGAGGGCTTTGTAGGTGAGGGTAATAAGTTTATACTGAATTCTGGAGTGGATGGGTAGCCAGTGTAATGACTGGCACAAGGTAGAGGCATCGGTGTAACGATTGGTGAGGAATATGATCCTGGCTACAGCATTCAAGACAGATTGGAGAGGGGAGAGATTGGTAAGAGGGAGACCGATTAGAAGAGAGTTACAATAGTCGAGACGAGAATGAATAAGAGAGACAGTAAGAGTTTTTGCAGAGTCAAAAGTAAGAAAAGGTCGAATTCTAGAAATGTTTTTGAGGTGCAGATGACAAGAGCGAGCCAGTGATCGAATGTGGGGGGCAAAGGAAAGCTCGGAGTCAAGTATGACCCCAAGACAGCGGGCATGTTGTTGGGGAGTAATAGTGGAACCACACACCGAAATGGCAATGTCGGGTATAGGTACATTAGTAGAGGGAGGAAACACAAGGAGTTCAGTCTTTGACAGGTTCAGTTTCAGATATGATGAGGACATGATGTTAGACACAGCGTTTAGACAATCGCTGGTGTTTTCTAGAAAGGCTGGCATGATGTCAGGAGAAGAAGCGTATAATTGGGTGTCATCAGCATAGAGATGGTACTGGAAGCCAAATCTACTGATTGTTTGACCAATAGGGGCAGTGTACAAGGAGAAGAGGAGGGGGCCTAGAACCGATCCTTGAGGAACGCCAACAGTAAGGGGAAGGTGAGAGGAGGAGGAACCGGCAAAAGATACAGTAAAGGAGCAGTGAGAGAGATAGGAGGAGAACCAGGAGAGAACGGTGTCCTTGAGGCATAGTGAGGAGGAGCTGATGATCCACAGTGTCGAATGCTGCAGAGAGATCCAAGAGAATTAGCATGGAGTAATGACCATTTGATTTAGCTGTTAGTAGATCATTAGAGACTTTAGTGAGGGCAGTTTCAGTAGAGTGTAAAGAGCGTAAACCGGATTGGAGAAGGACGAGAAGAGAGTTATCAAAGAGATAGCGGATAAGACGGGAGTGGACCAGGCGTTCCAGGAGTTTAGAGATGAAGGGAAGATTAGAGACAGGTCTATAGTTAGCGGCACAGTTTTGGTCGAGGGTTAGTTTTTTAAGTAGTGGATGTATGATGGCATGCTTAAATGAGGAGGGAAAGATACCAGAAGAGAGAGAGGTTAAATATTTTAGTTAGGTGAGGGGTGATATCAGGGGAAAGGGACTGGAGGAGATGTGACGGAAATGGGTCACTGGTGCAAGTGGTTGGGCGAGAAGATGTAAGGAGCCTGCTTACTTCTTCTTCTGTGACTGGGTCAAAATCAGAGAGTGAGCTAGATGCAGTGGGGGAGGGAGGAAAGTGCATGGTATGAGGTGATTGGGAGATAATTTCCTGTCAAATATGGTCAATTCTTTCTTTGAAGTAATTGGCTAGATCGTCAGCTCGGAGCTCCGTGGTTGGGGCCTGTACTCTTGGGTTGAGTAGAGAATGAAAAGTGTCAAAGAGACGTTTCGGGTTATTGGACAGTCAGGTGATGAGGGTGTTGAAATAGGTTTGTTTGGAGAGGTGAAGGGCAGTGTTGTATGTTCGAAGCATAAACTTATAATGGATGAAATCTTCGTGTAGATGTAGTGGGATGTAGTTGTACTTGTTACCCAATAATTGGGCAGTGTAAACAGGCTGCCAGTCACCTAAGGAAAGAGCAAAACACGTGTTCGTCATGTGAAATGAATTTTAGGCTGGCTTAAATATCATTGTTTTTGGCAGCACATCATCCTGTGTAAATGACATCCTATGCAAACAGAACAATCAATTAGCTATCATGGTGTGCCCATCGGAAGGGTCTATCCAAACTGGCTATTAGACGACTGCCGATTAGCTTTAATGCAGTTGATCAGTGGTCACTATGGTGAATCAGCCAGTGTTATAGTGACCTAAAAGTCTGTTTGCTAGGACTGACCAACAGCACTAAACAATCACCAATCAGTAAAGTTACATAGTGGTCACTTAATAGCCTATTTGCACCTTCAGACCACAGTCACCGATCAGCACTGAACGATCTGTAATGGATTGCTCAGTATGCAAAGGCTGTCATTGTTCTAGATAATGCAAGTCCTGTTTACACAGGATGATGTGCTTTCAAGAACAATGATTTTTTGTGCTGTATGAAAGGTCATTTCAACTGATGAAATGTTTGGCTTGTCCATTGGGAGATCGTCAAACTAATTACACAGATCATTGTGAAGTGAGGGCTCTTAAGAATGCCCATTCATGATAGCCTTAAGGGCATTTCTCACATAGCGAGATCACTAGAGTCACCGATTTTGTGACGCAACAGCGATCTCGCCAGCGATATAACTTTGTGTGACACTTACCTGCGACCCCCCCCCCCGCTGGAAATCGCTGATTGTGCTCGAATGGCCTGGGCCATTTTTTCATCGTTGGCGTCCCGCTGGCCGGCATGCATCGCTGTGTTCAGCGCTGACTAGCAACGTCGTTGGTGACGCAGAACTCATGGATACAGGCGGAAGTCGTCAGAATCGCTGCGGTGTGACAAATAACAGCGACCCCTGATGGATCGCTGTATCGCTGCTGCATCACTGGAGAGATTTGCCTGTTTGGCAGCTCACTATCGACCATTTAGCGACGCACCAGTGATCCTGACCAGGTCGTATCGTTGTCGGGATCGCTGGTGCATCGCTAAATGTAACGGGACCCTTACAGTGTGAATACAGCTTACCACTCATGCTTGATAAAAGGTTCACAGGCAATTTGGTAAAATTGAACAGAGATAATGGGGGCCGAGCAAAGGTAATGTCACACTGCAAATCAGGACATGAAGCTAACTCGATATGGTGCCTCTTGATCCCAGTTGTGATGTAAAGGGGATATGGAGTAAATGAAGTGTTGGCTGCAGGCTGGAAGTGCTCTCTAGTGATTTGCATAGTTGATTAAACAGTTGATACATCCTCATATAAGTTTTGAACACTAGACTCCCCGGAGAATATCTCTTATGTGAGAATAAACATTAAATAATGATGTAAACCAAACATGGAGAATAAACAACAATTTACATCCTAATTATCCTCTCATTAGTTTCTGAAAGTCCTAGGAGGATGTGTTCTGTCAGTATGATGACTTTAATACCATGATTGTAGATTCACAAGTTTCTTTTTCGTTAACTATGATATAAAAATACACAGTGTCTATAAGCAACGGTGTAGCACCACAACGATCTTCAAAGGGGTCATAGTTCCACATAGCCTGCACATGAGAAGGAGGGACTGTCATGCTGTGATTTTAGTCGAGTATAGGCTTGAGTACAATATAACAAACTTAATCTGAGACATAATTCTCTTACATTACACCCCTTTTCCTGTTAATAAATGGAAAAAAAATAATTCTACACCTTCTTGGCATAGATTTGTGCTATTATTTAGGTCAGTTTTTATTGTAAATGGTGTTAAACTTCCCCCTTTTATTAGAGCTTGTGTAATAACATGCAGGTGCTGAGTATATCACCACGGAACAGAGACAGACCAAAAGTTAAAGGGTTTATTTACAGGGAACAGTAGAGTTGAGCGAAACGGGTCGGTCAGATTCAAAAGTCGCCGACTTTCGACAAAGTCGGGTTTCATGAAACGAAACCCGACCACAGTGTGAATTTGGTCATGCGGTCGGCGACCCAAGCGTCAAAGTTGGATTTCGCCGAATGCTTGCACGTGACTTTTTTCAGTCAATGAGAGAAGCGGAGAGGAGCGTAGCTGGAGTGGGAGTGGGAGAGAGAGAGGGAGAGGGAGAGAGAGAAGAGAGAGAAGAGAGAGAGATTTCGCCGCCTCTAGGATTAAAATTCATGCCAGGTGTTTACAGTCCTCCACTCACTGCTGACTTTTCTCCCCATTGAATTGCATTGGGTTTCGTGTTTCACGACTTTTCCCGACTTTTCCCTATAGTCGGCCGATTTCGTTCGACTCAACTTTTGAGAGAGTCGGGTTTCATGAAACCCGACTCGACCCTAAAAAAGGTAAAGTCGCTCATCTCTAGGGAACAGTATCTCCTCACAGGGAGAAGCAGGGGGAATGAAACTGACAAAGTGACAGCGTTTTAATGAGGTACTAAAACTAAGCAGAGATATCAAACAGTAAAGCAGTACAACAAAGATTAACAGGTATTCCTGCAACTTATCAGTCTGATGAAACCTTGATTGAAGGGTCGTCTTCTCCAATGTAGGCACCGTCAACAGCAGCACTTGTAGTATCTCTAGGCTCTGTAGTCTCTCTTTAAAGGTAACCAGGATCTCTGGGGTTAAAGCGGAAGGCAGGGGGAATGCTGTGTAACCGGGCCTCCCCTGCTCTGAGTCTCTGCTTCCAAACTAACAGTCTCTCCGCAGGAACGTTGTTGTATACTCTGTTAAGTCTCTCACACACAGTCAAAGGCTCTGACCTGTCGTCGCAGACACCGGGGCTGAGTGCATGGGTCACCGTCTCTGCACTATCAGGGGTTGATCCTCCTCTGGTCATTGGGGATTCCGCGTTCACGTACTCACAGACAGCGCTATCTATGTCACATCCTTCTGTCTTAGCACTCTGACCGGGGCGCGGTTCTGCGGCCTGCTCTCTGTGGCACATGCTGCTCTGCCACCCACGCACTCTGCTTTCGTGCCCTCAGCCCGCACTCCTTTCGGTCCACCGCCCCTTCAGCTTCCCCACTGCTCCTGACAGTCACATGGTGCAGGCGGTCCAAGTCAAAAAGTCTTCCCCCTGGCCACCCTACAGCCCCGCTATCTGGTTCCGGACACGGAGCAGAGGAGGTAACCCCTTTCTGGTTCTTCTTGTGCTTCACCCCCTTACATTTGTATAATGCATAAAAATGTGTTGAGGCTAAGGCAAAAATACAAAAAAATCACATCAATTTTGTGCAATCAAGTCTTGTACACACATTTTCAACTTTTGTGCGCTGGGAAGAGTAAAGATAAATAAAAATAAAAGAATCACATTCCAGAATTTAAGAAATCTACCTTGTTCTGTTACTAGATCTATTGTACCTTTGAGGCTGTGTGCCCACGATGAGATTTTTAAGCATTTTTGCCTCGATTTTTGGCGCGAAAATGCTGCGAAAACGTTTAAAAATCTTGTACATGATGCACCCCATGCATTCCTATGGCATTCCGCACATGCTGTGCTAATGCTGCGCTTTTTTCCGTGGCGGAATCGCATCGCGGAAAAAATCGCAGCATGATCATTCTTTTGTGCGGAATCGCAAAGAATTGCCACGATTCCGCACCCATAGGAATGCACGAGAATCGCTTACTTCCCTCATGTGGCTATGCCCACCATGCGGGAAATTAAGCGTCTCATGTGCGGTTGGTACCCACGGTGTGGAGGAGAGGAGACTGTCCTCCAGGCCCTGGGTACCATACCTCTGTAAAAAAAAGAATAAAAAATAAAAAATCGGGGTATATTTACCTTCCGACGTCCCGCGCTGCATTCCCGGGCCTCATCGTTCCCAGTAATGCCTAGCGGCAAGGTCCTGTGATGACGTAGTCTGGCATTACTCTAGTGGTCTTGCGAGCTCGCTATAGTAACGCGAGACCAACGTCATCACAGGTCTCACAAGGCATCGCTGGGAACGCTGAGGCCCGGGATGGCAGCACGGGACGTCGGAAGGTAAATATACCCCGATTATTTATTTTTTTATCATTTTATCTTTTACTATTGATGCCGCATAGGCAGCCTCAATAGTAAAAAGCTGGTCACATTTGTCAAACACTATGTTTGACGAGTGTGACCAACCTGTCAATCACTTTCCAAGCGATGCTTCAAATCGCTTGGAAAGTGCTTGAGAAAATCGCGGCAAAATCGAGAACAGAATTGCGGTAAAATCGCGATTTCTGGGAAGGAGTCCGATTTTCATTGTGCGTTTTAAAACGCCACGTGGGCCTATAGCCTTAATCTTTCAATGTCTGACAGGTAAAGATGGGAGAATCTGTTGGCGGATCTCCTGTGCAACCACCAGGTCAGTAATCTGTGGCTGCTGAATGGGAAGACTGCAAATCTTCTTAACTCCCAACATTGCCAATTTGTCTATTGATTAGCCAAGCTGATGCAATATCATGAGTGTCGGGAAGTAAGAAGATTGGCAGGTTTCCCATCTAGTAGTGATGCACTACTGACCTGTCCCATGGACGGGAGTCTTGTGAGTTGACTTTCCCATCTCTAATTATAGAGAGGTATGAATATGTCGGTGTCTTTCAGATGTAGGGTTTTGGACCTTTCTTTTAATGGCATGGGTGTCTTACCTGTCACCTGGCACTATTCATTTCATATTAGGTAATAGCAGTGATATCAGCAATCAAGAAACTATAGAGCCCCTTCTATATCTGTGATAGGATTTGTTCTCTATTAGATTGGAAAGCCATCATCTCATTTTTTGCAGAGTTCATATTAACAAGAACCATGTCTTCCCGAGACCAGCAGCACATAAAAGTGATTCATGAACAGACCTGTGATACATTAAAAGCTCATTTTCCTTAGTGCATTTGTCATAAGATTACCCATCGTGTATCTCTGGGATGTTCTGTGTCTTACAGTTGTCTTCTATTCTCTACTGTTATTTATGGTTCCATATTTTTTTCCCAGGGTGAGATGATTTCCAGCTTCTCCTGTTCTTCATAATCATCTCATTAGATGAACCTCTGATGTAGCTATAAAGAAGAGGCTATTAAGCCCAAGGTTTAGTGTTTGTTTTATGGAAACTTTAAGGGAGGAATATGTAAAATACTTTTGCAATAAAATTTTATTTAGTCTTTAAGTTGGTGCTAAATAGACCACAGCTCATGAGAGAGGCCATGAATTGCCTTTACGTCATCACGTGTTCACACAGAAATCGCTCCTAACTGAGGGGTATGATTGCTTGTTAGATCCATTGGTTTTACATTGCAGAAACGTTTCCTGATGTGTGATTGGGAATAAAACCAGATAAAGCCACAAATGACCTAGCATAGATGTGTATGTCCAGGGAAATACAGTATACTTTATTACTATTGGAGCGCCCCACGGGTCCTAGGGGAACTCGGTACCGGGTCCATCGACTTCCATGGGGGACGGAGTCATGGCGGCGGCGACCCGGTCCATGGCCCAGAGGCGTCCAGTAATAAAATAGGGGAAAGTTGTGTGGTATTTATGTGGTAAAAATGAAAATAAAGTTATTAGATGGTGAAATACGTGACGCCACCTGTGGTATTCTAGTCAGAGGTGACCAGCGCTGCGGTGTTGCTTCTCTGGGATGGATGTTGAGCGCAGCTACGATGTTGTAGCCCTCCACAGGTAGGGCTGTAGTCCCAGGGCAAAGATGTTAAATAAATAGTAAAAATGACTGTGAACGTTTGGGTGCAGAGAAATGAGAGAAAGACACAGAGAGGTGCAGTTTCTTTACCTTTTACTGGTAATTGGCTGTTGTCCGGAGTACCACATACAGGGGATGGAATGAGTCCGGCTCGCCTGGAGGCATTCAGGGGATCCACCTTGCCAGGTGGGGATTTAGGACCTTCCTTTCTGCGCTATGTGTGGGGGCCTCCGCTGTATATAACTATGCTGCGACCCTCTAGTCGAGATGGTTTCACCAACCTGTACGGCTGTCAGCGTGAGCCTATTCCACGGGAACCGTCCTTTTCACCATCAGCCCCGGGCTCCTTATCCGCTGCCATGCCCTCAGGTGATTAATGTGCACAGGAATTTACAATTTTCTGTACTTTCAGATTCGGCTATCAGGGCGTACAGTTCCTGTCAGCCTAGGACTCTGATGTCCCTTTTCTCTTTATTAGCGCTTCACTCAGGGGTCTTCTATATGCAGTATTTTAGCTTCCCTAGAGTCTCTCAGTCTCTGCTCTTGTCCTTTCCCTCTTCACAGATCAGCTCTGCCTATCGAGCTCCTCTCAGATCAGCTCCCTGTCTTCATCTGACAGGATCTTCCAGAAAGATCTCTTTACCTCACGTTTAACTGTCATCATCATTTCTCCTCACAGCTGTTTCGTTTCCATGACAACCCCTCAGCTCACCTCTAGCTGACTCACCAACCCCCTCTGCTGGCCAGAATTTATAAGGCATCTCCCTTTTCTGACCTACAGCAGGAAATTGTGATTTAATCTATGCTGCCTGGCATGGGGGTCCCTTTCTGCCTTCAAGCATGGCTTCACCTCTTAGAGGGAGGCAATGTCACTGTAACAACCAGACTCTGGGGTGTCACACTATATTCCCCACGCTCACACAGGTATAGCCATTTTGCTACAAATCTATGCAGCCCTGGTGCAGAAATAATGACAACTGGGCTAGATAGCAGCCTGATGAGGACTGTGAGGCAGTCATAACTTACTCTGGAAATGTATCCTTTTTCTTTTCCGATGATTTGTCACTTAGGCTCCATCTACACTTGCCAAAAATAATCTGAAACAAACGTTCCTCAGAATATCCATTTCATTTTTATTTTCCTGTCTAAATAAGGCCTCTTTCACACATCAGGTTTTCGGCGTCAGGCGCGATCCGGCGCTTTTGACTAAAACCGGATCCGGTGAAATGCAATGCCGGATCCGGTTTCCCCCCCATTGACTTGCATTAGAGCCGGATCGAGCCGGATGGCCATGCATTTCATCCGATTTTCGCCGGATCCGGCAATGTGACGCGATCCGGCGTCTGGAAAAAATGGCTACTGTAACGTTTTTTGTCTCCGGCGAAAAAGCCGGACACGCCGGATCCGGCGTGTCCGGCTTTTTCATACAATGAAAGCCTATGAGCGCCGCAATGCGCCTGATCCGGCGACGGCCGGATCCGGTTTCTTTGGTCTGAGCATGCTCAGTAGCTCTGCCCACAGGACATATATAAAAGCAAGACAATGGGACCCTCAGCCACACCCAACATGCCACCCAAGCCAAGAACCAGGAGCAGGAGAAGACAGCAGACATCTGCAGCAGCAGCACCATCAGCACCACCCCAAATGGAGCAGCATGCTGAACAACGGGAGGGGAGTCCAGCAGCAGATGAGAGACGGTAATTATCAAATCCCCCATTCCTCCAAACTAGGGCTATGGAATATCAAGATATTCATTGGCCCTTTGTTTCTCTTTATTCAACAGCCGCCCAATAGATGCAGCAGCAGCAGCAGCAATGGCAGCAGCAGAAACACCACCCACAGCCATGGAGTCTGGCCATGAGGAAGACAGCACATCTTCTGGGAGCCCTCCCTCGCATCGTCAGCGTTTGACGGTAAGTTTTTATTTCCAAAATCCATCATCTCTGTAATATATGTGTATTCATTGCCTTTTATTTCAAAACAGGAATCACAAGATGAAGAGGAGCTCCCAGAAGAAGAAGGAAGGGGTGGACAGACACTTGGAGTGGGCTCACAATTGGTAAGTTTTTTGCATCAAACGCAGAAACACAACATCACACTACACACAACACATAGAAAACAATGTTCTGCAGACCACACACAGCAAACAAATGCCTACATCCAAAGACATAACATTTTTTGTTTTCTTCTCTAGTCTTCCCAATCTGGTGCTCGGCCAAGAGGTCCTCGCAGTGCCTCCCAGGGTCGTCGGCGACAGCAACGCGGCGGTCACCAGCGTGTAAGTATAAATATTTTTGCTTTGTTTTTTTTGCACTTTTTATTTCATTTCTTTTGTGGAGGCTAATTATGTTATTTTTGTCTTTTTCTTTAACAGCCTTCACAGCGTGCTCCCAACTCTGACGGTGAGGATGGAGGGATTGATGTCGACCGCCTCATCGATCTCGTCAGAGAAAGGGAGCCGCTCTGGAATATGGCTGACCGACGCCACGCTGACCTGATCGTTACCCGACGACTCTGGGAGGAAATCTGTTCGCTCCTTGTGGACCGCTGGGAGGACCTCGAAGCTCGGGCCCAGATTAAAGAGCGTAAGTATATACAGTACCGGTTGCTTGATTTAAACCAGTGTTTCCCGAACTCCAGTCCTCGTGGTCCCCACGGATCATGTGTCCAGGATTTCTATTTACTTTGGAAATCCTGAAAACATGACCCCTGGGGACCATGAGGACTGGAGTTTGGGAAACACTGATGTTGTATACTAACCACTTTGTCCTTTCTCGTTTCAGGGGAGAGAATTGTGAAGCGGTGGCGGTCTGTGAGGGATCGTTTCAAGAAGGAGTTCAATAAAGAGATGCGGGCCCCGAGTGGATCTGGAGGACGCAGGAGCAAGTACAAGTACGCACGAGCCCTGTCGTTCCTCCGGGAGACAATGCTCACCAGAAGGTAAATATTACACACCACATGTGACAAAAAAATGTTTAGATGTAACTTTTTTTTTTCAGCCAGGGCCATACCATGTCACTATTTTAATTGTTTTTTTTTCTCTTTATTCCACAGCACGGTGAGCAGCACTCGGGAGCCTGCACGATTGGACCCTTCTGAGGCGATCCCTGAGGAGACCGGCACCGAGGGACACTTCGATCGCCCCGGTACATCTGCACCTTCCCAGCCTTCCCACACATTCGACCCATCTGTCCCATCCACCAGCACAGGAGCATCGTGGCCGCCTACATTACATGAAGCTGCTGGTGAGGAGATCGCTTTCCCTTTACCCCACCCTTCTGCCCCTGCCACCTCTAGTACACCTGCGGGTACTGGGCGGCAGCGGCAGAGGGGTCAGGAAAAGACTTATGCGCCAGAGTTCTTGCATCTGAATGCATCTTTCCAGAACTGTCTAAAAGTCTTGTCAGAGCAAATCTCCTCAGGCTATCAGCAGATCAACTCCAGCATTCTGGAGGTGAAGACACTTCTGCAAACCATGCATTCAGAAGCAAGATCTTCGCCAAACCACACCTTTTTCTGGTCTGTTGTGGAGCGCATGGAAACGCTCTCTCCTGCCCAGCAGATGCATGTAATGCATTCATGCCAGGCTGCTCTCCAGCAAGTTACCTCCCAACCTCCTCCTCCCACCACAGTAGTTCCTCCACCTGCACCCCCTCCAGCCACTTTCCATCCTCCCCCTCCTATTACATCTACACCCCGTCCAGCCACTTTCCATCCTCCCCATCCTATTACATACCATCCACCTCCCCAGCACCAGCAACCTCCCCAGCACCAGCAACCTCCCCAGCACCAGCAACCTCCCCAGCAACCTCCCCAGTACCTGCAAACTCCCCAGTACCAGCAACCTCCCCAGTACCAGACATCTCCCCACTTCCAGCAACCTGCCCCGTACCAGACATCTCCCCACTTCCAGCAACCTGCCCCGTACCAGACATCTCCCCACTTCCAGCAACCTGCCCCGTACCAGACATCTCCCCACTTCCAGCAACCTGCCCCGTACCAAACTCCTTCCCCATACAACTTGCCATCAACATCATCTGCTCCTACAGTCCCTGCCCAACCCTCCACTCCACCACCCACACCTCTTCTGCTTCCCACATGTCCACCCATTCTGTAGTTTTTTCCACACCTTCACCTCTAACTGTTCCTTCCCCACCACGATCCCAGTCCTCTCTCCACACTCCCAGTGTCGAAGTGTCCCGCAGCCCCTCCAGCAGTATTTCCACCACACACTACACAGATTTATAATGTGTGTATTTAAATAAAAATGACCAGTTTTATGGTTTCAATGCTTTATTAAACAAGTTTATTAAAATTTTTAAAAAGTTTACTAAAAAAAACATTTTTCAATAAAAGTTAAATTATTTTACACTGGTTGTCTGTCATTTCTTTCTGCGGCGAAAAAGGTTAAATACAGGGTATTTAAAAGGTGAAATGGTATTCAAAACTAGGTATATAACTGTGGGTAAATTTTAGCTTTTTGCCACAGTTGTGTTCCTGGTTGTGTTTGAAGCAAAGTATTTCACCTAAAAAGTTGTGTTTATTGTTGGTGATTTCCTAACAATGTACACAACTTTTGTTAAAAGGTGAAATACTTTGCATAAAACACAACCAGGTACACACCTGTTGCCTAAAGCTAAAAATAGAGACCATGACAAGATAGCCAACTTTGGTTGGCAAAGGTATATACTGTTGGTACAGAAGGTACACAAGTTTGGTTAGGGCACAAATCTTTCACACTCTGTCATCCTGCCAGTGTACTCTGCCTTGAGGTGACATAAAGTATAGTGTAAAATTGTCCCTCATTACTGAAACCGTCACAGAACTTCTAGTGGTAATGTCATGGTAATCTTGCAAGGTGGTTTCTTCAGAGGTGTCCTCAATGGAAATGGGTTCCTTGCAGATAACAAAATTGTGGAGTACCACGCACGCTTTGATCACCTCGTCCACAGTTTCTGTCTTGAGGTTGATCGCAGTCAATAGGACCCGCCATTTGGCTGTCAGAATACCAAAGGTACATTCAACCATTCTTCTTGCTCTTGTGAGGCGGTAATTAAAAATGCGTTTTGGTCTTGTCAATCCTCTGCTAGAGTACGGTTTCAAAAGGTGTTCTGACAGCTGGAAGGCTTCATCCCCTACACAGACAAATGGCATAGGTGGACCAGATGTTTGCGGCAGCGGTCTAGGTGGTGGGAACTGGAAGGTGTTTCCATACAGTTTACGCCCCATGGCAGACAGTTTGAAAACTTGAGAGTCTTTGGAGCGGCCATAGGCCCCAATATCAACCGCAATAAATTTGTATTCCGCGTCAGCGATGGCCATGAGGACAATTGAAAAATATTTCTTGTAATTGAAATATTCCGATCCCGATCCAGCTGGCTTTACAATGCGGATATGTTTCCCGTCCACAGCGCCCAAGCAGTTGGGAAACTGACATATCTGTTGAAACTTGTCAGCAATTTCAATCCACCTCTCTGTTGTGGGCTCTGGTAAAAACTCTTCAGCTAAGGAGTCTCACAGTGCACGGCATGTGTACTTCACTATTCCAGATATGGTGGAAATCCCGAGTCTGTACTGGAAATGCAGTGACGAAAGGGATTCTCCAGTTGCAAGAAATCTGTGGGGAATTAAAAAACAATAAATTAGTTTTAAATCACAGCATTACATACCAAAACTGAGCTATAACATTTGGAGATACAAACTACCACCAACAAGATTGCAGTGAAAGTGTGCTCTGATGCGATCACATCCAATAAATGTGGCTTACCTTAAAGTCACCATCAGACGCTCTGCGGGTGAAACAGAGAAGCGGCAATAGGTGTCCGCTTTTCTTATGAGGTGTGCAATGCGCTCCACCAAGTAATCAAAATTCTCCATTTTCATCCTAACATATCCAAAAAATTTATCCGGGTTTCGTCGAAGGTCCATGCAGAGTGTAGAATAGACCCCATGCGTCATTCTCTTGGCTGTGATGGGGTGGATCCACAAACGTCGTCTACGATGCCTGATGCGCTGCTGTCTCGCTCTCTCCTTCTCCAGAACAATCACCCTCAAATGATTCGCCTCCGCTATAAAATCCGCCAAATTCTTCAAAATATTTCCAATGACAACATCCATCTTCGCCAGTAACTTGCTCTTCTCTCCAACCTGCACTTTCTCCTCTACAACCTGTCAAAGAAGGGCTGTAGGAACATGCTATATATAGTTTTCCAGTAGCCAATCCCGTTCGGAAGGCCACAAGGGTCAATTTTAAAAACCGGATCCGGCGTAATCCGTCGAAAAACGGATAGAAAAACGGATGAACCGGATGAGACGGATCCGGTTTTGTCTGTCAAGAAAAAGACGGATCCGGCAGAAAAACGGATCCGTCACATCCGGTTTTACTAAACATTTGCCGGATCCGGCGTTCCGGCACAACGCCGGATTGCGCCTGACGCCGAAAACCTGATGTGTGAAAGTAGCCTAAGCAAAGGAGCTCATTCATCAGGTGAGATGATATTTAACCTTGTGTACCCAAGACATGTAGTTATCGTCACCAAAAGCTATTAGCTGAGCAATGATTGGCTGACTGCTATCAGTCCGTTCAAAAGTACTATCAGTGACACTCAACAATTCCCCAAAAATCCCAGCAGAATCAAAAGAAGTGCACTACGTTACATATCGGAGTTTTGAAATCTGGCAAAAAATTACTGCTCAAGGGTCCTTACAGCTAGTAGCTGCTAGTAATGGATCCCGCCTGAATTTTCAGTATAACTAATGAAAATATTTTAAACTACAATAAAATGACATTAATTTCACGGGTTGGAGTTTTGTCACAATGGATATGGAAGTGTCACGATTGAGTCACGTCCTCCTTGGAGATCTGGGGTTAGAAAATCACTACATATTATGAATCGCAGATCTTCCATTTAGCCTGTGTTTTTGTGTTGATATTAAATGGATTTAGTTTTAGATGCTGAAGAGATTAACGACCCTTTCTATGCAGCTCCAACTCATAGCTGTTTGTGTCCTGGTCATTTCCTCTTTCTCTAAAATATGGCTGGACCTTCTCTTCCTTGCCAGTTTTACTTCCTAGCTCGTTGAGCTGAGTTGGAAAACCTTGTTGCTGCTGGAGAATGTTATGTGCTATTTTTCTGTGTATGCTTTCGTCATTGTATTTTCCCATTTGATTTATACATTCCTACCCTTCCCTACATATCGCTCTATCTTTGGTTTGTGTTTTGTATATTAGTTGCTTTTTGTTATCTCTATTTAACTTATGTGTTTATACACTAACAATTTTGGCCCTGGCCTCCAGGGAAGGGGTGGGACAGCATGGGGTATAACAGGAGAATAGTAAAGCTGGGGACCCAAACATTCTCACTTTTAGAGGTACCTTTGGGAACAGGCATAGTTAGGATCCCAGTCCTAGGGACAGTGCAGAGCCCCTTTCCCTATTTATGTACAGTCACAGCGTGACAGGAAGGAAACACAAACCCAATGGGACTTTGCATTCATTATGAACCAAAAAGCATGACACGTGAGAAGTACCTCATGCATAAAAATTGAAAGCAAAACTAACAGGCAATATATGCATCCGAACATAAACATACCTTAATACCAGTGATCGAGACCACGATATAGACTGCCCATACATTACCATCCTGCCCCCTTTTTTACCCCCCGGCGCAAAGAAAGCACTAAACACCATTAATTCAAACAGAAACACCATTTTTATTGGAGAGTAACCAAATACAACAACTCTCTTCTTTTATCAGACCCATTGTTGGAGGGGTAAGGTCGCAGCTCTCCATGTTCACCATCAGAAAAGGTGGGGATATGTCACTGGACTCCTGGCACATGTTACCCAGGCTTGCTCTTTTTTCCGCCATGAAATAGCAACACCCCAAGGAGCTACGACCCCCCACCCAAAGCATAAATCACCTCATCAATACCGTCCTGTAATCCTGACAAGAAAATATCCAAACCAATGTCCGTTAGATGTATCCCATCCGGACGCAGCAGCCTGGAATTATTGCCCTCTAACTGCCTATGCCTTACAATAATGCCACCTCTGAAATATATAAAACGACATTCTCTGGTTAACTACTCTCCGTGCCCTTTCAACACCAGCCCAATCCCGTACACCACTCCACACCACTCTGGGAATTATTTCAGACCATACCATAATCAGCTGAGAAAATAAACCTGGGAATTTGTCAATATCTGCCCGCATTAACTTGACCATCTCCATAAGTTGTATTGCGCCTAAATCGTTTCCACCCACATGTAATACTAGTATAACTGGAGTGGCTGCAATTCTTGCTATTTGCACAACGTCGAGCAGCACTTGTGACCACCTCAGACCCCGAATACCTCTCCAGTTTACGTCCGCATGTAAAAACCCATGGCTCTCCTGCCAGGACGCAACTCAGCCCTCCGCTCAGCCCAGAACACATATGAGGGACCCAGTATCCACACACTGGGTCTGGAGTGGCCTAAAATGAAAGAGAATAAAATTAACATAACTAATTATACAATTAATAACTCAGGCCTAATGTATCGGAAAAAACATGCCAAACGCCACCTGCCTATTCTCATGATTTCTTCGACCGTAAGGCCCGCCCGGGCTGCCTCAGTTGCTGCACCAATTCTGAACGAGTGCGTACCATACTCACCCGAAGGGAGACCAAAAACAAATAAAATACGCCGTACCAAGGCCAGGAACAGAAATTTTGTTAACGAGGACCCATCAGTGTGTGCAAAAAATGAGGGACTATTTGGCCATATCTCCATATAACGAGATACCAAAGTAATAGGGCATACCGGGCCCGGAATAGCAGCCAATGAAAACCATAAACCGCTACCCATCGGATCCGTTTTCGACCACCGAATACGGATACGTAGCCCTCCTTTACATAAGATGACATCATTGTGTTGCAAACCTCCAAGTGATTTAGACAACGGGGCCACCAACTCACTAATAGGCAGCGCCCCGAAAAATGAAATCCCAAACGCTGCTGAAAACAATATTGATTCAAAATGAGAGCTACAGACCTCCTTTGTGCATTCAATCATCCGGGCCAAAAGTGAAAAAGAAACAGGCCTCCTAACCCCATTCAATACCCTCGATTTTTCCCATCCTTTTAAAGCCTGACACAAAATAAAACATTTCTTGACATCCTCCCAACCCTGAAGCTTAAAATGAAATGCTAAACCTGATAGCCTATCTCTTGCAAGCGTTGCCGAAGAGCCACTATCGTGCAGATGTTTTAAATATGCCAAAGTCACATCTAACCTCACCCCACTAGAAGAACCAACCAGCAAGTCTCCCATGAATTCCCACCATTCCTGCCACGCCTTACCGTATGCATTCCACATCGACGACGCTACCGAAGCCCATATCAACGGCATTAACAGGCTTCCGGTATTTCCCACAGGTATTCCGGGCACTGAATTCCTTTCTGATCGGCCGATGGAGCGAGATCCCGGAACTTCTGAAAATCAAAGCGTGCATCAGCCATGGCGTTATGATTCCCTGGCACGGAACCAAATATTCCAATGCAGGCATTTTAATACTAGGAACCGAATCAGCTTAATCACAGGAATGGAAGATGAAGACAAGTGATTCACCTCATTAACTACACTTTTGTTTTCGGTCCAAAAGCAAATACGAGAATTCTGCAACTGCTCCCCCCATATCCCCACAGCCACCAACAAAGGAAAAAGTTCGAGAAGGGTAAGATTCTTGGTCCATCCATTTTCAACCCATCTAATTGGCCACCTTTCAGCACACCACTGATCTTGAAATATAACACCAAAACCAACAGATCCTGCCGCATTCGAAAACAGGGAGATATCCGTGCAAGACTTCTCTGCATCTTGAAAACAGGTGCATCCATTATACTTCAATAAAAAACTTCTCCAGACCCTTAAATCTTCCAACAATGGCAGACCCAAACGAACCCTGTGATGTGCAGCTTTTACGCCTCGCGTAGCCATAGCCAAACGCCGCGCAAAAATCCTGCCCATGGGCATAACGCGATATGCAAACGCCAAAAATACCAGAAGGGTTTGCATTTGAATCAAGGACACTTTTCTAATTGATAAGGAACCATCAATTATTTCCAATAATTTTGTGATCTTCTCAAGAGGTAAGCAAAACACCATGTCTTCCGAGTCAATTTCAATGCCTAAGAAGCAGAGTCGTGTGACCGGGCCCACCGTTTTTTCTTCTGCTAATGGAACTCCAAACAAAAACGTGAGCTCCCGAAACTTGTCCAAAACTTTACTGCACTTGTCTGTATTGGCTGGGCCCACAAAAAAAAAAAAATCATCCAAGTAATGCGTTACTCCTTGAAAACCGGTTTCATCTTTTATCACCCATTCTAAGAAACTGCTAAACAATTCAAAATACCTGCACGAAATGGAACAACCCATGGGGAGGCAAGTATAGTAGAAATAAACCCCATCCACACAACAGCCCAATAAATGATGGCAGTCCGGGTGAACAGGTAACAGACGGAAAGCAGATGCAATATCGGACTTAGCCAATACTGCCCCCCGCCCTGCCTTCCATACCAAACCTACCGCCTGATCGAAAGAAGCGTAAACCACTGAAGACTCTTCAGCACTAATACCATCATTTACTGACGAACCCTTTGGATGCGACAAGTGATGTATAAGTCTAAATTCTCCAGGCTCTTTTTTGGGAACAATTCCTAACGGGGATACCCTGAAATTCGGAAAGGGGAGAATCAAAAGGCCCCAAAATACGCCCCAGAGACACCTCTTTCGCTATTTTGGCTGCCAAAACCAGCGGGAGCTCCCTAGCCGACTTCCAATTCACTGAAAACGATGAACAATTAGAAAACTTGAACAGAATGAGAAAACATATTTAAACCCTACTCTTACCTGTGCCGCAGCCACTTTATTGGAGTACCTGCTTAACCATGGCTCCATTGCGGTGATGTTCACCAGTGTCTTTACTGTCTTGTTGTGCGGTGGCCTAACAAATGAACTTTTTGAAGTAGTAGGCTGGCATTTTGTGACTGCATGTGGACCCCCACATGTTGAACACTTGTGCTTGTATTTGCATAATCCATAAAACCTGAAGTGACCGTCGTTAAACAGCCAACATGTTCCAGGCCTGCGGATGGCAACTGGCCCCGAGCCTGACTGCTGGCCAGGGGCTCTGGAATGAAAGGGCTGACTGCTCCTCTGAGACATCATGAGATGCAACCAAGAATCTGTAGCCTTCACCCCCCATCCCAGTTTTAGGTTGATGGCCAGTCGACGCCTAAAATCCTCATCATATCTCCACCACGCTGCCCCACCATGCATCTTATACGAATTGTAAATGGTATCCAGGTAAAGAAACAACTCTGGGCAACACTCAGGATGCTTTCTTCCCATAACACAACCTAATACAAAAAACGCTTGAAGCCAATTATTAATAGTCTTTGCCACCTTCTGCTGCCGCTCGTAAGGCCGGTCATTCGGCCGCCTCTCACGGTCGACCGTGCTTTCCTCCGTAGACAAAAGTGACCAAATATCTATATAATCATTAGCCCAAATCTTTTCTATAGTCTCCTGTTCCAAATGGGAACCTAACGGGGCTACACCACAATAAAATACATCTCTATGAATATCTGACCTCAAAGGTAGAGGAGTAGGATTTCCAGCTTTTACTTGTGCTAGTAATTTTGAGTTCAATACCAACTTTTCTCCTCTCAAAATGCTCCTCAAATTATCCATGGTCACATACTTTTCATCCGAATAGCAGGCACTCGCATAATTAAACTCACCACTCTGCGTCTCAGCAACTGGCATAGCCGATAGGAAATAATGTAGAAGAGGTGTTGTTTCAATCAGCTGATCCCGAGCAATACGGGATGATCGACGCATCGATGCCCGACTACGACCTCTTGACTCCGATAAGGATGATGATTGATGCCGCAAAGACCTTGACGGACGACTGCGCACGGACCCTTCTCTCCTTCTACGGCCGTGACAACTATGACATCTTGCAGACCCTCTGCAGGAGTCCGAGGAAAAAGAAGACGACCTCCCCCTTCTCCTTCTCACACCACCCCTGTGATTTAGTGGTTCAGCAGAAATTCCCATGGGAGCTGATCCCGTAGGGGTTACCCCTACCGCGGAGGCAGTCAGTACACCCCACTGTTGAGAAATACCCAATGCTCCTAAATTATTTCCCAACACTGAATTTAATGCCATATCCGCTACCACTGCACACATATGTGGCTGGTTTAAAGCATGTGACAAAACTGCTCCTGCTACCTGTGGCAAATTGCATGAGCCCGTAGACACCAACGGTGCTACCATTTCAGGCTGTAATGTGTTTGCCTATGCAGCAAAAGACATAGGAGGCAACGGATTTGGTTGAACATTTTGCTGAATTAGCTGTGTTCCCGTGTCACCATGTGGCGGCATAAGAACCGCCTGCTGTTTATCTAACAACTGACACCCCTTTTCACCCATACTATTTGTAACCTGCTCTTCTCTAGTTTTTCGTACGGAACTATATGATCCTTCTCCACTCTCCTGCTCCTATCATCTTCACTGGACGACCGGCTTTTGTGACTGCCCTGGTAATAGTACTACTTTTTGCTGCCAATCCTGCTCCCCAGCTGTGAACAATAACAGTTGGTAGCTTATCTGCTGCCGGGGACTTCCTACGCTTCTGCTGCTTAGACGCAGGGCGGCTCTGTTTTGTGTCCCATTTAATGAAATGCAGGACCACTGGCAAACCCCTTGCACTTTCAGCAGGAAACTGTTTTACCTCAGGAACAAGCGCACCAATGCCGCGCTGCAGTCCTGACTTAGAGACAGACAGGCTCACACACTTCGGGGGGCGTGGCCTGCACCTCACCCGCCGGCCGCCCGGAGTTGCATTAGAAGGCAGGGACCTTTTCCCTGTCTCCCGCAACAGCATCACAATCCACCCGTCACCCTCCCTGGCAATCCTCTCCCCAACCGCATCCTCCAAACCTTCTATCCCTGCACCACAACGGGATACCTCTGTTCTTGCTCCCTGCAGCAGCTCTTGCACTCCTGCGGTCCAAAGAGGCCGGCTTACCCCGCCCCTTTTTATATCCCCTGAAAGGGAAACCCCATATCTGGACATTACCCCTCCCGCTGGCATCTACCCTGCAGGTAAGGGGAAATCCTATTAACCCCTGCAGTTGCGCACCAGGGAAAAAAGGCCGGGCAAATAATTCCCAGACTTAATACTCAGACTGGTGGGTCCCTGGCGGCTTCTCCTTACCCGCTGCCCTTGATTGACAAATCTCTGCCTACGTGCCAATATAAGCAGAGACTTGTCAATCCAGGCCAGCGAACATGGAAAATCTGTCTTGGGCACCTATCCGATTATTCTGTAGCGTTGTCTTGGTTATGGCTGTTAAAGTATGTTTTCTTTCTGAAACAGCAGAGTTTCAGAGTCACATATGCCTGTCTGAGATAATACAGGCAGTGCCTGACACATATTGCCCACAGATTGGGCAGCATGTACCAGTTGTCAGGTTCACTTTAAGCAACCAGACTGCTAGATATATTTTTAATTGGGTCATGTGCTGTCTGCTGACAATCTTGGTCTTCCTTTTCCACTCCCAGGCCATGCATTTCTTTCTCTCTGTAGGCTTCTCAGCGCTGTATACTGATTATCCTGCTTAGCAGCACAACTGAGGATCCAGTGTATATAGCATCATTAATCCCCTGATATTCATCACGTTCGGTGGATACAATTAAGCCTAGCCTACGGCAAATGTTAATGTACATGCATTAGCCTCTGATGCCTGTATATCTGTAGATATATTGAAGTCTCAGCTCAGTAGAGTGAATAGTGCGGGTGTATAGTGTGGCGGCCTGCGAAGTGTGCAGATGGCATTATTGGCTTTATTATCTTTATTGCTGTCAATAAGAAGCATTTGGTAATGACACATGAAGATGTAATATGAACAACTATATAAGTTAGAATTAGCATTTTTTAAATAGTGCAACTAAACTGTAAACTGTATTAATTTAATCAAGCTGGCAAGTGCAGAAGCTGCAAATCTATCTATGTACAGCAGGTAGACATGCAGCAGTCACTTTATTATCTTATGTTCTCACTGGTGGTTTAGCTCCTTCTGATCGTTCTGTCCTTGCTGTAATAAAAATCTGCTTTCCTTGCACAGATAAACGTGTGCTCAAACACAGCAAGCAAAGCTGCAGTGTAAAGCAGAAGGGCAGTTTGACCTGACCTTTAATGAAAAAAGTATGGATTTGATCTGCATAGAAATGTGAATAAATTAATTACTAATTGCAAATACTTTCTTTACTTAGTGTGTACTCATCTTACTGTTGTCACTTGAGCCTTCGGTCCGCACAATCTCAGTTTGGTCTTTTACCAAATAAAACTTTTACACAATGTTTTTACTGCAATTGTGGTGAAAGCAGCAACACAACTGTAAAGTGTGAAGAAAGTCAAAACAAAATTCTTAAACTGTTATTAAACACTACATGTAGGTTTTAAACCATGAAAATTGAACCTTCAAAAACAAACAAAAAGAGCACAAAACGCAAACAAAAAGAGCACACCACGCAAACAAAAAGAGCACACAAAGCAAGCAAAAAAGAACACAAAGCATAAAAGATCACACAAAGCAAACAAAAAAGCACACAAAGCAAGCAAAAAAGCACACAAAGCAAACAAAAACAGCACACTACGCAAACAAAAAGAGCACAAACCACAAACAAAAAGAGCACACAACGCAAACAAAAATGAGCACATAAAGCAAACAAAATGAGCACACAAAGCAAGCAAAAAGAGCGCAAATGTGGCGCCCCCAGGAGTATGGTCGCCACAATGGCATTGCCTTCCTCCTAGGGAGTGTGATATCATGCTTGGAAGCAATGAAGGGTCTCTCTATCAGTTAACCACAACACACAACACAGTTTTCCATTCCAGATCAGCAGAGGGAGCTCTGAACCAAACCTGGGGGAGGAGCTACTCTCTGGGGGCCAGGAGGAGAGAGAAGGGGTTCGTGTGAGGAGGGCGACATGTGTGGACGTGGAGGAGAAGAGCTGGGAGATTGAGCAGAGAGTTCAGGCTCATTCCCAGCTATAGCGCATGATCTGCAGCCCGGTCTCCAAGGCTGTACGGACACTGATGGTCCTGCAACAGAAACCGGAGGAATAGGAAGCTGGATATGCTCTATTCCCACATAAGACTCGGAGGTACAACAGCGACGTGTGAGCCAGAAGAGGAAGGCTACAGCTGTCTGCCATACGAGGGAGTTCTAAAGAGAATAAGCAAGTGGAACTTCAGTGTAACACAGTACTGCAAGTACCTAAAAATAAGCGCTAGGAAGGAGACTACACAACCCATCTGCATAGAGAGATTCCTAAGTTGCTTCCAGGCTAGCCAGCTCCTGTGCCATCTGTAATCTGGACCCTGGACTGCATTTGCCAAGCAAAGTAAAGGTAAAGAAACTGCACCCTGTTGTGTCCTTGCCTTCTTCCTGCAACCCCATCAGCACTGCTTCATCCCTGTGCCAGGCACTGCACCCTCTTCCTCAACACCTATCCTCACTGCCCTGGGATTACTGCCCTACCTGTGGAGGGCCACAACATCATAGCTGCACCACACCATCTGTCCCAGGGAATCTGTCCGCAGCGTCGGCTTAACATCTTCATTGCCGAACACCACAGGTGGTGTCACGAATAATTCACTCATAAGCTTTATTCCATCACTTCATCCCTTTTACATGGGCGCCCAGGGCCACGGACCGGGTCACAGCTGCTGTGACATTCCCCTCAGAGAGACCGGCCCGGTACCGAGTACTCCACAGCCCTAGGAGGGCAACCCACAAGCAAAAATAGCACACAATGCAAACAAAAATAGCACACTACGCAAACAAAAAGAGCACACAAAGCAAAGAAAAAAAATAGCACACAAAGCAAACAAAAAGAGCACACAACGCAAACAAAAAGAGCACACTATACAAACAAAAAGAGCACACTATACAAACAAAAAGAGCACACAATACAAACAAAAAAAGCACACTATGCAAACAAAAAAAGCACACTATGCAAACAAAAAGAGCACACTACGCAGACAAAAAGAGCACACTATACAAACAAAAAGAGCACACAACACAAATAAAAAGAGCACACAATGCAAACAAAAAAAGCACACTATGCAAACAAAAAAAGCACACTATGCAAACAAAAAAAGCACACTATGCAAACAAAAAAAGCACACTAAGCAAACAAAAAGAGCACACTACGCAGACAAAAAGAGCACACTATGCAAACAAAAAGAGCACACTATGCAAACAAAAAGAGCACACTACGCAAACAAAAAGAGCACACTACGCAAACAAAAAGAGCACACTACGCAAACAAAAAGAGCACACTACGCAAATAAAAAAGCACACTACGCAAACAAAAAGAGCACACAAAGCAAACAAAAAGAGCACACAACGCAAGTAAAAAGAGTACACAAAGCAAACAAAAAGAGCACACAACGCAAACAAAAAGAGCACACTACAGAAACAAAAATAGCACACTACAGAAACAAAAATAGCACACTACAGAAACAAAAATAGCACACTACAGAAACAAAAAGAGCACACAATGCAAGTAAAAAGAGCACACAATGCAAACAAAAAGAGCACACTACGCAAACAAAAAGAACACACAAAGCAAAGAAAAAGAGCACACAAAGCAAACAAAAAAAGCACAAACCGCAAACTAAAATAACACACAGCGCAAATATAAAGAGCACACAAAAATAACACACAATGCAAACAAAAAGAGCACACAAAGCAAACAAAAATAGCACACAATGCAAACAAAAAGAGCACACAACGCAAGCAAAAAGAGCACACAAGGCAAATATAAAGAACATACAAAAATGTTTAATTGTAAAAAAAGCCCTAAAAAAATAAATTAAATTATAATGAAAAATAATATCCTTCATATAAAATAATACTAAAGAAATGGATAGAATTGCTTTTGCATGATAAATAATAAGTTAATAAATAACAAGCAGTGAATGAAAACACAGATCACGACTTAGCTATTATATTTTATAGCCAAAAAAGAATTGAAGAAAAGCTACTTTTTATAAGTTATTTATTTATATATTTGCTCTAAAGCTTACACCAAATTACTTATGAATGCTTTAGCTTTGTCAGTTCCTTTATTATTTCACTGTAATAGGTTCTAATGTGTGAAAACATATTCAGATACTCAGACTCAACTAATATAATAGAATTTTCCTATGTGCGATTTCAATATTGCTACATAATCATAGAAAAGACTTTTTAGATATAAAGTAAGAAGTGTTGATTAGATCTGTATTAATCATTATCATCGTAATACACATCCCGACTGCATTCAGCTTTGTCGGTGCTGACAAATGGAAAGTTTACATCCTAGTGTATCTACAGAAGGCGCCAGTCATTAATTCCTCACTTATTGCCACTGGAGAACACAATTCCTGCACATTTTATCACTGTCGGCAAGGAAATCAATGAACACAAATAAGCCATTATGGAAAAGCTACATATAAACGTTCACACAAGAAACTTTTATATAGCTACTAGAGATGAGCCAACCTTTTGAAATTCTACTTTACTAGGATTGCCAAATGTTTCTGAAAAATGTATGTAGTGCTGAATTACAGTTGCCTTGGAAAGATGTGTAAAGCAACTTGCATTTACCATGATGTGGGTCTCTCTGAGTTCTGAATTTATAGTTTTTAAGATTTTGTGTTTTTCCAGGTAAAAATTTGTATTTTTCAGTTTATTCAATCTAATCATTTGTAATGGTTTATGAATATTCTAGATAGGTTATATAGGTTATGACTGCCTAAATTAACCTTTTAAAAAAGGTCATTTGTTTTTCATCCTTAATTGTTGACCTGCATAAAAAGTCCCAATTGTACATCAACATGCGTCATGTAAAACACTGGACTCCTGTGCTTTTCTAACTTTGGAAAGTGTAGTTATTCAAAAGTCACAATTTGTGCGCTATTTCAGCATTAATGTGTTGTGTAATTTGTTCCAAACTTATTATTAAGGTGCAACACTTGATAAATATGGAGTGATAGAGCTGGAGTGACCACAGTAAAGATTTGGAGTAAATTATTGCATTTTTGTCATAAATGTAGTCTACTTTGTCCCAGTTTTTTTCCATTGGAGCATAATAAATCTACATCACTTAAGGGGGTCTCTTATAGTCATACACATTTGAAAGTAATTTTTTGTTGTGTTTTTTTCCAAACCAACCTAATTTTGCACCAAATTAATCAAATGACACTCAGCATATTCTGAATTTGGTGCAGAATTAAAACAACATGAGAACTTGCACACATTGTTGCTTTGGTGTGTTTTTGCCATGCAGATTTGATAGCCAAGCCTGAAGGTTTCCTGATGCCAGCAAAGTGAGTGAGAATCCTGAAGTCTCATGCACACGTTAATTATTTGTGACTTGCAGATTTCGTGCTGAAAATAATCTGCAGCATGTCAATGTTTTGTGCATTTTTCATCATTGACTTCACTCAAATCAGTTAAAAAATGTATTAAAAATGCACCAGAAATGCGGCAAAATTGCAAGGCAAATACGCACCAAAACCACATGTTTTGCAGCTGCTTTTTTCCTGCCAAGAGATGCAGAAATGGTGAAGAAATGTCTGCATCCATTTACTGAATGTGTGCACATATCCTAACAGAAACACTGACTGATGGCATGAAGGCCTTGAAACAGAAAAAAGGACAAATTTATTAACGAGGTTGTTCACTAATAGGACAACCCCTTCTTGATCAAAATGTTTGTCCCTTGTACTCCCCACCCATGCTGTAACTGTTCCTATGGTCTTGATACATGCTCTCACGGGGCCCCCCTGCGGTTGTTATGACATGTGACACCATCGCCCAATTAGTGCTGGCGTCAGTTCTCCCACCTTCGGACAAATTGAACATGAAGAGGAAGCCAGGGCTGCAGCTGATCTGTAACTTCCTCTTCATGCTCAACTCGACAGAAGGGGGGGAATGACACCAGTGCTGATTGGGCACCAGCGTCCCGTGTCACAACAACAGCACGGGAGCCCCGGGGGGAGTGAGTTCCGACATCTCAGGAATGGCGCCAGAACAGGAGGTGATTATGAGCTTTGTTACTTTATGGGGCCCAAGCAAGGGGTATTACAAGAACTTGTCCAAGTAGTTGACTACTTTTTAAAGGCTAAATGAAAAAGTAGCCAATATCAGTGTCTTGGAAAGAAAAATCTGCATCCATAATAAAATATGAAATTATTTTACACAATGAACACCATTAAGGAAAGGAAAGAAAAGAACAAATTCTTTTTTTTTTTAAAAGAATAGCTTATATCTATAAGCATATACAGTAGGGAAAAAATATTTAGTCAGCCACCAATTGTGCACGTCAGTGCCAGATGTGTCCCTTGCTTAACCCTAGAACGCATACCTGGGGCCTCGCAGGCCTGCCAGGTTACTTGTTTTCTATTTTCTGTAAAAGTACTTTAGTTAGAATTTTGAAAATCTAGGCAATCCTCAAGTATATAGTTGTTAGTAATTTCCAGTTATTCATATATTTTTATGTTACAGACATTTCGGTATAACAACCTTTTTTTGAGACTACCCCATATTCACGCACCTGGGGCCTTTTAGACCTGTACTAGGTTTACATGTGATACTCAGTCTTTTTGTCTGTATTGTTCCTGGGGAAGAACTTTTATGACTCTGCTATTGCTGGGAAGAGTGTGGGTTCTGCATGACAACATGGTCATGTGATCTTGGAAGGGAGGCTCCCTCACAAAGTCATGTGTCTCTGACCTCATCGCAGGTCTTTTTGTCCTAATTGCTGGAGAGACTTTGGAGGAAGAAGTCAGCTTTCTTTTGTCTGGAAATAGAAACGTTCTGAGCTCCAAAACCAGAGGCTTCTACTGCACTACAAGAAAGTGATCTTTTGGAGGTAAGAGGAGGGGGGCTGCACTTTACCTGCTTTATATCGCTTGGTGTGCTGGGACCCTAACAAAGAGTCTTATCACATACTGTTTACAGTGCACAAGCCTGATTGTAATCTTTTTTTTTTTCATTTTAGTTTACTGACATAATAATACAGCACAGTACAAAAAGAGGACTTGAAAAACCTCCAATAATGAGAACAGCAATAGAACAACAAGGTTTACCCGTACAGGCCTGCAAACAAATGCACTATCAGGGTGCAGTGGACCCATATAAAGATGGCAACACAGGTGCAAAAATACCAATCAAGCAACTGCTCCAGCCTACCAATACATGGAGGGGGCGATTGCCTGGTATGTTGATGCACAAAAACAACTTGTATGCGGCGCTGTTCACACTAAGGCCATGCACAGCGTCCAGGCCAGCCTAGTACCAACACCCTTCTATTAGTTCAGGTGGGCTGCCCAGCGCTAACAAATGCATGCCGTGTGGAAAACAGACACCGCAGTTTACAAGACCAAATGGGCCCAACTGCACCCTGAATAAAAAGTGCAAAAAACACATTTTAAAAATATTTTTTAAAAAATGTGGAGTATTAGTTAATACTTTGGCCAAAATACGTGAGCCCGTAACCTAAGTCAAAGATCTCCACGCTTACGGGTACCTAACACTAAATAATAATACAGCACAGTACAAAAAGAGGACTTGAAAAACCTCCAATAATGAGAACAGCAATAGAACAACAAGGTTTACCCATACAGGCCTCCAAACAAATGCACTATCAGGGTGCAGTGGACCCATATAAAGATGGCAACACAGGTGCAAAAATACCAATCAAGCAACTGCTCCAGCCTACCAATACATGGAGGGGGCGATTGCCTGGTATGTTGATGCACAAAAACAACTTGTATGCGGCGCTGTTCACACTAAGGCCATGCACAGCGTCCAGGCCAGCCTAGTACCAACACCCTTCTATTAGTTCAGGCGGGCTGCCCAGCGCTAACAAATGCATGCCGTGTGGAAAACAGACACCGCAGTTTACAAGACCAAATGGGCCCAACTGCACCCTGAATAAAAAGTGCAAAAAACACATTTTAAAAATATTTTTTAAAAAATGTGGAGTATTAGTTAATACTTTGGCCAAAATACATGAGCCCGTAACCTACGTCAAAGATCTCCACGCTTACGGGTACCTAACACTAAATAATAATACAGCACAGTACAAAAAGAGGACTTGAAAAACCTCCAATAATGAGAACAGCAATAGAACAACAAGGTTTACCCGTACAGGCCTGCAAACAAATGCACTATCAGGGTGCAGTGGACCCATATAAAGATGGCAACACAGGTGCAAAAATACCAATCAAGCAACTGCTCCAGCCTACCAACCAGCAACCAGCAGTTGCTTGATTGGTATTTTTGCACCTGTGTTGCCATCTTTATATGGGTCCACTGCGCCCTGATAGTGCATTTGTTTGCAGGCCTGTACGGGTAAACCTTGTTGTTCTATTGCTGTTCTCATTATTGGAGGTTTTTCAAGTCCTCTTTTTGTACTGTGCTGTATTATTATTTAGTGTTAGGTACCCGTAAGAGTGGAGATCTTTGACGTAGGTTACGGGCTCACGTATTTTGGTCAAAGTATTAACTAATACTCCACATTTTTTAAAAAATATTTTTAAAATGTGTTTTTTGCACTTTTTATTCAGGGTGCAGTTGGGCCCATTTGGTCTTGTAAACTGCGGTGTCTGTTTTCCACACGGCATGCATTTGTTAGCGCTGGGCAGCCCGCCTGAACTGATAGAAGGGTGTTGGTACTAGGCTGGCCTGGACGCTGTGCATGGCCTTAGTGTGAACAGCGCCGCATACAAGTTGTTTTTGTGCATCAACATACCAGGCAATCGCCCCCTCCATGTATTGGTAGGCTGGAGCAGTTGCTTGATTGGTATTTTTGCACCTGTGTTGCCATCTTTATATGGGTCCACTGCACCCTGATAGTGCATTTGTTTGCAGGCCTGTACGGGTAAACCTTGTTGTTCTATTGCTGTTCTCATAGTTTACTGACATCTAAAATTATAATGGCACAGTCTACTTCCAGGGGATTGACTGACCATGAAATCGAGGTGATTGTTTTCAGTGATGAAGAAAGTGAAATTTCTTTGTCTGATGAAGAGTACATGCCACCAGCTAATGTATCAACTTCATCGTCCAGCGATTCTTCAGATGATGAAGAAGTAGTGGATCCAGCAGAACGTTCAAATAGAACCTCTAAAACGAATATTTTTTGGAACAGTACTGCTGCACATAACATTTTTAGAGTTGCTCAAGGAGCTGTCGGAATTCCCCAATTCATGTCCAAAAGAGATGTTTTCTGTAAATTTGTTTCGGATGATATTGCAGATGAGGTAGTTTTGTGTACTAACGTAGAAGGAAAACGTATCGCGTCAGGAAGAAAAAAACCATGGAAAAATATAACTAAAGAGGAACTATATGCTTATATTGGCCTTACTCTTCTGGCATCATACGATGTTCCAATCAGAGAGTTATTTCAGAACCCATTTGCAGATCCACACTACAAAGCTACTGTCCATCAATAGATTTGAGGGTATTCGGAGATGCCTTCATTTTGAGGAAAAGACAACTCGCCCTGTGAGGTTGGCAACCGATAAATTAGCCCCTATTAGCTATATCTGGAATCTTTTTATCAAGAACTGTACAAAGCTTTACCATTCCAGTGATAATGTGACAGTGGACGAGCAACTTCTTGCCTTTAGGGGATGTTGCCAATTCATTCAGTATATGCCCAGTAAGCCAGCTTAGTATGGCATAAAAATTTTCTGGATGTGCGATTCAGCAAGCTATTATGGGATGAATGGTCTGATTTACTGTGGCAAAGAAGCTGATGCTCCAGTCCAGAAAGACCTATGTTCCGACATAGTAAAAACACTTGCTCTACGGATTACGGATCCATTACGGATCACCTCCTGGCGGACCCCAGCGCTAGTGGGAATGCATCCTTACTTTGCAATTGTAAAATAAATTTTGAAAAGTATTTTTATTTGAGTTATTCCGCGTTATTTGCACACAGGCCTAAAAGGCCCCTGGTGCGTGAATATGGGGTAGTCCCAAAAAAAGGTTGTTATACCGAAATGCCTATAACATAAAACAACAACTGGAAATTACTATGTACCTGAGGAATACCTAGAGTTTCAAAATTCTAACTAAAGTAATTTTACAGAAAATATAAAATAAGTAACCTGGCAGGCCTGCGAGGCCCCAGGTATGCGTCTGCCAGCCTTAGCTGGGGTCACCAGGAGGTCAGATCCATTACGGAATCCCGTCCTGGCGGACCCCAGCGCTAGTGGGAATGCATCCTTACTTTGCAATAAACTTTGAAAAGTATTTTTATTTGAGTTATTCCATGACAATTGTAAACAGGCCTAAAAGGCCCCAGGTGCGTGAATGTGTAGATTTCTATGGGTATGCGTTCTAGGGTTAAGCCAATACATGTCTGGGCCCATCTGAACTTTACTAGCGAGCATTTGGATTCTCCAGAAGAGTATTGGGAGAATGTCATATGGTCTGATGAAACGTAAGTAGAACTGTTTGGTAGAAAGAAAACTCATCATGTTTGGAGGAGACAGAATGCTGAGTTGCATCCAAACAACACCATACCTACTGTGAAGCATGGGGGTGGCAACATCATGATTTGGGGCTGTTTCTCTGCAATGGGACCAGGACAACTGATCCATGTACATGAAAGAATGAATGGGGCCATGTATCGTGAGATTTTGAATGCAAACCTCCTTCCATCAGCAAGGGCATTGAAGATGAATCGTGGATGGGTATTTCAGCATGATAATGATCCCAAGCACACCACCAGGGCAATGAAGGAGAGGCTTTGTAAAATGCATATGAAGGTCCTGGAGTGGCCTAGCCATTCTCCAGATCTCAACCCCATAGAAAACCTTTGGATGGATTTGAAAGTCCGTGTTGCCCAGCGACAGGCCAAAAACATCACTGCTCTAGAGGAGATCTGCATGGAGGAATGAGCCAATATACCACCAACAGTGTGTGCAAACCTTGTGAAGACTTACAGAAAACGTTTGACCTCTGTCATTGCTAACAAAGGATATATATAGCAAAATATTGAGATGAACTTTTGTTAATGACCAAATACTTATTTTCCACCATAATTTGCAAAATAAATCTTGCCAAATCAGACAAGGTGATTTTCTGGATTTGTTTTCTCACTTTGACTCTCACAGTTGTGGTCTACCTATGATGTCAATTACTGGCCTCTCATCTTTTTAAGTGGGACAACTTGCACAATTGGTGGCTGACTAAGTACTTTTTTTCCCCACTGTATATTACAAATCTTTTTAACAAGCTAATCACAGTAGCAAAGTAGCTCTACTAATTATTTCTTAAAATATAGAAAAATGCATTTTAGAATATGCATAAAAAGAAAAAAGTAAACATCTGAAGGTAAACACTTTATCTGATACATTCTTTTTATTATTGCTCTTCATAAAGAATTAGATTTTTTTCAGACAGAAGATTAGTGATCCAGCCTGCCCAGGTAGTGGAGTATATTTGCACAAAACTTTAAAAATTTTCTAAAAAGTTGCAAGTCCTAAATCTGTTGAAATATATCTAGAATGATAAACTTCCATTCACTTTTTCTGACCAAAAGGAAAACAGTATTTTTATTATTATTATTTATTATTATTATAGCGCCATTTATTCCATGGCGCTTTACATGTGAGTAGGGGTATACATAATACATACAAGTACAGTAATCTTAAACAATACAAGTCATGACTGGTACAGGATGAGAGAGGACCCTGCCCGTGAGGGCTCACAATCTACAATGGGATGGGTGAGGATACAGTAGGCGAGGGTAGAGCTTGTCGTGCAGCGGTTTGGTGGATCGGTGGTTACTGCAAGTTGTAGGCTTGTCAGAAGAGGTAGGTCTTCAAGTTCTTTTTGAAGGTTTCCATGGTAGGTGAGAGTCTGATACGTTGTGGTAGAGAGTTCCAGAGTAGAGGGGATGCGCGGGAGAAATCTTGCATGCGATTGTGGGAAGAAGAGATAAGAGAGGAGTACAGAAGGAGATCTTGTGAGGATCTGAGGTTTCGCGCAGGTAAGTACTGGGAGACTAGGTCACAGATGTACGGAGGACTCAGGTTGTGGATGGCTTTGTATGTCATGGTTAGGGTTTTGAACTGGAGTCTTTGGGTAACGGGGAGCCAGTGCAGGGATTGACAGAGGGGAGATGCCAGGGAATAGCAGGGGGACAGGTGGATTAGTCGGGCAGCAGAGTTGAGAATAGATTAGAGGGGTGCGAGAGTGTTAGAGGGGAGGCCACAGAGCAGGAGATTGCAGTAGTCAAGGCGGGAGATGATGAGGGCATGGACTAGGGTTTTTGCAGATTCTTGGTTGAGGAATGTACGGATCCGCAAAATATTTTTGAGCTGAAGTCGGCAGGAAGCGGAAAGGGCTTGGATATGTGGTTTGAAAGAGAGATCAGTGTCAAGGATAACCCCGAGGCAGCGAGCTTGTGGGACTGGAGAGAGTGGGCAGCCATTTATTTTAATGGATAGGTCTGTTGGGGGGGTCACGTGAGATGGGCGAAAGATGATTAATTCTGTTTTGTCCATATTAAGTTTTAGAAATCTAGCGGAGAAGAAGGATGAAATAGCAGACAGACATTTAGGGATTCTGTTTAGTAGAGAGGTGATATCTGGTCCAGAGATGTAGATCTGTGTGTCATCAGCATAGAGATGATACTGAAAGCCATGAGACTCTATGAGCTGTCTGAGGCCGAAGGTGTAAACAGAGAAGAGCAGGGGCCCTAGGACTGAACCTTGCGGGACTCCGACAGATAGGGGGCGCAGTGAGGAGGTGGTGTGCGAATGGGAGATGCTGAATGTCCGGTCTGAAAGGTGTGACGCAATCCAAGATAGGGCCAAGCCTGTGATACCAAGAGATGAGAGGGTCTGTAGTAATAGGGAATGGTCCACTGTGTCAAAGGCAGAGGACAGGTCCAGGAGGAGGAGGACAGAGTAGTGTCGCTTGGCCTTGGTGGCTAGTAGGTCATTGGTGACCTTAGTTAGGGCAGTTTCAGTGGAGTGGTGTGGCCGGAAGCTGGATTGCAAGAGGTCAAGGAGGGAGCAAGAGGAGAGGTGGGAGGATAGTTCAAAATGGACGTGTTGTTCCAGTAGTTTTGAGGCATAGGGGAGAAGTGATATAGGGCGATAGCTAGATACAGAGGATGGGTCAAGAGAGGGCTTTTTGAGGATAGGTGTGATTGAGGCATGTTTAAAGCTTGAGGGGAAAACACCAGTTGTTAGTGATAGGTTGAAGAGATGGGTTAGGGTTGGGATGAAGACTGTGGTGAGGTTTGGGATGAAGTGGGATGGGATCGGGTCAAGTGCACAGGTAGTGAGATGTGATCTTGAGCGTAGAGTGGAGAGTCGATCTTCTGTAATGTAATGTAATTTTTAGGCGCAAATTATAAGTTATTTGTCCCAAAATGTTATTACGTTTGGTGCATGACATAAAAACAATGCAAAATGTTGCAAAATACTCCAAATAATTGGACTAAAAGAATAATACACAACCATTATTTAACAGCTTAATCATCTAATTTCAACTTAGCAACTCGCCTACAGTGTGTATTGTAGCATATCCGTACAGCAGGTTCCATAAAGTAAAGGCAATGTAAATAATGGCCTTGTAAGACTCATATGTGGGACAAATCAAGTATTAGTATTCTCCACAGAACCAGAGCTATTTCATAATAGATCTCCCCCATCAAATTAATGCTAATTGATAATAATTAACCAGAGCTGAAAAGTATAGCTCTGCTCTATTTAACACAAATTTACTGAGTCCCTGAGCTTAAATAAATTATGGCAATGTCTATATTAGATAGCTATTAGCTTTTATATAATTGAAATTTGTACGTGAAAGCTTCCAGAGCAGTGAAATGCACTTCCTCAGAGATGGCGACTCAGGAGAAAATAGAAAAAAAATCAAATATTAAAAAAAAAAATTACATAGTTAATAAGTATACATGTAACAGGGGGATAATGGCAAAGTATCAAGAGATTGCAAGTAATGAAATGGCGCCACTAATGCCGAAGATTTGATTGTGCTCCTCAAGGATGTTAGATGGATCTTATCATCAGCTGCATGGAGTTTACAACATTTTATTTTTAGATAAGACCCAAGATTGTACCATAATCCCAAAAACTGAGTCCAAAGATACAGAGCTCAGAACTTTCTAATGAAATTATCTCTGGCTTGGAACCAGACTTTTTAGGACTTAAACAATTTTGAAAAAAAATACTATGCTGCATATAAGTGATTTTCAAGTGATCATATATGAGAGGAAAAATATATATTTGTAACATGTTAGCCAGTAGATAGAAAAATATTAAGATTTCAGCATCCTCAGTAGTTGATAACAAGTTTTCCAGTCTTCTCAGATATATATGACAGGGATATATGTTAGGGAAGTGCCAATGGTAATGGTTCTGAGTGTGAGAAATTAGAAGTGAGACGGAAGTAGAACCACTTCCAGCTGATCTCTAGTAAGTTAAAAAATAAAAGTAAAAATTTTTTTTTAAAAATGTAATAATTTCTCACTTGTCCATTAAAAATAAAGAAAATGATAAAATACATAGTTGGTATCACCTCATCTGTAAAATTCCAATTTATCAAAATATGAAATTAATTAAACCCTGCTATCTGCATCTCAGCATCTCATTGCATTGCAGCCACTGACAAAATGGCTCAGAACTGTAATCTTAAACTTTATTTTCCTTCCTCCTTTTACAAACTACATGGAAGTGAGAGGAGAAGTGACATTAGGCAATGTCAATTTAAAAAAACAAAACAAAAAAAAACATTTAACACAAAAATCTGTTTTAATCATTAGGTCACTTTCTGATGGTAGCATCTGTTTAATGCTTTCCGAACGTGGCTATTTTTCATTTTTAAGCTTTCGTTTTTTTCTCTTCTTCCAACAGCCTGAACTTTTTTATTTTTTAATTTACATAACTGTATAACAGCTTGGTTTTTTTTCTGCACGAGTTGTACTTTAGAATGACATGTTTCATTTTCTCATGTGATGCACTGATTAAAATTCAGAGTGCAGCAAAATTGCAAAAAAGCTGCAATTCCACAATTGTTATTTTTTACAATATTAACTATATGGTGAAAATTACCTGGCAGTGTAATTCTAGCTATAGTCCCATGTCATGATGATGCTGCATCTACGGTGAACCATGTTTGGGGGACATGTGCTCTAGGAAAAACTGTCCTGTTTGCCCTATGTTTTATTTTTTTATATGGGGGCTTGGTTTTTGCTGGACGAGTTGTACTTTTGATTGACACAATTCATTTTATCATATGATGAACTAAAAAATGGGAAAAGATTTCAAGTGCAGTAAAATGACAAAAAAGCTGCAATTCCACCATTGTTTTTTGCTTTTTTATTTAGCATATTAACTGTATAGTAAATCCTGCTAGTATGATTCTCCAGGTTGGGGATACCAAACATGCATAGTATTTATTTTTATTTAAGTTGCAAAAAAAGTACATTTGTAAAAAAATAAGGTTTTCAATTTTTGGTTGATGGGACTATTTGAGGGCTTGTTGTGTTAGGCGCTGGGATTCTCCCACCACATGGGATAGATCCCAAGCATTGTCTGGCATAGCTATCTCCCATACAGGCTCAGCCACTGGGATGACTGCTCAGCACAGATGCTGGTCCCAGCACCTTGCCCAAGCTCATGCTGCATGTGTAGTTGCTGCTGGCTCTCCAGCTAAGCCTATGGTGACCACTGGTATACACATGCAGTGTTGTGCTCTGGAGACGAAGTCCAGATTTCACCCTACTGAGCATGTCCATGATATGGTGTCTTCTCATTGGTGCTTGGACGTCAGCTGCTCTGGTGAGGTGGCAGCTTCTGGACTTGAGCTAAAGTCATAAAAGGCTGTCAATGGCACACGCCTGTGCGCTAGTATCATGCTTATTTGGTGTGTGCGTGCGTGCGTGTGCGCGCGCGCAGGTGAGACCGCTACCACCCTGTATGCATGTGTGCTGCTAATAGCACTGCGAGTGCATTTCTAGACAGGCAGTGTAGAGTGGGAACTCTCACTTGAACCTAACATCTGCACCGGGCGTCCTCAGGTGCGGGCTCAAAAGCCACCGTGTGTCAGTGCAGGATCAATCACCAGCATAGTGGGGGTGAGTTTTAGGGACCCCATTGGAGTTTCTTCCTCTATGCTCTTGTGACATCTAACAGGGCATAGCTGAGAGTGCTCTCAGCTTTTGTACTGCTCTGTGGAGTAACAGAGTCAAGTGCTTTGCACTCAGTTCACACTGAGTGATGTTTAACCCTGGGTTGCGAATGCACCTTATTATAATTTACATTTGCTGCGTTCCGCCAATCCTAACATGTTGTTTATGCCGAGTGGATGTTTTTATTGATACCATTTTTAGGTACATATGATGCTTTGATCCCCTTTTGTGCATTGTTTGGGCAGACAAAACACTGTAATTCTGGCATTTAGAATTTTTTTCTCATTACACCATTTACCAAACCAATAAAGTAAATTTATATTTTTACAGATCTTATTTTTACAGACATATTGAGTCCACATATGTGCGTGTTTATTATTTCTCCATTATTTTTCTATTTTTAATGGGAAGAAAGATGTTAATTGAATTTATATTATTTAAAACATTTTTTCCACATTTCATTGTAATGTTAGTCCCCCTGGGGGGATTTGAACCTGTGATCATCTCATTGCTTGTGCTACAGCTCCATCAAAAATTAAGAGACCACTTTCAAATGTTCAGTTTGTCTAATTTTTCTCTTTATACTTTATTCCGACAACATGTCTCCAAATTTCCAAGCAATACATTTTGCTTTTTTTTCTGAAAAGGAGAAATGGTCAAAATTAAAAAAAAAATACAGTGCTTACAGACCTCAAATAATGCAAAGAAAACAAATTCATAATCATTTAGAAGCAACAAAACTAATGTTTTAACTCAGGAAGAGTTCAGAAATCAATATTTTGTGGAATAGCCATGATTTTTAATCACAGCTTTCATGTGTCTTGGCATGCTTTCCACCAGTCTTTCACACTGCTAGTGGCCCAAAAATGTAAGCAGTTCTTCTTTGATGACTTGTGACTATCCATCATCCTCTTGATTACATTCCTGAGGTTTTCAATGGAATTCAGGTCTGGAGAATGGGCTGCCCATGACAGGGTTTTGATAATAATAATAAATTTTATTTCTATAGCGCCGACATATTCCGCAGCACTTTACAATTCGGAGGGGATTTGTACGGGGGATTAGACAATAGACATTACAGCATAACAATAATCACATAGATCATAACAGATACCAAGAGGAATGCTCGCAAGCTTACAATCTAGGAATGTGGTGTTCTCTTAATTTTTGCCAGAGCTGTATATAGAGCAATAACCCTGTATTGCTGTATACACAGTAGCAAAACAAATAGTCTTCTATGAACACCAGCAAAGAGCTGACAATCACAGGAGGACTGTCATGACAGGCACAGGGGTCTTCAACAGACGTTCTGTAAATTTCGCCATCAAACATTGATAGCGTAATTCAATAGGTTAACAGCAGCGGGAATACGGTGCAAATACTAAAGCCACTACTAAAGAAAAAACTACTCCTGAAAAGAGGAGAAAAAAAAGTTACATTTTTACATATTTCTTACAGGTTTCCTTACAAACTAATATTCTCTATTGTTCATCTGTCCTATGTTCTGTCTTCAATAATAACTTTAAAGGTAACAATATTAGTAAAAGTGGATTTTTTTACTTTAGTGATACATTCAAAATTATAAGCACATATTAAAAAGATTGAAGAGAAGTAAATCTCTGAACCAATAAAAATGTAAGAGTGCAATAATAGCTAATGGCAGAATAGAAATCACGATTAGGAAAGTTGCAGCATCTTGTTTTGTGTGTGGAATATAAAGGTCAGTGCCCGCTGTAGTCACTGGGCACATCTATATCACTGCTATACTTCTAACTCAGCTTTCCTGCCATAATGAGTCCTCAGAGATCATGATAACAAAAAATAGACCTCATCAATTTCTCTAATGACTCCTTGGGAATAGACCCTGTTGCATTTAGGACATTTTAACAACATTTCCATTTGTGAGCTGCCAAGGCCCCCGCGGAGGCAATTTATGGGCTCCTTCATAAAGAAAAATGAAGTTGCATCTCAAGGACGGGTCTGGTTGTTGTATCAAAGGTATTTTGCTCATTACACATGAAAATTAAAAGTACGGAAATTATTCTAGTTAATATTAGGCTCATTATTAAAGAATGATCTGCTTTACTCATCAATGAGCATTTTCCCATAACTTATGTGATGATGACAATAATAATACTATTAATAGTAAAGGGGTTGTCTCGTCTTATTAATTTGGTAAGATTGTAAAGTGCTTATAAAACAAGTACATTGCAATTTACCTCTTATTAAAAATCCTCTCCATCTCAAAAGCAGAGGGATTTGTATATCTACTGTGTACTGCTCGTTTTCTAGGTTGCCATCCACCTCTTCAGCTTCTCAGAGGTGGCTGGTTTCTTAGACAATGGATTTGCATGTTCTGTGCTTTAGAAATTTCAAGCATTGCTCTGAGGTTGGCTGGATCACTGTTTCCTGCAAGCTACAAAGCTTGTTTCTTGTCAATCTTCTAGCATGCACCTCACTTGGCAAGCAGGAAGCCAAAGATTGAGGAGCAGTGCGTGCCTGGTGAAAGAGAATGGTATTCTGTAGTTTTGGAGTGTTTTTGTCTACTGTATTCTAATTCTGTGAAACCATACAAGTCTAAAATGTTACATATAACTTGGAATGGATTAATTTCTACTCATGTCTCAAGGAAAAATTTTGTGTGGTGGACTCTATCCTTTTGTGTAAAGAAGAAAAATTGTTAAAAAAATGATACACATATACTTTATTAGAAAGCAAGACTACAAAGTCTCAAAACCAAAATAATGCCGATTCAACAGTTACCGTGCAGTAAAGAATCAACAATACTTTGCCGTTTCCAACTAATACTTCAATACTGTACTCTAGTAACAATGCTACAAAGAAAAAATGGAGGAAAATGCAGGTATGCCCTTCCAATAAAACCAGTAAATTTATTTGGATATCCATAAAAAACATTTATTGCACCCTTATTTCTTTGTGTTTTGCTGTGCTACACCTGCAGCATTCGGCACCTTCCTTCCCAGTGCATCTCATCTTCCAAGAGGCGTGGTGGCTCCAAAACTCTAACAGCCTAACTTCCTTTAGTCCATGTCCAATATCATAGATTTATAGCATTTACATAGCAGTTCTACACACAGCTCTATTTTACGCTGTCTAGCAGTGTCTACATAATAACAATATAAAAGGTTTAAATAACAGCTTCATCATTTACTGCCCATATAAAATTGCCATAAAATGAAAAAGTACCAGCACATATGGGGCTATAACCAAATCCCATAGAATGCCACTCTAATAACAATGCAGTCATTCCTCCAGAATTATTAAAATGTCTCAATATTGGATATTTAATAAGCTTTTTGAGCCCGGTTTTTGCAGAAAAAAAGTCACATATTTTGGTGACTTTTTTCTTTAACTTTTTTCAGTTTTATGCCACTCTCACCTCTCTCCAAAAGGGACAGAGCTAACTACAGTCAGATAGACCTTTTAGGGTATGTGCGCACGTTGTGGACTTGCTTTTGTAAAATTCTGCGCGAATTCTGCCTCTCTGGGCAGAAAACGCAGTTGAAATTCCGCGCGGTTTTTGATGCGGATTGCATGCAGTTTGTATGCGATTTTGTAAGCTAAACAAAGATATATTATTTAACAAAAAAGAGAATTGTGATGTCGATTCCTTGTCCACCCTCTTCTTTTTCATTCTCCATTGAAGATCATAATATCATTGCATACCATGTTCAAATATAATGTTTACCCACACAAAACAAATATAAGTGAATATATATATATAAATATATATATATATATATATATATATACACTTCTCAAAAAAATAAAGGGAACACTTAAACAACAGGATATAACTCCAAGTAAATCAACCTTCTGTGAAATCAAACTGTCCACTTAAGAAGCAACACTGATTGACAATCAATTTCACATGCTGTTGTGCAAATGGAATAGACAACAGATGGAAATTATTGGCAATTATCAAGACACCCTCAGTAAAGGAGTGGTTCTGCAGGTGGGGACCACAGACCACATCTCAGTACCAATGCTTTTTGGCTGATGTTTTGGTCACTTTTGAATGTTGGTTGTGTTTTCACACTTGTGGTAGCATGAGACGGACTCTACAACCCACACAAGTGGCTCAGGTAGTGCAGCTCATCCAGGATGGCATATCAATGCGAGCTGTGGCAAGAAGGTTTGCTGTGTCTGTCAGCGTAGTGTCCAGAGGCTGGAGGTGCTACCAGGTGACAGACCAGTACACCAGGAGATGTGGAGGGGGCCATAGGAGGGCAACAACCCAGCAGCAGGACTGCTACTTCAGCCTTTGTGCAAGGAGAAACAGAGCCCTGCAAAATGACCTCCAGCAGGCCACAAATGTGCAAGTGCTGCACAAACGGTTAGAAACCGACTCCATGAGGATAGTCTGAAAGCCTGATGTCCACAGATGGGGGTTGTGCTAACAGCCTAACACCGTGCAGGACGCTTGGCATTTGCCACAGAACACTGTTGTGAGTTCATTTTCCCCTTCACCATTGAGGTCTGATGAACTCCCTCTTCTGGTGAAGGAAGGTAGTGAGGCTGATTACCAAGCACCTGAGCAGGATGATGATGACTGGGTGACTGGAATTGCTGACTAGATATAAGGCAGTCGACGCCCTTCTGCCTTGCTGGTGATTTCTCAGAGGGATTCTAGGAGACCAGTCTGATCCCTGCTCCTCAAAAGCTAAGTTTTCTGCTCTGCTTTTTGCATTTGTGTTTTGGTTTTGTTTTGCCTTGTTTTTCTGGATTTCTGCCATTCCCTGCTGGGGTGAGCTGAATTCCTTTTTGCTCTGTCTTCAGAAAATACCTTAGTACTGATATAGTCTTTTTGAAGCCTAGAGTCTCCAGGGCTTTTTTCCCTATCAGTCTGTTGGCTCTTGTTTTGATAGGGTTTTGGCAGATTGCAGACAGCAGCTTTTCTATCCTGTCCTATTTAGTTAGCTTGGACCCCATCATTTGCTCAGCCTATCTTTCTATCTGTGTGAGTGTGTTTCATCTTGCTTCACCGTCATTATATGTTGGGGGCTGCCTATTGCTTTGGGGTCTGCTCTGGGGCAGTTTAGATTTCCCTTTCTGTCTTTAGGCTATTTAGTTCTCCGGCTGTGATCGAGGGGTCTAGGGCACCGTAGGAACCCCCCCACGGCTACTGCTAGTTGTTGTTGATAGGTTCAGGGGTCTGCAATCCGATAGCTGCCAACATCTCTGGTTTTCTGGACTTGGCTATTATTTCTGTTTTTGCCTCCTACGGTGACTCATTCATAACAGAACACCATGATTGGCAAATTCACCACTGGCGCCCTGTGCTCTTCACAGATGAAAGCAGGTTCACACTGAGCACATGTGACAGACATGACAGAGTCTGGAGATGCCATGGAGAGTGATCTGCTGGCTGCAACATCCTTCAGCATGACCGGTTTGGCAGTGGGTAAGTAATGGTGTAGGGTGGCATTTCATTGGAGGGCCACACGGTGTTGGGCTGTTAGCACAACCCCCATCTGTGGACGTCGGGCTCTCAGACCATCCTCATGGAGTCAGTTTCTAACCGTTTATGCAGACACATGCACATTTGTGGCCTGCTGGTGGTCATTTTGCAGGGCTCTGGAAGTGCTCCTCCTGTTCCTCCTTGCACAAACACTGAGGTAGCGGTCCTGCTGCTGGGTTGTTGCCTTGATACGGCCTCCTCCATATCTCCTGGTGTACTGGTCTGTCTCCTGGTAGCGCCTCCAGCCTCTGGACACTACGCCGACAGACGCAGCAAACCTTCTTGCCACAGCTCGCATTGATGTGCCATAGTGAATGAACTGCACTACCTGAGCCACTTGTGTGGGTTGTAGAGTCCGTATCATGCTACCACAAGTGTGAAAGCACAACCAACTTTCAAAAGTGACCAAAACATCAGCCAGAAAGCATTGGTACTGAGATGTGGTTCGTGGTCCCCACCTGCAGAACCACTCCTATATTGAGGGTGTCTTGATAATTGACAATAATTTCCATCTGTTGTCTATTACATTTGCACAACAGCATGTGGAATTGATTGTTAGTCAGATTTGCTTCCTAAGAGGACAGTTTGATTTCACAGAAGTTTGATTTACTTGGAGTTATATTCTGTTGTTTAAGTGTTCCCTTTATTTTTTGAGCAGTATATATATATATATATATATATATATATATATATACATATATTTATATGTATCATCATATATCATATGTGACATCAAGCCCACGGATTAGTAATGGAGAGGCGTCTATAAGACACCCATCTATTACTAATCCTATAGTTGGATGGTAAATAAACACACAGCCAAAATAAAGTTCTTTATTTGAAATAATCACACAGACTCCTTTATTGAATCTTAACCCCTTTACCCCCAAGGGCGGTTTGCATGCTAATGCCCGGGCCAATTTTTACAATTCTGATCATTGTCCCTTTATGAGGTAATAACTCTGAAATTCTTCCATGGATCCCAGTGATTCTGACATTGTTTTTATGTGACATATTGTACTTCATAACAGTGGTAAAATTTCGTTCACATAATTGCGTTTATTTGTGAAAAAAACAGAAATTTGGAAAAAATTTTGAACATTTCGCAATTTTCCAACTTTGAATTTTTATGCTTTTAAATCACAGAGATATGGCACTCAAAAACTTAATAAGTAACATTTCCAACATGTTTACTTTACATCATCACAATTTGGGAACCAAATTTTTTTTTTGCTAGGAAGTTATAAGGGTTAAAAGTTGACCAGCGATTTCTCATTTTTACAACACCAATTTATTTTTAGGAACCACATCACATTTGAAGTCACTTTGAGGGGTCTAAATGATAGAAAAAACCCAAAAGTGACACCATTCTAAAAACTGCACCCCTCAAGGTGCTCAAAACCAGATTCAAGAAGTTTATTAACCCTTCAGGTGCTTCACAGGAATTTTTTGAATGTTTAAAAAAAATGAACATTTAACTTTTTTCACCAAAAAAATTACTTCATGTTCAATTTTTTATTTTACCAAGGGCAACAGGAGAAATTAAACTGGAAAAGTTATTGTGCAATTTGTCCTGAATACGCCGATACCTGATATGTGGGGGGGAACCACTGTTTGGGCGCATGGCAGAGCTCGGAAGGAAAGGAGCGCAGTTTGACTTTTTCACTGCAAAATTGGCTGGAATTCAGATCGGATGCCATGTCATGTTTGGAGAGCCCCTGATGTGCCTAAACAGTAGAAACCCCCCACAAGTGACCCGAGTTTAGAAACTAGACCCCCCAAGGAACTTATCTAGATATGTGGTGAGCACTTTGAACCCCCAAGGGCTTCACAGACATTTATAACGTACAGCCGTACAATTAAAAAATCATATTTTTTCCACAAAAATGATCTTTTCACCCCCAATTTTTATTTTCCCAATAGTAACAGGACCCCAAAAGTTATTGTGCAATTTGTCCTGAGGACACTGATACCCCATATGTGGGGTTAAACCATTATTTGAGCGCATGGCAGAGCTCGGAAGGGAAGCAGCGCCATTTGACTTTTTTGGCTGGAATTGAGATCGGACGCCACGTAGCATTTGGAAAGCCCCTGATGTGCCAAAACAGTGGAATCCCCCCAATTCTAACTCCAACCCTAACCCCAACACACCCCTAGCCCTATCCCTAACCCTAATGGGAAAATGTAAACAAATACGGTACATTTTTTTTATTTTATTATTTTTCCCTAACTAAGGGGGTGATAACGGGGGGTTTGATTTACTATTTATGGCGCGTTTTTATGTTTTCCAGCTGTCGCAGGCTAAAAGATGCTTTTTATTGAAAAAATAGTTTATGCATCACCACATTTTGAGAGCTATAATTTTTCCATATTTTGACCCACCGAGTCATGTGAGGTCTTATTTTTTTGCGGGACGAGTTGACGTTTTTATTGATACCATTCTCAGGCACGTGACATTTTTTGATCGCTTTTTATTCCGATTTTTGGGACGCAGAATGAACAAAAACCAGCGTTTCATGAATTTCTTTTGGGGGGTGCGTTTACACCGTTCCGCGTGTGGTAAAATTGATAAAGCCCTTTTATTCTTTGGGTCAGTATGGTTACAGCGATACCTCATTTAGGTTGTTTTTTATGTTTTGGCGCTTTTATGCAATGAAAACAATTTTATATAAAAAATTATTTTTGCATCACTTTATTCTGCGAGCTATAACTTTTTAATTTTTTCGCTGATGATGCTGTGTGGTGGCTCATTTTTTGCGGGATAAGATGACGTTTTCAGCGGTACCATGCTTATTTATATCCGTTTTTATGATCACGCGTTATTGCACTTTTTGTTCGGCAGTATGATGATAAAGCTTTATTTTTTGCTTCGTTTTTTTTTTTTTTTTTTTTTTTTTTTTTTTTTAAGCGGTTCAATAAAGGGGTTAACTAATGGGAAAGTTTTATAGGGCAGGTCGTTACGGACGCGGTGATACCAAATATGTGTACTTTTATTGTTTTTTTATTTTCAAAAAATGAATTTATTAGGGAATATTTTTTTTTTAAATTTATTTAGCGATTTTTTTTATAAATTATTTTTACACTTTTTTTTTTTTTTTTTAACTTTATTACATTGTCCCAGGGGGGACATCACTGTCAACCTTTTTTACAATTGCGGTTTGGCTGCAGATTTGACTGACTCATTGTAAGTCAATGGGTGCCGAAACGCTGCAGATCCACAAAAAGAATTGACATGCTGTGGAAAATAAAACGGTGTGAATCAGGACGGAATTTTCCGCAGCATGTGAACACCAATTCTGGATTCCTATTGATTAACATTGCTTGAGCAATCCTTTGCGGATTTGGGGCAATTCTGCACAGAAAAAACGCTGCGGATCGGCAATAAATCTTCAACGTGTGCACATACCCTTAAAATTCACACCAGCAATTGGTAGTTATTAACACATTGACTACAGCATGTACAACAGATGCTCAGCATTTAATCCATGATCTTTCAAAGCGTTTTCATTGTACAGTAAATCTATTCTAAAACACTTTAATAAGTTGCTACATTTTTGCACCATTTAAGGTTGCCTCATTTTGAATGGTTGAATCACTATTATTCTGGTTTTGTGACTATTTGTATGCTTATTTTTCTAATATTGTAAATGTACTTTTTACGTCATGAGTAGCATTTTCTTTTTTTTTGCAATTTATCTTTTTTTTTCTTTACGAAAAAGCAATAAAGGGACCCCCACGAAAAATTTGGCATTTTCGTGCTTTGTTTCACACAGCTCTGACAATATTGTTAGAGCTGGGCCAGGGCAGGGGCATGATGCCAGAATTCGTCTACTTAATGATGAGCTGCAACGTAACTGAAATCTTCAATCCCTGACAGGATTAAGGCTTGTTGTGAGGCACACAGAACTCACTTTTCAGATGCACCTGATTCAGGTGAATGCCTCTTAGTGACTCCAGCTTACCCCCTCATCAAGAGTGATGTGAGCAAGACTAACCTTGATGAATCAGGACCTTAGTGTCCATTTTTCAAAATTAATGCTGTACCGCTTTAATGTGGAGAGACTTTCTGCTACTACAGTGTGATTCCCCCGGCAGTCCATTTTAATGTTCAAGGTACAAGAAAGAGAGAGATTTTCTAGCTCCAAAAATCAGGTCTTCATTGTTTTTAATGGGGTTCTGGTTCAAGTTCGGGTACAGTTCTGATACCCAAACCGAACTTTGGACTAAAGTTCGGTTGGGTACCAGAACCCAAACTTCGAAGGGTCCACTCATCCCTAGTCACAATATGTCATGCAGACACTAATTAACAACATGTTTTTTTCTTGTAAATTGTACCTGTCCATTTAATAGATTGACAGAATAATTTCCTGTAGATTGAATCCTAACCAGTGAGAATATTTATATTCGTGCACATCGTACACCATAACTTCCACTACACAGGGATTCTGAACTCTGCTGAACTCAAAGAGCTAATTTGCTGCTGCTAGGACTATCTGAGTATGTGGCTGCAGGTAATTAATACTGTAGTAGTGCTGTGTATTACACAGGGGACAGAAAGCCACTAATGTGTGCATATATATAATCTCAGAAGATATCATTTGTAATAATATTTGTACAGTCAAAGGGATATCTGCAGTGAAAAATGGATCTTGTTTCAATGAAGTAGTGTCATAATTGCTGTTATTAGTTATTAGTAATGCTTTACGTTTGGTCAAGGTACTTGGTGTCTGAGTCTAAATCAGGATTGTAAATCTGTTTATTGTAGAAATCAGTGAGGATTGTGACCATTGTTACATGATTAGAATAGATTATTGTCTCTGTATACAAGTGCATTGTAGCTTAGCCGTCATGTATTTACGACTGCAGTTGATAAATTATAGATTAGTTATAGTAGAGACCCTATTTAAAGTGTATTCCAGAAATCCAAACACGGTACAGATAGACTCGAAAATGCAAGTCTGAGGCACTGTGTTTGGTTTTTTGGAATACGATTAAGTCGCATCGGCTGAAATTAGTATGGTAGTGATATTCATGATATGCAAAGGTTTATTTAGATGTAATATTGGCATTTTGATGGAGTTACAGAAGTTTTACACAGTTTTTGCTTTATGTGAAATGGAGCACTAGAATCTTCTTTTAGTGTATATATAAATAGGGAGTCTCGAAAGAGAGAGAGAGAAAGAGAGAGTGAGAGAGAGATTTTTTTACAGCTCCAAAGTTCAAGTCCCCATTGATTTCTTTGGGATTCAGGTTCAAGTTTGGGTACAGTTCTGGTCCATAAAGAGGCATTAAAGTTCGATCGAGTACCAGAACCCGAACTTCCATGGGTCCAATCATCCCTACTTGTCAGTCAGCTAGGAGGCTGGACAGTCTGGTGTTAGAAAAAAGACCTTTTAATTATGGTCAGTCTATCAGAGTATCAGAGTTTGAGAGGTGTTGGAGCTGTGAATGTGAAGCACGCTGAGCTTGGTGCGGAATCTCATGTGCTGCCTCGGAGAGATTCTGGCATTGTTTAGCCTGCAGTGAGAAGGACTGAATCCTGTAGGGTGAACCCCTCTGAAAGTCATTAGCTGCTGGTTCATTAACTGTTTATTTGCTGTTATAACATTGTGCCCAGAAGAGAATGCTTTGTTTTAAATCCCCTGAAGTTTTATAAAAGCAATAAAACTGCAAGTTTGGACCTGACCACATTGCCTGTAAAAGCGCTACCTAATCCCTACCTGAGAACCTGAGTCCCTACAATATATATATATAGTTGTGCAATTGAGAAATTGTCATATTGCAGGAGCCAACAGGAAGTCAAAGCAGGAGTCAATGCAAAAAAAAAATTGGTGCAAAGAGCAGCTGTCATGGCAGTCATACCATAATCATGTATTAGATGTCATGTACACAAGATTACAGCACAGGTGCTATCTACTCAAGCTAATTTTGTACTCCAAAAGTCAAATGCTGCTCCTTCCCTTTCGAGTCCTGGTGTTCCCAAACAGTACTTTTCCCCCACATATGGAGTATCAATGGCTGTGATGGGCCAGAGCACCACGTGACCCAACCTGCATAAATGCAAGATCAAGTGCTATGCTGCAATTCTATTCTCAGACTGGTGCAGAGTGCGTTAACAGATAAGTGATGAGTACACTAAGAGTGTAATAACCTTCTATACACTTTATCTTCTCTACTGTGCACTTTTTGGGGATGCAAAAAATTAGGAAAGCATCAAATTGGGGACATTGATGTGGCCATGGTGGTGGTGTAGCTGCTGCAAGGAGAGGATGTGGTCATTCTGTGCCTGTGTAGTGCCCCTGAGGGTCCAGTTGGCACAGAGGTACTGCACCTCACCCAGAGGTGTGGTATCCCACAACCAGGTAAGGTGAGTGCACCTGACCAGATTCCAACACCCACATCCCACACACCAGTAGTGTAGCAGAGCACCCTTTATGGCTCCCTGCTTGGAATACGAAGAGTGCTGAGAGGTGGGCGGAGCTTAGCTAAGGGGGGAGCAGGATAGAAAGTGAGATCAGATTCCCTCTGAGGGAGGGAAAGAGAAGGACGTGTCTGCAGCAGCTCTAGAGATTAGAGGCTGCTGGACGGATTGGATTACAAAGGAAGCTCCCTAGGAAAGAAGGTTCTTCTGGGACACGGCTGGAGCAAACTCCCCGTGGGTCCCTTATCCACGCTGTCTACAGGTCAGGTGGAGGGAGAGACTGGTCACAAAGGGAACGGCTCCTAGCCTAGATCGCATTCTTCAGGGTGTCAATAGCAAGCCGACAGCTTTGGTTACTTTATGGACCATCGCCCCTACCACAGTTAGTCCGACTGGAAAGGTGGCTATATAGAATCACAGAAACGGTGAGGCATTGTCTGAACAGGATTTGCAGCTGCTGGCCCAGAACGACAACTATTAAGTGCTGGAGTGGAAGGAAGGAGTTAAAACAGCAAATTGTTTGGTAACGGCCAGGAAAGGCACACACTGACAGGGAAAGCTGGAAAGGTGCATTTCATCTTATTTGGAAGTTGGCTGGAGAGGATGTGGTCATTCTTTGCCTGTGTAGTGCCCCTGAGGGTCCAGTTGGCACAGAGGTACTGCACCTCACCCAGAGGTGTGGTATCCCACAACCAGGTAAGGTGAGTGCACCTGACCAGATTCCAACACCCACATCCCACACACCAGTAGTGTAGCAGAGCACCCTTTATGGCTCCCTGCTTGGAATACGAAGAGTGCTGAGAGGTGGGCGGAGCTTAGCTAAGGGGGGAGCAGGATAGAAAGTGAGATCAGATTCCCTCTGAGGGAGGGAAAGAGAAGGACGTGTCTGCAGCAGCTCTAGAGATTAGAGGCTGCTGGACGGATTGGATTACAAAGGAAGCTCCCTAGGAAAGAAGGTTCTTCTGGGACACGGCTGGAGCAAACTCCCCGTGGGTCCCTTATCCACGCTGTCTACAGGTCAGGTGGAGGGAGAGACTGGTCACAAAGGGAACGGCTCCTAGCCTAGATCGCATTCTTCAGGGTGTCAATAGCAAGCCGACAGCTTTGGTTACTTTATGGACCATCGCCCCTACCACAGTTAGTCCGACTGGAAAGGTGGCTATATAGAATCACAGAAACGGTGAGGCATTGTCTGAACAGGATTTGCAGCTGCTGGCCCAGAACGACAACTATTAAGTGCTGGAGTGGAAGGAAGGAGTTAAAACAGCAAATTGTTTGGTAACGGCCAGGAAAGGCACACACTGACAGGGAAAGCTGGAAAGGTGCATTTCATCTTATTTGGAAGTTGGCTGGACCCCTTACCTGGAGGGCGCAGCACTGAAGCGGGCATCTGTATCGCAAATAGAACTGTGAGTAAAGCCCATTGAACTACATGCAATTGTGTCTTCCACATTCTTTCTGCGCCTCTCGTCCAGCATTGCTACATTCTTCTCTCCACACTACCATACCAGCTACCAACTCATCTCTACTGCACTGGGACTACAGCTCTACCTGTGGAGAGCTTCTACATCTCAGTTGCACTACAACATCTGTCCAAGAGAAGCAACACTGCTGCGCTGGTCAATCTGACCAGAAACCACAGGTGGCATCATGAATCACTACATAAACTCTATCCCCATTCAATTCTACCCCTTTTACATGACCGCCTGAGGCCACGGACCGGGTCACTGCCACTGTGACATTTCCCATTGAAGTTAACAGGCCCGGTGCTGAGTATCCCATGGCCTCTGGGGCGCGTCACTTGCTGTTCAGCCAAATGAAACACCTTCCTCTGGTGCACGCAGGCAACAGGATGTTATGTGTAATTTTATAGGCCTGAGTATGGTTTGATGACTGGTGAGGCCAGAACATGTTGAAGCGGTTTTATATTGAATGGCTTAGTGTGCCTCCAGTTCCTTCGCATTGGCGGTCACCTGGTTCACTGCAAAAGTTGGCCCCTGTGGACCATGGGCATCTGACTTCCATGTCACCCCCTTGAAAATGAGCCAATCATTCTGCTTCCTAAGTCATGCAGCAGTCACTTCTGCTTTTTGATAACTCTGCTGGCTGTGGTTCCCTTTGATATACACCTGGCCCTGAACCAGAAGTGGAAGAGATTGAGTGCACTGATGCTCAACCACTTGCTCAGTTTAAGGATGAGTATGTGGGAGGGCTAATGCACACGGTCAGTGGACCAATGCAGCACATCACTGATGACGATGACGAAACACAGGTGCCAATTACTGCGTCTTTCTGCAGTTTCCAGACAGGCAAAGGGGACAGTAGTCAGGAGTTGGTGTAAGGTGATGTGGAGGATGATGAGGTTCTAAACCCCACATGGAGTGAAGATCATTCATGTGACATGCGCAGTTCAGATTAAGAGGACGTAGTCACACTGCCCCAGCTGCACAGCAAAAGGGAGCAGGATTCAAAAATACAGCGCAGCCCCTAGCCAAGCAAGTTAGGTGTTACTGACCACTCCGCCAACAAACTGAGCACATGAAAGCAATCTCAAAAGAGATCCCTGGCATGGTATTTCTTCAGGCAATGGGCTGATGACAAGAGATGGGTGGTTTGCACTCTGTGCCATCAGAGCCTGAAGTGAAGCACAAATGATCTGAACCTGAGCACCATCTGCATGATGAGGTATCTGAATTCTAATCATGAGCTGCAGTGGATAACACATCTGAAAAACAAGGAAAGGTCTGAGGCTCCTCCTGCTCCCTCTTCTGCTGTGGTCTCCGTCTCTTCCTCCCGGTCCCAATAAACAGGGCCACTTGACTCACGGCAAAGAGAGGTTGTGACCGCACATCACCATCAGCAGTGTCACAGATCATATCCATACTGTTCAAGGAAAGCATTCAGTTGTCCATCGCCAAAACACTAGAGAGAAGGAGAAAGTACCACTCTACCCACCCACGAGTTCTGGTCCTGAATGACAGCATTTCAAAATTACTGGCCTTTGAAATTCTGCCATTCCGGCTAGTGAAGATGGACAATTTAAAGAAACTGATGGCGGTGGCTGTCTCACAGTACATGCTTTCCAGCTGCCACTACTTTTCCAGGCGAGACATCCCTGTAAAGCACACGCATACTGTGAACAAAATCAGGTGTGCACTGTGTAACTTCATCAGTGGAAAGGTCCACATAACCATTGATATGTGGACCAGTAAGCATGGACAGGGATGTTTATTCTCCCTAACTGTCCACTGGGTAAATATAGTGGCAGCTGGGCCTGAGGCGTAAGGCGTTTTGGCGCATGTCCTATGACCACTATAAATTGCTGAACGCTTCTTTGTACATGTTTTGTCATCCACCTTTTCTGCTTCCTCCACCACCTCCTCATCCAGTCAGTGAAACACCTGCACCATCAACTTCATCACAGCCAGGCTGAAGAAGTCAGCAGTGCTGTTTTGAAACTCATTCCACATCTCGCATGAGCTTTGGATAGGGATCAAACAACAGACCAGTGAATGGTTGTTGCCACTGAACCTCAAGTCCGACATGGCAGTGTGTGATAACGGGCAAAATTTCATAGCAAGGCCGAGCCGTTTTGATGCACATGTACATGTACCAAATTTGTTCTGAGTTTCCTTAAAAAACTGCTGAAAGTGCGGGTCCTCTGTGTGTGTGTTCATCATTCTCACCCTGCTGCTGCTCACCTGTCTGCACTGCAGCATCACTTTTGCCTTCCCACTCATCGCCTGAAATGCAACCTACCCACAACGTGGAACTCCACTTTGCATATGCTGGAGACTATGCGAGTATCAGCAGGTAGTAGTGGAGTTTCAGCAGCAACACGTACGGGTGGGTCGTTCTGAGGAGAAACACCACTTCACCAACGAGTAGGCCTCCATGTGGGACGTGTGTGCTGTCTAGTGCAGCTTCAAGTACTCCATCAACATGACCAGTGCTGATGATGCAATCATCAGCATTACTATCCCACTTCTATGCCTACTTGAAAAAATGCTTCATGATGGATGAGGTTTGCAACATCACAGCGGGCGCTCAGTGGAAGAACAAGAGGAAGCCACCAACACAGCTGGGGCACCAGCACCACAACAGAAGGGAGGGTTAATGTGGGCAAAATGAAGAAATCCTTCCTCAGCACACAACAACACCGGCACCACCATCCGATATTGTCATTATTAGTAGAAGGTAGCACTTAAACAACATGGTGGAAGAGTTCGTATCTACACGTTTCCATGTACTGAGTCATAGGTCTGCTGACCCATTTAACTTCTTGGTCTCCAAATTGGACACATGGCCTGAGCTTGCCCTTTATGCTTTGGAGGGTCTCACCTGCCCTGCAGTAAGTGTACTGTCGAAATGTGTGTTTAGCACAGCAGGGGGTGTAATTAGACATGTAAATCCACCTGTCCGCAGCCATTGTGGGCAAGCTAGCATTATTTAGAATAAACCATGCATAAATCCCACAGGACTTGTACCTTTGACTGACTAGTGCATCAGTCACACCCATCTATTGTTATACTTTATAACAGTTTGTTTGTTCTACTTGCCATTCCCTATGTTTTGGTGTCTCTCCAAATGTAATAAAAGTTAAATAAAGAACAGTTTTGGCAACCTCTTTCCCCTCTTCCACCTGCACAGCCACATCCAACTCCACCTCCTCTTCAACCTCATCCTCCACTTGGACGTCCTCCTCCTGGTTCAAATAAACATTAGGTTTGCCAAAGCACATGATCAGTAAGGAATAGGGATAGGAAATGTGGCAATGATGGGTAGGGACTGCAGGAACGATTGATAGGGGCACATCCAGGGTGAGTGCTATGTAAGTCCATGGCATATCATAGTTGTCTTTACCACAGCCTATAGTACGTGCTCCCATATTGCGCTGCTGGCTCTACTGCACTCTTTTCTTCCACCAGTAGGATATATGTTTTCTTTTCTTCCTTCATGAAGCTGAAATCTGAGAAGAGATCGGAGATTCCCTCCACATAGTATTTACCATTCAGTCAAGTCACATTCTTTGAGTTCTCCAGGTACATGTGTAAGGAGAAGACCCGGACCAGGCCTACCTACTCCGTGACAAATCCAGAACTGTTGGGGCTGTCACCCAGATTTTACAGGGGACAGCTTAAAGCCCCAGACTGACCTCTGCCCCTCTGCACAGTGTGTGGTAAATAAGTTAGTTGCCGTGGGAACGTGCATCGTGCAGGAGGGCAGTGTCAGGGCTTCTGCGGGGGGACCAACTGCCAGATCGGGAAAAAACCAGCAGAGGCTAAAAGCTGTTAACAGAGACTGCCAACAACGATGTACCTGGTCCCCACTGACATCGCTGACTGTGAGTGACAGGATGCCCAGTCAGGACATAAGCCTGCACACGCTCCCATGGGAGAATTGGGACACAAGCTGTGAGGGGTTTCCCTTTGTACCTGAATCGAGTTGCTCGTTGTCCCTGTACGCTGACAGGGGGAAAGACTGTGCTCTGTCCGGCTCATCGTTTCCTTACACACCGATCACCGACCGGACCACAAGGAATCACCATCACCTCCAGGAGCCAAGACGTAATCTTTTCCAGGACTACACCGGACCATGAGGAATCACCGCCGCTACCAGGATCCAGGACGTCATCTTTTCCAGAACCATACTGGACCCCTTATGCGCCACTGGTTTGGCACCTACGTCCACATCCTGAACTAACCACATTCTGAAGTCGTCAGACTGATAAATTTGCTATCCTTGAGCTTCCTACTCTATGCTTCCCCTGAGTTATGTCCCCTGTGTTCCTTTATACTGTTTTATCTGTTTTCTCCCTGCGGGGAGTATACCTTTTAAATTTATCCCCCCCCGTTAACTCTTGCTCTGCCTCCGACCCGTTACTGCATCTTCCTACCTGCTCACACTTGCACATCAACATCCTCCTGAAGATTTCGCTCTTCTTGTGTATGGTGTTTAGAAAAAGCTTTATGACAGACTTGAGGATAACTGTCCATTCCAAGCACAGATCTTCCCAGTAATAAAACCATTTACCACCTAGAATAATCCCGAGGTCAATGATCAAGTTATATGTCCAGTGCCTGATAGTGCCAAAATTGTCCATATTGACTTCCCATAATGGCCATTTAATGCTACTGATTGGCTAATGTAAATGAATGATTTGCTCTTTTGCATATTATTTCTCTGCTTTATTCTGGTATTTAAATTGAAGCTGTGCAATTCCCGCACAATGTTACAAGGTTCATCATAGTACAGGCTCTTTTACTAGCAGTGAATAACAAATTAAAAGCTTTTATCCAGAGCTTAATTTCAAGCAAGGTCAATACAATTGTTTTAGCCTTTGGAGACAGATAACATTTCAAAGTCATTTTCTACATATAATAGTTTTATGATTAAAATTCTACATGAATCAAAATTCATAACTCTTCTTGTTATAGAAGATTCTTCAGCTCATTTACATCAAGCTGAATTTGTTCTTACTGTCCGTCATTAGTCAGTGCAGTTTTTTTGTGGATGTTGAATTACATAAAATCCTGTGTTTTAATTATTTTAGTAAAGGAGGCATCAGAATTTAACACTCTTCTCCCTCCTTTCTGTAGGAAGCTGCTTATGAACACTTAATATTAAAGGGATGACCCCCACTCTGGAATCCCCCTTTTAAAACGCAAGTGCCATAAAGAACAACTAACACAGTACTTTGCAGCTGGCATATATTTATTTCTCCATAGTGCAGCCAAAGTGTCGCATTCATACACAAGAAGAGGAAGCCATGCTAAGAAAATCAGGATCCAGACTAGTGAGGATCCACTCGGATTAGTATCTATTCCATGAGGAAATAGGGACTGGAATATTTGGGTTGGGAAAGCCTCCCATATGTAAAAAGCTTCAATCATGTCCTGCATATAAATGTTTATTTCCTAATGTTTTCCCACTGAAAGGGATAAAGGTAAAAAGTAAATACAGGAGGAGAGGGGACAAATATGGATATAGCCTGACAATGCACAACGACACTGCATTGCATCATATTGAGCAATGACATACTTTATCTACAGATGGAGAAAGCTGAATAAAATGATACCTTGATATCTGTGATGCAATATTCTATTCCAGGGAAATCCATGTTTTTCTTATACTGTATGTAAATGAGCTGTTAAGATCTATTGGCAGGACAGAGATCTCCCTGGGAATCAGCCTTCAGAGCTTATATTAAATAAGAGGGGGTGTTCCCAGTGTAAGCCAAGAAATGACTGGCACTTTGCTCTTTTAATCACACACACCTCTGCAGTTAGATCAAAACTAACACAGTACAGCAGAAGATTTGGAAATAGACAACTAACTTTATGTCATTACAAAGAAATTTGGAGCTGCTTTCTCACATAGTTGTCAGCTCTACTGTACTGCAGTTCTTCCACAATGGCTGACTGTGAGATGAAAGATGAAGCACTGTGAGAGGACAACTGCATATATTGCTGTGTTTGTAATGAGACAAGGTTCTACTCCGCTGTACTTTGTTGGTTAAAGTCAGGCACAGCTCTGCAACAAAGCTGACAGTACTATCAGAAGACAATTTTAGATGGAAATTTGTTTGTAATGGGCCAAATTTCACTTCTGCTGTATTGTGTTAACTCTGTTCTCGGTGCAGAGCTCTGAGTAATTATGAAAGAAGGCTGTCAGTTATTACATGTCTCACGCTGATAACGCCCCCTTTTATTTAAACTAAGCCCTGCAGACAGATTCTCAAGCAGATCTGTGTGTGATTTTTTGGATCTTAGCAGCTCATTTACATGTAAGAAAAACACATATTTCTCTTGGATAAGACATCGGATCACAGATATAAAGGTATTATTTTATTCAGCTTTCTATTACCTGCATGCCCAAGTAGACCACTTAGGTGTGACAATCCTAATGACAGACTCCCTTTAAAGGCTTGCTGACACCCAGATTAAATCTTCTGTTATGAGCTCCTGATGCAGCTAACTGTATAACGAGCAGAACGGCTGTGAACACTGTGTATGGGCCAATGCTGAGATGTTCAGCTCAGCCCCTACTAAATGGAATCATCAGCGTCCTACAGTTCCAGCAAAGTGAATGGGATTTATAGAAATCAGATGCCTATTCTGCATTTTTACTCACCTTAGATGGTCTTGCGGTGCACATTTCAAATCTGCAACATGTCAATTTCTTTTGATGGTACTCTGAGTTTCATGTGCAGATTTTTCCCATTGACTTGTATGAGATGGCGAAAATCTACAGGTAAAAAAACGCACATTTTCAGTGCGTCTCTGCGGCTATAGCAATTCAAATACACATGTAATCCACAATGACTGTATCAATAATGTATTGTCAATGCCAAATACCAGGAAAAATCAAAAACAAACCAACTTTATTTAAAACATGATATGCCAACAAGAGAAAACATCTCAGCATCAAAAGTGTGATAGCACCGTATTTAACTGAAAAAGGAATAAACAAATGCAATGAAAAAACTCAAGCGACCTAATTGACACAATAGGTTTCTATATGGGATCCATTCTATAAGGGATCTGGTCCATATACAAACCCATGTGCATTGGTTTAATAATTTATTATGTGGTTGCACTCCTCCAGTTAATATATCATGTTTTCCTCTTTTTTGCGACCTCTTTACAGTTTTTTTTTTCTGTATTTTTATTATTTACAATAAAATAATGATTTCATTATTCCCGTCTGTCAGTGGTCCTTGTTTACTCCAATTTTCTTTAGAGTGCAAATAATAAGCTCATCGTGGGATTGTACCTGTCATTACAGAAGCAGCAATATCAAATATACTATGTTTTATGCTATGCATATATTTTCCGGATAGATTTAATCTGATTTGAGGAGGTGTTTTGACTATACTTATAATTATTAGTGCCTCAAGGAGACTTAAACTTGTGATCTTATGATCTCATTAGTAGTACAGAGCGTTAGCCAAGTAGTGCTATTTATTACTTTATACTGTCAGTGCTTGACTGGCAGGTAGGCCATCCTACAGCTGGATCTACAAGACTAGCATTCCCCAACTTCAATCTTTACAGCCTCCAACAGATCCCGCTTTCAGGATTTGCTTAGCACTGCACAGGGTGATGGAGTTATTATTATTATTATTTATTTTTATAGCGCCATTTATTCCATGGCGCTTCACATGTGAGGAGGGGTATACATAATACATACAAGTACAGTAATCTTAAACAATACAAGTCACGACTGGTACAGGATGAGAGAGGACCCTGCCCGCGAGGGCTCACAATTTACAACGGGATGGGTGAGGATACAGTAGGCGAGGGTAGAGCTGGTCGTGCAGCGGTTTGGTGGATCGGTGGTTACTGCAAGTTGTAGGCTTGTCGGAAGAGTTCTTTTTGAAGGTTTCCATGGTAGACGAGAGTCTGATATGTTGTGGTAGAGAGTTCCAGTGTAGAGGGGATGTGTGGGAGAAATCTTGTATGCGATTGTGGGAAGAGGAGATAAGAGGGGAGTACAGAAGGAGATCTTGTGAGGATTGGAGGTTTTGTGCAGGTAAGTACCGGGAGACTAGGTCACAGATGTACGGAGGACTCAGGTTGTGGATGGTTTTGTATGTCATGGTTAGGGTTTTGAACTGGTGTCTTTGGGTAATGGGGAGCCAGTGCAGGGATTGACAGAGGGGAGAGGCCAGGGAATAGCGGGGGGACAGGTGGATTAGTCGGGCAGCAGAGATAAGAATAGATTGGAGGGGCACGAGAGTGTTAGAGGGGAGGCCACAGAGCTGGAGGTTGCAGGAGTCAAGGCGAGAGATGATGAGGGCATGGACTAGGGTTTTTGCAGATTCTTGGTTGAGGAATGTACGGATCTGTGAAATATTTTTGAGTTGAAGTTGGCAGGAAGCGGAAAGGGCTTGGATATATGGTTTGAAAGAGAGATCAGTGTCAAGGATAACTCCGAGGCAGCGAGCTTGTGGGACAGGAGAGAGTGGGCAGCCATTTACTTTAATGGATAGGTTTGTTGGGGGGGTCATGTGAGATGGGCAAAGATGATTAATTCTGTTTTGTCCATATTAAGATTTAGAAATCTAGCGGAGAAGAAGGATGAAATAGTAGACAGACATTGAGGGATTCTGTTTAGTAGGGAGGTGATATCTGGTCCAGAGATGTAGATTTGTGTGTCATCAGCATAGAGATGATACTGAAAGCCATGAGACTCTATGAGCTGTCCCAGGCCGAAGGTGTAAACGGAGAAGAGCAGGGGCCCTAGGACTGAACCTTGCGGGACTCCGACGGATTGGGGGCGTGGTGAGGAGGTGGTGAGCGAATGGGAGATGCTGAATGTCCGGTCTGCTAGGTATGACGCAATCCAAGATAGGGCCAAGTCTGTGATACCAAGAGATGAGAGGGCCAGTAGTAATAGGGAATGGTCCACTGTGTCAAAGGCAGAGGACAGGTCCAGAAGGAGGAGGACAGAGTAGTGTCGCTTGGCCTTGGCGGCTAGTAGGTCATTGGTGACCTTAGTTAGGGCAGTTTCAGTGGAGTGGTGTGGCCGGAAGCCGGATTGCAAGTGGTCAAGGAGGGAGCAAGAAGAGAGGTGAGAGGATAGTTCAAGATGGACATGTTATTCCAGTAGTTTTGAGGCATAGGGGAGAAGTGATATAGGGTGATAGCTAGATACAGAGGATGGGTCAAGAGAGGGCTTTTTGAGGATAGGTGTGATTGAGGCATGTTTAAAGCTTGAGGGGAAAACACCAGTTGTTAGTGATAGGTTGAAGAGATGGGTTAGGGTTGGGATGAAGACTGTGGTGAGGTTTGGGATGAAGTGGGATGGGATCGGGTCAAGTGCACAGGTAGTGAGATGTGATCTTGAGAGTAGAGTGGAGAGTCGATCTTCTGTAGTGGTGGAGAAGTTGGTTTTGGGGGAGGAGGGCAAGGCAGGTAGGAGGAAGGGCACTGGGGGTTGTTGACCAAAACTGTCTCTGATGTTATCACTCTTTTCCTTGAAAAATGAGGCAAAGTCTTCAGCTGAGATGAGTGGAGAGGGAGGAGGTGCTGGGGGGTGGAGAGAGAATAGAAGGTGTTGAATAACTGTTTAGGATTGTGAGACAGGGAGGATATGAGAGATGAGAAGTAGGGTTGTTTGCTGCAGCGAGTGTGGCCTTGAAAGTAGTGAGGGACTGTTTGACTGTGATGAAGTCCTCATTGGAGTGGGATTTTTTCCATCTCCGCTCAGCAGCCCTGGAAGCCCACCTCATTTCTTTGGTCAGACTGGTGTGCCAGGGCTGTCTGTTGATTTTGCCAGTTGTGACCTGTGCAAAACAAAAGAGATCCTGAAAACCTGATCAGTTGGAGGCTCTTTTGAAGACTGGAGTTGGGGTACACTGAACGAGACTGTGCGGTTTGGCAGACTCGGAAGCTTTTGTCAGGCCTCCGGTTGTAATAGCAACTCATTGGCATGTCCAATCACACTGCAGAGGTGCTGATGTGCTGACAGAGGGACTTTCTCCTTTGTCAAATTCTTCATGTGCTGCTGTTACTGAGTATATCAGTCAAGTTCCTGTAATTGGATGCACTGGTACAAAAGATGTACCATTCATTCAGCATGATTTACTTATCCATCATAGAGCAGAAAGTGACATGATTTCAATGAAAATATACGTCAAACTGTGTTTAGGGGTTAAAATCAGAAAATGAACAATACTAAACTAACTGCTCCTCTTGCTACTCTTTTTCCAAAATGTCCTAGACTTACCATCATTTTCTCTACTTTCTTTTAGTTTGGATTAGCAAGTGACTGCTGCAGCCAATGACTGATCAAAGTGCTGTCCAAACAGAATAGGAAAGTTTTTTTTTATTCAGTGTTTTTTTTTTACATTTGTTAGGCTAGTTTCACACTAGCGTTTGGAGGTGCAGCGGACGGTCGCCGTGAAGGTCTGCCCCATGCCGCGCCTCCTCCAGTCAGCTCCGCCTATGGGGGCATGACGCTGCATGCGACCTGCGTACTCTATCTTTAGCATTGGGTACGCAGGCCGTGCACAGGTATGCTTTTGCCACCACATGCGTGCTTTTGACGGTGCAGCGACCTGCACCAAACGCAACAGGGGTGTCTTTTAATCCTCTGATCACCAATGAGAGCTGATAGACAGTTATAAAGAGAGGAATCTTTAGGTGACAGAATATTTTCTGCATTAAAGCTTATAAGACTCCTAGCACGAGGTATCAGACAACTACAGGGTTTCCTGTCCAAGAAACTAGGATTTGTTATTATATTATAGAATCATAGAATGTTAGAATTGGATGGGACCTCAGGGGTCATCGTGTTTAACGTCCTGCTCAATGCAGGTTTCACTAAACCATCTCAGATAGATATCTGTGCAGCCTCCATTTGAAGACTTCCATTGAACTTCCAGCCCATGAATGGCAGCGCTTCCCAGGACTCACATCCAAAGATGATATTTCATATTTTATACTATTAGGATTTGTACTATGTTTTTATGATACCTGATGAAGGATATACACTGTATCTGAAACACGCTGTATCTCCTCTTTTTTAACCTATTAAATAAAAAAAAAATGAAATATCATCTTTGGATGTGAGTCCTGGGAAGCGCTGCCATTCATGGGCTGGGTGTGCCTTTCTTGACTTACTCATCCTGTGTGAGCCTGAATATGGCTTTTCACTTGGATCCACCTGAGGAAAGCTGCAAGCCCTCTCTATTGAGAAGTATCCCAGAAGGAAGGATTTTTGAGGATACACAATCTAAAGCCATATTAGTCTTCTATCACGTGAGTGCATAAAATTGTGCACCCTATAAAGACTACAATATTGTGCTTACGGACTTAGGGCGCCGCGATTCTGTTCTTCTCTCCCAAACAGGGTTTTTTTTGCATATTAAAGGAGAACTTGCCACCTCTTGTGGCATCTTGTTCCACTCTTTGATCACCCTCACTGTCAAAAGAGTTTTTTCTAATATCTAATCTGTATCTTCTCCCTTTCAGTTTCATTGCATTGCTTCTCGTGTTTCCATGTGCAAATGAGAATAATGAGGATCCCTCTGTACTGTGGCATCCCAGATATTTGTAGACAGTAATTAAGTCTCCTCTTAGCCTTCTTTCTTGCAAGATAAACAGTCCCAGATCCTTTAATCGTTCCTCGTGGAACATACTTTGCAGTTCGCTCACTATCGAGGTAGATTTTCTCTGAACTTGCTCCAGTTTTTCAATGTCTTTTATTTAAATGATATATATTTCTATCTTGATGTTTTGGAGTTCTGTTTTTAAAGTAAGTGAACTTTAATAGTTCCGTGTATTTCTATAGCAAAAAGAATTGCAAAGTATAACCTAAGCTTTTCTGTATCAGTATAAATTACCCACACTCGGCTGATGGAATTCTTTAGCAATGCTTCTTTTACACATTAAACACGGATGTGTAACAGGAGCGTGCATCGCCCACAGCTTTATCCCTCTGATGCGACATAATTAATAGTACAGGATCACAACATGTTATTTATGTATCAGTGAGATAGATCCATCATCTGACTTATCTACACCAAAACCTTCTGGTACATTTAGTTAAAATGGCAGCTCCCATGTGAACTGCAGGAATTATTGGAATGTCTTGGGGAAAATTTTTACATTTTTACCATCTTTGTGTCTGTGTTGGAGCACGGTATGTGTGTGAATTATTGTGTATTTCTTCCCTTCTTGAAGCCTAAGTCAAAATGTAGAGAGAAGGATAAGGTTTGAGAATAAGAATGAATATTCAATGATAGTGTCCTGTAGCTATTTCTCATAAAAGAAACATCTGGAGACACTTGCTTGTAAAATATAGCTCTGGCAGGTTGCCACCTAAAGTATAAATAGTCCCTTGGGCATTTCATTGTTTTATTACATTCCTGATTTGTGCCTAGCTAAATGTAATCTCAAGGACATCTCCTATTCATTTTGTAGGTGACATTGGTTAGCGGTGACAATGCGTATAGGGTATTGTTCAAGCATAATTTTGTGTGCTGCATATATCTAGTCATTTCTTACATACAGTGCCCCTCTCCCCTGGCAGGGACACCGACTCACTCATCACCTCAGCCTCACACTTCCTCCTCCCTCTCCTGCTGCTGCTGCCCGGGGTCTGTGCATGGCTTGCACATCCCTGAGAACTTAGGAAGCTTAGGATGCATGCATGGTCCCAACCTCTTAAAGGCAATGGCTGGCAGAAACTTATTATTTAAGGCATCTCCACCTGATGGAAGGTGCCTGTGCAACATTGCTAGTCTGTTCCCAAACATGCTTGCTAGTTCTCAGGTCCCAGTCCACTAGTTCCCGCTAGTGTCTGTCTGTCCCTAAACCTCCTTGCCTTGTCAGTCTGTATTACAGCCAGACCTGCCTGCACCAGCTCTGCCAATTTGAATATCAGCCAGACCCCCTGTACCAGTCATGCCATTCTGTCTATCAGCCAAACCTGCCAGCACCTGCCATGCCAGTCTGTACATCAGCCGGTTCTGCCAGCATTTGCTGTGCCAACTTTTATCAGCCATACCAGTCCTCTTCTGCCAGTGCCTGCCTGCATCAGCTGCACTCTCCTTCCAGGTCATTCCAGCTACCAGTTCCTTGGAGGTCAGCTGTTGAAACAATTATATGGGTACTACAGAATCTGATTACATGGGATAATATGACACTGAGACCAAAGTTGATGCAAATAAGTATTGTCAGGAACACCGCACTGAACATGCTCAATGAGTCAGTGCGCGTGTCCTTAGTAAAGCGAACTGTGCTCAAAGATACCTATGGAGCGGGCAGCAGCCAAGTAGGTGCGTACTTCAGAACAGCAGGACCTTAAGCACATGACTGCTTGGGGCGTGGCCTAAACTCCAGAGACCTAGGAGCTGCAAGAGAACGCGTAGCAGGGTAACTGCGAGACAAAGTTACCAAGGGGCTTAGACAGGGAGGATAGTCAGGAGCACATAGCCAATGAGTCATACACAGAGATAGCTGCAAGGTATAAGAGGGCCGAGCAGAGAGTAGTCAGATCACAGGCAATGAGTCATACACAGAGAGGTGTTGTGAGTTCATTCTCACCAGTTGTGAGTTCCCCTTCTGGACTCCCTCTGGTGGTGACGGGAGGTGGTGCGGCTGGTTTGATCGGTGGAGATCTGTCACCTGAGAATGAGGATGACGATTGAATCTCCGGATTCTCAGATTGGTTTTAAGACAGCCGACACACTATTCAGTTGCTGGTGATTCCTTCTGGCTTGTCAGCTCTTGGTTTTCAGCTCTGTTCCAGTCATCTAAAGCTAAGTTTTTCTGCTAATGTTCACACTTGATTTTGTTGGTCTATTCAGTTTTTCGTGTGGTCTGCCAGCCCCGGCTGGGGGCTGAGCTGAATTTCCACTCTTATTTATCAGTATTTTGCCAATTGGCTTTTTGTCCCTTACTAGTTCGGTCTCTTTTTGCTCTGTCTCAGAATATTTCAGAGTGCTGATATAGTGGGAGAAGTCTAGTGACTTCAGGGTTAATTTTGCTATCAGAAGTGTTGGACATTATTTTGTAGGGTTTTTTGTAGGTTGCAGATAGTGTCTTCCCTTTCCTTTCCTGTCTAGTTAGTTTGGGCCCCATCATTTGCTCAGCCTATTTTCCTGCCTGTGTTTGTGCCTTCATCTTGCTTCACCGTCAATACATGTGTGGGGGCTATATATTCCTTTGGGGTCTGCTCTGGGGCAGTTAGTTTTCCCTTTTCTTGCTTAGGCTTATGTAGTCCTCCGGCCGTGACAAGGCGTCTATGTTCATGGTAGGCGCGCTCCATGGCTACTGCTAGCTGTGTGGTAAGATCAGGGATCTGCAATCTGCATAGTTTCCAACCACTCTGTTTTCTGTGGCTTAGCTTGTTTGCTTTTTTCTCCACGGTGACCCATTCATAACAGAATCACCAGCCATACCGCAAATTCTAGGGTACTCAAAAGCAGGAGAGAGTTGTAAAAAAGAAAAAAAAAAAAAGAAAAAATGTCGGATTTTTTTATTTATATGTATATTTTTTCCTCTTTTTCTCTGGGGCCGTAGGAGGATTTTTTTTTTTTAAAATGGAGATTAAGCAATTGACTGATCGTGTGGAGCACCTCACTGCTGAAGTGCGGGGAATTTCCGCCTATCTCGCTCATTCACATGCTGCTGAACCAACGATCCCTACTCCTGATGTGTTTTTTGGGGATCGGTCTAAATTTTTGAAATTTAAGAATAATTGTAAATTATTTCTTGCCTTGAAGCCTAATTCATCGGGGAGCTCTGCGCAGCAGGTTAAAATTGTCTTTGCTGCGCGGCGATCCCCAGGATTGGGCGTTTTCTTTGACACCTGAAGATCCTATTCTGACTAATGTGGATGCATTTTTTCAAGCCTTGGGGTGGTTGTATGATGAACCTAATGCTATTGATCAAGCTGAGAAAGCCCTATTGGCATTGAACCAGGGTCAGGATTCTGCAGAGTTAGGCTGGTTTCACATTAGCGCATTTTATGCGCACGCACGGCCGGGGGTAGCTCCGCCCCCGATCCGGCTCTCTGCCCGGCGTGCCCGCCCCTTGCCTGTAGCGCCGCCTCCTAGCGGACGGCGGCGCCTGCGATCGGCGCACCCTATCTTTAGCATAGGGTGCGCCGATCGTGCGCAGGTCGTGCGCTAGTTGCGCTTTGACCTGTGCTGCGCACTTATGACGGTGCGCCGTGCGCGCCAAAATCCGAAAAGTTCGATTTTGGCACGCACGGCGCACCGTCAAAAGTGCGCAGCGCAGGTCAAAGCGCAACTAGCGCACGACCTGCGCACGATCGGCGCACCCTATGCTAAAGATAGGGTGCGCCGATCGCAGGCGCCGCTGTGCGCTAGGAGGCGGCGCTACAAGGAAGGGGCGGGCACGCCGGGCAGAGAGCCGGCTCGGGGGCGGAGCTACCCCCGGCCGTGCGCGCGCATAAAATGCGCTAATGTGAAACCAGCCTAATACTGTCAAAAATTCCAAAAGTGGGCGGTCCTTACTACCTGGAATGATGGTGCCTTGGCAGATCTCTTTCGGAAGGGTTTGTCAGAAACCATAAAAGATACTATGGTGGGATTTCCTGTTCCCTCTGGTCTTGACAATTCTATGTCAATAGCCATTCAAATTGATCGGCGTTTACGTGAACGCAAAACTACACGAGAGGAGTTGCCACCTTTTGGACAAATATCTGAACCTATGCAATGTGATAGAGTTTTGTCTAGGGCACAACGTCAGGAGTTTACAAGGCGTAATAAGCTGTGTTTTTTCTGTGGAGACCTCTCTCATATTATTTCTGTCAGACCAAAACGAGAGAAACGTTTTGCACACACATTTGCTGTGGGCAGTATACAACCTAAGCTTCTTTTGGCAATTACACTGATCTTCTCCTTATCCACATTTTCCACGAAGGCTTTTGTGGATTCAGGAGCAGCGATGAATCTGATGGATTTGGACTTTGCTAAACGTTGTGGTTTTTCCATGATGCCTCTGCGGACGCCTATTCCTTTGAGAGGTATTGATGCTACTCCTTTGGCAGAGAATAAACCTTAGTTTTGGACCCAGGTGACGATGCGGGTTGCCCCAGACCACCAAGAAAATTGTACATTTTTGGTGCGGCATAATTTGCATGATACTATTGTTCTGGGTTTTCCTTGGTTGCAAACTCATAATCCAGTTTTGGATTGGAAATCTGGGTCTGTGGTGAGTTGGGGTTGTCAGTGTGTTCTTAGGGATGCTCCTGTTTTCTCCACCTCTCCTCAGTCTCATGATATTCCTGATTATCTAGCCGATTTTTCTGATGTATTTAGTGAGAGCAAGTCTGCGTCTTTGCCTCCTCATAGGAGTTATGACTGTGCAATTGAGTTGATGCCTGGGTGTAAATTTCCCAAGGGTCGGCTTTTCAACTTATCAGTACCCGAACATGATGCTATGCGATCCTATATTAAGGAGTCATTGGAGAAGGGTCATATTAGACCATCCTCGTCACCTTTAGGTGCTGGGGTTTTTTTTGTGGCCAAGAAAGATGGTTCATTAAGACCGTGTATTGATTATCATTCCCTTAACAAGATGACGGTTACATATCAGTACCCGTTACCTCTGATGTCTGATTTATTCTCCAGAGTTAAGAGTGCCTGCTGGTTTACTAAGCTTGACTTCAGGGGGGCATATAATCTTATTCGCATCAAGCACGGGGATGAATGGAAGACGGCGTTTAGTACTCGGGAGGGACATTTTGAGTACATGGTGATGCCTTTTGGGCTCACGTATGCCCCTTCTGTCTTCCAGTACTTTATGAATGATGTTTTCCGTGACTTTGTGGATAAGTTTTTGATCATCTATCTGGATGATATTTTGATCTTTTCTAGTGATTGGGATTCTCATGTGGAACACGTCCGGACTGTGTTCCGGATTTTGAGAGAGAATTCCCTGTTTGTTAAGGGATCGAAATGCCTCTTTGGTGTACAGAGGATTTCATTTTTGGGATTTATCTTATCTCAATCGACTATTGAAATGGACCCGGCCAAGGTACAGGCCATATATGATTGGGTTCAGCCTACTTCTTTGAAGGCCCTCCAGAAATTTTTGGGTTTTGCTAATTTCTATCGTAAATTTATAGGTAATTATTCTGGTATTGTCAAACCATTGACTGATCTGACCAAGAAGGGCGCTAATATGCTGAATTGGTCTCCTGAGGCTATCTCAGCATTTCAGGAGCTTAAGCAGAGATTTACTTCAGCTCCAGTTTTACGGCAACCTGATGTCTCACTTCCATTTCAGGTGGAGGTAGATGCTTCTGAGATTGGTGCAGGAGCTGTTTTGTCCCAAAAAGACCCTGTGACTTCTAAGATGAATCCCTGTGCCTTCTTTTCTCGAAAGTTCTCCCCATCTGAATGCAACTATGACGTGGGGAATCGGGAATTATTGGCCATGAAGTGGGCATTTGAGGAGTGGAGACATTGGTTGGAGGGAGCTAGACATCAAGTTGTGGTCCTCACCGATCACAAGAATTTGATTTATCTGGAGTCGGCCAAATGCTTGAATCCTAGACAGGCTAGATGGGCCTTGTTTTTCACGCGTTTTAATTTTGTGGTCTTTTTTCTTCCGGGCACTAAGAATGTTAAGGAGTTTGTTTGCCGATTCTCTTAGTGTGACCGAGCCTACTACCATCCTAGGTGAGGGGGTAGTTCTTTCTGCCATTTCGCCCGATTTGATACGCGCCGTGGAGGAATTTCAGGAGGATAAACCTATAGGAAAATTGTATGTTCCTGACCAGTGGAGAAAGAGAGTGATGTCTGAAATTCATTGCTCCGCATTGACTGGTCATCCAGGTATTTTTGGTACCAGAGATTTGGTGAGTTGGTACTTTTGGTGGCCTGCCTTATCTCGTGACGTCAGGAATTTTGTACAGTCCTGTGGGACTTGTTCTCGGTCTAAACCCTGTTCTCGTTCTAGTGGGTTGCTGATGCCCTTGCCGGTGCCCAAGAGGCCATGGACCCATATCTCAATGGATTTTATTTCTGATCTTCCTGTCTCTCAGAAAATGACTGTTATCTGGGTGATTTGTGATAGATTTTCGAAGATGGTCTATCTTGTACCACTCCCAAAGTTGCCATCTTCTGCTGAGTTGGTGCCCTTGTTTTTACAACAGGTGGTTCGGTTACATGCGATTCCTGAGAACATTGTGTCCGACAGAGGAGTCCAGTTTGTTTCCAGATTCTGGAAAGCCTTTTGTTCCAATCTGGGAATTCAGTGATCCTTCTCCTCCGCGTTTCATCCCCAGACCAATGGACAGACTGAGAGAACAAACCAGACCTTGGAGTCTTATTTGAGATGTTTTATATCTGCTGATCAGGATGATTTGGTCTCATTTTTGCCCTTGGCCGAATTCGCGCTGAACAATAGAGCTAGTTCTGCCACTTTGATGTCACCCTTTTTCTGTAATTTTGAGTTTCATCCTCGGTTCTCTTCAGGGCAAGTGAAATCTCCGTCCTGCCCTGGTGTGGACACTGTGGTTAAGAGAATGCAGCAGATATGGGACCAAGTGGTTGATAAGTTGTCATTTTCTCAGGAAAAGGCCCAGCGATTTTCCAACCAGCATAGGACCATTGGTCCCCGGTTTAAAGTGGGTGATATGGTTTGGTTGTCGTCTAAGTATATTCCTATGAAGGTTGCATCTCCTAAATTTAAGCCAAGATTTATTGGTCCTTATAAGATTTTGGAAATTCTTAATCCTGTTTCGTTTCGCTCTTCCAGTTACGTTCAAGATCCATAACGTATTTCACAAATCTCTGTTGAAGAGGTTTGTTGAGCCAGTGGTTCCTATGGCAGCACCTCCTGACCCTGTGTTGGTCGAAGGTAATGTGGAATATGAGGTAGAGAAAATATTGGATTCTCGTTTGGTTAGACGGAGACTCCAGTATTTGGTCAAATGGAAGGGTTATGGTCAGGAGAATAATTCTTGGGTCTCTGCCTCCGATATTCATGCCAATAGATTGGTTCATGCTTTTCACCGGGCTCATCCTGATCGGCCTGGTGGCGTGGATGAGGGTTCGGTAACCCCTCCTCAAGGGGGAGTACTGTTGTGAGTTCATTCTCACCAGTTGTGAGTTCCCCTTCTGGACTCCCTCTGTTGGTGACGGGAGGCGGTGCGGCTGGTTTGATCGGTGGAGATCTGCCACCTGAGAATGAGGATGACGATTGGATCTCCGGATTCTCAGATTGGATTTAAGACAGCCGACGCCCTATTCAGTTGCTGGTGATTCCTTCTGTCTTGTCAGCTCTTGGTTTTCAGCTCTGCTCCAGTCATCTAAAGCTAAGTTTTTCTGCTAATGTTCACACTTGATTTTGTTGGTCTATTCAGTTTTTTGTGTGGTCTGCCAGCCCCGGCTGGGGGCTGAGCTGAATTTCCACTCTTATTTATCAGTATGTTGCCAATTGGCTTTTTGTCCCTTACTAGTTCGGTCTCTTTTTGCTCAGTCTCAGAATATTTCGGAGTGCTGATATAGTGGGAAAAGTCTAGTGACTTCAGGGTTAATTTTGCTATCAGAAGTGTTGGACATTATTTTGTAGGGTTTTTTTGCAGGTTGCAGATAGTGTCTTCCCTTTCCTTTCCTGTCTAGTTAGTTTGGGCCCCATCATTTGCTCAGCCTATTTTCCTGCCTGTGTTTGTGCCTTCATCTTGTTTCACCGTCAATAAATGTGTGGGGGCTATCTATTCCTTTGGGGTCTGCTCTGGGGCAGTTAGTTTTCCCTTTTCTTGCTTTAGGCTTATGTAGTCCTCCGGCCATGACGAGGCGTCTAGGTTCACCGTAGGCACGCTCCACGGCTACTGCTAGTTGTGTGGTAAGATCAGGGATCTGCACTCTGCATAGTTACCAACCACTCTGTTTTCTGTGGCTTAGCTTGTTTGCTTTTTTATCCACTGTGACCCATTCATAACAGAGAGGGTAGCGCAGTACAGAATCAACAGGCAAACTCACAACGGGGAACAGAACCGGGTCAGAACCATATAAACAAGCTATAACAACGAACAGGCACAGGCACACAGAGGTTACCACACTCGACCAAAGGCAAAAGTATAACTGACGGGGATGGGAGCTTCCCAGGGGTTTAAGAAGCTCTCCCAGAACCAAAGAGAGGCCACAGTCATTAACCCCAGGTTGCAGGTCAAAACCTGCACTGAGCTCCAGACATCAACCCCTGACGTGCTCAAAAACCTGCACTGGGATCATGACAGTACCCCCCTCTCAACGGGGGGGGCCTCTGGACCCCCCAGGCTTCCCCGGGTACTTGGCATGGAAAGCCTGAACCAGGCGATCTGCATGTACAGAGCGAGCAGGGATCCATGAGCGCTCCTCTGGTCCATATCCCTTCCAGTGGACCAGGTACTGCAAAGAGCGGCGCACCCGCCGAGAGTCCACAATATGTCCGACCTCATACTCCAATTGACCCTCCACCAGCACTGGAGGAACAACAGGCTCGGAGTCCTCTTTGACAGACCCTACGGATTTCAACAGAGATTTATGGAACACATTGGATATTTTTAAGGAGGCGGGGAGATGCAACCAATATGCCACTGGGTTGGCTATCTCCATAATCTCGTAAGGACCAAGGAACTTTTGTCCCAACTTAACTGATGGTACCTTTAAGTTGATGTTACGTGTGGAAAGCCAAACCTTCTCTCCCACCTGAAACATGTCTCCCGAGGCTCTCTTTTTGTCAGCAAAATATTTGTACCTCCCCTGCGCCCGAGAGATATTACGCTGGACTTCAGCCCAGAGGTTTTTTAACCATTGAACGGACCCCTCTACCCCTGGACAACCAGAATCCACCCGTGAAAACTCCCCAAAATGCAGATTAAACCCATAGTTAATCAGGAATGGGGACATGTTGGTGGACTGACTCACCCGGTTATTAAAAGCGAATTCCGCCAACGGTAACGCATCACACCAATCCTCTAGTCTGGCGGAGGTCGGACACCTGAGAATTTGTTCCAGGGATTGATTGGTGCATTCTGTTTGACCATTACTCTCTGGGTGATATGCCGACGAGAAGGAGAGTGAGATGCCCAATTTCATACAGAACGCCCTCCAAAATTTGGCCACAAACTTCACACCTCTGTCAGACACCACATTCAGGGGTACCCCATGCAATTGGACCACATGCTGCACAAACAACCTTGACAATGTTTCTGCTGAGGGAAATGCTGCCAAGGAAATGAAATGGGCCTGTTTAGAAGACCTATCCACCACCACCCAGATCACAGTATTGCTCCTGGAAGGTGGAAGGCCGGAAATAAAATCCATGGAAAGATGAGTCCATGGCCTATCAGGAACCGGTAAAGGTATGAGTTCCCCAGCCGGCCGGTTATGCAAGCTTTTGGAACAGGCACACACACCACAAGCAGAAATAAATTTCTTGACATCGGACCTTAGTGAAGGCCACCAAAAACCTCTGGCTACTGCCTCTCTAGTGGCCATGATACCTGGATGAGCACTCAGCCTAGACTTATGAAACTCCTGCAGAAGTCTAGTCCACAATAAATCTGGAACAAACAATTTATCCCCTGGCCTGGTTGCCGGAGCTAGGGCCTGAGCCCTTAGAATTTCTTGTTCCAACTCAGATGAGACCCCCGCCACTACCACCCCTGGGGGAAGAATGGAGGATGGCTGCTCGGGGGGAGACACCGAGTCAAAACTTCTGGACAGGGCATCCGCTTTAACATTTTTGGACCCCAGTCGAAAAGTAATGGAAAACTGAAATCGTGAAAAAAAAAGTGACCAACGGGCTTGTCTAGGAGTAAGCCTCTTAGCAGATTCAAGGTATGCCAAATTTTTGTGATCCGTGACAACCGTGATAGGGTGAGCCGCCCCTTCCAAAAAGTGCCTCCATTCCTCAAACGCCAACTTGACCGCAAGAAGTTCTCTATTGCCTACATCATAGTTTCTCTCGGCTGAAGAGAACTTCTTGGAGAAGAAGGCACAGGGTCTGAGATTGGTAAGGGTGGCCGGACCCTGGGACAGCACTGCCCCCACCCCTACTTCAGAAGCATCGACCTCCACAATGAATGGTTTGGACGGGTCTGGTTGGATCAACACCGGGGCGGACATGAAACATTTCTTAATAGCTAAGAAGGACTCCTTAGCCAGTACAGACCAATTTTTTATATCAGCGCCGTTCTGGGTAAGATCCGTGAGTGGTTTAACCACTTGTGAGAAACCTTTAATGAATCTCTGATAATAGTTCGCAAATCTTAAGAAGCGCTGGAGCCTCTTGAGATCTCGAGGCTGAACCCAGTCAGCGATCGCCAGCACCTTCTTAGGATCCATACGAAACCCCTCACAGGGCACAATCAACCCCAAAAAAGACAGTTCCTGTACAAAAAAACTAACATTTTTCCAATTTAGCGAACAATTGGATCTCCCTGAGTCTCTGGAGAACTGTCTGTAGATGTTGCAAGTGAGATTGGCTGTCCGGGGAATACACCAAAATGTCATCCAAATAAATAATAACAAAACGGCCTATCAGGTCAGAAAACGCCACATTGATGAAATTCTGGAAAATAGCGAGCGCATTAGTTAACCCAAACGGCATTACCAGGTTTTCAAAGAGTGCTTCTGATGTGAGGAACGCAGTTTTTCACTCGTCCTCTTCCCGAACCCTTATCAGATTGTAGGCCCCCCGGAGATCTAACTTGGAGAACCATTGGGCCCCAGCTAACTGGTTACATAAGTCTGGGATGAGGGAAAGCGGGTAAGTGTTCCTAACCGGTATCTTGTTCAGATCCCGAACGTCGAGGCACGACCGCAAACCACCATTTTTCTTCTTCACAAAGAAGAATCCTGCTGCCACAGGTGACACAGAAGGCCTGATATGCCCTTTGTGGAGACTCTCAGCTATGCACTCCTTCATGGCTTGGCGCTCAGGCCCAGACAAACTGAACAATCGAGCCTTAGGTAACTTGGCTCTGGGTACTAAATCAATGGCACAATAGTAGGGTCTATGTGGTGGCAGCGCCTCAGCCTCACTTTCGGAAAAAACATCTTTGAAATCCTTCAGGTATTCCAGAATACCTTTCAGACTGACACACTACACAGATATGGATTTAACAGCGTTAACAAGGTGTCCCAGGTTACCACATTTATCCTTGCATCCCCATTGAGTGATCTCCCCTGTAACCCAATCAATGGTAGGATTATGGCGTTGAAGCCAAGGCATCCCCAGTACCAGTACTGCAAGAAAGTTATCTAGCACAAGACAACTTAGTTTTTCCACATGAGTGGAACTCACTTTTAGGGGAAAAAGTTCAGACCTGCAACAGATACTGTCCTGGGTAAGAGGGGACGAGTCAATTGCCACAAGTTTAACAGGATCCTGAAGCCTGACTGTCCCTATCTTATTAAGAGTCATAATTTTGGTATCAATCAGGTTCACAGCAGAACCACAGTCAACAAAAGCAGTAGTCTGAACCGGACCATTACCAAGTTCCAGTTCCACCTGCAGCACCATTTTTGCACGTGAGGAAAATTGTACCTGAAGGTCTGGGTAGCCTCCTCGACTACTACCCAGACCTAGTCGTTTCCCGCCATCTTGGAGGATGACGGACAGGAGGGGCAGTCCTTCTTCCAGTTTCCCCACAATAGAAGCACAACTGCTTCTCCCGGCGGCATCTTCTTTCCTTTTCCTCACAGGTGACAGCGCTCACCTCCATAGCCACAGGAAGAGTCCGGGTCTCATCTCCACTGAAGAATAATGGTGTTTCCAGTTGTATAACGCCTCTAGCCCGTAGTCTGCGATCCATGCGAACCGCTTGGGTCATGGCATCCTCCAGGGAGTCAGGTGGAGGATGGAGTGCCAAGGCATCCTTCAGACGTTCACACAGGCCTCTACGGAACAGCCCCCGAAGGGCGGCATCACTCCAAGAAATCTCGGCTGCCAAACGTGTGAATTCAGTACAGAACCACTCGGCCGAGTGCTCCCCCTGACAGACACTCATCACCTTGTCCTCAGCCAAACGCACTCTATCAGGCTCATCATAAATAAGCCCTAAGGCTTCAAAAAACGCATCCACAGACATTCTCTCTGGGGAAGAAGAGGAAAGCAAAAATGCCCAGGTTTGAGGGGACCCCCTAAGCAGGGACATAACCACCCCCACCCTCTGTTTCTCATCCCCAGAGGAGCGGGGTCTCAAAGAGAAAAAGAGCTTACAGCCCTCCTTAAATGCTCTGAATTCATCTTTGTTACCAGAAAACGTATCTGGCAATTTAGCCGGGGATTCGGGAGGGACTAAAATGACATCTCTATTCCCCACCTGCTGAAAGTCTGCAGAAAGCACCCCCTGAACTGAGTCCTCAACCTGCCGTTGGGACTGGGCCAGAGCTTGGTGTTCCAAACTAAGCTTCTGCAGCAACTGAGTCAAGCATTTCACCTGCTCAGATAAAGCACACATGGGGTCCATGCTGCAGAAGTGAGGAGAGAAAAAAAATTCAAGGTAAGTTATAATGTCAGGAACATCACACTGAACTTGCTCACTGAACCAGTGTGCATGTCCTGAGTAAAGCGAACTGTACTCAAAGATACCTGTGGAGCGGGCAGCAGCCGAGTAGGTGCGTACTTCAGAACAGCAGGACCTGAAGCACGTGACTGCTGGGAGCGTGGCCTAAACTCCAGAGAGCTAGGAGCTGCAAGAGAACTCCTAGCAGGGTAACTGTGAGACAAAGTTACCAAGGGGCATAGACAGGGAGGCTAGTCAGGATGTAGCCAATGAGTCATACACAGAGATAGCTTCAAGGTACAAGAAGGGGGAGCAAAGAGTAGTCAGATCACAGGCAACGAGTCATACACAGAGAGGGTAGCGCAGTACAGAATCAACAGGCAAACTCACAACGGGGAACAGAACCAGTGCAAAACCATATAAACAAGCTAAAACAACGAACAGGCACAGGCACACACAGGTCACCACACTCGGCCAAAGGCAAAAGTTTAACTGACAGGGATGGGAGCTTCCCAGGGGTTTAAGAAGCTCTCCCAGAACCAAAGAGAGGCCACAATCATTAACCCCAGGTGTGCAGGTCAAAACCTGCACTGAGCTCCAGACATTAACCTTTGACGTGCAGCTCAAAAACCTGCACTGGGATCATGACAAGTATATTTAACAAGTGTAACTAAGCTAACAGGACACTTCCTGCAATAGTAACGAAAATGCAGCACAATTCGGAATGATGCAAATAAAGCAAAACTAACAAAGCACTTCTGCAATTGTAACGAAAACACAGCTGTCACGTTGACCCGTCCTGTGTGATGCAACCCGCAGGCCGGTAACTGAAACAACAAGACAAGGAGAAGGGAAAACAGTAACAATGGTGGGCTCTGCGATAGGGAAAGGGGACGTGGAGACCTCCTGCACTCCCCTGAGTCAGTGTCCCTAACGCTCCTAACGGAGAGAAAAAGAAAAGCACCACTGCAAGGAGCGCACACTAAACTCAATGAGATAGAAAATATTTATTGATGCAAAAAGGATATTAAAAACATCATAAAAACATGATAGGCATCCCACAGTAACATAATGGCTGAATATAACATATATAATATATATCTTAATGTAATAATACACATGTAATCCAACCAATTGAGAACATATCTCAGCAACCACCCTCAAACTAGGCTCATGGGGACCACAAGGCCCTAATATTATGTAGTGACTGCATGAAATACTTCAATCCACATAGTCATACATTCTCTCTATTAAAGGCATATAGGCCACAATAGGCCATATAGCAGAATGGCCAGAAGCAACCACCCAATATTTCCAAATGCCACATCAGACAATTCTCAAGAGCACAATAGGCGGTAAAGCTATAGTAAGATCAACCACAAGTGGGTGCCCAACCCTGGACCGTACCCCACACTTATCGCCACAACCCGTGCGGCTTCGTCAGGGGAAGTGAGCTAACTGAGGTCCAGAATGCTTTAAGTACCTTACTGAGGCCCAGGTGGATGTAGTTATGCACTGTAATGGAGCCACCTCCACCCTGAGATCTTAATCAGAGACCGGCGTCCCGGTCTCATGAAGGAACATGGCCGCCGCGCAAGCGCTGTGTGAACCATATCAGCTATAATACAAAGGCAAGAGCTTCATTGCGCATGCGTCCAGTGGGACGCACAAAGTTTTCCCATGGAACGCAAGGCCAACACACATGCATGTGGTATGCTGCAGGTCAATCCACATACAGTGCGTTAAGGCAATATGCCCATAGGCTATGCCAAGGTGCAAGGCTGTGATAATATAAAACGCGCAATGCTCCCGGGAGTGCAATACATAAGGACAAACGTGAAGCGATACAACATATACAGATACACAAGGGAGGGTGCACACAACATAAATAGGGAGGAATGGGATAGATCATGGTAAATAGGAATAGTCATGGCAAAAACCCACAGACCCAAGGAATAAGGAAAGGGGAGGGCTATAAAAAGCCCAAACCATATCTAGAAATCCGTCTGATCCCTAGATAAATATAGATATATCCAACATGTTGCACATGCGTGAATACCACAAAAGGATGAAAGAGAGGGATAATAATTCATATGATAACAATTATCAGCTGGGGTTAATATGTCAACCAGGAACAGTGAAACTCCATCATCGACTGTGATCACTCAAGCAATGGCCCATCCACAACCGACAGGCCAATCCAATACCTACATCACGGTCCCCATGAGCCCAATTCCAAAGACATATCCATCAACCAAAGGACATACTGAATGATCCGTCAAGGGTTAAAAAAACCCAATTATATGTAACTAGTCCAATGAAACCGATAGTAACACCCCCTAGGGGAATCCCTAGTGACCAAGAACATTGGCCCAATAGAGGAATCCCCCAGAAGATTATTTTGACATTCCATATATCCATGTATAATAAGGCATAATAAATCAAGTCAGTTGTCCCCGACTTTATTCAAGTACTTAATACATATAAGATAACAAGACCCGAACGCAGTATATCTTTAATGCAACTTCAACACGATAATAAAGTGACCGTCTTTCTCATTGATAGTCATGTCCAAGGAGGGCAAATGCCTGAGAGGGAAAGAAAGGAAAACATAATGAGTAATCAACCTAAGAACCCTGTAAACAAAAGCTCTTCATTTAAGCCCTTCGGGCTCAGTGAGTCCAACTTAAAAATCCATCTGGACTCCACTTGTAGTAATAACTTCCTAGGTGAACCTCCCCTATTAGACAATGACATTCTCTCCAATCCAACCACCCTAGTATCAGTGACCTTACCAGAATAGTAGGTCAGGAAATGAGCTGCCACAGATGTCAAGGTCTTGCCCCTGGCTCGATCAATACATGCCAGATTAATCGTCAAGAAATGTTTCTGTATCCTACGGCGTAACTCCTGGGAAGTGTGACCGATGTATACCTGATGACATGGACAGATTAAGGCATAGACCACACAGTTAGTTTTACAATTAATGTATGACATCAACTTATGTCTGGTTCCATCCCTTGGATTCACAAAATAATCCCTATTGGATTGCATATGGGGGCATATGGTACAATTGCCACATGCAAATGAGCCCCTAAGTGTCATTCCCCTATCCAACCCAATTGTTGGTCTCATATAGTGGCTTTTAGTTAAAATGTCTCTACGATTCGGAGCCCTTCTTCCTGTTATGCAAGGCTGTTCCGGCACAAAGGCAGATGTCTGCAAGTCCATCGTAAGTATACCCCAATGTCTCCCATGCATTTCTCTCACCTGTGACCATTGGCTATTGTACTGTGTAATAAACCGGGGCCTTGAATCTCGAATCTTGTCACGTGTAGCTAAGAGAGAATCCTGTGTGCATCCATTCGCTCGTTGATAAGCTCGTGAGATGCTACCCCAGGGATAGTTTCTCTTCTTAAAGCGCTTTGTTAGTTAACGCTCCTAACGTTCCCTAAGCCGGTTCCGCACTGGGCGCCGCTCAGGATGCCTGTCACCTTGCACATCCTGCACCTCTCCCTTGCTAGGGAGCTTGGTGGCGCAGGCACTGGCCCCACCACTGTACTAATACACACTAAGGAAAAACACAAACAGGGAAACACCACTTAGCTTTACTCTGTTGCACTTGCTCCTGGCAACAGAGTCCACGACCAGAATGCAGCTCTCCTCCTGAATCGCTGCCACCAAGCTCTGTCAGAGCTACAAGCAAATCCCCTATGACTCCTTCCACTCCAAGGCTAAGACAGTGCTGCAAGGAACATTCTCCAGCTCCTTCCTCCACCAAGGATGGTTGAAATGAACACTATCACCAACGCTGATTGCAACACCTGTGACTCTTTTACAGCAGAGCCAGCAATCACACCTGCATTATAATCATTTGAACTTAACTAAAGAAACTAGAGTGCAATGACGCTGACCACCACCGGGGGCAAACTTAGTACAAACGACACCACAGTGCAATAATCCAAATGGCCACCGGGGGCAAAACCCACACTTTAGCACAGCTTAAGAAAAAAAAGGTTACCTGTGTTTTTTATCAGTCCTGATCCAGCATGGATCATGACAACAGCACAATATGGAATGATGCAAGTAAAGCAAAACTAACAACACTTCCTGCAATTGTAATGAAATGTCCAGAGTAACTGAAGAGCGGGGCACAACCGCTAATATATCCAGTCTAACAGTAATATAATGCAGGTGGGTACAAGGCACTAAACGTAGGAGTCCAGCAGAAAGTATGTGAGTAAGCACACTGTATTTAATGATGCAGTCCATTATAAAGGTGGGAATGCATTTGGCACTTAAATGTGGAAGTCCAGCTTTATACCAGAGTGGCATTAACAAGAGAAGGTCACTATATGTACCTTTTGGACTGAAAGTCCCACACAAGTTCCGCACAGCATCCCACACAAACACAGACCTAGAGGAGAAGATGATGTCAGGATTCCTTACTGGTCACAGCATTTCGGGGGCGAATAGCTCCAACTAGAAGTCCAGACAGCAGTTAAGCACAGACAGCATCAGGGAGATGCGCAGAGGACTGTAGGCAGCAGAACGAGGAGATGCAGACCACCGTGTAACGAGCAGCAACAGCAGGGAGTCCACCAGCAGAACAGCAGAAGCTCAGGAGTCAACAGCAACAAAATTCTCAGGAAAGACCTGGACTTAAATTATCAGGACAGACAGGAAGTTCCATGGCAGGGCGAGATACAAGACTCTATCTTGGATCAGGGCAAACAGACAAAAAGGAAAGTCCGGAATCCTTACAGCTGCCGTGTGTTCGTGGTCTGTCCTGGAGTTGCACTCGGTGTTCATCAGGGGCCAAGCCAACACCCACCATTAGGGGCTCTAGTGAAAAGTAAGGTGCTCTACTAGTCACACCCCTTCAAACTCTCCTTGGACTATGGCACAACTCCTGTTACAGCAACAAAAAAGAGTTTTGAGTCCAATGAGTTGACCTACAGTATTTTCCTTATTGAGGACTTTTTGATTCATTTATAGTCTGTTTTTTCCTGCATGACCCTTTATCTTCATTGCGAGTTTCTTCTAGAGCATGCACTTTATTTTTTTTAACTCAGCTTGTCCTCAATTTAGAGTTGTTTCCTGTTTTCCCTTCCCTATAAGTAAAACTTTTTGATTTTCAGAGATTTTAGTAACAAATTAGGAATACTACTGGAAGCTACCATAATCATTGCTTCAAGTTATTTCTCTGCACGGATGACACGCTTTACATGCTTCCACATGACTGCTGCAACAAATCACCAGCCTAAGCTCTAAGACTGGCATTTACAGCACGAGATTGGCTGCAGCAGTCGCTTGGATGAATCTGATGCCATTGCTGCTGGGACCTCCTGACACAGCATCAGGGGATTGTACAAGTGGGAATTGGTAATTTTTTATTTTAGAAGTTTAAGCAATTAGTATGTTTTGAATAGATAGAAAATGTTGAGTAAATATAATTTTAAGTAAAAATGCAAAATACAATCGACTTTATGTTTCATAAAGGAATAATATACACTTTTTTAAGGATTGTTCAGATTTACCCATCTCCAATCAAAAGTGATTGCTATAAGTTCTGATAAGACATGAGTTACGATGTACAGTATAAAATAATATTGTGGTACCATGTTAGCCAGAAAAATAGATGTAATAAAGCCTGATGAAGGGGCCTTTTGAGCTCTGAAAGCTTGCTTGAAAATATAATTTCTCTGGTTAGCCAATAAAGGTATCACACCTTGAATACTTTTCTCAATTTTTTGGGGGGACATAAGTATTTACATCAATAAGACATGAGAAAATCTTTAAAAATTTGGTTTGTTGCAAAATTGTAAACTATCAATTATTTCAATTGTGATTTTTTTAAGAATTTTGTTCCAATGGTTTTAAAAGGACATTTTTACTTTAGCAACTTTCTGCACACTATATGTTCTGAAATAAGCATAAAGACATATTTTTCATTTTGCTAAGATTACTATTGCTCAAAATCTTAGTGTAAAATATGAAAGAGTCTTGGAATTATGATTATAAGTTGTAAAATTATATATATTTTAACTCAACAGTTCTGACTCCCTTCTGCCTTAATGTTGCTGTAAGTTCAGGAAAGTTTTACATCCCCAAGAAATTCTCCATATCTCTCTCTTGATGGATAATTTTCAAATGGGATAATATTTTTTGGCGCTGAGTATGTTTACTTATTGGTACCCCAACAGGAATTCTGCAAGATTAAAATGTGGTTTATATTGCCAAAAAATAATTTCTTCTGTGTAATGTAAAAGCTTGTAATGGGGGAAAGCATCCAATAAATCATTTAGTGGTGCCGAAGATACAAGGGATAAGAGTTTAATGTGTATGTGGGTTTTTGTCCATTAGCGACTTTAATGGCTCTGTTCCAACAAAATCCATTTAAATGGAAGCTTTTTCTTTTATCTTCAGCCAGCTTAATCTTCAATAGTGATGGGCGATCACAAAAATGCTCAGGTGCTCGTTGCTCGGGTCGAGCAAATTGGAATACTCGGGTACTCGGACAGAACAACAAGCCCAATGTAAGTCTATGGGAGACCCGAGCATTTTTACCGTGATCCTCCCCGGGGGACCTTTTAAGGTCTAAAAATATCTGAAAATGATGGAAACACTGCTCAAATGACACGGGGACATCATGGGGATCGCCCCTGGAAGCATTCCTGACTCCTAGTTCCCAGCTTTAAACAATGTTGTCAGAGATTCATGCACCAAAAAACATACCAAAACAAAACCAAAACAGATTTTGCTGGGAAATATGTTAAGGTACATCCTTTCCAGGTTAATGACTTGTATATAAGGCAAAATAATTAACACCAGACCAAAATGTTCCTCCACCACTTGGGCTGTGTTCAGACGCAGCGTTTTTGAAGCGGTTTTCAACTTTAACATTAGTTTCAACCAAAACAAATGCATTCACTGGGAATGTCATTGTAACATTTACCAACCCTAGCTGGCCATGTGGTGTGTGACAAATAAGCAGACATATCTTGTTTCATTTATGAAGGAGGGACTCTTAAAGTCACAGAGCCTATTTTTACAGGGGCATAAGGCAGCATTAATCTGCTTAAAGGGCCATTAATAAACAGAGGGTCTCCTAAACTGTTATAGCCTAAGCAGTGAGTGGATGGGCTGCCAAGGATTACGACGCACCCCAATACCCCTTTCACGAGATGTTCAGTAGGGCTTCCATAAAAAATGTTGCATTGATTGCAAGGCCTGCCCTGCTACCAAGTCATAAGCACCCCAATAAGCCTTTGAACCAGGTACTCGATGGGCACAGTAAAATCCACTTCACATTATTCATTTTGTACTCCCATTCTGTTTTCTTATGCATTGACTGCGAAGCCTGCCCTTCTACCAAGTCATATGCACCCCAATAAGCCTTTGAACCCAGGTACTGGATGGGCCCATGAAAATCCACTTCACATTATTTATTTTGTAGTGGCATTCTGTTTTCTTATGCATTGACTGCAAGGCCTGCCCTGCTACCAAGTCATATGCACCCCAATAACTCCAATCCCCCCTTGGAAGAAAAAGGGAGGAAGGCCTCTTAACAAAAAAATTCCCATTAAAAAGAGCAGGTCTCGTAGACTTGGAATGCCCATACACTTAATGTATGGGCTGGCAACATTTACCCTGTGGGGTATACCTGAACCTTTTTCAGAACAAGTCTTTTACGCACAGCCTAACCACCCACCCTTGTTAATAATGTGACACTGACTGTAGATGCATGGAACACGTAAACCCTTTTGATCTAGTGGCGGTGGATGATCAGACGTGGAGGAAGGCCTGATTAAAAAATAGACCCAATTTCTAGGAGCGGGTCTCCTAGACTTGGAATGCCCATCCACTTAGTGTATGGGCTGGCAAACATTTCTCCTGTGGGGTACACCTCAACCTTTTTCAGAACAAGTCTTTTACGCACAGCCTAACCACCCACCCTTGTTAATAATGCAACACTGGCTGTAGCTGCACGGAACACGTAAAACCTTTTGATCTAGTGGCGGTAAATAATCAGAAGTGGAGGAAGGCTTGATTAAAAAATAGGACCAATTTCTAGGAGCCGGTCTCCTAGACTTAGAATGCCCATACACTTAGTGTATGGACTGGCAAACATTAATCCTGTGGGGGTGTACATATTTTTTGTATTTTGGTGATGGGCATCATAACATCCTTGCCAAAACATAGAGTGGCTGGAGTATGACTGAATACATTCACCCTGGTATTGAATTGGTGGTGAACGGTGAGGATGAAGAGAAGGAGGAGGACACCAAATAGCCAAAATCAGGAAGCGTATATCCATGTTTGGTTGTGAAGAGGTGCATGGGAATACACCTCACAAAAAAAACTACATTGGAGTTTGCTTCGCTGTCATCATTTGGTGATGTCGAGAAGTCAGGCCCAATCCATCCCTTGTTCATTTTTATAAGAGTCAGCCTGTCTGCATTTTTCATTGAACGACGAATGTGCTTATCTGTGATAATGCCACCAGCAGCACTAAAAACCCGCTCGGACAAAACGCTAGTGGCAGGGCAGGCCAGGACCTCCAAGCGGTACAGCTGATGCCACGTGTCCAGCTTGCATACCAAATAACTAAAAGGCACAGAGGAATCACGGAGGACGTTGGCACGGTCAGCAAGGAGCTCCCTCAGCATCATAGAAAAGATTGCATTCCTTGTGAGATTACCCCGCGCCTCAGTGCATGGGCGATGGGAGGGTCTTAGAAAACAGTCCCAGAGCTTTGCCAGTGTTCCCCTGCCTCTCCTGGAGTGGACTTGTGTCTGTCTCGCCTGTCCTGCTTGGTTGGCCAATGAACTGTTATCTCTGCCACCAGTGTTTTGAGATCGGAATTTTTTCTAATAATTCAGCAACAATGGCCCTATGGTACTTCACCTTTTTGGTACACCTATCTGCCTTTTGAACAAGAGATTGAAAGTTATCCTTGTACCATGGGTCTAAAAGTGTCACTAGTCAGTAATGACTGTTACCCAATATTTTGACAATATGAGGGTTATGAGAAAGGCAGTGCAACATAAAGTCAGCCATGATTGCAAGACTGGTAACAGGCAAGCCTTCCTCTTCCTCACCAACAGGATGACTGACCAAGGTGTCCTCCTCCTCCTCTTCCTCTTCCTCTTCTTCCCTGTCCTCAGGCCATCCACACTGAACAGACGGTATGACTGTTTGTAGTCCTGTCTATAGTGCATGAAAGCATGAAAGTAGCTCCTGTTCTTCCTCCTCCTCTTCCTCATTGTCAACCAATCCATGTGGGGATGACACAAAGCTGAGCTGTGTGTAATCACCCTGTATGGTTCCTTGATCCATGTCCTCGTGCTCCACCTGCAATGCCTCTTCTTTCATTGTGAGCAGAGAGCTTTTCAGAATGCAGATGAGCGGGATGGTGACGCTAATTATGGCATCATCACCGCTCACCATCTTGGTGGACTCCTCAATATTTTGGAGGATGTTACATATGTCTGACATCCATGTCCACTCCTGAGGTCTTATGTGTGGAGTCAAGCCTGAAAAACAACGGCCTTGTTGATGCTGGTATTCAACAACTGCCTGCTTCTGCTCACAAATCCTTTCTAACATATGCAGTGTAGAGTTCCAACGCATGGGGACATCTTACACCAGTCGGTGAGCCGGAATCTGAAATCGCTGCTGAAGCATGGCAAGAGAGGCTGAAGCTGTAGCTGACTTTCTAAAATGTGCACACAGGTGGCGTACTTTAACCAGCAGATCCAGCAGCTCCAGATAGCTTTTTAGAAAACCTTGAACAGCGAGGTTCAGCACATGGGCTAGGCATGGTACATGTGTCAGTTCGCCTCGCCTCAAAGCCGCCACCAGGTTCCTGCCATTGTCACCAGCAGATCCAGCAGCTCCGGATAGCTTTTTAGAAAACCTTGAACAGCGAGGCTCAGCACATGGGCAAGGCATGGTACGTGTGTCAGTTCGCCTCGCCTCAAAGCCGCCACCAGGTTCCTGCCATTGTCACATACAACCATGCCTGGCTGGAGATTCAGCAGTGTCAGCCACACATCTGCCTGATCTTTCAGAGCTGTCAACAACTCTTCAGCATTGTGTGGTTTGTCACCTAAGCAAATTAGCTTCAGCACAGCCTGTTGCCGCTTTGTTTTGGCAGTGCTGCAGTGCTTCCAGCTTGTGACTGATGTGCTCATTTCTGACATGGAGGTTGAAGAGGAGGAGGAGGTGCAGGAGCTGTACACAGTGGGGCAATCTTGATTGTCGTAGGGCTCGCATTCTCTGATGTCGGGAAGGACGTGTTCCTTCCCAAGGTCTGACTGTCAGGAACACCGCACTGCACTTGCTCACTGAGCCAGTGCGCGTGGACTGAGTACAAAAACAGTGCTCAAAGATACCTGTGGAGCAGGGCAGCAGCGGTGACGATGTGTGCTTCAGACTATCAGGACCTGAAGCACGTGACTCCTGGGGGCATGGCCTAAGCTCCACAGAGCTAGAAGCTGCAGGGGAAACTCCTAGAAAGGTAACTACGGGACAAGTTACCAAGGGGCATAGACAGGGATGGAAACCAGACCAAGCTGGGGTCAAAGCACGAGATAGCAGGACAGTACCAAAGGGTTAACCAGAGTGGATAGTCAGGATGTAGCAATAGATCAGAAAACCAGAACGGGCAATAGATGGTACAAAAGGGGCAAACGGTAACGGAGTAACAATAGCCAAGCAAGGCTTTTGCAGCACAACAATTGAAGAAGCAGAGGTGTCACCCACAGACACTGTTCCTGGAACCTGGGGTTGGGCCCACAAAGTCGGGTGCTTTGCTGCCATGTGCCTGATCATGCTGGTGGTGGTAAGGCTGGTAGTTTTGCTACCCCTGCTGACGCTGGCATGACAAGTGATGCAAATGGCCTGTTTGGGGTTATCAGCAGAGTCTTTAAAAAATAACAAGACTTGGGAAGACCTAAATGTTGGACTGGCAACTTCAATTAGGTTGGTGTTACGGGGAACAGTTGCACGCCTTCTGTCTGCAGCAAACACACTGCTTCTTCCTGCCTGAAGTGGTGCGACGCCTACCTCCCTTTGTGTGCTGCTGTCCTCGCTCTACATGTCCTCATGCCAGGTTCAGTCTGTTACTACATCATCCACCACCTCATCTTCCACTTCCCCTCCCTGGTCCTCCTCCTGACTTTCTGGCAATTGTGTCACATCATCATCCACCTTTTGTGACCATGGCTGCTCAAAGATTTGTGCATTGCTACATGGAATATCATCTTGCCCTGCTTCAAGTGGATCAGGTGAGGGGCATGAATCTCCAAACGGAAAACTGAACAGCTCTTTGGAGTGTCTGAGTGTGGGATCAGTTGTCTCAGGGCACTCAGCATTGTGGGAGGAAGGAGGATCAGGGTAAGGAATATGCGTTCCAGATTCACTGCTACTGTGACTTGACCGTGTTGAAGACATGGTGCTGGTGGATAAGTAACTGGAAGTATTATCTGCTATCCAACCAACAATCTTTCCAATCTGCTTGGGCTTCAATAGTGCTGTCTTGCTACAGTCTGCTAGGACTTCAGACACTAAGATCCAGCGAGAAAATGTGGGTGTTTTTGGTGGGCCAATTTCAGCTTGCCCATGGCCTCGGCCTGCACCATCACCATCATGTCCACTTACCAGTCCCTTGCCACAGACCTTGCCCATTTTGAATGGACTAGAATATTATACATGTTCACTACAAAAGGGTGATTTAGGAGGCAACTTGTATGTGATACGTGTGCTTGAAAACCACGCTTTTACCTATCTGGACTTTAGGTAAAAATGTTTTTAGCCTTATCAGATTTAATAATTACGTTAACAGACAGCAAAAAAAGTGCAATGTTTTGGTCTAAACTGTCCAAACTTTGAGCAGGCACAAATATGACGGAGATACCACTACGACAAATGTGTGGCCTGTATTTTTTTTATTTTTTGCTAAATACTGCTGTATGTAAGTACAGTGACATGCCGGACAAAAAAAGAAAACCGCCGTAAACTGGCCAAACTTTGAGCATGCACCGATATTAGCTGGCATGGAGATACTACTACGACAAATGTGTTTTTTATTTATTTTTTTGTTTTTTGCTAGTGCTGTATATAAGTACAGTTTAACCCAGGACAAAAAATGAAAACCGGCCTAAACTTGCCAAACTTTGAGCACATACATGAGGTCCATGGAGATACCACACCGAAAAATGTGTGGCCTGTATTTTTTTTATTTTTTTTGCTAAATACTGCTGTCAGTACAGTGACACCCAGGACAAAGAAAAGAAAACCACCGTAAACTGGCCAAACTTTGAGCATGCACAGATATGAGCTGACACGGAGATACCATACCAAAAAATGTGTAGCCTGTATTCCAGTTACACCTGGGACTAGCTATATATGGCCAATATATCCTACCTGTAGGTAGCAGCAGCAGCACCAGAACACAGGAAGGGAATGGACCCTCTCGATGTATGCAATGATCTATATACAAACATACAGTGCCTGCAAGCCTTGCACTGATGTGTATAGAGCGACATACACTACCCTACCCTGCCTACTTAACACTGGAACCTATATACTCCGTAATTAGTCCTTAGAAAGACTGTTGGTTTAGCTGGATTTGAGTAGTTTAGGATGGTAGACCCCATACTAACTAATAAATCCCCAATTCTGACCCTATCTTGGCAGTAGCTCTCCCTACACTATCTCAATCTGGAGCTGAATGTGCCGAGCAGGGCGAGGTTTGGTCTCTTATACCCCTGATGATGCTGTGCGGCCAGCCAATCATTGCACGACCACAACAAAGATGGCTGCCTGTCAGACAATCCCTGCATTGTGATTGGGTCTGTAAAGTCCGCCAAAAAAGCTGGGTGGAGACCCGAGTTCTCGCAGAGTAATCCCGGAAATGCTTGGTGCTTGCCGAGTACACCGAGTACCGTAATACTCAGGCAAGTAACGAGTAGTGGCGAGCACGTTCGCTCATCACTAATCTTTACTAAAACACTATGGAAACTTCAACTCCCAACTTGGGAGTCATATGTAAGACTCTTCTGTCTTATCACAGAATCCCCAATACTTCTGATATGCCAAAATCAATCATTCTAAAATAATCTCAACCCAGTTTGCACTTGTGAGTAAAGATCGTTCGCACGCGCTTTAAAATAGGTTTTGTTACCTTAGTGACCAAACAACTTTTTTTGGTTTTCTTAGGGAACATATTACTAGATCATATTAGAATTTTAAAGAGAGAGAAATTAATTTTAAATCAGACTTTTTTTGTGATCGATGTCATTCAGGGAATCACGGTGACCATGTGACAGTGGATGGTAAAAACTGTCCCTAATAATTTTCTCCAGGGTCTCAGCTACCCCCCATAGCTGAGACCCTAAAGATTTTCCGATGCCAGGGTTGCGCTACATCTTTATTTCTCAGTACTGTTAAAAGCGGCACGCAGGAAAAAGTACCCTAACTGCCACCATTTAAAGGCGTATTGGCAGGGGTTAAGGGGTTAAAGCCAAAAATGTTAAAATAAATTATTGCTTTTTATAGTTTGTAGTCCCACAATGAGATTTCTCAGTATTAACGGACAGTGAAATCAAAGTCAGTAGCTTTGCCCCAATTCGAAATCTTCATAGAATGAACATTTTTAGCAAGAGGACATCTTCTCCAAAGACACAATTCCCTCCACTTCATAGCTGCATTACAAAAGTAATGCTAAAAAAATCCATGATTTACCACTATTCTGTCCTCACTAGTGTTGAGCATTCCGATACCGCAAGTATCGGCCGATACTTGCTGTATCGGAATTCCGATACCGACTTCCGATATTTTTTCAATATCGGAAGTCGGCATCGGAATCGGAAGTTCAAAGTTGATTGACAGCCTGACGTCATCATGATGCGCGGTGTGTGCGCATCATGATGCGCCGTCATTTCGGGCCTTCCGGGGGTCTCTGCCGGCCTGCCGGGGGGCTGTGCCGGCCTGCCGGGGGGCTGTGTGGACTGCCCGGGGTCTGTACCGGCCTGCCGGGGGGCTGTGCCGGCCTGCCGGTGGTCTGTGCACCCTGTGGGGGTCTGTACCGGCCTGCCAGGGGGCTGTGCCGGCCTGCCGGTGGTCTGTGCACCCTGTGGGGGTCTTTACCGGCCTGCCGGGGGGCTGTGCTGATGTCCGGGGGTCTGTGCAAGCATCGTCCGATGGGACTACAAGTCCCATCTGGCGATGCCTGCTACCATGACAGTGATTGACACATTAGCCAATGATGGGACAGTAGTAGTCCCATCATCCGGCTAATGTGTTAAATGTTAAAAAAAAAAAAAAAAATACTACATACATACTACATGCATGCTACATACATACTACATGCTACATACATACTACATACATACTACATACATACTACATACATACTACATGCATGCTACATACATACTACATGCTACATACATACTACATACATACTACATGCATGCTACATACATACTACATGCTACATACATACTACATATATACTACATGCATGCTACATACATACTACATGCTACATACATACTACATATATACTACATACATACTACATACATACTACATGCATGCTACATACATACTACATGCTACATACATACTACATATATACTACATGCATGCTACATACATACTACATGCTACATACATACTACATATATACTACATACATACTACATACATACTACATGCATGCTACATACATACTACATGCTACATACATACTACATATATACTACATGCATGCTACATACATACTACATGCTACATACATACTACATATATACTACATGCATGCTACATAAATACTGCATGCTACATGCATGCTACATACATACTACATACATACTACATGCTACATACATACCACATATATACTACATACATACTACATACAATACATTCATACAATACATACATAGACATACAGTACATATAACATAGAGTAACATACTTACCAATACTTGTCACATTGTTCCCCGAAGCCATTGTCTTTTACGGAATAAATATTAACATAACAAACCACAAAAATACTCACCCACGATCCGAAGCAGTCCACGAGTGTGTCCCACGACGATCTTGGGTAGAGAACTGCAGCATCAGCTGTTGCTGCCCTTCTCTACGGGTTGCAGGAATCCAATGACGGAAGGTAGGTATCCTTCCGCACTGTATTCCTCCGCCACTTAAAAAAAAAAAAAGTCCCTAGTCTCACTTTATGCCATTGCTGTGTGGGAAATTCCCACGCAGCAATGGCATAAAGTGAGACTAGGGACTTTTTTTTTTTTTAAGTGGCGGAGGAATACAGTGCGGAAGGATACCTACCTTCCATCATTGGATTCCTGCAGCCCGTAGAGAACGGCAGCAACAGCTGATGCTGCAGTTCTCTACCCAAGATCGTCGTGGGACACACTCGTGGACTGCTTCGGATCGTGGGTGAGTATTTTTGTGGTTTGTTATGTTAATATTTATTCCGTAAAAGACAATGGCTTCGGGGAACAATGTGACAAGTATTGGTAAGTATGTTACTCTATGTTATATGTACTGTATGTCTATGTATGTATTGTATGAATGTATTGTATGTAGTATGTATGTAGTATATATGTGGTATGTATGTAGCATGTAGTATGTATGTAGTATGTATGTAGCATGCATGTAGCATGCAGTATGTATGTAGCATGCATGTAGTATATATGTAGTATGTATGTAGCATGTAGTATGTATGTAGCATGCATGTAGTATATATGTAGTATGTATGTAGCATGTAGTATGTATGTAGCATGCATGTAGTATGTATGTAGTATGTATGTAGTATATATGTAGTATGTATGTAGCATGTAGTATGTATGTAGCATGCATGTAGTATATATGTAGTATGTATGTAGCATGTAGTATGTATGTAGCATGCATGTAGTATGTATGTAGTATGTATGTAGTATATGTAGTATGTATGTAGCATGTAGTATGTATGTAGCATGCATGTAGTATATATGTAGTATGTATGTAGCATGTAGTATGTATGTAGCATGCATGTAGTATATATGTAGTATGTATGTAGCATGTAGTATGTATGTAGTATGTATGTAGTATGTATGTGGTATGTATGTAGTATATATGTAGTATGTATGTAGCATGTAGTATGTATGTAGCATGCATGTAGTATATATGTAGTATGTATGTAGCATGTAGTATGTATGTAGCATGTAGTATGTATGTAGCATATATGTAGTATGTATGTAGTATGTATGTAGCATGCATGTAGTATATATGTAGTATCTATGTAGCATGTAGTATATATGTAGTATGCATGTTGCATGCATGTAGTATATATGTAGTATGTATGTAGCATGTAGTATATATGTAGTATGCATGTTGCATGCATGTAGTATATATGTAGTATGTATGTTGCATGTAGTATGTATGTAGTATGTATGTTGCATGTAGTATATATGTAGTATGAATGTAGCATGTATGTAGTATGTAGTATGAATGTAGCATATATGTAGTATGCATGTTGTATGTATGTAGCATGTAATTTTTTTTTTTTTTTTTACATTCAACACATTAGCCGGATGATGGGACTACTACTGTCCCATCATTGGCTAATGTGTCAATCACTGTCATGGTAGCAGGCATCGCCCGATGGGACTTGTAGTCCCATCGGACGATGCCTGCACAGACCCCCGAAGCCTGCACAGCCCCCCGGCAGGCTGGCACAGCCCCCCGGAGCCTGCACAGCCCCCCGGCAGGCCGGCACAGCCCCCCGGCAGGCCGGCACAGCCCACCGGAGCCTGCACAGCCCCCCGGCAGGCCGGCACAGCCCACCGGAGCCTGCACAGCCCCCCTGGCAGGCCGGCACAGCCCCCCGGCAGGCTGGCACAGACCACCGGAGCCTGCACAGACCCCCTGGCAGGCCGGCACAGCCCCCCGAAAGGCCCGTACAGACCCCAGAGAGGCTGTACAAGGGAAAAACAGGATTTTTCTTATTCCGATACCGGAAGTCCCATAGACTTGAATGGGACTTCCGGTATCGGAATCGGCGATACCGATACTTTTTTTTAAGATCGGCCGATCCATTCCGATCCGATACTTTGAAGTATTGGACGGTATCGCTCAACTCTAGTCCTCACAAAATGAAGCAGAATTCATGTAGCTTATACAGGCAGCTAAACTGCTATACCGGGGTCCAATAAGGAGACTGTAGTTGAATCTGTGCTTTATTGAACGTGATGGTATATTGGCATGATGACACTACAAACAAAAACATATATGCATACAATCAATACTGGGTTCATCAGGGATTCATATATACATAATACATCATCTGTACTAATAGCTAACCAGGGGAGAACTAACTAAGCATGCTAATATGAAACAGGAATTAGATGTGGGAAGCATAGACACATACCAGTGATGCTGTCACAAGGGGAGAAGAGAAATAAGATGCTTCCTGAATGCAGGCAGAAGGAAAATGGTGGACTGGAGGGAAAATGGGGGCTGAACCAACCATAATCCTTTGCAAAGGCTAGCAGGATGCATTGCAACCTTACCGGAATGCACTGCAAACAGAAGGAAATAGCAAAGTGAAAGTAATACACACAACAACACTGCGGTTATGACTCTGGTCACTAGATAAGGCCAGAAACACTGAAAACATTAACAAGCAGATAATCAGGATTCTGAATTAAATGTCGGAGACAGAACAACCACTGCATCCAGATGCCAGATCCCCACTGTCCTACAATCTGTGAGCTATTAATGTGCATTGCCAAAACTTCTACTTCAGGACACCATCAGGCCTCCACACAAGTATAGTCACCTCCTTCCTTGACAAATATTGACAAATCCCATTCATAGCCACTCATAGCTTGCTGTGAACTACAAATTGCCCATTTTAGCCAAATTATAATTACAATTACAATCTGTCCAGAGTTTTTATTTAATACACCAGGGAACAAAGCTGAAAACTGAGAGAACAATATGGGGTCATGAAAGAGCAAGTAATTATCTTCAAACTCCAGAGAAATGTTGCAAAGAGAATTTACAGTCATTCAGGATAGAATAGCAATTCTGATGAATCACACAACCCTAAACCTTGAAAAGTTTAATTGCAATCAATAGATTGCAACAAATGTTTCCATCCCGGACATTATCCTCACTCCCAGCGGCTTTTGTGCATAAATATTTTGGGTCTGGCATGCTTTGCATTGAATTAGAGGGATTAGAAGATGTTCTGAATATTTATAACCTGCTGCACTGAGAACGCGTTGGAAGCACCTTGTACACAGCTTCATCAAAAACACCTCAAGAGCTGTTTATGCACTCTATATGCAATCTCCTGTGATAATTTATGTGACAGATGCAGTACTACAGTATCCAGACAGATCATCCAGACTTTCAATCAAAATGGCCTTTAAACACGATTCCAGGGCTGTGTACCTAGGTACAGCAGAGAATTCTTAACATTTAAAAAAGCTCCCATCTGCTTTCAAAGTGCCGTTTGATGGCAAATTAACCATTAAACCATAATAATGGAGTAAAGATGAGCAGAACTGTCGAGATTCAAATTCGGTAAATCATGCTGATTTTACAGGGAAATCCGAATAGCTGTAAAGGTATTTAATGCAAATTGAATGTCCCTTATTATAATCTGGACCTGCACAGACCCCAGAGCATAATAAACATATAATGGAGAAAAAAATATGTCACTGCCCACCTGTCCCACGAACTATGTAGCCTGTCATCTGGTCCTTCCCAGCGTCTCTGTTACCCCCTCCCCTGTTGCAGGTATCTTATTTGGCATCTTCACTCCAGGCCAGGGATTCCAGCATGACTAAAGCCCCCATTACACACTGCGATATCGCTAGCAATATCGCTGTAAAGTCACCGATTTTGTGACGTTGCAGCAATATTGCTAGCGATATCGCTGCATGTGATACTTACCTCCGACCGGCTCCCCCGCTGATTATCGTTGGACGCGCGAGAAGGTCCTGGATCATTTCTCATCGGCAGCTTCCTGTGGCGCCGATGAGCGAGGCGTGGATGCGGGTGGCAGGATGCCAGGATCGCCTCGTCTGACAGGTAAGTAGCGACCCCCGACCCCAGCGATGTCGCTGGTGAGAACTGCCTGTGTGGCAGCTCACTAGCGACCACTTAGCGATGTACCAGCGATCCTGACCACGTCATATCATTGTCGGGATCGCTGGTACATCTCTAAGTGTGACAGTACCCTCTTTCACACATCAGTTTTTGCCATCAGTCACAATCCGTCGTTTTTTTAAAACAACGGATCCAGCGTTTGTTCATGCTGGATCAGTTTTTTTTCTCATAGTCATGTATTAGCGATGGATTGCAACGGAATTCTCCGTCCGTCAGATGGAGACAACGGACATAGGAACGTTTTTTGTGTACGTCGAAAAGTTGGACAGCGACGGATCCATCGCCATCCGTTGTTGGCTATAATGGAAGCTTATGAGTGCAGGATCTGTTGCTGTCCGTCAAATGACGGAATCCAGCAACAGATTCCGTTTTTTAAAACTGAGCATGCCTGGAAAATTTCTCTTCCTTTAATTTAACCCCTACAGCTGAATTTTCCATTCTGGCACATAAAATCTTTCTCTGTCTCTCTCTCTCTCTCTCCACAAGGTACCAAGTTTAACTCAAGCTACATCTGCTGCCACGGATCCGTCATAAAAACTGATTCGTCAAATTAGTTTTTCCCAATCTGCGCAGGATCTGTTTTTGCCACACTTTGACAGATTGCGACTGATTGGAAAAAACTAATGTGTGAAAGAGGCCTAATACTCTGACATCTCTGCCATGCCATTGTTGTGTCATGTGCAACCAGTCTGTTCTTATAATTCATTCAGCATGAGTAACATCAGCTGCCTTGTCATCGTTAATACTTTTTTATGAGCTAAAACGAAGATCACTGAAATGATGTACTGTAAGTAGGTCATTTTGTAGTAGGGCTTAACTTCAGTGGAATTTTTTTTATGATTAAATTATCATGGCAAGGTATGACACTTTTCGTAATAAAATACCAATATAAAAAATGAAGGCTCAAACTTTGTTAAAACTAAATTTAGTTTCAGGCTTAAAATTTTTGACCTTCTTTTTCTGCACTTTAAACTTGATGTGGTCTGTGGTTATAAATCAGCTGAGACCAGCTTAAGAATAGACATTAAATGTTTAATGAACCCCAATGGCAAAACTTTTTTTTTAGCCCCAATTACATGCATTTAAGTAAAACTGCAGTCAAAAGATTTCAATTTCTGCATCTATTGTACAGTATGTCAATTTTGAATGCTTTATTTTTTATCTTCCTGTTATGAATTTGAGACCTGAATGTGCTTTCAACTTCTTCCAATATGCACACTAGATACATAGACCCTGATTCATCAAGATTGAGGTTGTTCCTACTTGTCTTGATGAGGGGGTGGCTGGAGTCAGAGGTTCCTGATTTATTATAGAGGCACACACTAGAGATCAGCAAACCCAAACTGTAAAGTTCGAGGTTTGTACCGGACACCTAATGTCCAGTGCTGAACGTCAAACATGGACTTTTCCTGGAAGTCCATTTTAGTGTTCAGAGTTCCAATGCAGGAGAGAGAGTGTGTTCAGGATCCGATTGAGCTCTACAGGGTTCAGGTTTAGCTTCAAGCTTGGGTACAGTTCTGGTACCAGAACCAAACTTTGGACTAAAGTTCCCTCGAACCCGAAGAATCTAAATTTTCACGGCTCCTCTCATCTCTAGGGCATACTTCTCAATAGATCAAGCACATCTTAAAAGTGGAATGTGACTTTGCGTGCTTTAGAGGCTGGAGTAAGACTTGTGGGTTAAGACAAGCTACATCTTGTCATAAAGTAGACGAGCGGGAGTTGCCACGTCCCACCACAGATGCACCCATTTTGACGGAGCTGACCGACACTAGACAGAAAAGGCCAAAAACTTCAATTTGAGCAAAAAATTTGAGAACTTTCAAACCATTTCAGTTTACTTTTATAAAACTTTGATGACTTGAAGTCATAGGGTTTGTTTGCATCTCTTCCCCTTCTTGCTTTTCTTTACATATACTGTGGTAACAGAGGACCATTTAAAGGTTCTCATTGCTCATGGGGATGGAATCTGAGACCTGTTTTATCTAGTTGTTCCTATCTATATGCCCCATAGATGTTGTTACCATTTCTGTCCTTGGGAATTTTCTGGCATTGTAAATAAGCCATATTTCAATGGCAATGAGATGCAATACCAGACACAGCGGAAGAGTAGCGCTATTACAGAGAAACGTCAGACATTTCTTTGGCTAAATCTGGGTTGGTATAATGCACTCATTGTGTTACTCTATCTGCATAAAATGTTCCTTCTCATTCCCTTTGAATTCCCTATGCCATCACTAAAACCATCAAGATGACAACTGTGTCATCTATCTTTATTGATGTGTGTAGGTTTACTGAATAATTCCTGCTTTTCATATTAATTACCCCTTGCAGATGATGAATGGATTGCCTCATATTTCTGTCTTTGGTATTTTTATCTAGGCATAATGTATCTAATAGTTATTGCAGTTCTTTTGCCTTTATTTTTTTTTTTGTTTTTAGGGTGTGTTTAGTGTCCCTGTAGCATCTTTATGTGCTTGCCCTCTTTTTCTTTTGGACCTTCTTTTGCTATTTTTAGACTTTCCCTGTAAGTGACCTGATACTGCTCCAGCTCCTCCTGTACAGCGTCCTGACTCCATAATGAATGACTTTTTACATTTAGAAGCCTGATTCTAACTCCTCTACTTATTACTTTGTGCATTGGGACATTACTGCTATTGGGTTTCTTCTCAGGATACTTCTCTGCTCGGCTGCTTAGCTTCATGTGACAAAAGACGCTCGTTCTCCTTAGAGCTCATTTGTAAAGATGCTTTTTGTGCGGAAACAATTATGAAGACAAAGCAAATTTTGAGCTTGCGCAGCTGTGTGTCTTCTGTCGCACATTCGTTCTAGCTCCTCCAGTTTCGAATTGTGAGATCCTGAAATTTGTGCAACCATCTTACCAGAGAGGCAAACAAGGACAATGAAAGATCTCTGCAGAGTTTCATGGTGGGACGTAAATCTCACTGTAACCGCAGAACACAAATCTCATTATTAGTCAGAACACAAACTATGCTTTCAACAAAACAACACAATATATGCTTCACAGCAAATGTGAGACTCCCTGTAACTGTCCAAATAGTGACTGTTTCCCTGCAATCTATTGCACTTCTTTAGCTGGCTGAGTTTATTGAAAGATCTTCATAGCAGGTATATTGCTGCTGCCTCCACCTCTAGAGGGCGCTCAGCAGCTATCCACATACAGTTTATATAGTGAACTCTATAATAACCGGGCATACACTTAGCCCCTAAGACCGTTCCTTGGTGGTAGTGTGGGCGTCAGGGATTTTTTTTCTTATTTGCGCCCTTTGTCCTTTATTATTATGCGATATGCTGTGTGATTTCACAGTTGGAGGAATTGCTGTTTCTTTTATCCTTCTTCCCCATTTAATGCTTTAAGGGACTTTATAGTGAATGCCATTACAGAATAGGGGATGACGCTAATGTTCCAAAAGGCAGTAAAGTGCTGTATACTATTATCTGGTACTCCTTAAAGAAAAAAAAAAGAACATTAATACAACCTTAAATAATACTGCGTACACCTTTGAGGCTGTCGCTTGATTACTAATATTGTGTTGGGACCCAGAATTCTTTCATAGGCTAAATTGCAATCACAGTAAACTCCATTTAACAGCATGGTGTTTTCACAGCTCAGAAAATTAGGCTTTTCCAACTTTCGAGCTTGCCCCATTTACAATTTTAATTTGCAAAAATAGAAGAACTTTATTTGTTCCTCGCCTACTTAAAAGCAATAAATCTTAGGGTGTGTGCACATGCTGCTTTTTGCTGCGGTGTACAGTACCATTATTCCCTATGGGAATAAAAAAACGCAGTGCAGACGGTGCAGATTTTTCCGCGCGGTTTTCCTGCGGTTTTGAAACCGCAGAAAGAATTGTGGAGATGGTGAAACCGCAGGCTAATCCGCAGATGAACCGCAGGTCTTTTGACCTGCGGATTTTACAAAATCCGCGCAGCCAAATCCGCACCCCATTCCACAGCGTCTGCACGTAGCCTTATAGTTCCATTCCCTGCCGTACGAACATGGGGACCATACCTATATTTAAAAAGGTATGGTTTAAAGAACATGTAGATCTTTGTGAATACATCTACAAATAAGTTAATGTACAAATTCTATTCCAATTACCGTATGCAGCGAAAGGACTCGTGCACACGACCGCAAACAATGAAAAAAAAACAGAGAGCACTGGGACCAATGTTATGCAATGAGTCAATGCGAATTAACAATTTTCTTCACTGGCCGAATCTGTGTGAGAAAAAAAATTGCAGCATGCACTTGCAAGGGATAAACAGTTCGTGGGGATGCAGTGAGTAACCGGAGACAGACAAGGGGTTAACAAGGATTTACTGAGCAGACAATAACATGAATTACTGCACACAGGGAGGAAAAGACAATCAGATAAAGGAATATATAAAACAAGACAACTTAAGGGCCTGTCACACTAAGAGATATCGCTAGCAATATCGCTATAACTAGTGACGTTATAGCGATATTGCTAGCGATATCGCTGTGTCTGATGCTTACCTATGACCGGCTCCCCCGCTGGTTATCGCTGATCGTGCGAGAACGTCCAGGACTGTTTCTCGTTGTCTGCTTCCTGCGGCGCTTCCTGCTGTGACGACGAGCGACACGTGGAGCCGGGCGGGAGGACTCAGGATCGCCTGGTGTGACAGGTAAGTAGCGACCCCCGTCCCCAGCGATGTCGCTGCTCAGATCTGCCTGTGTGGCAGCTCACTAGCGACCACTTAGCGATGTACCAGCGATCCTGACCGCGTCATATCGCTGGTCAGGATCGCTGGTACATCGCTAAGTGTGACACTACCCTTATGGGTTGCAGTTCTGGCAGGAGAAAGGCTGGAAAATCTTCTTACACACTCAAGCTTGGACTGGCCCACAGGAGAACAAGAGAATCCTCTGGTGGGCTCCTGTGATGCACACTAGTTTCTTTCATAAATCAGATAGGATTGAAGTCTATGGGTGTGAGAAAAAAATTGAATGTCGTACAAGAACACAATATAGTATTTTATAGATACACTAGCTGAAGAGCCCGGTTAGTTATAACAAATTATAATGATTATATCTATACAAGATGGTGGCCCGATTCTAATGCATCGGGTATTCAAGAATATGTATGTAGTTTCTTTATGAAGATTTAATAATAATGCAATAATGCACCCCCCAATCCTGATATGCATGGTCCTCTCACCCCCAATCCTGATATGCATGCTACCCCTCACCCCCCAATCCTGGTATGCATGGTTCTCTCACCCATCCCTTTGCTGGTATGCATGGTCCCGTCACCCCCCCTTTCCTGGTATGCATGCTTCCCCTCACCCCCCTTTCCTGGTATGCAAGGTCACCCTCACCCCCCTTTCCTCGAATGCATGGTCCCCTCACCCCCTTATCCTGGTATGCATGGTCCCCCTCACCCCCCTTTCCTGGTATGCATGGTCCCTTCACCCCCCCTTTCCTGGTATGCATGCTTCCCCTCACCCCCTTTCCTGTTATGGATGGTCCCCCTCACCCACATTTCCTGGTATGCATGGTCCCATCACCCCCTTTCCTGGTATGCATGGTCACCCATACCTCCCCTATCCTGGTATGCATGGTCCCCTCACCCCCCTTTTGTGGTATGCATGGTCCCGTCACCCCCCTATCGTGATATGCATGGTCCCCTCACCCCCCTTTTGTGGTATGCATGGTCCCCTCATCCCCTTTCATGGTATGCATGGTACCCCTCACCCTCCTTTCCTGGTATGCATGGCCCCGTCACCCCCCTTTGCTGGTATGCATGGTCCCCCTCACCCCCCTTTCATGGTATGCATGGTCCCTTCACCCCCTTTCATGGTACTGCTTACCCCCCTTTCGTGGTATGCATGGTCCCCTCACCCCCCTTTCGTGGTATGCACGGTCCCCTCACTCCCCTTTCGTGGTATGCATGGTCCCCTCACCCCCCCTTTCATGGTATGCATGGTCATCTCACCCCCCTTTCATGGTATGCATGGTACCCCTCACCCCCCCTTTCCTGGTATGCATGGTCCCCTCACTCCCCTTTTGTGGTATGCATGGTCCCCTCACTCCCCTTTCATGGTATGCATGGTCCCCTCACTCCCCTTTCATGGTATGCATGGTTCCCTCACCCCGCTTTCATGGTATGCATGGTCCCCTCACCCCGCTTTCATGGTATGCATGGTCCCCTCAATCCCCTTTCGTGGTATGCATGGTAACCCTCACCCCCCTTTTGTGGTATGCATGGTACCCCTCACCCCCCTTTCCTGGTATGTATGGTCCCCCTCACCCCTAGGAAACTGCACATATACAAAAAAAAAATTATACTCACCCACCTTTCCTGTGGTCCAGTGCTGTCCCGTTCTGCCGGAGGCTGGGGGAGAGTGTGGCACTGGCGCCGAAGTACGCGCATGCCCACACCGCGCTGTCTTGCGCCATTTTCGTGAAGACACACTGCAAATGTGTCTTCAGGAAAATGGTGCCGGATAGCGCTATGCACAAGCGCGTACTCTGGTGTCAGTGCCACACTCCTCCCCCAGCCTCCTGCCCCGGTCACCGTAAGAAGAGAAGCGCCGCGGCAACGCTCCTCCTGGTGAGGTGCCATACCCATTATCATACAGTACCTGTCTGTTTGTCACGGAAATCCTGCGTCGCTGATTGGTCGCGGCCGGCCAGGCTCAACCAATCAGCGATGCGGGATTTCGGTTACAGACAGACATGATAAGATGATTATATATATAGATAAATATAAAGCTGATTGTAGAGCCCCGCCCACTCCGCATAGCCACATTCACTATAATATCCCATATCATCCCGTCAGCCAGAGCCACTGGACTACTACCCCTAATATCCCACATCGTCCCGTCAGCCAGAGCCACCGGACAACTACCCCTAATATCCCACATCATCCCGTCAGAGCCACCGGACTACTACCCCTAATATCCCACATCACCCTGTCAGCCAGGGCCACCAGACAACTACCACTAATATCCCACATCATCCCATCACAGAAGCCGGACTACTTCCCCTAATATCCCACATCATCCCATTACAGACGCCGGACTACTCCCCCTAATATCCCACATCATCCCATCAGCCAGAGCCACTGGACTACTACCACCAATATACCACATCTCATCAGCCAGAGCCACCGGACTACCCCCCCTAATATCCCACATCATCCCGTCAGCCTGGGGTCAGAACGAGAGCGCTGAGTGGAAAGGTCCTAACTTCTATACTGGGGATCCCTTTAAGAGAGGCCTGGGGTCAGAACCAGAGCGCTGAGTGGATTTGTCCTGACTTCCATACCAATGATCCCTTTAATAGAAGGCTGGGGTGAGAATCAGAGAGCTGAGGGATTTACCCTAACTTCCATACTGGAGATCCCTTTAAGAGAGGCCTGGGCTCAGTACCAAAGCACAGAGTGGATTTGACCTCACTTCCATACCGTAGATCCCTTTAAGAAAGGCTTGGAGTCAGTACCAAAGCGCAGAGTGGATTTGCCCTAACTTCCATACCAATGATCCCTTTAAGAGAGACTGGGATTAGAACCAGAGCACTGAGTGGATTTGCCGTGACTTGCATACCAATGATCCCTTTAATAGAACACAGAGGTCAGAAAAAGAGCATTGAGGGATTTGCCCTAACTTCCATACAGGAGATCCCTTTAAGAGAGCCTGGGGTCAGAACCAAAGCACTAGATGGATTTGCCCTGACTTCCATACCGTAGATCCCTTTAAGAAAGGCCTGGGGTCAGTACCAAAGCGCAGAGTGGATTTGCCCTAACTTCCATAGCAATGATCCCTTTAAGAGACCCTGGGGTCAGAACCACAGAGCTGAGTGGAACGGTCCTAACTTCCATACCAGGGATCCCTGTAAGAGAGCCTGGGGTCAAAACCAAAGCCCTGGATGGATTTGCTCTGACTTCCATACCAATGATCCCTTTAAGAGGGAAGATGTGCCAACAGGATGGAGGATGTGTGATGGAGATATGGGCAGGGAGGGTGGAATTCATTTCTGTCATGTGCTCTCTGCTCCTTTCAGGGGGCAGACAATGACTGGGAGCTTATATTCCCGGGGATGCTTGATTTCTCCCACCATGTCAGTGTCTGCTGAGGTGTTGTCAAGTGGGAAAACTTGCTCATAGCAACCAATCACAGATCAGCTACTTTTAACCAGCTCTGGTGAAATGAGAGATGCTCAGGGATTGGTTGCAAGGAAAACTGTTGCTCATAGCAACCAATCACAGCTCAGCTTCTTTTGAACAGCTCTGGTAAATTGAAAGATGCTTTGTGATTGGTTGGGGATGCACACACATACATACACACATTCACTTTTATATATAGAGATTGCAATTTTGTAACATAAGAAATGTTGTGACCTGGCCTCCAGACCTGCACATGCACTTATCAGGCATAACAACTGATGTATCAGACAGATGGAAACATTCCTATAGCAAACAACAGGATCAGTTCCGCATTCAATTTTCTTCCACCATTTTTTGTTAAATGCCAGATGGAGTCAATATATCAGTCTTATCTACAACTTTTGTGTTACTCCACTCCTTCTGTTCTTTTTTCTTGATAGCCTAGAGGCAGTAAAAGCGGGGACAGATGGATAAGACTTTGGTAATATTCTTTTTTTAACCAAATAAACATTCTTGGTGTCCTTCCATTTTATTTTCCACTAGAAACTAATGAAACATTTAAATTCACTACTAGGTAAAAATTAAGAATAGATATAGCGTTAGATAGCAGAGACGTCTACACTGTTGTAATCTGTTACGTGAGCTGTTTCACGACTTTACAACTCAAGGAACGAATGGATATTGTTTTAGTTATGGCTTCTGAAGTGTTGAATTGAATATTTTATTGTTTGACGACATCTAATTGCTGCTATAGGTTTAAACTAATGTGGCAAAACCAATGGAAAAATAACTCAAAAGCACAATAAATAAAGGGAAAGTTAAATGAATTTGGTTCATTTGTCTCCGAGAAAAATACATGGAACGTTCCATTAATATTCATTTGCACTAAATTGTGCTTGCCTCTGGTTTTTAACAGAACACAAAGGAATGGAGGAAATGTAAAGCTCATTGAAGTCCTAAAGCGATAATTGTATCAGGACTATCAGCTATCATGCTAAGTGCAGGTCACACATGAGTCAGAAAGACCTATTGGGACGCGTTAGGATTTTGGGCTGGTATCTATGTTGCATACAGTATGTGTCATACAATGCCACCTAAATTCTTTAAAAATATATGCAATCTAACATAAAATAGAAATATAAGAAAGACAAATCAGAAATATCCAAATCAAAAGCAGTTGTATACTTTGAGATAGTAGTAGTAAATATAATATTCAATTAAATATAGAAATACATGGATCATGAGACGGACACTAACAGCACCCCCTCCACCATGCCCCACTCTCGTAGACACACGTTTAGATGCATATTCACATTAGCTACTTGTACACAGTACACACACACACATGAAATACACACATTACACATCTATATGCAATATGCAAAAATGCACATAGACAGATGTAAGATACACACATACACATGCAGATGTGTAGTGACAATTTTTAATGCCCTTTTTTAACAGAATTTTATTTTTGCTCTTTTCTTTCCACATTCATAGTGTAAACATCCATAACTATTCTATTTTTATGTAAGCGTCACTATCACTAGTTTTCAATATATGTAGGCTTATGTATGTGTCATAAATAGTGTTGTGCATTCCGATACTGCAATATCGGGTATCGGCCGATATTCGTGGTATCGGAATTCCGATACTGAGTTCCGATACTTTTAGTATATTGAATACCGGAATCGGAAGTTCCCATAATGCAATGAGCCAGTTTTATTTTATTCAGCCAATGAGGATCCTAAGAAGTGTGGGCAAATCCTGTTAGAGCATGTTAGGCATGTACTGTAACTACTGGCATGGCTGTGATTGGCTGCGGAAATGATGTCATGATGCACTATAAAAGCCGCCGCGGCCATTTTGGGTTCACTCTGCTGTGAATCCAGTTAGTGATAGGACGCTGCTGTTCTGAGGGACAGTGTGACCTAGCGATTTGCTATAGTGTGCTTTACCCAGGCTACTTTATCAACCGCTGTAGCTTTCTTTTGCCTTGCAGCGCTGTTCACGGCTGTCTGCAAAGTCTCTGTGTGTGAGTGCAGCTCACTCTGTAGTGTGTTCTGCAGCCAGCCACCTCCGGTTGTAGTCCACTCAGCGTGCGTCACTGCCTCATACATTGTCCTTTTTTGCATTAGTGTTGCACATTTTTTCTGATTTCTCCAATTAGTGTGGTTCCATCCGTATCCAGCTAGATTGCTTGCAAACACTATATAGGAGTAGATAGAGAAGCCTTTCTGCAGCCGTGCAGTGCTAGTGCACAGTTCTCTGCACTGTTCACAGCTGTCTGCAAGGTCTCTGTGTATGAGTGCAGTTCACGCTGTAGTGTGTTCTGCAGCCACCTCCGGTTGTAGTCCGCTCAGCGTGTGTCACTGCCTCATACATTGTCCTTTTTTGCATTAATGCTTCTCATTTTTCCAGATTTCTCCTATGTGGTTCCATCCGTATCCAGCTAGAATATTTGCAAACACTATATAGGAGTAGAGAGAGGAGCCTTTCTGCTGGTTTGTGCCCTGCAGCCCCAGCCAGATTAGTATTAGCCTATTTTTTGGAGCCTCATCTATTACATTGTAGGTTACTTTCCTGCATTGTAATAGCTACAAAAAGTTTGTGATACTATCGGTTTTATATCTTTGGGCACATCCAGTGTCTTTTTGTGAAAAAAAAAGTTAATAAAGTTCAGCAAACACTCCACTTTACAGTTGTGTAGGCCACATTAGCTCATATTAAAGTCTAGTCCACACTTTATAAAATTAGTGTTTCTTATACCGGTTAGCAGCTGTTCAGGAATAAGCACACTAAGCCCTTTGTACTTTTCTGCCTATCTTTATCAGTCTACCAAGATGAAGAAGGCAGGGAGTAAGGCACGTAGTCTTGGTCGTGGAGTTTCTGCAGGGAGAGGACGTGGGAATTCTGTGCCTGCTGCAGGAACCAGTGACTCAGCATCCCCCAGTTTTCCCAGGGAACAGTCCTTTATGCGCCGCTTTGTAGGAGCTTGCCGTACCCCACTGCTGCAGGACGAACAAATTGAAGCCGTTGTCGGATGGATGGCAGCTAACGCATCGACTTCAATTAGTTCCAGATCCTCTCAGGTCCAGAGCACTGAAGAGCACCCATCTGTCTCTTCACCACCTGCCAAATTGCCCAGGCAGTCAGAGAGCCCTGGACAGGAGCCATCTCTACTTCTGTTCTCTGAATCTGTTGGCTTGGAAAGAGGGGGCCAGCCAAGCAGCATTCGAGAATTTGAAGAAGAGGTAGTATGCAGTGATGCGCAACAGCTTTGTCTCTCTGAATCTGAAGAGGCGGGTGGGCCAGTGCCTATGGTCAGCACACCTCAGTACGCATCTGATGATGAGACTCAGGTGCCACTTTCTGGTGTGCACTGTGCTGTTGAGACTACCCAGGAGAAGCAGTCGTTTGAAGAGGGTAGTGTAGATGATGAGGTCCTTGACCCATCATGGCGTGAGGTACAGGAAGGTGGTGGGAGCAGCTCTGACGAAGAGATTCCCCAAAAGGCCAAAAAAAAGGAGGGAGAGGGAGGGGGCAGACTCGGTTGCCTGTAGCCTCCACTTCAGCACCCATTAGGAGCATGCCTCTTCCAAAACCCAAAACGGGCGCTCACAAAACTTGCAGTGCCTGGTCCTTTTTTGACACAGTTGCAGATGACATTTGCTTTGTCAAATGCAAGCTGTGTAATCAGAAAGTGAAAAGAGGGAATAGTGTCAGCAACCTCAATACCACAAATATGCGGAAACATGTGCGGACCAAGCACGTGGTGGAGTTACAAAGACACACTGAAGAACTAGGCCAACCTACAGCTCCACCTACCACCTCTTCAGTTCGTGTTGTAGCCTCTTCCTCTAGCTCACACACAGCTGGTTTGGCTTCCTCACAGGATTGGCATGGAAGAACCTCTGGCACTATTGTACAGAGACACAGTGTCATTCCACCAACAGCACCACGTTCCCTGTTATCCTCACACTCCCATGCCAGTCTACAGCCATCGGTAGCACAGGCACGGGAGAAAGGGCGCCAATACTCGGCAAACCACCCCCGAGCACAAGCTCTGAATGCTGGCATTGCAAAACTACTGTCCCTTGAAATGCTCTCATTCAGGCTGGTGGAGACTGACACCTTCTGTAACTTCATAGCATAGGCAGTCCCACAATACAACGTGCCCAGCCACTTTTATTTCAGCAGGCACGCCGTCCCTGCCCTGCAAAAGCATGTGGAGGGAAAAATTAAACATGCGCTACTAAACGCCATCAGTAGCAAGGTCCACCTGACCACCGATGCGTGGACCAGTAACCATGGACAGGGACGATATCTTTCCCTCACTGCCCATTGGGTAAATGTTGTGGAGCCGGGTACAGATCTTGAGAGTGGCGCTGTACGTGTTCTACCAACTCCAAAGATTGCAGGAATCCAGTCAGTACACATTGACTCCTCCTCATACTCCAGTTCCTCTGAATCAGCGCTGCAGGAGCCGTCACAGTCTACCTCCACATGGACCCGTGAACGCTTACCTGTTACGACCAATATGAGCACAGCCGTGGCCAAACATCAACAGGCTGTATTGAAATTAATTTCTTTGGGGAATCGAAGCCACACAGCGCAGGAGCTCTGGAATGCCATCAAGCAGGAGAGCGACGTGTGGTTTGTGCCAGCGAATCTCCAGCCAGGCATGGTAGTGTGTGACAATGGCCGAAATCTGGTGGCATCTCTAGGCCTAGGCAACCTCACTCACATCCCATGTCTGGCACATGTGCTCAACTTGGTCATGCAGAGTATTTTGAGGGACTATCCGGATCTTGATGCACTGCTGCACAAGGTCCGCAAAGAGTGCTCTCACTTGCGGCGTTCCAACATGGCAAGATCGCGCATTGCAGCTCTGCAGCGCTGATTCCGCCTTCCGGAACATCGCATCATACGTGACCTACCCACCAGGTGGAATTCAACGTACGTTACATATGTTGGAGAGGTTGTGTGAGCAGCAGGCAGCAGTAATAGAGTACGAGCTGCATCAGGCGCAAACAAGTCGCACTGCGCGCTGTTCACACTTCACCACCACTGAATGGGCCTCTATGAATGACATCTGCCACGTTTTGCGTGCCTTCGATGATTCCACGAGGATGGCGAGTGCAGATGATGCACTAGTCAGCATGACTATCCCTCTTATCTGCCTGCTTGAAAAAACACTGCAAGCACTAAGGGAGGAGGTTGTGGAAGAGGTGGAGGATGAGGAGTCACAAATGCCCTCTGCTTCTGGACAGTCTGCGCAAAGTGGTTCCTCACAAAGGCCTAGGCAGGGGACACTTTGTGAGGAGGATGAGGAGGAGTCAATGGAGGAGGAAGACATCTGTCCAGAGGAGGGAGGTACACAATGCTCTAATAGTCAGTATGTAGAGCGAGGGTGGGGTGATGCAGAGCAGGCAGAGATGACGCCTCAAACAGGGGACAGCGTTTCTTGGCCAGTTAGCAGTCTGCAGCACATGGTTGATTTCATGCTGCAGTGCCTGAGAAATGACCGCCGCATCGCCCACATTCTCAACACGGCTGATTATTGGGTGTACACCCTCCTAGATCCTCGCTACCGGAACAACTTAAAAAGCCTCATAACACCGTTGAACCGGGAGCGTAAAATGCGGGAGTACCAAGACACACTGGTGCATTCCATCATGTTCTCCATTCCACCCGAGAGCAGTGCTGCTAGTGCTTTACAAAGCAGCTCAGTGCGTCGAGGCAGTGGAGGAAGCTCTGCATAAAGAGGGAGCAGAAGCAGCGCCTCAGCACAAGGCAAGACCAGTATGGCCCAAATGTGGCAAAGTTTTGTGTCCCCGCCACAAATGTCTACGCCATCACAGACGGCTCCAGTCAGCATGAGGCAACGTTTCCATCAGATGGTGACAGACTACATGTCTTGCCCTCTCAATGTTCTCCCACATGGCTCTTCCCCCTTCAAGTTTTGGGTCTCTAAGCTGGATACATGGCCAGAGCTTAGCCAGTATGCATTGAAGGTGCTGGCTTGCCCTGCTGCTAGTGTATTATCGGAATGCGTCTTTAGTGCCGCAGGTGGTGTAATAACAGACCGTCGCATGCGACTATCCTCCGATAACATTGACCGGCTTACTTTTCTGAAAATGAACAAGGCCTGGATCTTGCAGGAATTTGCCAGTCCTCTTCCAGATTAAATAATTGGTTGGCAACTGCATCCAGGTCTCCTGTTGTGTTCATGTTTCTACCACCTGAACTGTAATCCCTGGGCTCCAACACCACCAGTTGCTGCTCATAAGTGCCATCTGCACAGTCAACACATGCTCCAGTGTTATTGGGGTTCAGTAACGTCAGCTGATCCCCTGCTGTGTGTCCTGCAATTTCTCCTGCTCTGTCCACATTCACACTACTTCAGATATTAAACTTGCTCCAATTAGGCCTCTGCCTCCACTCTGTTTCTATTATTTACCCTGGGCTCCAACACCGCCAGTTGCTGCTCAGAAGTGCCATCTGCACAGTCAACACATGCTCCAGTGTTATTGGGGTTCAGAAACGTCAGCTGATCCCCTGCTGTGTGTCCTGCAATTTCTCCTGCTCTGTACACATTCACACTACTACAGATATTAAACTTGCTCCAATTAGGCCTCTGGCTACACTTTGCTTCTACTGTAATCCCTGGGCTCCAACACCACCAGTTGCTGCTCAGAAGTGTCTTTGGCACGGGTACTCCCTCCTGCCCAGCCTGGTTCCGGGTAGTGTCAACGTCACTTTGCCTCCAATACGTTGTACTGTTGTGTTGCGGTCGGTTTAGCCGACACTATGGTGCCTGCAGTTTAGGTGCTTCCTATGTGGGCTGCTGGATCTGGCAATGAAGGCTGATTCCGTAGTGCCATTAGGACAAGCTCCCCCTGTAGGACTGTGGGTTTCGGTAACTCCGGCCGGCTCACGGCCTTGCAACTTTTTTTTCATGTGTACCTTCTGCTGCCTATCTGAGTTCCAGTACCATTAGCTGATTCTTTGGAAGTCAATCTTGAATATGTCCCCCTGGGTTCCAGTAACGTCAGCTGGTTCCAGGCAGAGCCTTTGGCTTAGGTGCCTCCTTCTCCGTATCCGAGTTCCACCAATGTCTGCTTGTCCTTGGTAGTGCTTTCTGGCACAGGTACCTCCTGCTTAGTACCCGGGTTCCAGTACCATCAGTTGGTCCTCGGTAGTTCCATTGGCTCTTGTACCTTCGGCTACCCATCCAGGTTCCAGTACCGTCAGCTCATTCTCAGCAGTTCCTCAGCCTTCTTGTACCTTCTGCTACATTTCCAAGTTCAAGCTTTTTGAAATGGTTTTTGGTAATCACTCTGGATCTCCCTGATGACGACCCTAAAAACGACGACCCTGAAGACCACCCCGAAGAAGGCAACGACCCCGAAGACGACGACCCTGGAGACGACGACCCTGAAGACCACCCCGAAGAAGACCAAGAAGATGACCCTGAAGAGGATGATGAAGGAGAAACTGGGAGAAGTAAAAAAGAAGGTGAAGAGCATGGAAGTAGTGAAACATAAATATCTGACAAACTATAAAAAAGCTTAACATAGCCAATATCTTTGTAACTCCGAACGTCTTAAAAAAAAATTATTCCTTCTATTCCATTTGATTGGGCTAAACCTCAATGCCTTTAATGTCTCCTCCACCTCCCCAATACATTCTACATTATTCTTAGTTGTTTTCCTTCATGTAGAATTAACCTACAAGGAAAGTAAGGGTTTATTTTCATTCCGATATTTGTGTCCCATTGACTTGCATGGGTTTCCGGTATCGGAATGGGCGATATCCGATATTTTTGGGGTATCGGTCCAATCCAATCCGATATTTCCCGATATCGGAAGGTATCACTCAACACTAGTCATGAAGCGTGTCATTGAGTTTGGAGCTGAATCCCCCCACACGGTGCAGAGTCCAGATATATTACAAGGCTGGCATCGGCCTCTAACAGCAAAGATTGGCGCTCCTGCTGATCACTGCTACTAAATAGCTTGCTGAATGCTGAAGTATTACTGTATATAGTACCCCAAATAAATTAATACCCAAAATCAATTAATTGCAAGTAGAGACTGATAAAAAAATGAAAAGTAAAAAATAGGTTTTCATAAATGTATATAAAAAAGCAAATATGTATCGAAGCATCAATTCCTATCTATCATAATCTACAATGAATTAAACTGATCAGTAAACACTGTACAGAGAAAACCTTTGAAACACTGCAATTGCTGTTTTTTCAGTCTCCACAACACCAAACTAAAAATGCAATAAGAAGTGATCAAAATGTTGTATCTACCCTAAAATTGTACAAATAGAAACACCAGCTTGCCATGTAAAAAATAAGTCCTCGCACACCTTCATTGATGGAAATAAAAAAAGATATAGTTCTCACAAAATGAAGGAATAGAACAGTTTTTTTTTAACAAAGCTCAAAAATTTATTTTTATGCTACTTAAATAATAAAAAACTAACATGTTTTGTGACACTAAAATCGTAATGCTCTGGAAAATCATGTTGTCGGGTCATTTTCACTGCACTATTAACACAGTAAAAATAAAAAACACATTTTATTGTTTGAAATTAATTTTTCATTTTCCTTTATTCTATACAGCAGTTTACATATTGTCATTCAAAACTATGACTATCTCTTTAAAAGATAAACCCAAAGTGTGGCCCCCTTTTCTACATGCGGTGATACCGCATGTGTTCACTGCATCGTATCCATAGACTGCATAATTTATCTTGCGTAGACGGAGCGTCTACGCAAGATAAATAGACATGCTGTGGTCTAAAAAGACGCGCCGCATGTCTGTAATTTCGAGTGTGTCACCCTCATTCTTGCACGCATAGTGTAGATGGGATTTCATAAAATCCCCTCCACTATGCTGTAACATCTGGATGCTGCGGACTGTACGCAGCGTCCAATCCTTATCAAATCCTGATGTAATCCTGAACGTGGAAACATATCCTTATGATGACAGAAAAGTAAAAATAGTTATGGAGAATTGAAAAAGGAAAAGAAAAGATGAGGTTTGATGTTGCAGAATATCTGCACCTATTCGGTAAATTAGGTTACTTGCGGGTTTTTTCAATACGCTTTTGAGTGAGATTTTTACATGCGTTCTCATAGCTTTTTTTTAGTGCCATGGTTTTTTAACTCTTTTGTAATGTCATGTTTTAAATAAAGTTGCTTAGTTTTTCATTCTTCCTGATGTTTGTCTTTGACAGATGTTCATGTACAGATGACATGCGTTTTTAGTTTGATTCTGCGATGGAAAGTCACTAAAACACATATGCATTTTATATCTGCGGATTTTCTGCATCTAATGTAATCTCTGCGGAAATTCTGCTCAGTGTACCCTCAAGAGAAAACACCTGTATAGCAGCACTTTTAGTCTATGTCCTTCTTTTGTTTCATACAAAATATACAGTAGCTCTGACCGAGCCTGTATCACCTGTGAGAAGGTCTCTAGACAGTGATATATTTTGTAGGGTATCGGCAGCTCTAGGGTCCCTACAATGGCCTTCTTCTTTCAGACTAAGCCTTGATATCTGATTGATTATCAACCCAGCCTGCAAGCACAACTGATAGGTGCAAAGTTCTCTCCTTTACACATTAGACACAAAAATGCAGAAATGCATATTGGACAGACATAAAACAATCCCAGATGGTTCCCCCTGTATTGGCTGGGAGACTCCATCACATTCAAGTCATGTTTGAACAATACAATTTAATTTTACCTCCTTTCGTATCCAGTGCAGCAATATACTCCTGCAGACTTCAGAAAGCAACACTCCCAGTGTACCTCTTATATTAACAAGTAAAGTATAATACAGTATAGGGACGTGGTTACTGGAAAATATATAATAATATGTACACATTGGCTCGGATTCATCACGACCGATGTTGTGTTGTTCATGCCGGTTTTGATGAGGGTTGTTGGAGGTGCATGCCTTTTAATGAATCTGGCACATCTGAAAAGTGATGTGTGCTTATATGTGCCGCAACACTATTCTTACTCCAGTCAGAACTAGAGTAAGATTTCTAGCATAATGTATGCAGCAGCTTGTCATGATTTAGATTAGTTGGGTATCATGCCTCTGTCCCACTGTGGGGAGGTTGGTCTGACGGGTGGATCTGCCTAAGGAGAGAGGCAGAGGAGCAGTGCAGTGTAGGCTGAGCTATCGAGCCAGGGGCGACATGTTGCCGTTTGACCATTAGAGGGCTTTGGGGAGCGTAGGAGAGAGTGGTTATGTAACTGCCATGGGTCAAAGTCACTGCCATTGGTTAAAGGTTACTGTCAGGTGATAGTGGGCGGGGCTACTGGGACTGGGGAGTATAAGAGGTCAGGGAAGGTTCTGGAAGTTCAGTCAGCCAAGGGAGCTCACTAGAGAGGAGAGTTTGCTGTACGTAGAAAGATAGAAAAGGCCTACAGAGAGCTACTGACAGGGGAGATGGTCACGGGGGGTGACCCAAAAAGGAAAGTGGCTGCGGTTGGAGACAGACTATGAGTGTCAGGTGGACGGCGTACTCTAAAGGGTGAAGCGCTGTGGTGAAAGTGCTTAGGGCAGCCACAGCGGAGAAGAGCCATAGAGGACGCCACGTACGGTGACAAACTAAGAAGAGAAGGTACCCGGGTCTGTGTGTAAAAGTGAATTGTGGACTAATCCTATGATGAAATACGGTGGTCGTCCGAAAAGCGGCCAATAAAATCTGAACTGTTGGACACAACCCTTGTCTCAGTCTCATGTCTGCCGGCGCCACATATTGGGTCATCCCCCAGTCCTGTTTGATCAGCACCACCAAATCGCCTTCCCTCGCCGACCCTACACCACCACAAAACTGGTGTGTAGACACTAAAAGTAGTTTTGAACAACTTTGACATGCGCAAAAATTGTATTACTTATCAAAGTGTTTTATGCCAGTGATGAAGCAGGGCCACTCAGTTTTTCATTAATGTATAAGCTCAATCAATTTTGAAATTCTAGCCCCCTTGTAAGATGGATTTACCACATTGTGTCCCAATAATAGCTCCATTAACTCAGTGTTATCACAGTTATCACAGTTAATTACTGGATGTCTTTTACTATGGAGCAAGAAGCTAAAACCAAAAATGGTACTTCTTGCAGAAGAGCACAGAAGCTGCAAGAGTTGTCATGGAGCCACAAAAGCAAAAACTGTGTTAGTTGGGATTTATATATTCTAAAAAAAATTACATTTGAGTTTTGACTAGTATTCCTTTATTATTTGGGGTTTGAATCTGGCCGTGTTAGTATTTGCATTAATACTGCATTTGCTACACAAAAGTTTGTGTTTAGCCCTACTATACCTTTCCCATTCATCTAGCACATAATTGTATCTTCCCTAAATTATCTATAAGTGGCTATTTCTATGAAATCAGATTGTGAGTTTCTCCAAGGAAGAGTTAGACATAAGCAAAAATTTTTTTACTACAGCTATAGGATTACCGTGACGTGGTGAAGTGGCTTCGTATACATTTTTTGCAAAAAAAGTATCAACTAAATGCCCTGTTCTTGCTATCATTTTTTACTAGCACTGGCTGTCTACTGTTATGTATTTTTTACAACAGAGTATTTTTGCACATTTGTCATACAGCGTTTGTTCTTTGTGTTTCAGTCTTTAGGTGGTGTGAACAGTTTCTTACTGACCTGTTCATTCTTGTGCATGTCTCATGTGTTTTTAATACTCTGTATCTGGTCAAAAACTACTTTTGAGGTACAAAGGTCAGAAGGGAAGAAGTGCCATATTGGAGTATAGATTTTGCTTGACAGGTTTGAAGGTGCCATGTCCATTTGGTAGAGCCCCTAAGGTGCCAGAACAACAGAACCCCCCATAAGTGACCCTATTTTACAAACTACATCTCTCAATTAATTCATCTATGGGTGCAGTGATCATATTGACACCAAAGGTGTGTCACAGAATTTTATCCCATTGGTCAGTGAAGAAAAAATAATTACATTTTTACCACCAAAATTAAGTTTTAGGCCCAGACTTTAATTTTTTACTGGGTAAAAATGGCAACAAAAATTGTCTCACAGTTTCTGCTGAATGTAGAATTATCCTATATGTGACTGTATGGTACTGCTGAGTCACGCTGCAAGACTTGGGAGGGACAGAGCGCTATTTGCCTTTTGCAGCTCAGATTTTGCTAGATTAACTTGCAGACTTCATAGACAGAGTTCCTAAGTGCTTGAAGAGCAAAGAGCAGAATACCTCCTCAAGTGACCCCATTTTGGAAATTATAACTCTTTGGGAATTTATCTACAGCTGTAATGATGATTTTGACTCCATGGGTGTTTTCCAGAAATAAGCAGCAGTGGATGTTGCTGGGTGAAAATTGAAAACTGTCATTATAGTGACCAGAATGCTGCAGTGAGCAGTACATTATAGTCACTGGAAGTATCATTTCTCCTTGCGGAGAATGACATGCTAAGCATGTCGAGGTGAGGAGACTTAAAGCCGCAATGCTCCTCAGGGAAATATTCTAATTATCTCTTCAGAGAGGAAGAGGACTAGAACTCTAGTGCCACCTATTGGAGGTAGCAATCCTAAAAGTCAATGTTGACCCTTTAACGAGCCTAGTTACATGACTTAGGATAAAAGCCAAGCCAGAATCTCCATTTGCAGACACTGTGTTTCGGGGTACTGCCCCTCATCAGTGCAAAGTGGGAGATCTGGTTTGGCTGTGAGAGAGGCGTCTGACCGATATCCAAGAAGTATCATTTCTCCTTGCGGAGAATGACATGCTAAGCATGTCGAGGTGAGGAGACTTAAAGGAGATTTCTAGTCCTCTTCCTCTCTGAAGAGACAATTTGCATAATTAGCATATTTCCCAGAGGAGCATTGCGGCTTTAAGTCTCCTCACCTCGACATGCTTAGCATGTCATTCTCCGCAAGGAGAAATGATACTTCTTGGATATCGGTCAGACGCCTCTCTCACAGCCAAACCAGATCTCCCACTTTGCACTGATGATGGGCAGTACCCCAAAACACAGTGTCTACAAATGGAGATTCTGGCTGGGCTTTTATCCTATGTCATGTAACTAGGCTCGTTAAAGGGTTAACATTGACTTTTAGGATTGCTACCTCCAATAGGTGGCACTAGAGTTCTAGTCCTCTTCCTCTCTGAAGAGACAATTTGCATATTATTATAGTCACTAGTATGTTGTAGAGTCCAGTACGATGTGGGGCCCAGTTCATTGGGCCCAGGTCATGCTTCTGGAGACATGCGCCTGTAAATTAGGCGGGCTGTCATCGCTACAGAAATGTCAAACACGTGGACACTAACTGTGGTTTAAACACACTGAGGCTCAGAAGGGAGTAGGGGGCATTTGGATTTGTGAGAGCAGAATTTGCTGAATTTCTTTAGGGAGATGAAGAGCTATAGCATTTTTACAGAGCCTTTGTACTACTAGTAATGTGTAAGCCCCCTATATTTCCATTGACAGATGACGGACCTGAGTGGGGACTTGTTTTTTTGTAGATTGAGTTGAAGCTTTTATTGGGTACATTTTACATAACATTTGTCATCACATTTATCCCGGCGCTCTATACTGAGCACTTACATGGGAGTTTCAATCTAAATCTCTGAGTTATATGATTCAGATGAAACCCCCAAGGGATCCATTCACTTTATTGAGGCAGCAGAGTTACTCTGGACTCTATCTAGCCTCTGTTCAGCGTTGTTCTTTGTTTCAGAGGTGAAGAAAACTGTGGCCGATGGCACTTTTATGCCTCCACAGTGCCTCCAACTGCCTCATTATAGGGAATCTTCCGTCGAGGGTTCCATCTGAATCACATATTTCAGAAACTTACATGGAAACTCCAATGTAAGTGCTCAGCACACAGCGCAGGATAAATGTGAGCTGAGCCTTACTGCAATATTGGGGAGGCAGAATGTAAAAAATCACCAGCAGGTGAAGAATTTGTTTTGTTTATTTTTTGCGCCATTCAATATAAGTGATTAAATGACTTTATTCCTTGGGTCGGTGCAAGTTCAGAAATATCAGATTTATATAGTTTTTTTCTGTTTGTCTGCTTTCACACACTAGAAGGCACTATTAATTGCAAAAACGCATCTCCATATTTTGAAAGCTATAATTGTTCCATATTTCTGCTATCAGGGGTCATATGATGGCTTGAGTTTTGCAGGACGATTTGCCATTTTTATTAGTACCATTTTCTGGCATATGACTTTTTTATTGCTTTCTTTTCCAGTGTTTGGAAGAAAAAAACAGCAATTCAGGAATTGTTTTTTAGGGGTTTTCTTTTGATGCAGTTCCTTGTGTGGTAAAATTGATAAGGAAGTTTTACTCTTCAGGTCAGCACAATACCATATTTTTGCTAGCACCAATTGTGGGAATTGCTGCAGGGTGTTAGCTTTCATATAGCACTGACACCCACATTTGATCATGGCGATGCTCAGCATAAACCTGCACGATCACACAGTGTATATATATACAGTATATGGCGATTTGCTGAAACCCAGTACATAGTGGCGACCAAAAGTTTTGAATTTTTTTAAAAGTGTGATTACTTCTGCCTGGTTTCTGCCATTTTCCTGATGATGAACTGAATGTGCATGAAGTTGTCATCATGCAAGACCTTAATTTCAACCAAAATACTTTAGAATATAGATATGGTTATTAATTTAAGAAAACTGACTGCCAAAATTTTTGCAGATATTATTTATTGATCACAACATAGAGAGTAATTCATTGCTTACAAAGCCATAACAGTATTTTGTAGCATAACCTCTTGCTTTGATTACTGCACCATGCTGACGAGGCATAGAAGCCACTTGGTATTCAAGACATCCTGAGGGATCTTGCTCCTTTCCATTTGCAAATCTGCAAACAATTCATCTTTATTGCTACGGGTACGGGTCTCAACTCATCGCCCTAACTCATCCCAAAGGTGCTCTATAGGGTTTAAATCAGGTGATTGGCTTGGCCATTGCAACAGTTGGACATTTTTCTTTGCTAACCAATTTTTTACTAAATTGGATGTGTGCTGGGGATCATTGTCTTGCTGGAATTCCCAGCCCCTGCCTACTTTGGTTTTACCATGTGGCAGCATTATATTCTACAGTTTATCCTTGTATATGGTAGCATTCATATTTCCTTTAATTCTATGCAGAAGGCAGAAGGCAGACGCAGACTTTTCATGGCTTCACTGTAGGTGTTTGGTACCTTGCATCACTACGTTTTCCAATTGGGCGGTATACAGCTCTGCAAAAAATTAAGAGACCACTACATTAAAACCCTGTCATGGGCAGCCCATTCTCCAGACCTGAACCCCATTGAAAACCTCTGGAATGTAATCAAGAGGATGATGGATAGTCACAATCCATCAAACAAAGAAGAACTGCTTACATTTTTGCGCCAGGAGGAGTGTGAAAAACTGGTGGCAAGCATGCCAAGACTCATGAAAGCTGTTTTTAAAAATCATGGTTATTCCACAAAATATTGATTTCTGAACTCTTCCTGAGCTAAAACATTAGTATTGTTGTTTCTAAATGAATATGAACTTGTTTTCTTTGCATTATTTGAGGTCTGAAAGCACTGTTTTTTGTTTTTTTTAATTTTGACCATTTTTCTTTGTCAGAATAAAAATACAAAATTTGTTGCTTGGACATTCAGAGACATTTTGTCAGAAGTTTATAGACTAAAAGAACAATTTATATTTTACTCAAAAATATACCAATAAAGAGAAAAATCAGACAAACTGAACATTTGAAAATGGTCTATTAATTTTTGTCAGACCTATATATAGTGCTTGCCATCACTACCAAACAGAATGAACTTGGATTCATCTGACCACAACACCATAGACCAATCTATCTCTTTCCATTGGCTGTGTTCTTGGGCAAACTCAACTTTGTAGAGATGAAAGGCTTCTTGACTGGAACTCATACATTCAACCCTACTGCTCTTAGCCGTTACACCACAGTTTGTTGACTCACTTTAATCCCACATTCTTTGTTCATTTTGTGCAAAATCTGTACAACACTTTAAGCGACATCAGATACTCACTTTATCTTAATAATGTGATCAACTTTGGAGGAAGTTATTATATATGACACTTGTCTCTAAGAACAGTTGAATTCCACAGCTTCCTCTTTTTTGGCTTTTGCCTGACTTCACTCTCAGAACAATAAGTTGTCGATCTCTGCCAGTGGCAGTTAACATCCTCACACTGGAAGAGCATCACAAACCCCTTCCATCAGCGCCCATATCACATGACCGCACCCCCCATTTGCCCTATTCAAAATAAAACAATAAAAAATACACATATTTGGTATTGCCATGTTCAGAAACTCCCGATCTATTAATATATAAAAAGAAATAATCTGATCGGTAAATGGCATAAAGAAAAAAAATATCAAAAAGCCAGAATTACGTTTTTTTGGTCACTGCAACATTGCAATAAAATGCAATAACAAGTGATTGAAACGTAGCATCTACACCAAAATGGTACATCAGATTGGCACACAAAAAATAAGCACTCACATCCCTAGTTCCCCTAAAAATGGAGATGCCATGAGTCTATAAAAACTGCTTTTTTTTTTTTGCAAATTTTGGATTTTTTTTGCTACCTAAATAAAACAGAACCTTTAGGTTTGTTATGTGTGAACTTGTAATGATCTGGAGAATCACAATGGCAGGTCAGTTTTAGCATTTAGTGACCATGGTAAAAAAACAGGCAAAAAACTATTGTGGAATTGCACTTTTTTGGCAATTTTATCACACTTAGAATTTTTTTCCCATTTTTCAGTCCATGATATAATAAAACCAATGGTTTATTTAAAAAATACAGCTTGTCCCACAAAAAACTAGTCCTCACACAGCCATATTGATGGAAACATAAAAAAGTTATGGCTCTGGGAAGAAGGGGAGCAAAAAAAACGGAAAACCGCAAAGTCATGAAAGGGGTCAATATTATTAGATTTTGGAATGTAGATGTATGAAAATGTGTTGCACACTGACATTGTAAGGGGAGGCCAGGACTGTAGTCATGGCCAGAGACACTGATGCATCTGTGTCCCAACCTTCTCTCTCAGAAAACTGTAATCCACTGCTCAGCGTACCTGGGTCTCCAGGTTCAGGTCCCACTGGGCACTTCCCAGGCGGTGACAGCCCTTCTTCCAGGCGACCACCATTAATGGAGACATAGTCCAGAATAGCTTGAACATCTTCTTTACTTAGGACTTCACACATTATATCCACAGTTGGCACATCATGAGATACATATTCAACTTCACTTGCTTCCTCAGCTCTCCCTACTTTGCTGACGCTTCTGTAAGGCACACGCCCGGACCGGACCATCTTAGACTGCTTCCCAGCTTCTTCCTGGCCTAACCTTGCCATGATGACAATTCCTTCTGCCTGTTTTGCCCCAGACTTGAAATCACCCGCCATCTGGTTTAGCTGCCTCTGGAAAAGCATTCGGCCCGTCCGTACCATTCCCTGTCAAGCTTCAACTTCCTTCTGTTCCTCACTCCAACCGACCCCTGCCCTAAAGGCGTCCGCCCAGGCTATGAGTCACCACATCTTCTTCCTACTGTACTGGCCCACTGCAGTGATGCCTAGTGGCCATGGATAACATGGGCTGTTGTTGCTTAACGTTGCGTGACTGCAGAGCCATCCTGGGCCTATAGCCCATGTGGACACTTCAGTCACCCTGGCCCCGTCTGACTAACTTCTCTTCTGCTCTAACCTTAACTCTCGGCAGCCTCTCCTACACATAACCCTATACTACCTACTAACTGTTTTGTATACTAGAGTGCCCCTTCTATTGTCCAAACAAGAGCACTACTCTTTTCCTATACTGCACATGAAATGTATTGAACTATATGCAATGAAGAACAATAAAACATGGAGACAAAGCAATGGTAATACCCAGAAGGAGTAGTGGTACCATATCATACATGAGGTAGTACATGTAACATGTATCAATACCAGTAAGCAAAGAGGCATAAATACAACAATGAACATTATTAATTTAAATCCTTTACACTATCACATAGACAAAATATGGACACAACAATGCAATATAACAATATTGATGAAAGTCTTCCGAGTCTTCTGGATGAAACTGGAATGATTTTTCATATGCTCATTTGTCCCTAACCTAGCACTTGTGGTGCTGAGGAATGTGTTACCATTCTTTTGTTTTGCAATATGAATGCAACAGGACAAATTATTCACATCCTTCACCCATTCGGAGACACCTACTTTATATCTAATTTTTGCCTGTACTGTGCTATTTCAGTGCAGAAGTATGTTGTATCTGTGAGCAATGCTAATATTGGGGTATTTTACCAAATTCCTCCCTTACTTAGTGCAGATGCTGGCTCACTGCTACGGTTTCAGCCTCGATGTTTGGGAAATGAAATAATTATGGTAGCTATATTACTTCACTTTCAATTGACTGCTGCTGGTTAGAATTTATTAAGAGAGACCTGTGAATGTAACTTCACAGGACTTGAGTGGGAAAGGCGTCTGCACACAGAGTGTGGGTATCCTCATCCGTGGGGTTGTTGTCTAACTGATGGGCCGGGGAACAGCGCTGTATAATCTATAATGAATCATGCTTCTCCTGCTGCTACAATCCCTCAGACACTATTTAACTGTAATGCAGGCAGTGGTCAGATGATGTTTATACATACTGCACTGCTGATGGGAGGCATGGTTGGAGTCAGGGGTGGTATATCTATTGGAGACCTGTAAAACGCTCCCAAAAGGTCTGCCACTGATGGAACAAAGTAGGAGTTTGATTCCAGCTCATGGGAGGTGGCACTTCAGTAGTCATGTATCAGCGCATTGATTGCAGTATTAGGCCCTGTTCACACATTCAGTATGTGGTCAATATTTCACATAAGTATTTATAAGCCGAAATCAAGAGTGGAACAATCAGAGGAAAAGTATAACAATGATAATAATTTCATTTCTATGGCGCCAACATATTCCACAGCACTTTACATTTTAGAGGGGATTTGTACAGACAATAGACATTACAGCATAACAAAAACACATAGATCAAAACAGATACTAAGAGGAATGAGGGCCCTGCTCACAAGCTTACAATCTATGAGGAAGAAGGGGAGACACAAAAGGTGGATGGTAACAGTTGCTTTCATTGTTCAAACCAGCCATAGAGTAATAATCTGATGTTCATGTAATGCTGCATGAACAGGTTATCGGCCCAAGTATGTAACAATACAGACACAGAGGGCTATTAAATGCATAAAGCGTGTGAGAACATGATGCGAGGAGCCTGGTTATGGTAAAAATTTCGAATGGGCAACACAGGGATAGTTAGGTTAATGCGTTGAGGTGATAGGCCGGTCTAAACGAATGCATTTTTAGGACACACTTAAAACTGTGGGAATTGGGGATTAATCATATTAACCTGGGTAATGCCTTCCAAAGAATTGGTGCAGCACGTGAAAAGTCTTGGGGACGGGAGTGGGAGGTTCTGATTATTGAGGATGCTAACCTCAGGTCATTAGTAGACTGGAAGGCACGGGTAGGGTGGTAGGCTGAGATGAGGGAGGAGATGTAGGGTGGTGCTGAGCCATTGAGTGCTTTGTGGGTGAGGATGATAAGTTTGTACTGAATTCTGGAGTGGATGGGTAACCAGTGTAATGACTGACACAAGGTAGAGGTATCAGTATAACGATTGGTGAGGAATATGATCCTGGCTGACGTATACAAGACAGATTGGAGAGGGGAGAGTTTGGTAAGAGGGAGACCGAATAGTAGAGAGTTAAAATAGTCCAGAAGAGAATGAATAAGAGATACAGTAAATGTTTTTGTAGAGTTGAAAGTAAGAAATGGTCGTATTCTAGAAATGTTTTTGAGGTGCAGATAGCAAGAGCGAGCCAGTGATCGAATGTGGGGGGGGGGTGAATGAAAGCTCGGAATGAAGTATGACTAGTGTTGAGCATTCCGATACCGCAAGTATCGGGTATCGGCCGATATTAGCTGTATCGGAATTCCGATACTTAGTTCCGATACTTTTTTCATATCGAATACCGGAATCGGAAGTTCCCATAATGCTAGAAGCCCGCTCGATTTGATTCAGCCAATGGGAATCCTCAGAAGTGTGGGCACATCCTGTTAGGCATGTAGGCATGTTAACTACTGGCATGGCTGTGATTGGCTGCTGAAATGATGTCATGATGCACTATAAAAAGCGCTGCAGCCGCCATTTCTGGTCACTCTGCTGTGAATTCAGTTAGGGACAGGCTGCTGTTGAAGACTGTGAGGGACAGTTAGAAATAGCGATCATCTCAAATATCTATTGCTCTACCCAGGCTACATAATCCACCACTGTAGCTTGCTTTTCCCTAGCAGCGCTGTTTTCACAGCTGTCTGCAAGGGCTGTGTAGTGTGTCCTGCAGGCACGTCTGCTTGTAGGCCGGCCAGCGTGTGTCTCTGCCTCATACACATTTTTCTTTTATTGCTGCTTTTTTTTCTCCTGTATAGTGTGCTTCCATACGTATCCATATACGTTGGTTGCAAACACTAAAGGAGTGGACAGCGGAGCCTTTCAGCAGCCTTTCAGTGCTATAGCCCATTTCTCTGCACTGTTTTTGGCTGTCTGATAGGTCTCTCTGTGTGTGAGTGCAGCTCACGTTGCAGTGTGTTCTACAGCCACCGCTAGCTGTAGTCTGCTCAGCGTGCGTCACTGCCTCATACATAGTCCTTCTTTTGCAGCTAATTTAGCCAGATTTTGGCTCCTATATTAGTGTGTTTCCAACCGCATCCATTGTCATTGGTTGGTTGCAAACACTATATAGGATTAGATAGAGGAGCCTTTTTGCTGGCTTGTGCCCTTCAGGGCCAGCCAGGCTAGTATCACCCTATTTTTTGGAGCCTCATCAATTGCATTGTAGGTTAGCTTCCTGCATTGTAATCGCTCCAAAAAGTTTGTGATACTATAGCTTTCAAACTTTGGTCACATCCTTTCCTTTCCCCCCACCCAAAAAAAGGAAATAAAGTTCACCAAACACTCCACTTTACAGTTGTCTAGGTCACATTAGATCATATTAAAGTGTAGTACACACACTCTTAGCCAAATTAGTGTTTCTTATACTGGTTAGCAGGTGTTCAGGAATAAGAACACTAAGCCACCCCTTTTTTACTTTTCTGCCTATCTTTATCAGTCTACCAAGATGAAGAAGGCAGGGAGTAAGGCACGTGGTCGTGGCCGTGGAGTTTCAGCAGGGAGAGGACGGGGGATTCAGCAGGGAGAGGACGTGGGGATTCGGTATCTGCTGCGGCCACCAGTGACCCGGCATCCCCCACTTTTACCAGGCAACAGTCCTTCATGCACAGCTTTGTAGGACCTCGCCGTACCCCACTGCTGCGTGACAAACAAATTGAAGCCGTTGTCGGATGGATGGCAGCTAACGCATCCACTTCAATGACTTCCGCATCCTCCCAAGGCCAGAGCACTGAAGAGCAACCATCTGTCTCTTCACCACCTGCCAAATTGCCCAGGCAGTCTGAGAGCCCTGGACAGGAGCCATCTCAATCTTTACTTCTGTTCTCAGAATCTGTTGGCTTGGAAAGAGGTGGCCAGCCAAGCAGCATTCTAGAGCGTGAAGAAGAGGGAGTATGCAGTGATGCGCAACTGCTTTGTCCCTCTGAATCTGAAGAGGCGGGTGGGCCAGTGCCTATGGTCAGCACACCTCAGTATGCATCAGATGATGATGAGACTCAGTTGCCAATTTCTGGTGCGTACGGTGCTGGCGAGACAACCCAGGACCAGCCGGTGCTTGAAGAGGGGAGTGGAGATGATGAGGTCCTTGACCCATCATGGCGTCAGCCACAGGAAGGTGGTGGGAGCAGCTCTGAGGAAGAGATTCCCCGAACGGCCAAAAGAGGAGGGAGAGGGCGAGGGCAGACTTGGTTGCCTGTAGCCTCCACTTTGGCACCCGTGAGGAGCAATCCTCTTCCAAAACACAAAACGGGCGCTCCCAGGACTTGCAGTGCGTGGTCTTTTTTTGACACAGTTGCAGATGACATTTGCTTTGTCAAATGCAAGCTGTGTCATCAGAAAGTGAAACGAGGGAAAAATGTGACCAACCTCAATACCACAAATATGTGGAAACATGTGCGTACCAAGCACGAGGTGGAGTTACACAGACACACTGAAGATGTAGGCCAACCTTCAGCAGCACCTACCACCTCTTCAGCTCGTGTTGGGGCCTCTTCCTCCAGCTCACACACAGCTGGTTCGGCTTCCTCACTGGAACGCCATGGAAGAACCACTGCCACTGTTGTCCAGAGACCCAGTGAAATTCCACCCACTGAACCACGTTCGCAGTCATCAGCACACTCCCAGGCCACTCACCAGCAATCGGTAGCACAGGCATGGGAGAAAAAGCGGCCATACTCGGCAAACCATCCCCGAGCACTGGCTCTGAATGCCGGCATTGCCAAACTACTGGCCCTTGAGATGCTGTCATTCAGGCTGGTGGAGACTGACACCTTCCGGAACTTTATGTCATTGGCAGTTCCACAATACAATGTGCCCAGCCGTTTTTATTTCAGCAGGCAAGCTGTCCCTGCCCTGCAAAAGCATGTGGAGGGAAAAATTAAAAATGCGCTACTAAATGCTGTCAGTAGCAAGGTCCACCTGACCACCGATGCGTGGACCAGTAGCCATGGACAGGGACGATACCTTTCCCTCACTGCCCATTGGGTCAATGTTGTGGAGCCGGGTACAGATCTGGAGAGTGGCTCTGTACGTATTCTGCCAACTCCAAGGATTGCAGGAATGCAGTCTGTACATATTGAGTCCTCCTCCTACTCTAGTTCCTCGGAATCAGCACTGCGTGAGCCTGTTAGGCCAGATATGAGCACAGGTGTGGCCAAACGTCAACAGGCCGTCCTTAAATTAATTTCTTTGGGGAATCGGAGCCACACAGCACAGGAGCTCTGGAATGCCATCAAGCAGGAGAGCGATGTGTGGTTTGTGCCAGCGAATCTCCAGCCAGGTTTGGTAATGAGTGACAATGGCCGAAATCTAGTGGCAGCTCTGGGCCTAGGCAACCTCACTCACATACCATGTCTGGCACACGTGCTCAATTTGGTCGTGCAGAGCTTTCTGAGGGACTATCCGGATCTTGATGCACTGCTGCACAAGGTTCGCCTAGAGTGTGCTCACTTGCGGCGTTCCAGCATGGCAAGATCACGCATTGCATCTCTGCAACGCCGATTCCGCCTGCCAGAACATCGCATCATATGTGACCTCCCCACCAGGTGGAATTCAACGTTACATATGTTGGAGCGGTTGTGTGAGCAGCAGGCAGCAGTAATGGAGTACCAGCTGCATCAGGCGCAAACAAGTCGCACAGTGTGCGCCGGACACACTTCACCACCACTGAGTGGGCCACTATGAGGGACATCTGCCAAGTTTTACGTGCCTTCGATGACTCCACGTGGATGGCCAGTGCAGATGCTGCACTAATCAGCATGACTGTCCCCCTCATCTGTCTGCTTCAAAAAACCTTACAAGCACTAAGTGAGGAGGTTTTTGAAGAGGTCGAGGATGAGCAGTCAGAAATGCCATCTGCTTCTGGCAAGTCTGCGCAACGTGCTTCCACACAAAGGCCCAGGCAGGGGACACTTAGTGAGGAGGATGACAAGGAGTCAATGGAGGAGGAGGAACACATCTCTCCAGAGGAGGGAGGTACACAAGGCTCTAGTAGTCAGTGTGTACAGCGAGGGTGGGGTGATGCTGAGCAGGCAGAGATGCTGCCTCAAGCTGGGGACAGCGTTTCCGGTCCAGTTGGCAGTCTGCAGCACATGGTTGATTTCATGCTGCAGTGCTTGTTAAATGACCGCCGCATCGCCAACATTCTCCACACGGCTGATTATTGGGTGTACACCCTCCTAGATCCTCGCTACCGGGACAACTTACAAAGCCTCATACCACAGTTGAACCGGGAGCGAAAAATGCGGGAGTACCAAGAAACACTTGTGCAGGCCATCATGTTCTCCATTCCCCCCACAAGTGTTGCTGGTAGTGCTTTTCAAACCAGCCATGTGGGTAGAGGCAGTGGAGGAAGCTCTGCACAAAGAGGTAGCAGAGGCAGTGCCGCAGGACAAGGCAAGGCCAGTATGGCCCAAATGTGGAAAAGTTTTGTGGGACCGCCACAAATGGCTACACCATCACAGATGGCTCCAGTCAGCAGGAGGCAACGTTTCCGTCAGATGGTGACAGACTACTTGTCGTGCCCTGTTAGTGTTCTCCCAGACGGCTCTTCCCCGTTCAAGTATTGGGTCTCTAAGCTGGATACATGGCCAGAGCTTAGCCAGTATGCATTGGAGGTGCTGGCTTGCCCTGCTGCCAGTGTATTATCGGAACGTGTCTTTAGTGCTGCAGGTGGTGTGGTAACAGACCGTCGCACGCGACTATCCGCCGATAATGTTGACCGGCTTACTTTTGTGAAAATGAACAAGGCCTGGATCTCACCTGAATTTGCCAGTCCTCTTCCAGAATAAATAATTGGCTGGCAACAGGATCCAGGTCTCCTGTTGTGTTCATGTTTCTATGACCTGAACTTTATTTCCTGGGTTACAGCAACGCCCGTTGTTGCTCAGAAGTGCTGTCCGCACAGACAAAACACTCGCTCATGTGGAAGTGGGGTTCGGTAATGTCAGCTGATCCCCTGCTGTGTGTACGGCAAACTTTCCTGCTGCCTACAACTTCTGACTACCTCTGATTTAATATGTTCTCTGATTTGCCCTCTGTCTCCACTCTGTTTTGAGTATTTCCTCCGGCCTACAACACCGCCTGTTTCTGCTGTCAAGTGCCGTCTGCACAATCCACACTTGTTCCTGTGGTACCTGGGTCCTGTAACATCTGCTCATCTCCAGAGTTGAGCACGGCAATGTCTCCTGCTTTGTCTACATTCCCACTACTTGTAGTGGAAATGTGGACAGAGCAGGAGACATTGCCTGACTCACTTCTAGGGAGAAGCTGCTGTTACAGAACCCCAGTAACACAGGAACAAGTGTGGGTTGTGCAGACGGCATTTCAGAGCAGCAACTGGCGTGGTTGGAAGCCAGAGGAAATACTCGAAACAGAGTGAAGACAGAGGCCTAATTGGAGTACGTTGACAGTTAGTAATAGTCTAGAAACAATCGCAAACTGCCACCAAGTAGGCCTCGGCCTACTACCTGATTTTCCCTGGGCTCCGACACCGCCAGTTGGTGCTCAGAAGTGCTGTCCGCACAGACAAAACACTCGCTCATGTGTAAGTGGGGTTCGGTAACGTCAGCTGATCCCCTGCTGTGTGTATGGCAAAGTGTCCTGCTCCCTCCACAGTCAAACAACCTCAGATTTACACCTGGCTCCAAGTAGGCCTCGGCCTACTACCTCATTTTCCCTGGGCTACAGCAACGCCCGTTGTTGCTCAGAAGTGCTGTCCGCACAGACAAAACACTCGCTCATGTGTAAGTGGGGTTCGGTAACGTCAGCTGATCCCCTGCTGTGTGTACGGCAAACTCTCCTGCTGCCTACAACTTCTGACTACCTCTGATTTAATATGTTCTCTGATTTGCCCTCTGTCTCCACTCTGTTTTGAGTATTTCCTCCGGCTTACAACACCGTTTTTTTCTGCTGTCAAGTGCCGTCTGCACAATCCACACTTGTTCCTGTGGTACCTGGGTCCTGTAACATCTGCTCATCTCCAGAGTTGAGCACGGCAATGTCTCCTGCTTTGTCTACATTCCCACTACTTGTAGTGGAAATGTGGACAGAGCAGGAGACATTGCCTGACTCACCTCTAGGGAGAAGCTGCTGTTACAGAACCCCAGTAACACAGGAACAAGTGTGGGTTGTGCAGACGGCATTTCAGAGCAGCAACTGGCGTGGTTGGAAGCCAGAGGAAATACTCGAAACAGAGTGAAGACAGAGGCCTAATTGGAGTACATTGACAGTTAGTAGTAGTCTAGAAACAATCGCAAACTGCCACCAAGTAGGCCTCGGCCTACTACCTGATTTTCCCTGGGCTCCGACACCGCCAGTTGGTGCTCAGAAGTGCTGTCCGCACAGACAAAACACTCGCTCATGTGTAAATGGGGTTCGGTAATGTCAGCTGATCCCCTGCTGTGTGTATGGCAAAGTGTCCTGCTCCCTCCACAGTCAAACAACCTCAGATTTACACCTGGCTCCAAGTAGACCTCGGCCTACTACTTCATTTTCCCTGGGCTCCGACAACGCCAGTTGGTGCTCGGAAGTGCTGTCCGCACAGACAAAACACTCGCTCATGTGTAAGTGGGGTTCGGTAACGTCAGCTGATCCCATGCTGTGTGTATGGCAAAGTGTCCTGCTCCCTCCACAGTAAAACAACCTCAGATTTACACCTGGCTCCAAGTAGGCCTCAGCCTACTACCTCATTTTCCCTGGGCTCCGACAACGCCAGTTGGTGCTTGGAAGTGCTGTCCGCACAGACAAAACACTCGCTCATGTGTAAGTGGGGTTCGGTAACATCAGCTGATCCCCTGCTGTGTGTACGGCAAACTCTCCTGCTGCCTACAACTTCTGACTACCTCTGATTTGATATGTTCTCTGATTTGCCCTCTGTCTCCACTCTGTTTTGAGTATTTCCTCCGGCCTACAACACCGCCTGTTTCTGCTGTCAAGTGCCGTCTGCACAATCCACACTTGTTCCTGTGGTACCTGGGTCCTGTAACATCTGCTCATCTCCAGAGTTGAGCACGGCAATGTCTCCTGCTTTGTCTACATTCCCACTACTTGTAGTGGAAATGTGGACAGAGCAGGAGACATTGCCTGACTCACCTCTAGGGAGAAGCTGCTGTTACAGAACCCCAGTAACACAGGAACAAGTGTGGGTTGTGCAGACGGCATTTCAGAGCAGCAACTGGCGTGGTTGGAAGCCAGAGGAAATACTCGAAACAGAGTGAAGACAGAGGCCTAATTGGAGTACGTTGACAGTTAGTAGTAGTCTAGAAACAATCGCAAACTGCCACCAAGTAGGCCTCGGCCTACTACCTGATTTTCCCTGGGCTCCAACACCGCCAGTTGGTGCTCAGAAGTGCTGTCCGCACAGAAAAACACACTCGTTCATGTGAAAGTGGGGTTCGGTAACGTCAGCTTATCCCCTGCTGTGTGTATAGCAAAGTGTCCTGCTCCCTCCACAGTCAAACAACCTCAGATTTACACCTGGCTCCAAGTAGGCCTCGGCCTACTACCTGATTTTCCCTGGGCTCCGACACCGCCAGTTGGTGCTCAGAAGTGCTGTGCGCACAGACAAAACACTCGCTCATGTGTAAGTGGGGGTCAGTAACGTCAGCTGATCCCCTGCTGTGTGGCGGGCAAACTGCTGCTGCCTCCAAATTTTAGCTACTTCAGATTTAAACATTCTCTGATTTGGCCTCTGTCTCCACTCTGTCTCTAGTATTTCCCCTGACCTCCAACACCGCCAGTTCCTGCTCACAGTTGCCGTCCACGCATTCCACAAGTGTTCCTGTGTTACTGGGGTTCTGTTACGTCAGCAGATCCCCCAATGTGTGTCCGCCACTGTCTCCTGTGCTGTCCACCTTCCCACTGCAAGCGGTGGGAATGTGGACAGAGCAGGAGACAGTGGCAGACACACATCAGAGGATCTGCTGACATTACAGATTCCCCGTAACACAGGAACACGTGTGGATTGGGCAGACGGCTACTGTACGCATAAACTGGCGGTGTTGGTGGTCACGTGAAATCCTGGAAACAGAGTGGAGACAGATGCCTAATTGGAGCACGTTGACAGCCTGTTGTAGCCTACAAACAATCTAAAACTGCCACCAAGTAGGCCTCGGCCTGCACCCTGGTTCTCCCTGGGCTCCAACAACGCTAGTTGGTGCTCGGACGTGCTGTCCACACAGAAAAAGACACTTGTTCATGTGAAAGTGGGGGTCAGTAATGTCAGCTGATCCCCTGCTGTGTGGAGGGCAAACTGCTGCTGCCTCCAAATTCAAACAATGTCTACTGCAACCTCATGCTCTGCGGCCTCCCCTCAAACACTCTCGCACCCCTCCAATCTATTCTAAACTCTGCTGCCCGACTAATCCACCTGTCCCCCCGCTATTCCCCAGCTTCTCCCCTCTGTCAATCCCTTCACTGGCTCCCAATTGCCCAGAGACTCCATTACAAAACCCTAACCATGACATACAAAGCCATCCACAACTTGTCTCCTCCATACATCTGTGACCTCGTCTCCCGGTACTTTCCTGCACGCAACCTCCGATCCTCACAAGATCTCCTTCTCTACTCCCCTCTTATCTCCTCTTCCCACAATCGCATACAAGATTTCTCTCGCGCATCACCCCTACTCTGGAACTCTCTACCACAACATATCAGACTCTCACCTACCATCGAAACCTTCAAAAAGAGCCTGAAGACCCACCTCTTCCGACAAGCCTATAACCTGCAGTAACCACCGATCGACCAAACCGCTGCACGACCAGCTCTACCCTCGCCTACTGTATTATCACCCATCCCTTGAAGATTGTGAGCCCTCGCGGGCAGGGTCCTCTCTCCTCCTGTACCAGTTATGACTTGTATTGTTTAAGATTATTGTACTTGTTTTTATGTATACCCCCCTCACATGTAAAGCGCCATGGAATAAATGGCGCTATAACAATAAATAATAATAATAATAATAATAATCTTAAACTGCCTCCAAGTAGGCTTCAGCCTACAAAATGACTATCCCTGGGCTCGAACATCGTCAGTTGTTGCTCGGAAGTGCCGTCCACACAGAAAAACACACTCGTTCATGTGAAAGTGGGGTTCGGTAACGTCGGCTGATCCCCTGCTGTGTGGAGGGCAAAGTGTCCTGCTCCCTCCAAAGTCGAAATACCTCAGCTTTACACCTGGCTCCTAGTAGGCCTCGGCCTGCACCATGATTGTCCCTGGGCTCCAACACCGCCAGTTGGTGCTCGGAAGTGCTGTCCACACAGAAAAACACACTCGTTCATGTGAAAGTGGGGTTCAGTAACGTCAGCTGATCCCCTGCTGTGTGGAGGGCAAACTGCTGCTGCCTCCAAATTGTAACTACTTCAGATTTAAACATTCTCTGATTTGGCCTCTGTCTCCACTCTGTCTCTAGTATTTCCCCTGACCTCCAACACCGCCAGTTTCTGCTCACAGTTGCCGTCCACGCATTCCACACTTGTTCCTGTGTTCCTGGTGTTCTGTAACGTGAGCTGATCCCCCAATGTGTGTCCGGCACTGTCTCCTGCGCTGTCCACCTTCCCACTGCAAGTGGTGGGAATGTGGACAGAGCAGGAGACATTGGCAGACAAACATCAGGGGATCTGCTGACATTACAGAACACCAGTAACACAGGAACACGTGTGGATTGGGCAGACGACTACTGTACGCATAAACTGGCGGTGTTGGTAGTCACGTGAAATCCTGGAAACAGAGTGGAGACAGATGCCTAATTGGAGCACGTTGACAGTCTGTTGTAGCCTACAAACAATCTAAAACTGCCTCCAAGTAGGCCTCGGCCTGCACCCTGGTTCTCCCTGGGCTCCAACAACGCTAGTTGGTGCTCAGAAGTGCTGTCCACACAGAAAAACACACTCGTTCATGTGAAAGTGGGGGTCAGTAACGTCAGCTGATCCCCTGCTGTGTGGAGGGCAAAGTGTCCTGCTCCCTCCAAAGTCAAAATACCTCAGCTTTACACCTGGCTCCTAGTAGGCCTCGGCCTGCACCATGATTGTCCCTGGGTTCCAACAACGCTAGTTGGTGCTCGGAAGTGCTGTCCACACAGAAAAACACACTCGTTCATGTGAAAGTGGGGTTCGGTAACGTCAGCTGATCCCCTGCTGTGTGGAGGGCAAACTGCTGCTGCCTCCAAATTGTAACTACTTCAGATTTAAACATTCTCTGATTTGGCCTCTGTCTCTAGTATTTCCCCTGACCTCCAACACCGCCAGTTCCTGCTCACAGTTGCCGTCCACGCATTCCACACTTGTTCCTGTGTTCCTGGTGTTCTGTAACGTGAGCTGATCCCCCAATGTGTGTTCGGCACTGTCTCCTGCGCTGTCCACCTTCCCACTGCAATTGGTGGGAATGTGGACAGAGCAGGAGACATTGGCAGACAAACATCAGGGGATCTGCTGACATTACAGAACACCATTAACACAGGAACACGTGTGGATTGGGCAGACGGCTACTGTACGCATAAACTGGCGGTGTTGGTAGTCACGTGAAATCCTGGAAACAGAGTGGAGACAGATGCCTAATTGGAGCACGTTGACAGTCTGTTGTAGCCTACAAACAATCTAAAACTACCACCAAGTAGGCCTCGGCCTACACCATGATTGTCCCTGGGCTCCAACAACGCCAGTTGGTTCTCGGCAGTGTCTTTGGCACGGGGACTCCCTGTTGCCCAGCCTGGTTCCAGCACACCTGCTGTTTCTGGGTAGTGTCAAGGTCACTATGCCACCAATCCGTTGTCCTGTCGTCTTGCGGCCGGGTTAGCCGACTCTACGGTGCCTGCAGTTTAGGGGACTCCTATGTGGGCTGCGGGAACTGGCACTGAAGGCTGGATCCGTAGTGCCAATGGGACATGGACCTCCTGTAGGACTGTGGGTTTCGGTAACTGCGGCCGGCTTGCGGCCTGGCTACTTTGCTTTGAATGGGTACCTTCTGCTACCCACCCGGGTTCCAGCACTGTCTGCTGGTTCTCGCCAGAGCCTTTGGCCTAGGTGCATCCATCTCGGTATCCGAGGTCCAGCACCGTCAGCTGGTCCTTGGTAGTGCTTTCTAGCACAGGTACCTCCTGCCTAGTAACCGTGGTCCAGCACCGTCAGCTGTTCCTCGGTAGTGCCATTGGCTCCTGTAGCTTTTGCTACCCATCTGGGTTCCAGCACCGTCAGCTGGTTATCGGCAGTGTCTTTGGCACGGGGACTCCCTGTTGCCCAGCCTGGTTCCAGCACGCCTGCTGTTTCCGGGTAGTGTCAAGGTCACTATGCCACCAATCCGTTGTCCTGTCGTCTTGCGGCCAGGTTAGCCGACTCTACGGTGCCTGCAGTTTAGGGGACTCCTATGTGGGCTGCGGGAACTGGCACTGAAGGCTGGATCCGTAGTGCCAATGGGACATGGACCCCCTGTAGGACTGTGGGTTTCGGTAACTGCGGCCGGCTTGCGGCCTGGCTACTTTGCTTTGAATGGGTACCTTCTGCTACCCACCCGGGTTCCAGCACTGTCTGCTGGTTCTCGCCAGAGCCTTTGGCCTAGGTGCCTCCATCTTGGTAGTGCTTTCTAGCACAGGTACCTCCTGCCTAGTAACCGTGGTCCAGCACCGTCAGTTGGTCCTCGGTAGTGCCATTGGCTCTTGTTCCTTCTGCTACCCATCCGGGTGCCAGCAATGTCTGCTGGTTCTCGCCACAGCCTTTGGCCTAGCTGCCTCCATCTCGGTATCCGAGGTCCAGCACCGTCAGCTGGTCCTTGGTAGTGCTTTTTAGCACAGGTACCTTCTGCTTAGTAACCGTGGTCCAGCACCGTCAGTTGGTCCTCGGTAGTGCCATTGGCTCTTGTTCCTTCTGCTACCCATCTGGGTGCCAGCACTGTCTGCTGGTTCTCGCCACAGCCTTTGGCCTAGGTGCCTCCATCTCAGTATCCGAGGTCCAGCATCGTCAGCTGGTCCTTGGTAGTGCTTTTTAGCACAGGTACCTTCTGCTTAGTAACCGTGGTCCAGCACCGTCAGTTGGTCCTCGGTAGTGCCATTGGCTCTTGTTCCTTCTGCTACCCATCCGGGTGCCAGCACTGTCTGCTGGTTCTCGCCACAGCCTTTGGCCTAGGTGCCTCCATCTCGGTATCCGAGGTCCAGCACCGTCAGCTGGTCCTTGGTAGTGCTTTTTAGCACAGGTACCTTCTGCTTAGTAACCGTGGTCCAGCACCGTCAGTTGGTCCTCGGTAGTGCCATTGGCTCTTGTTCCTTCTGCTACCCATCTGGGTGCCAGCACTGTCTGCTGGTTCTCGCCACAGCCTTTGGCCTAGGTGCCTCCATCTCGGTATCCGAGGTCCAGCACTGTCAGCTGGTCCTTGATAGTGCTTTTTAGCACAGGTACCTTCTGCTTAGTAACCGTGGTCCAGCACCGTCAGTTGGTCCTCGGTAGTGCCATTGGCTCTTGTTCCTTCTGCTACCCATCCGGGTGCCAGCACTGTCTGCTGGTTCTCGCCACAGCCTTTGGCCTAGGTGCCTCCATCTCGGTATCTGAGGTCCAGCACCGTCAGCTGGTCCTTGGTAGTGCTTTTTAGCACAGGTACCTTCTGCTTAGTAACCGTGGTCCAGCACCGTCAGTTGGTCCTCAGTAGTGCCATTGGCTCTTGTTCCTTCTGCTACCCATCCGGGTGCCAGCACTGTCTGCTGGTTCTCGCCACAGCCTTTGGCCTAGGTGCCTCCATCTCGGTATCCGAGGTCCAGCACCGTCAGCTGGTCCTTGGTAGTACTTTTTAGCACAGGTACCTTCTGCTTAGTAACCGTGGTCCAGCACCGTCAGTTGGTCCTCGGTAGTGCCATTGGCTCTTGTTCCTTCTGCTACCCATCCGGGTGCCAGCACTGTCTGCTGGATCTCGCCACAGCCTTTGGCCTAGGTGCCTCCATCTCGGTATCCGAGGTCCAGCACCGTCAGCTGGTCCTTGGTAGTGCTTTTTAGCACAGGTACCTTCTGCTTAGTAACCGTGGTCCAGCACCGTCAGTTGGTCCTCGGTAGTGCCATTGGCTCTTGTTCTTTCTGCTACCCATCCGGGTGCCAGCACTGTCTGCTGGTTCTCGACACAGCCTTTGGCCTAGGTGCCTCCATCTCGGTATCCGAGGTCCAGCACCGTCAGCTGGTCCTTGGTAGTGCTTTTTAGCACAGGTACCTTCTGCTTAGTAACCGTGGTCCAGCACCGTCAGTTGGTCCTCGGTAGTGCCATTGGCTCTTGTTCCTTCTGCTACCCATCTGGGTGCCAGCACTGTCTGCTGGTTCTCGCCACAACCTTTGGCCTAGGTGCCTCCATCTCGGTATCCGAGGTCCAGCACCGTCAGCTGGTCCTTGGTAGTACTTTTTAGCACAGGTACCTTCTGCTTAGTAACCGTGGTCCAGCACGTCAGTTGGTCCTCGGTAGTGCCATTGGCTCTTGTTCCTTCTGCTACCCATCTGGGTGCCAGCACTGTCTGCTGGTTCTCGCCACAGCCTTTGGCCTAGGTGCCTCCATCTCGGTATCCGAGGTCCAGCACCGTCAGCTGGTCCTTGGTAGTGCTTTTTAGCACAGGTACCTTCTGCTTAGTAACCGTGGTCCAGCACCGTCAGTTGGTCCTCGGTAGTGCCATTGGCTCTTGTTCCTTCTGCTACCCATCCGGGTGCCAGCACTGTCTGCTGGTTCTCGCCAGTTTCTCAGCCTTCTTGTACCTTCTGCTACATTTCCAAGATCAAGCTTTTTGAAATTGTCTTTGGTAATCCTTATTGATCTCCATGACGACGACCCTGATGACGACGACCCTGAAGACCACACCAAAGAAGACCAGAAATATGACCCTAAATAATAAGACCAAGAGGACAAAGAACATGAAGACAACCACCAAGATACAGAACAAAAGACAGAAGAACAAGAAGCAGAAGCAAAAGCAGAAGAACAGAAAGCAGAAGAACATTAAGCATAAGACTAAAAATCAGCATAGAAGAAATCAAAATTATAAGCAGAAGAAGACTAAGCAGTAAATGGGGGTGAGTCCGTTCATCCTCGTGATGCCCCTGGAAAATGCCTGTTGCTGCAGGCCAAACTGAACGCGGACAAATCCTGTTGTAAATCTTTAGTGACAGGCATAACGTAAGGTGTAATCTTATAACTTTTATAGATAAGTACTGCAGGAATGCCTGTCACCATAAGAAAATGAAGACAAAGAAGAATAGGAAGAAGATGAAGAAATAGCATATTAAAATTGATAATAGCTGAATAAGAAGAATATGAAGAATGGAAAAAAAAAATTAATAGGAAGAAGAAGAAGAAGAAGAAGAAGAAGAAGAAGAAGAAGAAGAAGATGAATAAGGTGAAGAAAAAGTTGATGAAAAAAATGCTACTGCTGCGGATCATGAAGGAGAAAGTGTGGGAGAAGTACAAAAGAAGGTGAAGAGCATGGAAGTTGTGAAACATACATATCTGACTAAATATAAAAAAGGTTAACATAGTCAATATCTTTTTAACTCCGAACGTCTTGAAAAAAAAAATTGGAATTAATGCTATGCCATGTGATTTGAATAAACCACTATGCTTTTAATGTCTCCTCCACCTCCCACAATACATTCTACATGATTCTTATTTGTTTTCAAATATGTAGAATTAGCCAACAAGGAAATAAAGGGCTTTTTTTAATTCCGATACCGTAAGTCCCATTGACATGAATGGGACTTCCGGTATCGGAATCGGCAATACCCGATATTTTTTTCGTATCGGGCGATACCATCCGATACGATATTTTTGGGTATCGAACGGTATCGCTCAACACTAAGTATGACTCCAAGACAGCGGGCATGTTCCTGGGGAGTAATGGAGGAGCCACACATGGAAATGGCAATGCCGGGCATAGGTAGGTGAATAGAGGGAGGAAACACAAGGAGTTCAGTTTTTGACAGGTTCAGTTTCAGATAGAGGGAGGACATGATGTTACAGACAGCAGTAAGACATTTCAGATAGAGGGAGGACATGATGTTACAGACAGCAGTAAGACAATCACTGGTGTTTTCTAAAAAGGCAGGTGTGATATCAGGAGAAGAAGTGTATAATTGGGTGACATCAGCATAGAGATGGAACTGGAAACCAAATCTACTGTTTGTTTGTCCAATAGGGGCAGTACACAAAGAGAAGAGGAGGGGGCCTTGAACCGATCCTTGAGGAACCCCAACCATAAGGGGAAGATGAGAGGAGGAGGAGCCAGCAAAAGATACTGTGAAGAAGAAGTCAGAGAGATAGGAAGAGAACCTGGAGAGAACGGTGTCCTTGAGGGCGATGGAGCGGAGCATAGTGAGGAGGAGCTGATGATTCACAGTGTTGAATGCTGCAGAGAGATCCAAGAGAATTAGCATGGAGTAGTGACCATTAGATTTAGCTGCTAGTAGATCATTAGAGACTTTAGTGAGGGCAGTTTCAGTAGAGTGTAAAGAGCAGAAACCGGATTGTAGAGGGTCAAGAAGAGAGATGTCTGAGAGATAGTAGATAAGATGGGAGTGGACCAGGCATTCCAGGAGTTTAGAGATGAAGTGAAGATTAGAGACAGGTCTACAGTTAGCGATACAGTTTTGGTTGAGGGATGTTTTTTTAAGTAATGGATGTATGATGGCATGCTTAAATGAGGAGAGAAAGATACCGTAAGAGAGAGAGAGGTTGAACATCTTTGTTAGGTGAGTGGTGACAGCAGAGGAGAGGGATTGGAGGAGATGTGAGGGAATAGGGTCACTGGTGCAAGTAGTAGGTCAAGAAGATGCAAGGAGCCTGATTACTTCTTCTTCTGTTACTGGTTCAAAATCAGAGAGTGAGCTAGACGCAGTGGGAGAGGGAGGACAGTGCATGGTATGAAGGGATTGGGAAATAATTTCCTGCCCGATATGGTCAATTTTTTCTTTGAAATAATTGTCCATATCGTCAGTGTGGAGAACCATGGTTGAGGCCTCTACTCTTGGGTTGAGTAGGGAATGAAAAGTGTCAAAGAGACATATAGGGTTATTGGATAGTGAGGTGATGAGGGTGTAGAAATAGGTTTGTTTGGAGCGGTGAAGGGCAGTGTTGTCAGTTTTAAGCATAAACTTATAATGGATGAAATCCTTGGGTAGACTGGATATTCTCCACAGGTGTTCGGCGCACCTGAAGCACCGCTGTAGGAAACATGTTTGCAGTGTGTGCTAGGGTTGTTGACGTCTGTGCCATGTTGTTCTATGTATAGGAGGTGCAGTTTCATCCAGGATACGTTGCAGTGTTTCATTGTAATGCTTCAGTGCAGAATCAGGACATGAGAGGGAGGAGATAGGGGCCAATGATGACTACAAGTTCTTGAAACACGTCACCTCTTCTTTATTTATCACCCACTAATGATTTTGGCTTACAGATACTGATGTGAAATACTGACCAAATACTGAACGTGTGACCATAGCCTTACACTGATTACGCAGGCAGTGGTGCAGCAGCTCCATTCTTGTACATAATATATTTTGTACTACGGCTAGTACTATTATTTTGATTAGCAGATTCTGAACTCTGCTCCATTTTGAGGCATGATGAAAAGTACATTTAGGATTAGGAAGGAGTACCATGTGCAATCAGTCTTGGGCTCTTTCCTTGCCACTTCAGCCAGTGAACATTTATTATGTTACCGAAGTGACAATCATGTGTAACAGGAGTTTCTCTATAAATAACCTTAATATGAACCTTCTTGTCTGAATAGACTCTGAACACGTCAGGAAGAAGCTTGTAAAGGTAAAAGGAACAGACTGAAGGATGTGGGAATAGAAATAATGTGATTTTTGTGTTATTTATACTCATCGGTTTCTTGTTTCGGGAAGAATGGGGGAGGTTTATCTCATTCTGTTGTTCTGCTTTGATATGTTGCTTGTATCAATATGTATAATGGAATCTTCCTCTAATAACTTGTTTCTTTTTTGTTACATTGTATCAACAGGTGTTTCCAGGGAACACAAACGCTGACGGTGTGGTCAGTCACAAGTTCCACCATTCCATTAAGGCCAGATTTCTTCGCTTTGTTCCGCTGGAGTGGAATCCAAGTGGCGGAATTGGAATGAGGATTGAAGTGTATGGCTGCTCATACAGTAAGTGTTCAGTAGGGGTACTTACTTTGTATGATGGACAATCTAAGGATTCCTCCAATGCACACAAAAGTTCATGCTTTGTAACAATATAACATCAGAAGGTAATGTGCCTTTGTATCATGATGTAAGGGGGTGGGATACCATTGCAAGGTACAAACACACGTCCTCCTACTGTAGCCATCTTCATAACTCCTTCTGGCTTCTTTGGTGGAGAGGAACCTCTGCATCTTGTACTCTTCATACTCCAGGGGGAGCCATCTTGTTCATTTCTCACCTTTGGTACACCTTTTTAACATGTGGCCTTCGTGCATGAAGCATTTCTGCTTCCCATTTCTTCAGGCACTTGTGTATATCCAGTAGAGGACAGCCCCTTTGTCTTGGTGAAGACATTTACTGGACATCTGAGTGGACCACCATTGGTTAGACTTAGTGCTAGTTGTTACCCTTTAAAGTAAATCTATCACCAGGTTTTTGCCAGCATAATATAGAGACAGAGACCCTGATTCCACTGATGTGTCACTTACAGGACTGATTGTTGTAGTTTTGTTAAAATCACTGTTTTATGAGCAGGAGATTATCCTTAGAGGACTAGTAAGCCTGCTGCCCTGTAGCTCTCCATATTCATGAGCTCTGTATAATCCTGCCCTCACCACTGGTTGCCAGATTTCTGCTTATGCACAGAGTAAACAGAAAGCTACCAATCAGTGCTTGGGTCCGTATTATGCAGAGCTACTGGTAGATCAAAGTACTAGTAGATCAAAACTACAGCAAGCAGCCTAGTAAGTGATACATCACTGAAATCTGAGTATCTGCCCCAACATCATACCCCCAGATGGGGTAGAAAAAACTTAGGACAGATTCCCTTTAAATAAGTGATCTGTTACATTGATACAACTAGATGATATCCTGGCTACGTCTTACATCACTCCCAGGATTTGAAATGCATGTGTTTTCTTGTTTTGCGCTTGTGAGATCTATTAATGATAAACTTGCCGGAATTGTGAGTGACATTGATCAGATGTGATGAGAATGAATTACCGCGTGCTTTGTTTTTTTTGTGCAGTCACATCCAGACATGTAATCAGTGATTATTGAGGCATAGATATTTATACAGATCTTTCAAGATGACTTGTGTTTCTTATGTAGACAATTCTAGCCTGGATACAACAATCACATTCACATGATTCGGCCTCACTGATGTTTATCTTGCTGGCAGATAATGATATATAAATGAAAAGTTTTCCTTGTATTTAATGCATTGCCGTCATCTTTGATAATAAGATCAATAAGATGTGAAGCAGGTAGGAATATACCCATCTGCACAGAGGGTCGTACTCCGCCTTGTTGTTTTGTAGCTTATGTAACACACAGTGACGTCAGGCCTCATCAGGTATAATAGTGGCTATGATAATGGAATCAGCATGATTTATGGAAGCACAGGGAGAAAAGGAAACAGAGGGGACAGTTTTTGGGGTGATGTGGTTGTAATGAAGCGATGGCCGAGCGACCACCACAATGCAGGGAGACTATTACATATCAGTGTATTTTTCAAAAGACAAAACAATACAATAAAGTTCAGTATGCTGCTACTCTAACTATAGCCTGACTGGCCGCTGCTACACCGGCCGCATGGCAACCGTGCTCTGTCTATTGCAGCCTATCCTAAGCCATAAACATGTGCGCACACGGGGTTAACACTCGCAGTAAAGTTGGTGTCTCAGTTCCTTCCCGGGGGCCCCCTGCAGTTCTCTGCAGGATGATGGGACATCCTCCCTGGAAGCTCTGTGCAACGTGGTCTTGTCCTTGTGTGAAGATCCCGAGCCTGTTCCTAGAAACGGTGAATTCCCTCCTCTGGATTCCTTCCTTGTATATCTTCGTGGCTCCTCGCAGCAACACAGGAAAAACACCTTCATTATCCCCAGAAGGGTCTACACAATCCCACAAGTTCAGTCAGTTACAAGCTGCACGTTTTCTCCTCACAGCATCCAGCAAGTCAGTCTCCTGCAGACTCACAGCTCAGAACACTCACTGGGAAAACAGACCCTCCCCTTTCCATAGCTGGCAGAGCAAACCAAAACAGTCTTTTGAAGGGTAGAACAGAATGTATCATCGCATCAGCCAAGGGGGTGCTGTCTCTTAAAGTGGCAGCGTGTCTCTGCTGTCCAAAGCAATGTCAGTCCCTTACAGTAAAATCACAGATTTTACTATCTTAGTTTTATGCAAAGGTTTTCTTCACTAAACAGTCCCTTTCCATATATTTTGGGGGAGAATAGGTGAACCCTTAATTGTAATCTCCCAGAGTAATAGCAAAATATGAACTATGAAGTTCTTAAAGGGAACTTGTCAGCTCGTTTTTCCTCTATAAGCTGCAGCCACTACCTTTCTGGGCTTATCTACAACATTCTATAATGCTGTAGATATGCCCCCAATCTAACCTGAAAGAGAAGAAAAACAAGTTTTATTATACTCACCCAGGGGCGGTCCGGTGCGGTCCGGGTCCGATGGGTGTCGCAGGTTCAGATCCGGCACCTCCCATCTTCTTTCGACACTGACCTTTCCCGGCGCCTGCGCACTGCAGTACTTTGCTCTGCCCTCAACAGGGCAGAGAAGTATGCCTGTGCAGAAGCACTATGGCCCCGGAGCGATGAAGCAAGCAGCAAGGCGGTGTCGAAAGAAGATGAGACTGTGAAATATGAGGATGAATGAACTCATGGAGATCAACATCCAACACTGCGGAGACACCATCACATGTTTCTCAACGCAGTGATTCTAGAGCAATGCCCCCATCCCTTTTGGGAAATATGCAAAGACATGCAAAACACAAGACGCGGAGACATCATCACATGTTTCTCAACGCAAGCAATGACTAGCCAGGTCTTTCCCCGGGAAGGAACAGCCACGGGAATTTGTGGATGGATACCATGTTTTGGCATAGGTGGTTTCCTTCATTGGAGACTGCCCTTCCCGTGGTTGTTACTTCCCGGGGAAAGACCTGGCTAGTCATTGCTTGCATTGAGAAACATGTGATGGTGTCTCCGCGGCTTGTGTTTTGAAAGAAGATGAGAGGCGCCGGACCCGGACCTGCGACACCCATCAGACCCGGACCGCACTGGACCGCCCCCGGGTGAGTATTACAGAATGTTGTAGCTAAGCCCCAAAAGGCAGTGGCCACAGCTTATTGTGTAAAAATGAGCTGACAGGTTCCCTTTAAGGAGCTTGAGATTGGTGCTGGATTACACTACTGGTCCTATTTTACTGGCTGCTATTGGGAATCATCAGCAAGCTAATGGACATATCCTTACCTACCTCTTGTATGAATTCTCACGTTTTGAAGCTATCCTCTATCTATTGGATATGGGATAAATTTCTGATCACTGGGAAAGACTCGGAGACCAGACAACCACAGCGGTCGGATATCTCCACCAGTCCTATTTAGAATGAATGGAGCAGCCCTGGTCCATTCTGTACCACACAGTTCTTGTGATAGATGTTGTAAACTCAGCAATCAAAAAGTTATTCCCTATCTTGTGGATATGGAATACATTCCAAACTTGAGAATACCCCTTTAATTAAGCTCCTATAATGTCGTTTGCAAATCACGAGAACAAGTTCTGTGTGTACAGCAGACAACCAAAGATTGGTAGGAGATAATAGATCTGAAAGCTGCAGAGCAGGGAATGCAACTTCGGAGCATAATACTATACAGAATCCATGAAAGTTGTATATTAGAAAAGAATTAAAAGAAGAGCAGGAGCCTCTCTGTGACTGTAGAGTTTTCTTCTGAGACCAGACAACCCCTTTAATTCCTCAAACCATGTTCTTCACATTTCAACTCTTAAATATGGAAGTCTTCTTCTGCACTCCCATATATCATCCCTGGATGGATTGTTGTTGCTAATGTACAGTACACAGTGATTTAGTATAATTAGTATGATTACTATAATAAAGGCTAAACCTCAATAAAGGATAGGTGATGTCATGCATTTACAGTGCCTTGAAAAGTATTCATACCTTATGAAGTTTTCTTTGTTTTTTCATGCTACACCCAAAAACTTACATGTATTTTATTGGGATTTTATGTGATATACCAACACAAAGTAACACATATTTGTGAAGTGTAAAGGAAATATTACATGGTCTTCTAAATATTTTAAAAATATAAATCTGAAAATTGTGACTTACATTTGTATTCAGTCCCCCTGAGTCAATACTTTTGTAAGGCCATTTTTTCTTGCAAATACTGCTGCATGTCTTTTGAGTATGTCTTTACCACCTTTGCACATCTACATGCTAAAATTTTCATCCATTATTCTCTGCAATTAGCTCTAGCTCAGTGAGATTGGATAAAGAGCGTCTGTGAATAGCAATTTTCATGTCTTGCCAGAGACTCTCAATAGGATAAAACTCTTGACTGTGACTAAGCAATTCACACAAATGAATATTCATTGATCTAAACCCTCCATTGTAGTTCTGGCAGTATGTTTAGGGATGTTGTCCTCATGGAAGGTGAACCTACATCACAGTCTCAAGTCTTTTGAAGTTCTGTATCAAGTTTTCCTCCAGTATTGCCCTGTATTTACCTCTATCCAACTTCCCATCAACTTTGACCTGCTTCCCTGTCCCTGCAGATAGAAAGCATCCCAACAGCATGATGCTGCCATCACCATGTTTTACAGAGGGGTGGATGATTTCATGGTGGATGTGCAGTGTTAGTTTTCTTCTACACATAGCATTTTGCCTTTAATCTGAACAGTTCTATATTGGTCTCATAGAGCATCTTCTTCCTCATGCCATGTAGATGTTCCAGATAGATGTGGAAGAAGGATCTCTGGTCAAATAAGACCACAATAGAACATTTTGGGCTAAATGTAAAATGTAAGAATTGCAGCAGTAATTGCAGCGAAAGGTGGTCCTACTGTTCTGCCTTCATACATGTTGACACAGTGTACAATCTAGCATACAGCATAAACCACCTTCAATCTTCCAAAAAAAGCAAACCATTCTCTGTAGTCTAACTTGTTTATTGGTGAAGAGTATAGAACATGCGGTAAAACTATAAAGAATACAAACGACATGGGTAAGTATTGGGCAGATGATCACACAGCTAACACAATTACAGGAAGTATACAGTGTGATGCAAACTTTACATAGAAATACACAGGTGTCTAATTGCATCTGCTGGGCACTGGCTGCCATACAGTTAATAACATCTCTGAACACTGCATTGCAAGAAAAGACATTAATCTTACCAGATATGCTTTACCCAGATAACGAACTCAAGTAGGGGAGTTAACAGGAAGACAACGTTATTTGCGTTATTCAAGGCAAATTCTGCCCATGGTAGTAAGGATGCTTAGTCATCCTGCCTGGCCGAGACAAAATTTCGCAGGTATGTGACCAGAGTTTGGTTAGCTCTCTCAACCAATCCGTTCGTCTCGGGGTGATAGACGGAAGACAATTTTAGCTCGATGCTGAGCAGACTGCAGAGCTCCCTCCAAAACCGAGATGCAAACTGAGGACCTCGATCACTAATAATCCTGTCCGGCATACTGTGCAAACAAAATACGTGCTTAATGAACAGCACAGCTAGACCTCGAAAAGAAGGCAGCCGCACGAGTGGCACCAGATGCACCATTTTAGAAAAATGATCGGTGACCACCCAGATGACAGTGCTGCCGCTGGATTTGGGCAGGCCAACCACAAAATCCATGCCGACCATCTTCCAGGGTCTGTCTGCCACCGGCAAGGGGTAAAGAAACCCAGCCGGTCTCTGCCTAGAAGACCTGTTCCGAGCACAGGAGGCGCATGCCTGAATGTATTCTCTTGCGTTCCGAGCCGTATGTGGCCACTAGAGTTGAGCGATACCGTCCGATACTTCAAAGTATCGTATCGGATGGTATCGGCCGATCTTTAAAAAAAGTATCGGTATCGCCGATTCCGATACCGGAAGTCCCATTCAAGTCTATGGGACTTCCGGTATCGGAATAAGAAAAACCCTTTCCTGCCCTTGTACAGCCTCTCTGGGGTCTGTACGGGCCTTTCGGGGGGCTGTGCCGGCCTGCCAGGGGGTCTGTGCAGGCTCCGGTGGTCTGTGCCGGCCTGCCGGTGGTCTGTGCAGGCTCCGGGGGGCTGTGCCGGCCTGCCGGGGGGCTGTGCCGGCCTGCCGGGGGGCTGTGCCGGCCTGCCGGGGGGCTGTGCCGGCCTGCCGGTGGTCTGTGCAGGCATCGTCCGATGGGACTACAAGTCCCATCGGGCGATGCCTGCTACCATGACAGTGATTGACACATTAGCCAATGATGGGACAGTAGTAGTCCCATCATCCGGCTAATGTGTTAAATGTAAAAAAAAAAAAAAAAAAAAAAAAAAAAATTACATGCTACATACATACAACATGCATACTACATACATGCTACATTCATACTACATACTACATACATGCTACATTCATACTACATAAATACTACATGCAACATACATACTACATATATACTACATGCATGCTACATACATACTGCATGCTACATACATACCACATATATACTACATACATACTACATGCATGCTACATGCATGCTACATGCTACATACATAACACATATATACTACATGCATGCTACATACATACTACATGCTACATACTACATATATACTACATGCATGCTACATACTACATGCTACATACATACTACATATATACTACATGCATGCTACATACATACTGCATGCTACATGCATGCTACATACATACTACATACATGCTACATACATACTACATATATACTACATACATACTACATACATACTACATACATGCTACATACATACTACATATATACTACATGCATGCTACATACATACTACATACATGCTACATACATACTACATATATACTACATACATACTACATACATACTACATACATGCTACATACATACCACATATATACTACATGCATGCTACATACATACTACATGCTACATACATACTACATGCTACATACATACTACATATATACTACATGCATGCTACATACATACTACATGCTACATACATACTACATATATACTACATGCATGCTACATACATACTACATGCTACATACATACTACATATATACTACATGCATGCTACATACTACATGCTACATACATACTACATATATACTACATGCATGCTACATACATACTACATGCATGCTACATACATACTACATGCTACATACATACCACATATATACTACATACATACAATACATTCATACAATACATACATAGACATACAGTACATATAACATAGAGTAACATACTTACCAATACTTGTCACATTGTTCCCCGAAGCCATTGTCTTTTCCGGGATAAATATTACATAACAAACCACAAAAATACTCACCCACGATCCGAAGCAGTCCACGAGTGTGTCCCACGACGATCTTGGGTAGAGAACTGCAGCATCAGATGATGCTGCCGTTCTCTACGGGCTGCAGGAATCCAATGACGGAAGGTAGGTATCCTTCCGCACTGTATTCCTCCGCCACTTAAAAAAAAAAAAGTCCCTAGTCTCACTTTATGCCATTGCTGTGTGGGAAATTCCCACACAGCAATGGCATAAAGTGAGACTAGGGACTTTTTTTTTTTTAAGTGGCGGAGGAATACAGTGCGGAAGGATACCTACCTTCCGTCATTGGATTCCTGCAGCCCGTAGAGAACGGCAGCATCATCTGATGCTGCAGTTCTCTACCCAAGATCGTCGTGGGACACACTCGTGGACTGCTTCGGATCGTGGGTGAGTATTTTTGTGGTTTGTTATGTTAATATTTATCCCGGAAAAGACAATGGCTTCGGGGAACAATGTGACAAGTATTGGTAAGTATGTTACTCTATGTTATATGTACTGTATGTCTATGTATGTATTGTATGAATGTATTGTATGTATGTAGTATATATGTGGTATGTATGTAGCATGTAGTATGTATGTAGCATGCATGTAGCATGCATGTAGTATGTATGTAGCATGCATGTAGTATGTATGTAGCATGCATGTAGTATGTATGTAGTATGTATGTAGCATGCAGCATGTATGTAGTATATATGTAGTATGTATGTAGCATGTAGTATGTATGTAGCATGCATGTAGTATATATGTAGTATGTATGTAGCATGCATGTAGTATGTATGTAGTATGTATGTAGTATGTATGTAGCATGCAGTATGTATGTATGTAGTATGTATGTAGCATGCATGTAGTATATATGTAGTATGTATGTAGCATGCATGTAGTATGTATGTAGTATGTATGTAGTATGTATGTAGCATGCATGTAGTATGTATGTAGTATGTATGTAGCATGCAGTATGTATGTAGCATGTATGTAGTATGTATGTAGTATATATGTAGTATGTATGTAGTATGTATGTAGTATGTATGTAGTATGTATGTAGCATGCAGTATGTATGTAGCATGTATGTAGTATGTATGTAGTATATATGTAGTATGTATGTAGCATGCATGTAGTATGTATCTAGTATGTATGTAGCATGCAGTATGTATGTAGCATGTATGTAGTATGTATGTAGTATATATGTAGTATGTATGTAGCATGCATGTAGTATGTATGTAGCATGCATGTAGTATGTATGTAGTATTTTTTTTTTTTTTTTTTTTTATCATTTAACACATTAGCCGGATGATGGGACTACTACTGTCCCATCATTGGCTAATGTGTCAATCACTGTCATGGTAGCAGGCATCGCCCGATGGGACTTGTAGTCCCATCGGACGATGCTTGCACAGACCCCCGGACATCAGCACAGCCCCCCGGCAGGCCGGCACAGCCCCCCGGCAGGCCGGTACAGACCCCCACAGGGTGCACAGACCACCGGCAGGCCGGCACAGCCCCCCGGCAGGCCGGTACAGACCCCGGGCAGTCCACACAGTCCCCCGGCAGGCCGGCACAGCCCCCCGGCAGGCCGGCAGAGACCCCCGGAAGGCCCGAAATGACGGCGCATCATGATGCGCACACACCGCGCATCATGATGACGTCAGGCCGTCAATCAACTGAACTTCCGATTCCGATGCCGAATTCCGATATTGAAAAAATATCGGAAGTCGGTATCGGAATTCCGATACAGCAAGTATCGGCCGATACCCGATACTTGCGGTATCGGAATGCTCAACACTAGTGGCCACCAATAAGTCCTTGCCAGGAGTTCCGTCGTCCGACTTGTTCCAAAGTGACCGCCCACCCTAGACGCGTAAGCCCACGAGAGAACCTTTGGCCGCAGGCGGGGGGGAACAAAGGTCTTTCCCGGCAGCGCTGACTCAAGAGCGACCGTGGCCATGGTCATCAGACTCTCGGATGGGACGATTAGCCGAGGCTCTGCCTCCTCCTCCACCACTGATACCACCGAGCAAGAGAGGGCATCAGCCCGGACGTTCTTCTCACCGGACAGATAGTGCAGGGTGAAGCGGAAACAGGAGAAGAAAAGCGACCACCTGGCTTGGCGAGAGTTCAAGCACTGGGTTGTTTGCAAGTACACCAGGTTTTAATGGTCGGTGTACACCTGAAAGGGAAACCGAGCTCCCTCCAGGAGATGTCTCCACTCGTAGAATGCCAACTTCATTGCCAGCAGCACCCTGTCCCCGATGGAGTAGTTTTTCTCTGCCGGTGAAAAGGTCTTTGAGAAAAAGAAGCAGGGATGCTTTCGATCTTGAGCATCCTTCTGGAAAAGGACTGCTCCAGCACCGACAGACGAGGCATCTACCTCTAGGATAAAGGGTTTATCCACATCGGGATGATGAAGGATAGGAGCGCCAGCAAAATGGGTCTTAAGGGCAGAGAAGGCCGCGGAGACCTGTTCTGACCAATCCTTGGGATTGGCTCCCTTCTTGGTTAGGGCGACCAAAGGAGCCACCAGGGTAGAGAAGTGGGGGATGAACTGGCGGTAGTAATTAACAAACCCCAAAAAACGCTACACCGCTTTAAGAGAGTGGGGCTTCTGCCAGTCCATTACCGCCTGCAATTTGGCAGGATCCATAGCCAACCCCTGGGCCGAGATGATGTAGCCCAGGAACGGCAAAGACTTCTTCTCAAATTGACACTTCTCCAACTTGGCGAAGAGAGAATTCGCCCACAAGCGGTCGAAGACCTTGCAGATGTCTCTCCGGTGAGAGGCCAAATCTGGAGAAAAGATAAGAATGTCTTCCAGATAGACCACCACCGAGGTGGAGAGGATATCATGAAAGACATCATTCATGAAGTCCTGGAAGATGGCTGGTGCATTACAGAGGCCGAAGGGCATGACCAGATTCTCATAGTGGCAGTCCCTGGTATTAAAGGCCGTCTTCCACTCATCCCCCTCACGAATGCGTATCAGGTTGTAAACCCCCCGTAGATCTAGCTAAGTGAAGATCTGGGCCCCATGCAACCTGTCGAACAGCTCAGATATCAGGGGAAGAGGGTACTTGTTTTTGACGGTTATAGCGTTAAGACCCCTGTAATCAACGTATGGGCGCAGCTCTCCACTCTTCTTCTGTATGAAGAAGAACCCCGCCCCCGCTGGTGACACAGACTTCCTAATAAATCCCCTTGCCAGGTTCTCCCGAATGTATTGTGACATGGCCTCCGTCTCCGGGAGAGACAGGGGATATACGCGACCTTGAGGAGGCTCCGCGCCTGGCAAAATGTCTATAGGACAGTCGTAGGGACGATGGGGCGGAAGAGTCTCAGCAGATTTTTTGGAGAACACGTCCGTGTACTGCTGGTAGAGCCTTGGGAGTGCGGAGAGATCCGCGGGAACGTCGGTGGAGGCTATCGGAATGCAGTCTCTTATGCACCTATCCTCACAGGACTTGCTCCAACCCAGTATTCTCCCCGAGGACCACTCTATATGGGGAGAATGGCAGAATGTCAACGCAGCCAGGGAACTCCTAGGAGGACCTGGTCGATGCCCTCGGGCATAATGAGAAGAGACAATATCTCGTGGTGGGACGTCAAGAGCGAGAGCCCAAGGGAAGCTGTCTGGTGTGTGATTTGGGATGATAAGGTCGAACCGTTCACCACCCTAATGGTCACGGGGTGAGGAAGTGGCACCAAGGGAACTGCGTGCCATTGGGCGAAGGCCGAGGACATAAACTTTCCCTCCGCCCTGGACTCCACGCAGACCTCTACCTCCCAGGTGGAAGTACAGCTCTCTAACATCCCTCTGAAGGATAGATTGGAGGAGAAAGTTCCAGTGTCTAGGAGGCCTCCTACGACTACCACTAGACACGGCCGTTTCCCGACCGCAGAGGGCACCTGCTGGCCAGGTGACCAGGCTGTCGACACTGGAAACAGCATATGGAGATTCGCACTGGGTGCATGACTTCCAGATCGGGTAGATCCAGAGATCTAGAGAAGACGGGAGCCAACCTAACCCTCGGTCTGCGCTGAGAACGCTTCAACCCACGCTCCGTAAAATGGAGATCTATGCAGGTGGAGAGGGTAGTCAGCTCCTCCAGACTAACGGGAACCTCCCTGGTCGCTAGAGCATCCTTAACGTGCTCCGCCAAACCTCTCCAGAACATAGGGATGAGTACCTTATCAGGCCATTCCGGCTGGGAAGCCATTGTCCAGAAGCAGACGGCATAATGGCTAACCGAGAGGGAAACCTGTATTAATGCCAATAATTGAAGAGAGGTGTCGTGTGTGACCCGTGGCCCCAAGAAGACCTGTTTAAGGGATGTCAGGAAATGGGCAGCACTCAGAACCATGGGGTCGCCACACTCCCACAGTAGGGTGGTCCATTCCAGAGCCCTGCCCAACAGAAGGGAGACGATAAACCCCACCTTAGCCTGCTTTGAAGGGAATCGCGTGGCCAGTAACTCAAGCTGGATAGAGCACTGGCTCACGAAACCCCTACAGGCAGTGCCGAGAACTTGTCGGGCAACAGGAGACGGAACAATGTCAGGGGTGGAATGGATGTGGCGGCGCAGGAGAATGCCTCTGCTGCCACCTGGACGGTGACTGCATTGACATCCGCAGCTGAAGCTGAGCACTCAAGAGTGGACAACCTGTTCTCCAGCTGCTGGACTTATCGCTGCAGGAGCTGCTCGTCCGTCATTGATAGCCAGGCCCTGGCGCTATGATAATGTTACGGGCTGGCGGAACACACCAAATAATAAAGATGGAATAATATATGAGGTGCGTTCGCAGCCCGGGGTCCACCATGCAGAGATGACCAACTGCAGCTAAACAATGAGGAGAAGGCGTGTAGGAGAAAGCTGGACACCGGTGGGTAAATACTCACCCAATGCTAGCAGGGAAGAACTCCGTTGCTTCACGTAGTTAGTGCCAGCCGGCGAACAAATGCAACCTGGTAACGTCACAGGTCACGGTAATGTGAACCACCACTTGGAGCGGGTGCAATGTTCACTCTGACAGACACGACACAAATCAGCCTGTCAACAGTGCTGGAAAGCGCACATATGGCACATGGCGCTGCTCTGGTGGGCGCTGTGGTAGCAGTAGTCCAGGAGGCCTGTACTGGCTGACGCCCAAGGCGCTAGTGGATGATGAGGAGACACACTGCGGAGCTAAGCAGTGTCAGAGCTACAGTGCTGACTCTGATTCCTAACCCTAACTCATATGTAATATCCAAGGAGGGAGGAATTATAATGCATCAGTCACAAGGCTCATTCATCCATCATCACACATACACTGAGCACTAAAGCCTCAGAGTCTATCATAGCGCATGGCGGGGCGGCCATGCAAACCTTTTATAGCCGTGTCCTTCCGGAAGCTTCTTGATCCCCCTGATGGTCCAATCAGAACTGGAGAAGGACCTGAGAATGTGACTCCCGATCCCCAATGGGAGATCGTCCCATGAGCATGCTCAGTCGAGCGACGGAAGGACTTAGACTCTGGAGTCTTTTGCTGCTGGCCAGGCTGCATTGTCATAACAGGACCAGAGGTGGCAGCAGCAACTGAGCCCACACTGCTGGTGTGAGCAGAACACCGGGATCGAGGAGTCTGCTGAGCAGGCTCCAATGCGCCGAAGAAGAATGGGAGACCGTCGACGGCAAGGCTCGGGATTCCTGCTGTGCAGCACCCGGCCCCTTGATGCCTAATACCATGTATCATTTCCTTTACAAATACTTGATACTTTGTGTTGGTATATGGCAGTAAAATACATTTAAGTTTGTGAGTGTAAAATGAAAAAATGTGGACAAGTTCACAGGGCATAAATACTTTTTTAATGCACTGTGAATGTATATGTCTGGGTCGGCTTCCATCGAGCAGGGGCATAATTCATGCCAACTGGCACCACGGCCTTGTCGCCTGGCAGGCCGTCCTTAGCAGAGTGAAAAGGGGACAGTTATGGAAGGGATGCATTATCAGCCTGTCTCAATAAGCAATGTCCAGACTACAGTTGAGCGAAACTGGTCGAAAAATTTCAAAAGTCGCCGACTTTTGGCAAAGTCGGGTTTCATGAAACGAAATCCGACCCTAGGATGAGGTCGGCCACGAGGTCGGCGACTTAAGCGCCAAAGTCGCCTTTCAAAAGTTTGTTTTGCGCTCTTTTTCAGCCAATCAGGATTCACGGACACTGTGGGCAACGTGATGACATAGGCAGGGGTCACCACCATCTTTCAGAAGGGCATGCAAGTGATTGGCTTGCTTTGGTGGGCGTCACAGGGGGTATAAAAGGGCGTGCACACCGACCGCCATGTTACTCATGCTGATCTCAGAATAGGGAGAGCTGCTGCTGATTTTGTAGGGAGAGCAATAGGCAGGGAAGAAGACACCAAAACTGCTTCTGCTGCTAGCGATTTTGCCTGTACAACACACCAGTCACTGTGTGTGCAGTGCAAGTGGAGGCTATATTTTGCTGGATCAGTGGTATTGGTTGTTAGGCTGCCTTCTAAGGCTTCCTGACGGCTGCATTGTTGTTTACCCACTGCTCTGCAAACTGCTTTTTTAAATGCAATCCCAATTTTTTTTTTGTCCTGGTGAGGTACTGAGCGTGCATTTTTTCACACCATACAGCGGTGCACACTCCTCACACAGTACTGTGTAACGGCTGTTATCACAGCCACAGTGAAGCTATCTGTGTGTCACTCTGTAAGGATAAGTCGAGGACATGTTCCGTTCTTACAGACCTGCACCTTCTAGTTTTGTCTAGCTTTCAAACAGTTAAATATATTTGCTGTTTGATCACATTCAAAACTATAGAGAGACAGCGTGTGTCAGTCCGTATACTTAAAAAACACGGAGCTTGACAATTTTGCGTACACCGGACAGCCTTGTACGTGCACGCTCCTCTCTCAGTACCGTGTAACGGCTGTTATCACGGCCACAGTGAAGCTGTGTGTCGCTCTGTAAGGATAAGTCGAGGACATGTTCCGTTCTTACAGACCTGCACCTTCTAATTTTGTCTAGTTTTCAAACAGTTAAATATATTTGCTGTTTGATCACATTCAAAACTATAGAGAGACAGCGTGTGTCAGTCCGAATACTTAAAAAACACGGAGCTTGATAATTTTACGTACACCGGACAGCCGTGTACGTGCACACTCCTCTCTCAGTACCGTGTAACGGCTGTTATCACAGCCACAGTGAAGCTATCTGTGTGTCGCTCTGTAAGGATAAGTCGAGGACTTGTTCCGTTGTTACAGACCTACACTCTAGGGAGATTCCTATTCTGCCCAATTCTATATACACCTTGTAGTTTGTCATACACTAGCCAATTTCTGCCTGTGACATAGCGCTGTGATATTCACTGGGCCTCACACAATCTAAAAGTGTCTAGTGTCCACAAGTGTGTGCAGAAATTCAAAATCTCCGTTATCCTCTAGTCACATTTTTCACACCTGCGACATCAAGCCTGTGACATAGCGCTGTGATATTCAGTGGGCCTCACACAATCCAAAAGTGTCCAGTGTCCACAAGTGTGTGCAGAAATTGAAAATCTCCGTTTTCCTCTAGTGACATTTTTCACACCTGCGACATCGAGCCTGTGACATAGCGCTGTGATATTCAGTGGGCCTCACACAATCCAAAAGTGTCCAGTGTCCACAAGTGTGTGCAGAAATTCAAAATCTCTGTTATCCTCTAGTCACATTTTTCACACCTGCGACATCAAGCCTGTGACATAGCACTGTGATATTCAGTGGGCCTCACACAATCCAAAAGTGTCCAGTGTCCACAAGTGTGTGCAGAAATTCAAAATCTCCGTTATCCTCTAGTGACATTTTTCACACCTGCGACATCGAGCCTGTGACATAGCGCTGTGATATTCAGTGGGCCTCACACAATCCAAAAGTGTCCAGTGTCCACAAGTGTGTGCAGAAATTCAAAATCTCCATTATCCTCTAGTGACATTTTTCACACCTGCGACATCGAGCCTGTGACATAGCGCTGTGATATTCAGTGGGCCTCACACAATCCAAAAGTGTCCAGTGTCCACAAGTGTGTGCAGAAATTCAAAATCTCCGCTATCCTCTAGTGACATTTTTCACACCTGCGACATCGAGCCTGTGACATAGCGCTGTGATATTCAGTGGGCCTCACACAATCCAAAAGTGTCCAGTGTCCACAAGTGTGTGCAGAAATTCAAAATCTCCGTTATCCTCTAGTGACATTTTTCACACCTGCGACATCGAGCCTGTGACAAAGCGCTGTGATATTCAGTGGGCCTCACACAATCCAAAAGTGTCCAGTGTCCACAAGTGTGTGCAGAAATTCAAAATCTCCGTTATCTTCTAGTGACATTTTTCACACCTGCGACATCGAGCCTGAGACATAGCGCTATGATATTCAGTGGGCCTCACACAATCCAAAAGTGTCCAGTGTCCACAGGTGTGTGCAGAAATTCAAAATCTCCGTTATCCTCTAGTCACATTTTTCACACCTGCGACATCAAGCCTGTGACATAGCGCTGTGATATTCAGTGGGCCTCACACAATCCAAAAGTGTCCAGTGTCCACAAGTGTGTGCAGAAATTGAAAATCTCCGTTTTCCTCTAGTGACATTTTTCACACCTGCGACATCGAGCCTGTGACATAGCGCTGTGATATTCAGTGGGCCTCACACAATCCAAAAGTGTCCAGTGTCCACAAGTGTGTGCAGAAATTCAAAATCTCTGTTATCCTCTAGTCACATTTTTCACACCTGCGACATCAAGCCTGTGACATAGCGCTGTGATATTCAGTGGGCCTCACACAATCCAAAAGTGTCCAGTGTCCACAAGTGTGTGCAGAAATTCAAAATCTCCGTTATCCTCTAGTGACATTTTTCACACCTGCGACATCGAGCCTGTGACATAGCGCTGTGATATTCAGTGGGCCTCACACAATCCAAAAGTGTCCAGTGTCCACAAGTGTGTGCAGAAATTCAAAATCTCCATTATCCTCTAGTGACATTTTTCACACCTGCGACATCGAGCCTGTGACATAGCGCTGTGATATTCAGTGGGCCTCACACAATCCAAAAGTGTCCAGTGTCCACAAGTGTGTGCAGAAATTCAAAATCTCCGCTATCCTCTAGTGACATTTTTCACACCTGCGACATCGAGCCTGTGACATAGCGCTGTGATATTCAGTGGGCCTCACACAATCCAAAAGTGTCCAGTGTCCACAAGTGTGTGCAGAAATTCAAAATCTCCGTTATCCTCTAGTGACATTTTTCACACCTGCGACATCGAGCCTGTGACATAGCGCTGTGATATTCAGTGGGCCTCACACAATCCAAAAGTGTCCAGTGTCCACAAGTGTGTGCAGAAATTCAAAATCTCCGTTATCTTCTAGTGACATTTTTCACACCTGCGACATCGAGCCTGAGACATAGCGCTATGATATTCAGTGGGCCTCACACAATCCAAAAGTGTCCAGTGTCCACAAGTGTGTGCAGAAATTCAAAATCTCTGTTATCCTCTAGTGACATTTTTCACACCTGCGACATCGAGCCTGTGACATAGCGCTGTGATATTCAGTGGGCCTCACACAATCCAAAAGTGTCCAGTGTCCACAAGTGTGTGCAGAAATTCAAAATCTCCGTTATCCTCTAGTGACATTTTTCACACCTGCGACATCGAGCCTGTGACATAGCGCTGTGATATTCAGTGGGCCTCACACAATCCAAAAGTGTCCAGTGTCCACAAGTGTGTGCAGAAATTCAAAATCTCCGTTATCCTCTAGTGACATTTTTCACACCTGCGACATTGAGCCTGTGACATAGCGCTGTGATATTCAGTGGGACTCACACAATCCAAAAGGGTCCAGTGTCCACAAGTGTGTGCAGAAATTCAAAATCTCCCCTGTCCTATAGACACCTTGTACCTTGTTTTACATTACTATATAGTTTGTTGGATTTTGTCTACATTTCTACCAAAAATGAGGAAGGCTGATGGAAGAGGCCGTGGAATTGGGCAGGGTTGGCAGCTGGTAATGATGGTGTTCGTGGTGGATCTGATGGTAGTGGCAAAAGCAAAATAGAACCTAATGCAGGAGGTGTTGAGCCTGCGTCATCGTCTGGCTCCACAAGGCCTCGAAGGCTTAGTTTTCTAGGAGTTGGCAAACCGCTTTTAAAGCCAGAGCTTCGGGAAAAAGTTTTGGCTTACATTGCTGACTCAGCCTCCAGCTCTATCGCCTCCTCTTCTGAAGTTATAAAAAATAAAAGCACTGAGTCATCATTGGAGGCTCATGTTCATGAACCACACCTTTCCTTGTGTCCTTCACCCCACCCCAACCAATATTGAAGGATGACGCAGGCCATACTACTGATTACTCCATGGAGCTGTTTTCACATACCATGCCTGGATTATCAAGTGAAATGGTGAATTACCCAGGCCAAGATGAATCTGACATGGAGTGCACTGATGCACAGCCACTGATAGATGACTCTGCTGGTACATTCACTCAGAGCACTACATTGTCCTCGCAGTGTACAGAGCCAGATTCTGACCCTGATGAGACTCAGGTGCCCCTTCCCGCACACTATACCACCATACACGGTGACACAGAGGAAGGTGTACATGACATTGAAGAGGAGGTGATGGATGACCCAGTTGTTGACCCAGATTGGCATCCTTTGGGGGAAGAGGGTGCTGCTTCCAATAGCTCAGATGAGGAGGAGGAGCATCCACAGCAGACATCAACATCGCAACAGCTGTTATCTGGCAGGCCCGGAACACTACAAAGACAGGTTCCAAAAATCAAAAGAGTTGCTGGACAGCTTGTCCAGAGGGTCAAAATATCACAGCGTGCTAGGCCGCAAAATGTCTGCCAAAGTAGGAAGAGTGCAGTGTGGCACTTTTTTGAACAAAATCCTCATGATCAGGCCAAGGTTATCTGTAAGAAGTCGAGGGAAAAATCTGAAAAATTTGAATACCAGTTGCATGCTTAGACATTTAACCAGCATGCACTTGCAAGCTTGGACACAACACCAAACCTCAAGTACCACATGTGCAACTGATCACAAAGAAGGTAGTCAGCAACGCTACATTGTTTCCCCCACTGTAAGCCAATCAGTTAGCACAGCAGCAAATGTTGAGGTGTCGTTGCAAGGCCACAGCAGTCAGGGAATCCCACTGTTATATCAACGAAAGACTGAATCTAGGCCATCAGAAAGAACACCAACTCCATCACCATCATCAACCCTCTCTCAGTCCGCCCTGTCCACCGCTACTTCCACCATATGCAGCTCTCAAGTCCAGCTCACCCTCCCAGACACTATGAGTAGGTCAAGAAAGTACTCAGTCTCTCATCCGCGTACACTGGGTTTGAACGCCCACATTGCCAAACTAATCTCGTTAGAGATGATGCCCTATCGGTTGGTGGAAAGCGCAGCTTTCCGCGAACTCATGGCCTATGCAGTACCACGCTATGACCTACCCAGTCGCCACTTCTTCTCTCGCAAAGCCATCCCAGCCCTCCACCATCATGTGAAAGACCGCATTGTCCATGCACTCAAGCAGTCAATGAGTGGAAAGGTGCACCTCACAACTGATGCATGGTCCAGTCGGCATGGCCAGGGCCGTTACGTGTCCATCACTGTGCACTGGGTTAATGTGGTGGATGCAGGGTCCACATGGGGACAGCGGTGGTGGGACAGTGCTGCCTAGCCCACGGTATAGGAAACAGTTGGCTGTAGGCGTTCGACCCTCCTCCTCCTCCAGAAGCGAAAGCTCGTCCACAGAGCGCAGTCGTACGAGCACTCCATCTGCAGCTGCCACTGTTGCACACGAGGTGTCCCCCTATCGAGCAGCTAGTGGAAAGCGTCAGCATGCTGTGTTGCAGATGATGTGTTTGGGCGACAGACACACCACCGAGGTGCTGGCCGAGTACTTTCAGTGACAAACTGAGTCATGGCTGGGCAGTGTACATCTTGAGGCAGGCAAGGTAGTTAGTGATAACCGCCGTAATTTTGTGGCAGCCATAGCCCTTTCAAAACTCAGCCACATACCTAGCTTGGCTCACACCTTGAATCTGGTGGTGCAGTGCTTCCTCAATAATTATCCGGAGTTAACAGCCCTGCTCCAGAAGGTGCGAAGACTGTGCGCGCACATCCGCCGGTCGCCTGTACACTCCATTCGTATGCAGAAGCTGCAGCGATTGCTCCACCTTCCCAACCACCGCCTCATTATCGACATTGCAACAAGGTGGAACTCCACCCTGCACATGGTTGAGCGGCTGTGCGAGCAGAGGCAGGCCATAATGCATTTGTGGGAGGATACACGGCCAGGCACTTTGAGAGCAGACATGGAGTTGACACGTGTGCAGTGGTCGAAGCTGAAAGACCTCTGTAAAGTCCTTCAGTGTTTTGAGGAATGCACACGGCTGGTAAGCGCAGACGACGCCATCCTAAGCATGAGCATCCCACTTATGCGTCTGCTCATGCAAACTTTGACGCACCTTAAGGAGCAGGCGTCTGCAGCCAATGTTGACAAGGAGGAAGAGGTGGAGGGAATCCTTGATGACATTCAGCCATTGTCTGCTCAGGGACCTCTCCTGGACGAAGTGGAGGAAGAAGAGGAGGAGGAGGATGATGATGGGGATGATTACTTAGGGGAGGAGGATGCATCTCGTGGGGCAAGTGAAAATGTTGGCGTGGCAAGGTCTGGTACAGGGTTTGTGCGTGACTGGAGGGATGTGGATTTGCCAGAAAGTGCTCCTGCACCCAGCACTCGCAGTGCATCATTGACACCGGGAACATTAGCCCACATGTCAGATTATGCCTTGCAGATCCTAAAACGGGACCCACGCATTGCCAAAATGATGAACGATGACGACTACTGGTTGGCCAGCATCCTGGATCCACGCTATAAAGGCAAATTACAAAACATCATGCCACAGGAGAACCTTGACCTAATATTGGCTACTAAACAAGCAACTCTGGTTAACCGGTTGATTGAAGCATTCCCAGCACACAGCAGCGGTGATGGTTCTCACACGAGCCGTACGGGCCAGGGGCAGCTTGGCAGAGGTGTTCGTGGTGCACACAGCAGAATTGGTGTTGGAGTCAGGGGTTTCATGACAATGTTGTGGACTGATTTTTCACGGACCGCTCACACAACTGGTAATACTGCATCGATGGAAAGTGACAGGAGACAGCAGTTGTCAACTATGGTTAACAACTACTTTTCCTCCCATATCGATGTTCTCCCGCACAGGTCATTCCCCTTTGACTATTGGGCCGCTAAACTGGACACCTGGCCTGAATTGGCACAATACGCCTTACAGGAGCTCGCTTGCCCAGCTGCAAGTGTGCTATTGGAAAGAGTCTTCAGTGCAGCTGGATCAATCCTGACAGAAAAAAGGACCCGTCTGTCAACCCAAAATGTGGATGATCTAGCCTTCATTAAAATGAACCATGCATGGGTTTCCAAGGATTTTGTCCCACCTTCCCTTGATGACACATAGGTTGCCAGAAAAATGGCTTGCTTTGGTCCTCCTCCTATTCCGCGAACTTGACCTATTTCGCCTTTTGCAGCAGCTGAATGACCCACATGTACATATGCCACTTTGTAAACCTCCCTAAGTGGGCGGCCCCCCCCATGGCCGGGGTCACCACCTAGCGCACAAAACTGTGCGAGTGCCGTTGTCCTGGACAGGTGGGTAGGCCGACTCTTGGGTGCGGGCACTGGCATAGGGTCCCTCATAGTGCAATCAAGTGTCTCTGACAGTGGTGGTGCACACCCGCCGTCAGACACACCGCCGTACTATGAGGGGCCCAGTGCCAGTACCAACGCCCACGAGTGTGCCCCCCTTGCTTGGGCAGGGCCCCAGCATTTGCAATGTTTACCTCTCCCTGCTCCTCCGCTGTGTAGTCTGGGCTGTCAAATCCTTCACTGGGACTGCCACTACAAATTGATTGAACTGAAAGATGATGGTTAAGATGTAGCTATGCCCTGTCCTGCTGGCCGGGCTCTAGCTCCAGAAGATCAGTGGCTTCCATTTCTTATGGACGTCGACTCACAATTACATGCAGTGGTGGTTTATCATCAGCTTTCACAGTTTTCCTACTCACAAACGTGAGACATTCCGGCGCACATTTCAAAATGTGCCCTCTCATGCCAATCAAATAGAATCGCCTACGGCCTGTGGCTTCTGTCTTTTGCACTCCAAAGTTACGTGACAGATCATGATAGCCAGTGAGCACCATGTTTACATCGCTCCCTGTGATAAAAATTGGATTGAGATGAGTAACAGTGATGGAATCAACGGAAGTGCGATACAGCAAGACTTTATTCACAAAAAAATGTTTTCACTGTCTCAACACACAAATTAATTGAGGGTCAGCATCGCCTATGAGAATTGTGACGGAAGTTTTTCCCGTGAATAATAATTCCTAGATTTCTGCAATCAATAGCCTTTATGTCACTAATTGTATGCATCTCATTTCCTATTGCGGAGAGGCTGGACTGTATTACTGAGACAGAAATATATATGAAGATTTAAAAATAACACCAAAAGTATATAGTTGTGTACGCCTCAAATGCATTTCCTTTTTTCCACTTTTTAGATTGCTGTGTATTCCATACTGAGAACACGGAGATTTTACATGTTTAAACTATGCTATATATACCTGCTATCCAGTGATAAAGTACCCTTTCTCAACTTTGTACAATCTGGTCAAATCCATACTGGGCCTGAGAACATCTGAGTCTGCCTCCTGATCTATAGACATATATTTTTAATGTGTAAACTAGGCTACATATATACGTGTTATCCGGTGAAACTGTACCCTTTATCAACTTTCTACAATGTTGTTGAATCCATACTGGGCCTGAGAACGGCTGCCGAGCTGTTAAGCAAGCTACAGCACCTGTGGTTTGGACACGTAATTTTTTCAGGAATGACGGTTAGGCCTAACTCCAGAATTGCGGTTGACCTGAACTTACTGGGAAATCATCGTTGGCGGGGAATAATCTGAATCCCAGATCCCCATCACTAACGGAGTTCAGCAGGTTATCTGCACCTGTAAGCGACAAAAGCTGGTCCTTTCAGTGTAGCGTGCATGCAGCCCCGGACATGTACTGGAATGCTAGACCTGATATTGCTCGACCTCACGTGCCACAGCCTCGCGTATCCCTCTAGTAAGCTTGACGTGTACCGCGGGGCCATGCCGGAGTCTCGGTCGTTAACGGAATAAAGCTGAGAAATCACTAGCACAACTGCAAACGGAGATACCACACCACACACAGAATCGACAAAGCTTGCAATCTGTCCATCTTTTCTGTAGCTTGTATGGTAGTGGTTTCCCGGGTGCAGTCCAATTAAGCCACAGGCTCCACTCCTGGTGGTGCCCTTTTGGACATTCCTTTAAGGTTCAGCTTTGCAATCATACTGCCCCCGGAAACCAAAAACTTTGCCTTCAGGGACGCTGTTTGGAGGTTCGTGGGAATAACGCCGCCCGATCAGCAGTCGGCATATGGGTCGCCCTCCCAGGGCTGTGGGGTACTCGGTACCGGGCCGGTGTCAGTGGGATGTGTCACAGCAGCGGTGACCCGGACGGTGGCCCTGGGCACCCATGTAAATGGCGTGGTATAATGGTAAAGAGTTTATATAGATAGTTTGACGCCACCTGTGGAGTTCGGCAACATAGATGTTAGGCCGACGCTGCATGCAGATCCTCTGGGACTGATGGTGTTGTGCAGCAAAGATGGTGAAGCTCCCCACAGGTGGAGCTGGAGTCCCAGGGAAGTGTAGATGTATTTATGGGGGAAAGGCACAGGCGGTGTAGGTGCTGGTACCCAGATGTAGCGGTGCTGGAATAACTGTAGGACACCAGAGCGTGCAGTTCCAAAGCTTTACTCACAGTCTGCAGGTTACACAGATGCCTGCCTCCGTGCTGTGTCCTCCGGGTCAGGACCTCTGCCAACCTCCGGGACCAGAATGGAAAGCTCCCTTCCAACTCTCCGCCAACATGTACCTTCCTGAACGTCTCCTTTCTAGCGCTTGTTGGGGAAGCACTCACAGGACCGTGGTTCACTGAAACGCCTCCTGTCTAACAGATGTTCCTCAGACTTTACTTGTATGGCAGACAGCTGTAGCCTTTTCCTTCTGCCTCGCACACGTCGATGCTGGGGCCTCCGAGCCTTAGTTGGGTACAGAGCATTTATAGCTGCTACTTTCCCCGGTTTCTGCTGCAGGAACGTCAGTGTCCCTACAAACTCGGAGACCGGAATCCGGACCATGCGCTCCAGCTAGGAGTGAGCCTTAACTCTGCTCATCCTCCAGCTCCCCTTCTCACGTCCACACACTTCCCCTTCCCTGCACAGAGTGCCCTAACTTACCTCCTCCCGACCACAGAGAGCAGCTCCTCAGCAGTCAGGTTCAGAGGTCTCCCTGCTGGCCTGGAGTGGGAAATGTGTTGTGTGTTGGTTTCACTGCTAGAGAGATCCTTCATTGCTCCCAAGCTTGACAACACACTCCCTAGGAGGAAGGCAATGCCACAGTGGCGACCGTACTCTTGGGGACGCCACAAGTGCACTGAGGCCCAGCCACTGCTAGATGATGCTGCTGGTACATTGACCCAGACCACTACATTCCCCTCACACTCTACACAGCCAGAATCTGACCCAGAGGAAACTCAGGTTCCCCTTCCCGCATACTATACTACCTTACACGGTGACAAAGAGGAAGGTGCAGATGAAAGTGCAGGTTCCTTGAGCAGGTGGGGGGGCATACTCATGGGCGATGGCACTGGCACAGGGCACTGCATAGTACGCAAAAGTGTCTCTGCCGGTGGGAGGGCCTAAACAGCCAAGTTCAGTGAGATGGAAGATGGGGACGACAAGGAGTTCAGAGTAGTGCAGGGATTCCCTAGCAAGGACACTTATGTAATTGTTTTCAATGTTGGGACAGCAATTTTTGGGGAGCACTATACTCTGGTGAATGATATATGGGACCCACCATACACTGGAGCATTCCAAAGGTGGACATCAGACACTGGAGCAGCATTTACAGGGCCCATTATACACTAGAGCAGTAGAAATGGGGCCCATTATATATGGAGCATTATTTGGGCCCATAAGACAGTGGAGCTTCATCCATTGGGACCAACATATACTGTAGCATTATGTGGAGCTCATCATATACGGTTTGAAACATTATATGGGAATAATGATTCCGTAAGGAGAAATATATGGGCCTCATTACTCTGTATAGCGCACTTATCGCTGGCCATAATACTGTATGGAGTTATATACTGTCCGTTTTTGGAGGTATTGGAGAATTTAAAATGGATATCAGTCATGAGATGTAAGAAGTGAAGTATTTTTAATTTACTATACTGCTATTTCTCTGCCGTATCGGAGCATCATGAGTTGTGGTATGTGTTAAAGGGGCGCTCTTTGGCCCTGGGCCCACGAAAACCTAGAGCCAGCCTCCCCCCCACAACTGTAGCCAAATAACCCCCATTTTTCAGTGCGTAGCTAGAATTATGAAGTTAATTAAGGTTGACAAGCTTCAGTAACAAGAATTTATGCTTTTGGCATTCAAATGGGCACTGTTGGGGTGTTTCCTGTCCTCCTCTCACTGCCGACTTTAATTCTCCATTGACTTACATTGGGTTTCATGTTTCGGGATGACCCCGACTTTTCCCTATAGTCGGCCGATTTTGCTCGACCCGACTTTTGGAAAAGTCGGGTTTCATGAGACGAAACTCGACCCAAAAAAACCAAAAGTCGCTCAACAATAGTCCAGACCTCAGGCACAACAGGAAAAATGTGTAAAAATGGCTGAAGAGCTCGTTTCTCACACCACCAGAGGTCACAGACATTTGTGACGCCTGACTTTGCAGGGTGCCACCATAATCAATATACCTTTGGTTTGTATGCATTCATTATAAAGCATTATCATTGGGAGACAATGTATAAATATTTCTTCAAGCTCTCCGAAGGCTACAGAATTGTGCATTTTGTCAGAAGTGGATTTTTTCCCCATCATTGTATACAGTTTCCATACCAAAACTGCAGAGCTAAGTGGAGCGTTTCAGGATTTTTTATAATGAATATACACACGATATCAAGCTGAGATCTACAATTTCTACCTTGTAAAGGTACAAATGTCTGTAAGAAAGAAGAAAATGAGAGTGAAGTATCGCTGCGAGTATCCATTACGTATTATTGTAGAAATGGTAAATGTCAGCATTGAAATTATGAGTCAGTTGAGTCACTATCTCCACGATCTGTAGATGCCGGCGATAATACTTCTCTTATTTCACCAGAACATTCAATTGCTTGAACTTAAGTGAACTTGCTACTTAAAATTTATCCTGAAATCTCTTTTTCAATCACGGTGACCTTTAACTAAATAACAGATTTTATAGTTGGAGTTTACATTAAAATGTAGAAACCGCTTACCTATAATCAAAAAGGGCTCCATTTGTTTTAAGGTATTAACTTTTACTGGTATTTAATCTATGACCGGCACTGTGTTTTCATTCCATCTCCAGAGCTGAACCACAAAGTAGTTGAAGAGCAAATGACTTGTGAAGGGATTTCAGAAAAAAATTAAAAAGCTTTCAGCATGGAAAGAAATTTCACTGTATATTCAGTTTATCAACCACTCCACTGCCGTGTGCCACTGTCTACGTCAGCTAGGGGCAGGCACCAGGGGCTGGGGTTATTTACACCATTTGGGGTAAGTTAGGATGAACTTGTAATACTGACAGAGTGCCACTGTGCTAAGATCGTAACACCTCCCAAAAAGTGGAAGCAGATGGCTGGCACTATCATTATACAGCACCAAAAGTTGTAAAAAGTTGTGTGCGATTTTAAGTTGTGCAAAAATCTAGTAACATTTCAAGCAGCTTGATGAATGGGGCCCAAAATGTTTAAATGGAAAAAGTAGATGGCTAAATGGCTACTTATATATGATATACACATATAAATGCAGCAGTTATATGGTAAGACTGATAGATAGACAGAATGTTGACCCTAACTAGAACATTGTGTATAATATGGACCTTCAATTTAATGTTAACCCTCTTTACCCTCAAGGGAGGTTTGTATGTTAATGACAAGGCCAATTTTTACAATTCTGACCACTGTCCCTTTATGAGGTAATAACTTTGGAAAGCTTCCATGGATCCCTGTTGTGAGTTCATTTTCCCCTTCGTCACTGAGGTCTGGTGAACTCCCTATTCTGGTAAAGGAAGGTAATGAGCCTGATTATCAGGCACCTGAGCCTAATGAGGATGACTGGCTGAGTGGAGTCACAGACTGGATATAAGGCTGCCGACGCCCTTCTGCCCTGCGGGTGATTTCTCTGTGGACTTCTAGGACACCAGTCTGATTCCTGCTCCTCTAAAACTAAGTTTTCTGCTTTGCCTGTTAGCATTTGTGTTTTGTTTTTGTTTTCCTTGCTTTTCTGGATTCTGCCATTCCCTGCTGGGGTGAGCTGAATCTCCTTTTGCTCTGTCTTCATAATATTCCTGAGTACTGACATAGCTTTTTTGAAGCCTAGCGTCTTCAGGGCCTTTTTCACTGTCAGTCTGTTGGCTCTTATTTTCATAGGGTTTTTCACGGATTGCAGACAGCAGCCTTCCTGTCCTTTCCTACCTAGTTAGCTTGGGCCCCGTCTTTGCTCAGTCTATCTTTCTGTCTGTGTTAGTGTTTTCATCTTGCTTCACCGTCATTATATGTTGGGGGCTGCCTATTGCTTTGGGGTCTGCTCTGGGGCAGTTTAGATTTCCCCTTTCTTTCTTTAGGCCTATTTAATTCTCCGGCTGTGATCGAGGGGTCTAGGGCATCGTAGGAACCCCCCACGGCTACTGTTAGTTGTTGTGGATAGGATCAGGGGTCTGCAATCCGATAGCTGCCAACCTCTCTGGTTTTCTGGACTTAGCTAGCATTTCTGTTTTTGCCTCCTACGGTGACTCAATCATAACAGATCCCAATGATTCTGACACTTTTTTCTCGAGACATATTGTACTTCGTGATAGTGGTAATATTTATTTGATGTGACTTGCATTTATTTGTGAAAAAAATGAAAATTTGGAGAAAATTTAGAAAATTTCGCAATTTTCCAACTTTGAATTTTCATGCCCTTAAATCACAGAGATATGTCATATAAAAAACTTAATAAGTAACATTTTCCTAATGTCTAATTTACATCAGCACAATTTTGGAACCAAATTTTTTTTTATTAGGAAGTTATAAGGGTTAAAAGTTAAATAGCGATTTCTCATTTGTGCAACACCAATTTTTTTTTAGTGACCACATCACATTTGAAGTCACTTTGAGGGGTCTATATGGCAGAAAATACCCAAAATTGACACCATTCTAAAAACCGCACCCCTGAATGTGCACAAAACCACAATCAAGAAGTTTATGAACGCTTCAGGTGCTTCACAGGAATTTTTGTAATGTTTAAAAAAAAGAACATTTAACTTTTTTCACAAACATTTTACTTCAGATCCAATTTTTTTATTTTACCAAAGGTAACACGAGAAATTGGACCCGAAAAGTTGTTGTACAATTTGTCCTGAGTACGTTGATACCCCATATATGCAGGTAAACCACTGTTTGGGTGCAAGGAAAAGCTAGGAAGGGAAGGAGCACCGTTTGACTTTTCAATGCAAAATTGGCTGGAAGTGAAAACCCCCCACAAGTGACACCAGTTTGGAAAATAGAAACCCTAAGGAACTTATCTAGATGTGTGGTGAGCACTTTGAACCCCCAAGTGCATCACAGAAGTTTATAACATAGAGCCGTAAAAATAAGAAAATCACATTGTTTTTTACAAAAATGATTTTTTTGCCCCAATTTTTTTATTGTCCCAAAAGTAACAGGAGAAATTGGACCCCAAAAGCTGTTGTGCAATTTGTCCTCAGTATGATGATATCCCATATTTTGGGGTAAACCACTGATTGGGTGCATGGTAGAGCTTGGAAGGGAAGGAGTGCCGTTTTACTTTTTCAACGCAAAATTGGCCAGAATTAAGATCGGACGCCATGTTGCGTTTGGAGAGCCCCTAATGTGCTTAAACAGTGGAAACTCCCCACAATGACCCCATTTTGAAAACTAGACCCCCCAAGGAACTTATCTATATGTGTGGTGAGAACTTTGAACCCCCAGGTGTTTTACTAAACTTTATAACGTATGGGCGCGAAAATAAAGAATCATATTTTTTCCACAAACATGTTCCTTGTTCTTTTAGTCCCCAATTTTTTATTTTCCCAAGGGTAACAGGAAAAATTAGACCCCAAAAGTTGCTGTACAATTTGTCCTGTCATATATGGGGGGAACCACTATTTGGGCCCACGGCAGAGCTCAGAAGGGAAGGAGCACTGTTTGACTTTTTCAAATCAAAATTGGCTGGAATTGAGATTGGACGCCATGTCGCATTTGGAGAGCCTCTGATGTGCCTAAACAGTGAAATCCCTCAAGTGACCCGATTTTGGAAACTAAACCCCCTAAGGAACTTATCTAGATGTATGGTGAGAACTTTGAACCCCCAAGTGTTTCACTAAAGTTTATAATGCCCGGCCGTGGGAAAAAAACATTAATTTTTTTTCACAAAAATGATTTTTAGCCCCCATTTTTTTATTTTCCCAAGGGTTGCAGGAGAAATTGGACCCCAAAAGTTGTTGACCAATTTGTCCTGAGTATGCTGGTACCCCATAATTGGGATAAAAATGCTGTTTGGGCACACATCGGGGCTCAGAAGGGAAGTAGTGACGTTTTGGAATACAGACTTTGATGGTCTGCTGACGTCATGTACCGTTTGCAGAGCCCCTGATGTACCTAAACAGTGGAAACCCACCACAAGTGACCCCCTTTTGGAACTAATCTACTGTTTCCTGGTATGTGAATTTTATAAGTGACCATGGATCTCACCACAGCTCAGCCCGGCTGGGAACAGAGCCCAGTGACTGGATATAACTGTGGTTACTTCAGTGAGATCCCTGCTAGCACCGTGAGTCGGGAGTGCTCACGGTGCTAGGGGGATCTCACCGGATGTCACCGCAGCTCAGCCTAGCTGGGAACGGAGCCCAGTGACCAGAGCTAACCTCTATGATGTCACCACGGGTTACTGACGCTGCGTTCCCAGCAGCTCATTCACCAGTGGTTCTCAGCGTGGATGGTCACGTCGTGGCACCATCTAGGTTGAAAACTAATGTTTTTATGCTTGGCTGCTGTCACACACTAAAAGAAGCTTTTTATTGCAAAAAAAAATAGTTTTTACATCACCACATTTTGAGAGCTATAATTTTTGCATATTTTGACCCACAGAGTCATGTGAGGTCTTGTTTTTTGTGGGACAAGCTGACTTTTTTACTGGTACCATTTTCGGGCACATGATATTTTTTAATCGCTTTCTATTCCAATTTTTGGGAGACAGAATAATCACAAAACTTGCAATTCGCGAATTTCTTCTTCTTTTCTTTTTTGTGGGGGGGGTTAATACCATTCCGTGTGTGGTAAAATTGATACGGCAGTTTTATTGTTTGGGTCAGTGCGATTACAGCAATACCTCATTTATATCTTTTTCATGTGTTGGTGCTTTTATACAATAAAAACTATTTTATAGAATTATATATATAATTATTTTTGCATCACTTTATTGTGAGAGCTATAACTTTTTTATTTTTTCGCTGAGGATGCTGTATGGGGGCTTGTTTTTTTGCAGGACAAGATGTCATTTTCAGCTGTACCAAGTTTATTTATATCCGTCTTTTTGATCGCGTGTTATTCCACATTTTGTTCAGTAGTATGATGATAAAGAATTGTTTTTTGTCTTGTTTTTATAATGGTGTTCACTAAAGGGGTTAACTAGTGGGACAGTTTTATAGGTCGGGTCGTTATGGACTCGGTGATACCAAATATGTGTACTTTTATTGTTTAGATTTTCTTTATTCAAATATTTATTTAATGACAGAATGTATATTGATTTTTTATTATTTTTTAATTTTTAAAAAAATATTTTTACAATTATTTTTTTTTTACTTTTTTCCGACTTTTTTACTTAGTCCCTCTATGGGACAATCATTTTTTGCAGGCTGATCGCTTCCATAGCATGCAGATGTAGCAGCATCTGCATGCTATAGAAGCTGTCAGCGCTGCACTTAGTTCACTGACAGTCAGAGGCTTCCTGATCATGCACTGCGCATGACAGGAAGTTTCTTAGCTCTAGTCACCCAGATGTCATCATGGGGTTACCATGGCAGCGATCAGAACCCCACGTCACTCCGCAGCATCTCCGATCCAAAGGTAGAGTGGCTGTCAGCCCTTTGCCTGCTCTTGGAATGCTGCGATCGTGTTCGATCGCAGTATTTTGGGGGTTAAAGTGCTGTGAGCAGTCTGTGACTGCTCCTGACATCTAGTGCCGGGTGTCAGCTGTGAGAATCAGCTGGCACACGATCGCTTAGGGTGTGTGCACACGCTGCGGATTTTGCTGTGGATCCGCAGTGTTTCTTGCCCTGCAGGTCCGCAGCAGAATCTGCTGCTATGTACAGTACCATTTTACTCTATGTAAAACGGAAACCGCAGTGCAGATGCTGCGGAATTTTCTGCGTGGCTTTGCTGCGGTTTCAAATCCGCAGAAAGAAATGACATGTCACTTCTTTTCTGCGGATTCCACTGCGGTTTACCATCTCCTCCATTGTAGAGGTGATAAACCGCAGGGCAAAACCGCAGCCTAATCTGCAGGTAAACCGCAGGTCTTTTGACCTGAAATTTACCTGCGGATTTTACAAAATCAGCAGGCAGAAATCCGCAGCACCTAAAAACTACGTGTGCACATACCCTTAGATGTACTATTCCGTCCATGGTCAAAATGGCCCCGGTCACATGTATGGAATAGTATGTTTGATCTCAGAAAAGGGTAAATGAACCACTGAAACAACTGAATATAATTATAATAAAACACATCCCCAATTCAAAAAACGGTGGAATGCTGTGTAAAATGTATAGAAAACAAGACTACAATGTGAATACGATGTGGAAATTTCTTACAGCCATATATTTTATTCACGTAATGAGACCCCGTGGGCACAACTCCACTTATGGGTGGTGCACAAGTAGGGGCCCAATCCGTAGTGGATATAATATAAACTTGGCACTCACACGTGGGTATTAGTTGCAGGAAGTAATATTTAATGGAATACAGTACATACAGTCAGTTCACGTTTCGGTCTTATGACCTTCATCAATGTACTGAAAATAGATAATTATAATTATTTAACATAAAATAAGAAATAAAGTATATACATATACAAAAGATGCTGGGTACATTATGATGCATATGAGAATACATGCCATGAATCATCATACATCAGATAGCAAAAAGGAGCATGAAGACCATATAATGCTGAGGATAACAATATAAAGAAGCAGGTAACAGGTGATAAATGCACATACCCCTGTACTGTACTGAAGGTTTTTTTGTGTGTGAGCAAAAAGATTCCTGTGAGAATAAGAGGTGAGGTCAGGCTAATTGATGTATACCATCATACAGTGCCAATATATGTGAATATGGACCATTGATCTTACCACAATTGGTTCAGTAAAGTGCTTGAGGCCGCTTATCTAGAATATAGAGAGACCATGGCACAATAAGAATTGAGTCCCTCACTATTAAACAGGTGCCCAGGGGAAATTATAAACAGTGTCTTACTGGTCCGTAGTGCACAGAATGTGCCAGAGCAGTGAACGCGGCATCCGCCGCTTGTTCCAGGTGCTAATCCCAGCGTGGCCGGCAGTGTTTATATATAGGAGGAGAAATATGGCGGAAGGGCGGAAGTAGCCCAGGCGTGCTCAATTAAAGTTTCAAATCATAGAACAGGTCCACCTTCCCCGCAGGGGAGGTAACCGTATCCACCTCCTCAAAAAGAGAGAGGCATACTGGATACACGAACTTAATACCCTGGCACCCAAGGGGTTAAATAAGGATTACGACATTCAAATCTTTTATGATGTATTGATTGCTCCTTTGCTTCCCTAGGCCTTTTGGATGTATAATACACATGATATTAATGCTACTCTTTATTGCAGAATTCACAACAATGAATATAGTTTCTATCACTTGAGCACAAGACGTCACTCCTCCTGAATATGGCACCACCTGTTTCTCAATTACCATCACTGAGTAAGACGGGACTTCCAGAGACAGGCACAGTTACGCCCATTGCGGCGTCACACCGTCCAGTCACATGACACTGACCACACACCTCCTCCCACAATCCCCCAGGGCTGGTGGAACGCAACATGGCGGCGGTGACACGCACGCCTGGGCTACTTCTGCCCTTCCGCCATAATTCTCCTCCTATATATAAACACTGCCAGCCATGCTGGGATTAGCACCTGGAACAAGTGGCGGATGCCGCGTTCACTGCTCTAGCCCATTCTGTGCACTACGGACCGGTAAGACACTGTTTATAATTTCCCCTGGGCACCTGTTTAATAGTGAAGGACTCAATTCTTATTGTGCCATGGTCTCTCTATATTCTAGATAAGCGGCCTCAAGCACTTTACTGAACCAATTGTGGTAAGATCAATGGTCCATATTCACATATATTGGCACTGTATGATGGTATACATCAATTAGCCTGACCTCACCTCTTATTCTCACAGGAATCTTTTTGCTCACACACAAAAAAACCTTCAGTACAGTACAGGGGTATGTGCATTTATTACCTATTACCTGCTTCTTTATATTGTTATCCTCAGCATTATATGGTCTTCATGCTCCTTTTTGCTATCTGATGTATGATGATTCATGGCATGTATTCTCGTATGCATCATAATGTACCCAGCATCTTTTGTATATGTATATACTTTATTTATTTTATTTTATGTTAAATAATTATAATTATCTGTTTTCAGTACATTGATGAAGGTCATAAGACCGAAACGTGAATTGACTGTATGTACTGTATTCCATAAAATAATACTTCCTGCAACTAATACCCATGTGTGTGTGCCAAGTTTATATTATACATATTTTATTCACGGCAGAACATAGAACTAGAGTTGAGCGCAACGGGTCGGTCATATTCAAAAGTCGGGTTTCATGAAACGAAACCTGACCATAGCTTGAGGTCGGCAACGAGGTCGTCGACAAGAGCGCCAAAGTCACGTTTTAAAAGATGCTTCCAGCGCCCTTTTTCAGCCAATGATGGAGGATGTATACGGTGGGCAACGCGATGACATGGGCATCGGTCACCACCATCTTTGAGAAGGGCATGCAAGTGATTGGGGCTTGCTTTGTGTGGCGTCACAGGGGCTATAAAAGGGTGTTGTATGCCGACCGCCATCTTACTTCTGCCGAACTTAGCATAGGGAGAGCTGCTGCTGCTGTTGATTCTGTAGGGAGAGCGTTAGGCAGGGAAGAAGAACCAAAAAACTGCTTCTGCTGCTAGAGATTTCCACTGTACAACACAACACTTTGTGTGCAGTGACAGGGGAGGTTCTATTTTTGTGCATCAGCTCTGTTAGTTATTAGGCTGCCTTATAAGGCTCCCTGATAGCTGCATTGCCGTTTGCACACTGCTGTGTAAACTGCTTTTTTAAAAGCAAAAATACTTTTCTTCCTCTTTTCTGCACAGCTACCAAGCGTTCATTTTTCCACCATTTTGTGTGTGCAGCAGTCCTGCTTATTAGGCTGCCTGCTGCCATACTTGGACTGAGAGCATCATTGTCAGCGTCCTCAAATCTCTAGTGAGATCCAAATTCTCACCAATCCTATAGACACCCTCCACCTTGTCATACACCATCCAATTTCAGCCTGCTACATTGAGGTGTAATCTCTCCTGTGCCTGAGACAATAGTTCAGCGTCCTCAAATCTCTAGTGAGATCCAAATTCTCACCAATCCTATAGACACCCTCCACCTTGTCATACACCATCCAATTTCAGCCTGTTACATTGAGGTGTAATCTCTCCTGGGCCTGAGACAATAGTTCAGCGTCCTCAAATCTATAGCGAGATTCAAATTCTCACCAATAGTAGATACACCTTCTAACCTTGTTTTACAGTACCATATAGCTGGTGGTATGTTGAGTACATTTTCACAAAAATAAGGAAATATGGTGGAAGACGCCATGGAAGTGGGCGGGGGTTGCCAGCTGGTCCCGATGGTGGTGGTGTTGCATCTGTTGGTAGTGGCAAAAGCACAATAGCACCTAAGGCAGGAGGTGTTGAGCCTGCGTCATCGTCTGGCTCCACAAGGCCTCAAAGGCTCTCTTTTCTGGGAGTAGGTAAGCCACTTTTAAAGCTGGAGCTTCAGGAACAAGTTTTGCTTACATTGCTGACACAGCCTCCAGCTCTCTCGCCTCCTCTTCTGAAGTTTCAAAAAATAAAAGCACTGAGTTGTCATTGGAGACTCCTGGTCAGGAACAACACCTTTCCTTGTGTCCTTCACCCCTACCAAAAGTGGAGGATGTGGCAGGCCACACTACCGATTACTCCATGGAGCTCTTTTCACATACCATGCCTGGGTTAGCAAGTCAAATCGTGAATTCCCCAGTCCAAGATGAATCTTGCATGGATTGCACTGATGCACAGCCACAGCTAGATTTTTCTGCTGGTACATTCACTCAGAGCACTATATTGTCCTCGCAGTGTACTGAGGCAGAATCAGACCCTGATGAAACTCAGTTGCCCCTTCCCGCATACTATACCACCTTACACGGTGACACAGAGGAAGGTGCACATGAAATTGAAGAGGAGGCAATGAATGACCCAGTTGTTGACCCAGATTGGCATCCATTGGGGAAAGAGGGTGCCGCTGCCATTACCTCAGTAGAGGAGGAGGAGGATCCGCAGCAGGCAACGACATCGCAACAGCTGTTATCTGGCAGGACCGTAGCAGTCCAAAAACGTGTTACAAAAAACAAAAGAGTTGCAGGACAGCTTGGCCAGACGATCAAATTAGCACAGCATGCAAGGTCTCAAAATGTCTTCCATAGTAGGAAGAGTGCAGTGTGGCACTTTTTTGAACAAAATCCTAATGATCAGGCAAAAGTTATCTGTAAGAAGTGCGCAAAGACCTTTAGCCGAGGGAAAAAATCTGAGAAATTTGAATACCAGTTGCATGCTTAGACATTTAACCACCATGCACTTGCAAGCGTGGACGGACTACCAAACCTCACGTACCACATGTGCACCTGCTCCGAATGAAGGTAGTCAGCAACGCTACATCGCTTCCCCCACTGTAAACCCACCAGTTAGCACACCACCAGCAGCAAATGTCGAGGTGTCGTCGCAAGGGCAAAGCAGTCATGGAATCACAATGTTATTTCTACGAAAGACTGAATCTAGGCCATCAACAACACCACCAACACCATCACCATCACCAACCCTCTCTCAGCCCGCCATGTCTACCACTAGTTCCACCATATGCAGCTCTCAAATCCAGTTCACCCTACCAGAGACTCCGAGTAGGACAAGAAAGTACTCATCCTCTCATCCACGTACACTGGCTTTGAACGCCCACATTGCCAAACTAATCTCGTTAGAGATGATGCCCTACCCAGTTGGTTGAAAGCAAAGCTTTCCACGAGCTCATGGCCTACGCAGTACCACGCTATGACCTACCCAGTCGGCACTTCTTTTTGCGAAAAGCCATCCCAGCCCTCCACCATCATGTGAAAGACCGCATTGTCCATGCACTCAAGCAATCAGTGAGTGGAAAGGTGCACCTCACAACAGATCCATGGTTCAGTAGGTATGGCCAGGGCCGTTACGTGTCCATCACTGCACACTGGGTTAATGTGGTGGATGCAGGGTCCACAGGGGACAGCGGTGGTGGGACAGTGCTGCCTAGCCCACGGTATAGGAAACAGTTGGCTGTAGGCGTTCGACCCTCCTTCTCCTCCAGAAGCGAAAGCTCGTCCACATAGCGCAGTCGCACGAGCACTCCATCCACAGCTGCCAGTGTTGCACACGAGTTGTCCCACTATCGAACAGCTAGAGGTAAGCATCAGCAGGCTGTGTTGAAGATGATGTGTTTGGGCGACAACAGACATACCGCAGAGGTACTGGCCGACTACTTGCAGCGACAAACTGAGTCATGGCTGGGCAGTCTACATCTTGAGGCAGGCAAGGTAGTTAGTGATAATGGCCAGAATTTTGTGGCAGCCATAGCACTTTCAAAACTCCGACACATACTTTGCCTGGCTCACACTGTGAACCTGGTGGTGCAGTGCTTCCTCAATAATTATCTGGAGTTAACACCCCTGCTCCATAAAGGGCAAAGACTGTGCTCGCACATCCGCCGGTCGCCCGTACACTCCAGTCGTATGCAGAAGCTGCAGCGATTGCGCCACCTTCCAAAGCACCGCCTAAGTATCGACGTTGCAACAAGGTGGAACTCCACCCTGCACATGGTTCAGAGGCTGTGCGAACAGAGGCAGGCTGTAATTCATTTGTGGGAGGATACAAGGGCAGGAAGTTTGCAGGCAGACATAGAGTTGTCTGGTGTGCAGTGGTTGAAGCTGAAAGACCTCTGTAAAGTCCTTCAGTGTTTTGAGGAATGCACACGGCTGGTAAGCGCAGACGACACCATCATAAGCATGAGCATCCCACTTATGCGTCTGCTCATGCAAACTTTGATGCACATTAAGGAGCAGGCATCTGCAGCCGAGGAGGAAGAGGAGGAGGGAAGCCTTGATAACAGTCAGCCATTGTCTGCTCAGGGAAGTCTCGTGGACGAGGTGGAGGAAGAAGAGGAAGTGGAGGAGGAGGATGGGGATGATTATTTTGGGGAGAAGGAAGCTTCTGAGGGGGCAAGAAAAAATGCTGGCATGGCAAGGTCAGGTGCAGGGTTTGTGCGTGACTGGAGGGATGTTGATTTGCCAGAAAGTGCTCCTCCACCAAGCACTCGCAGTGCATCATTGACACATTGGCCCACATGTCTGATTATGCCTTGCAGATCCTAAAAAGGGACCCCCGCATTGCCAAAATGATGAATGATGATGACTACTGGTTGGCCAGCATCCTGGATCCACGCTATAAAGGCAAATTCCAAAACATCATGCCACAGGAGAACCTAGAGCTAATATTGGCTAACAAACAAGCAACTCTGGTAAACCGTTTGTATGAGGCATTCCCAGCACACTGAGGCGGTGATGTTTTTCCAATGAGCCGTAGGGGGCAACATGGAAGAGGTGTTCATGGTGCACACAGCCGAAGTGGCGTTGAACACAGGGGTTTCATGACCATGTTGTGGACTGATTTTTCAAGTACAGCTCACATGACTGGTAATACTGCATCGATCGAAAGAGACAGGAGACAGCAGTTGTCAACTATGGTAACAAACTACAAATTACTACTATAGGGCCAGTAAACTTGACACCTGGCCTGAATTGGCACAATATGCCTTACAGGAGCACGCTTGCCCTGCTGCTAGTGTGTTATCTGAACGAGTCTTCAGTGCTGCTGGATTAATCCTGACAGAAAAAAGGACCCGTCTGTCGACCTAAAATGTTGATGATCTAACCTTCATTAAAATGAACCATGCATGGGTTTCAAAGGATCTTGTCCCACCCTCCCCTGCTGACACGTAGATTGCCAGAAAAATGGCTTGCTTTTGTCCTCCTCTTCAGGGGACTTCTCCAATTACTCCATTTGCAGCTGCTGAATGTCCAACATCAACATATGCCATTTTTTTTTTTCCACCTCCCTAACTGCGCTTCCTCCCCCCACAGGGCCGGGGTCACCACCTGGTGCACGAACCCATGCGAGTGCCGTTGCCCTGGACAGGTGGGTGGGCACACTCTTTGGCAATGGCACTGGCACAAGGTCCCTCATAGTAGAATCAAGTGTGTCTGACGGTGGGGGTGCACACCCGCCATCAGACACACCGGCGTACTATGAGGGGCCCTGTGCCAGTACCGCCACCCACGAGTGGGCCCCCCCACTTGCTCAGGGCACCAGCACTTGCAATACTTACCTGTCCCTGCTCCACTACTGTGTAGTCTGGCCTGTTAAATACTTCACTGGGACTGCCAATACAAATTTGGTGAAATGATAGATGATGGTTAAGACGCAGCTATGCCCTGTCCTGCTGGGCTCTATCTTCAGATGATTAATGGCTTCCATTTGTTATGGACGTCGACTCACAATGAGATGCAGTGGTGGTTTATTATCAGCTTTCACGGTTTTCCGACTCACAGACGTGTGACATTCCTGCCCACATTTTTAAATGTGCCCTCTCATGCCAATCCAATAGAATCACCTACGGCCTATGGCTTGTGTCGTTTGCACTCCAAAGTTACCTGACAGATCATGATAGGCAGTGAGGACAATGTCTTCATCTGTCCCTGTGATCACAATTTGATGGAGAGATGAGTAACGGTGATGGGTTCCACGGTACTGCGATACAGCAAACCTTTCTTCACAAGAACTGTTTTCGCTGTCTCCACAGACAAAGTAATTGAGGGTCAGCATCACCTCTGAGAATTCTCCCGGGAGTTTTTACCGTGATTATTAATTCCAAAATTTCTGCAATCAGTCGACTTTCCGTCTGTACTTGTATCCATCTCGTTTCCTCTTGCGGAGAGTCTGGACTGTCTTACTGAGACTGAAATATATATGAAGATTGAAAAATACCCCAAGAGTGTATACTGGTGTACGCTTCGAATACATAACCCTTTTTCTACTTTTTAGATTCTTGTCTAATCCATACTGACGCTGTGAGTGTCTTTGTCGGACTCCGGAAATATACACGCAGATTTTAAATATTTAAACTATGCTATATATACCTGCTATCCAGTGATACTGTACCCTTTCTCAACTTTCTACAATCACGTCGAATCCATACTGGGCCTGAGACTGTCTGAGTCTGCCTCCTGATATATAGACATAGGTTTATAATGTTTAAGCTATGCTATATATACCTGTTATCCGGTGATACTGTACCCTTTCTCAACTTTGTATAATCACGTCAAATCCATACTGGGCCTGAGACCCTCTGAGTCTGCCTCCTGATATATAGACATAGGTTTTTCATGTGTAAACTATGCTACATATATACCTGTTATCCATTGAGACTGTACCCTTTCTCAACTTTATACAATCTTGTCGAATCCATACTGGGCCTGAGAACGTCTGAGTCTGCCTCCTGATTAGAGATGAGCGGTGTTCGAGTCGACCTGTTCGCCAAGTTAAAATTCCAGCTGTTTTGGGCGGTGTTCGAGCCGTTCGTCGAACTCGAACACTTTGCTTAAAATTCGGCTGTTTGAGGTTCCGTTCGAGAACGGTTCGTTCACCAAAAGCATAACTTCATTTTCACATTAATAATTGTTTTTAATGTTAATAGACTGTTTCATGACATAGTAGCGGTGTGTGGTAGCAAACGGTGTAGTACACCTGTCAACGAGCTACACCGTGTGTGTTTCTAATTATTTTTTACCGCATCTTGTCCAGAAAATCCTTTTGGGCCTTGTAGCACTGTCTGCTACTCAGACTATGCTACTATGCCGCCTGTTTATGAAAGAACCAGTTTTTGACTGCATTTAGCCCAGTTAATACTTTGGGCCTAGTAACTGTGTCTGCTATTCATCAGAGGAGCCCACCCGTGAACCAAGCTGTGCCGCCTGTTTATGTAAGAGCCATTTTTTAACTCCATTTAGCCAAGTGAATACTTTGGGACTAGTACCGGTGTCTACTGCTCAGCAGAGGAGCCTACCTGTGAACCTAGCTATGCCGCCTGTTTAGGTAAGCACTGTTTGCTACTTAGCAGAGTTGCCCACCCCTGAACCAAGCTATGCCGCCTGTTTATGTAATAACTGCGTGCTACTCAGCATAGGAGCCCAGCTGTTAAGCAAGCTACAACACCTGTGGTTTGGACACTTAATTTTTTTCATTTTTTCTGGAATGCCGGTTAGGCCTAATTCCGGTTGACCTGCACTTACGGGGAAATCCTCGTTCGCGGGGAAGAATTGGAATCCCAGATCCCAATCACTAACGGGGTTCAGCGACACACGCTGGACCTTTCAGTGTAGTGCGCATGCAACCCCGGACATGTAAGGGCATGACAGACCAGTTATCGATCGATCTCGCATGCCAGAGCCTCGCGTGTCCCTCTAGTAAGCTTGACGCGTACCGCGGGGGCATGCCGGAGTCTCGTTCGTTAACAGAATTAAGCTGACAAATGGACATCCACCACCACCCACAGAATTGACAAAGCTTGCAATCTGTCAATCTTTTCCGTAACTGGCACGGTTGAGGTTTCCCGGGTGGAGTCGAATTAAGCCGCAGGCTCCAGTCCTGGTGGTGCCCTTCTGGACATTCCTTTAAGGTTCAGTTTTGCAACCATACTGCCCCCGGAAACCAAACACTTTGCCTTCATGGACGCTGTTCTGAGGTTCGTGGGAATATCGCCGCCCGATCGGCAGTTGGCCTAATTTATGGTGGGAAGTCGGACAGTATATGATCGTCTTCGATTTCAGGTTTTTACTGTTTTTTGGTATTTTACATTTTTATTCCAGTCTTTCTTGACTTCATAAGGGCATGACATGCCTATAGCTGTGTCTCCTCCTCCTTTTACTCCTCCACCTCTTTTCTATATGTAGTTGCCGTTTTCCATATGTTATTTTTGTATTCTGAGCATTTTGTCTGCTTTGGGACACCTTTTAAGGTGTTTTGTAATTGTTTTCTATGTGTTTGTATGTGTTTGTGTTTGCCTGCCATTGTTTTCAATGGTGTTCGACGTTGTTCGTCGAACGTTCGACAAACATTCGACGAACTTGCCTCATGTTCGACGAACCAAAACGAAGTGGAACACTAGCGGGGTGGCTCAACACTACTCCTGAATATATAGACGTATATTTTTAATGTTTAAACTATGCTATATATACATGGTATCTAGTGATACTGTACCCTTTCTGCCAGGAAGTCCTCCTCCACCCACCACTCTAAGTGTATCATTGACACCTGGAACATTGTCCCACATGTGTGATTATTTCTTGCGGATCTTCTTGTTATGGTATGATCCATCCTGAGCGTGTGACAGTCTGTGGGTTACTCCTGCAATTTAGATGTACATTTAAAAATTACCCCAACACAAGTGTATACAGCTCTATGCTTGTGATACATTAACCATTTACTGCTTTTTATATTCTGGTCTAATCCAAACTGACCAAGTGAGAGTTATTTTCTGACTGTGCAATAAATACTGAGATTGACAACAATGACCCCTACGCTGTGTACAGCTGTACTCTTCAGATCCATTACCGTTTTACGGCTTTTTATATTGTGTTGTAATCCATACTGAGCCTGAGAGCGTCTGTGTCTGCCTCCTGAAATATCTACGGAGATTTAAAATGTTTAAACTATACTATATATACCTGCTATCTGATGATACTGTACACTTTTTCTACTTTCTATATTCTTGTCTAATCCATACTGAGCCTGTGAGCGTCTCTGTGTGACTGATGGTATATACATTATAGGGAGATTGACAATCATTCTTTGACTGTATAGATGTTAGGAACGGCGGAACGCACTAAATAAAAATATAAATAAAGTGCGTTCGCCGCTCGGGGTCCACCGTGCGGTAGATGGAAGAACCGCAGCTAGATGGTGGCAGAGCAATAAGGCGGTAGTGTGCACAGGGTTTAGACGACACCCAGGTGCACAGAGCAATCTCTGTTGAACTCACAGAGCTGCAACAACAAAAGGAAAAACACAATAATGCTGAGCTTGTTAGAATCATAGGAGCTCAGCAAAACACGCAGTAAATGGTCACAGGAGTAGCCCAAGATGGCGGTACTACATCCAACTAGACCTACCATGTGAATAGCATCGCATCCTCGAACACACCAAAGGCTGCTACTGCAGCGCGGCGTGGATAGTGCCGCAGAGTGACACCGCTGTAACGCAGGCGCGATGTAGGACACTAGAAACTGTGCCTGAGGAGCAATAGCGCACTGGCGCTGGTGCTGGTACTGGCTATAACTCAATCCCTTACACAATCGTAATATCCAAGGATAGGGGTTTCAAATGAGTCATTCACCAGATCATGCATCCATCAACATACACACAGCAGCAAGTATGACTATACTAGCGCATGGCGGAACAGCCATACGCGCTTTTTATAGCAAACGGGACCTTCCGGAAGTCTCCAGATCTCTGAGCTGGACCAATGGAATCTGGAGCAGCAACTCTCTCCGGAGGCTAAGTCCTTCTTTCCATCCTCTGAGCATGTTCATGGGACGATCTCCCATTGGCGTTCGGGAGTCAAGTGCTCAGCCTCCGGAGAGAGTTGATGCAAGGCAATCTCCTCTGCAATCTCCTCTGCAATAGACAATGAGAAGGAGACTGCAGAATGTGAGGGTCTTGATTCCTGCCTAGTGATGGCAGAAATCTGACTCCTAACAATAGAGCTGTACGCTTTTGATACAGTACCATATATCTGATGTTATTTTGGGTTCATTTTCTGCAACATTTTGAAGTTTGGTGGAAGAGGCCGTGGACATGGTTGTGGGGGGGCCAGCTGGTGCTGATGGTGGTGGTGCATCAACTGGTAGTGGCAAAAGCACAATAGCAGCTAAGGCAGGAGGTGTTGAGCCTGCGTCATGGTCTGGCTCCAGAACGCCTGGAAGGCTACCTTTTCTGGGAGTAGGTTAACCGCTTTTAAAGCCGGAGCATCAGGAACTGGTTTTGGCTTACATTGCCGAAACAGACTCCAGCAAATATGCCCTCCTCTTCTGAAGTTTCAAAAAATGCAAGCACTGAGTCATCAAGTGCTGGCTCCTGGTCAGGAAGAACCCCTTTCCTTGTGTCCTTCACCCCCACCAAAAGTGAATGATGCAGCAGGCCACACTTCACATTAGTCCATGTAGCTCTTTCTATCATACCATGCCTAGGTTATCAAGTCAAATCGTGAATTCCCAAGTCCAAGATGAATCTGACATGGAGTGTGGGTGGCCAGCCAGGGCAGTGGTGTTAATCGGTACCGGGCCCGTGTCTCAGAGGGATGTGTCATCTTGGTGGTCATGATGACCCGTGGCCCTGGGCGTCCATGCAATGGGGTGAATAACGTTTATAGGTGAATGATACGTGACACCACCTGTGGTTTCTGATCAGATTGACCCGCGCTGCAGTGTCGCTTCTCTGGGACAGATGTTGTGGTGCAGCTAAGATGTAGAAGCCTTGCAGAGGTAGGGCCGTAGTTGCAGGGCAGATGAAAGAGTTGGTAGATGGTGTGCAGTGCAGGATGTAGCAGAGCCGTGTGCCAGGCGCAGGAGAAAGATGACAGACACAGTCGTGCAGTTCCTTTAGCTGTACTTGGTAAGTGCCGTCTAGGACCCAGAGTACAGATGGAGAAGGAGTTGGTCAGCCTGGAAGAAAATTTGGAATTCTCTCTGCAGATAGGTAGTGTGGCCTCCGTTCTAGCGCTTATCTGAGGTACTCGCAGTACTGAGTTCACTGAAGTTCCCCCTGTTGACTCTCTTTTGGAACTTACTCGTATGGCAGGCAGCCATAGCCTTTTCCTTCTGGCTCACACACGTCGCTACTGGGACCTCCGAGCCTTAGTTGGGAACAGAACATTTACAGCTGCTACTTCCTCCGGTTTCTGCTGCAGGACCTTCAGTGTCCCTACAAACTCAGAGACCGGAATCCCGACCATGCACTCCAGCTAGGAGTGAGCCTTAACTCTGCTCATCCTCCAACTCCCCTTCTCACGTCCACACACTTCCCCTTCCCTTCACAGACTGCCCTAACTTCCCTCCTCCTGACCACAGAGAGCACCTCCTCAGCAGTCAGGTTCAGAGCTCTCCCTGCTGGCCTGTAGTGGGAACTGTGTTGTGTGTTGGTTTAACTGCTAGAGAGATCCTTCGTTGCTCCCAAGCATGACATCACACTCCCTAGGAGGAAGGTAATGCCACTGTGGCGACCGTACTCCTGGGGGCGCCACAAGTGCACTGATGCCCAGCCACTGCTAGATGATTCTGCTGGTACATTGACCCAGACCACTACATTCCCCTCGGACTCTACACAGCCAGAATCTGACCCTGATGAAACTCAGTTTCCTCTTCCCACATACTACACCAATACCACCTTACACGGTGACAAAGAGGAAGGTGCAGATGAAAGTGCAGGTTCCTTGAGCAGGTGGGGGGGCATACTCATGGGCGATGGCACTGGCACAGGGCCCCTCATAGTATGCAAAAGTGTCTCTGTCGATGTCTCCACCGTCCCACCCGCCGTCAGACACACTGCCGTACTATGAGGGGCCCTGTGCCAGTGCCGTCGCCAACGAGTGGGCCCACCCTGCTTGCTCAGGATCACAGCACTTGCAAAGTTGAAATACTTACCTCTCCCTGCTCCACTGCCGTGACATCTTCTGCATTTCCTGACAGTGGCTTTCTGGTCAGAGAGCGTGATGACATCATGTCTGTACGCCCTCTGCCTAAACAGTACAAGTGCAGTGAGATGGAAGATGGGGACGACGAGGAGTCCAGACTAGTACAGGGATTCCCTAGCAAGGAGACTTATTTAATTGTTTTCAATGTTGGGACAGCTATTTTTGGGGAGCACTATACTCTAGAGAATGATATATGAGGCCCACCATACACTGGAGCATTCCAAAGGTGGACATCAGACACTGGAGCAGCATTTACAGGGCCCATTATGCACTGGAGCATTAGAAATGGGACCCATTATATGGAGCATTATTTGGGCCCATAACACAGTGGAGCTTCATCCATGGGGACCAACATATACTGTAGCATTATGTGGAGCTCAACATATACTGTTTCAAACATTATATGGGACCAATGATTCTGTATGGAGAAATATATGGGCCTCATTACTCTGTATAGCGCACTATGCGGTGGCCATAATACTGTATGGAGTAATATACTGTCTGTTTTTGGAGCTATTGGAGAATTTAAAATGGATATCAGTCATGAGATGTAAGAAGTGAAGTATTTTTCATTGTACTACACCGCTATTTCTCTGCCGTATCAGAGGATCATGAATTGTGGCATGTGTTAAAAGAGCCCAGTGACACTCTTTGGCCCAGGGCCCACGAAAATCTGAAGCCAGCCCTGCCCCCCCCCACAACTTTAGCAAAATAACCCCCAGTTTTCAATGCCTAACTATTATTATAAAGTAAATTAAGGTTGACAAGCTTAAGTAATAAGAATTGATGTTTTTGGCATTAAAATGGGCACTGTAGGTGTATTTCCTGTCCTCCACTCCCTGCCGACCTTGGTTCCCCATTGACTTGCATTGGGTTTTGTGTTTCAGTCGGCCTTCAACTTTTCACGATTATCGGCCGATTTCGTTCGACCCGACTTTCGAGAAAGTCGGGTTTCATGAAACGCGACTCGACCCGAAAAAAGGCAAAGTCGCTCATCTCTACATAGAACACAGATCAGAAGATGAAGGTTAGACATTTTTCTATTGCATTTAAAACATTCTCAATTTGAAATGGATGAGAGCAACACATCATGAAAAAGTTTGGACAAGGCCGTGTCTTCCATTGTGTAGGATCCATTCTTCTTTTTTCAACTGTCTGTAAATGCCTGGAAAGTGAGGAAACCAATTGCTGGAGATTTGGGAGAGGACTTTTGACCCATTTTTGTGTGATGTAGGATTCTAGCTTCTCAACAGTCCTAGGTCTTCTTTGCCAGATTTTTTGATTCATAATGAGTAGTGTTGAGCATTCCGATACTGCAGTATCGGGTATCGGCCGATATTCGTTGTATCGGAGTTCCGATACTGAGTTCCGATACTTTTAGAATATCGAATACCGGAATCAGAAGTTCCCATAATGCAATGAGCCAGTTCGATTTTATTCAGCCAATGAGGAATCCTAAGAAGTGTGGGCACATCCTGTTATGCATGTGATTGGCTACTGAAATGATGTCATGATGCACTATAAAAGCCGCCGCCACCATTTTGGGTTCACTCTGCTATGAATTTACTTAGGGACAGGACGCTGCTGTTCTGACTCTGAGGGACAGTTTGAGCTAGCGATTTGCTTTATTGTGCTTTATCCAGTCTACTTTAGCAACCGCTGTGTGAGAAGCTTTCTTTTGCCTTGCAGCACTGTTCACGGCTGTCTGCGAGGTCTCTGTGTGTGAGTGCAGCTCACGCTGTAGTGTGTTCTGCAGCCACCTCCGGTTGTAGTCCGCTCAGCGTGTGTCACTGCCTCATACATTGTCCTTTTTTGCATTAGTGCTGCTCATTTTTCCAGATTTCTCCTATTAGTATGGTTCCATCCGTATCCAGCTAGAATATTTGCAAACACTACAGTATATAGGAGTAGATAGAGGAGCCTTTCTGCTGCCTTGTGCCCTGCAGCCCCAGCCAGATTAGTATTAGCCTATTTTTTGGAGCCTCATCTATTGCATTGTAGGTTACCTTCCTGCATTGTAATAGCTATAAAAAGTTTGTGATACTATCGGTTTTACATCTTTGGGCACATCCAGTGTTTTTTTGTGAGAAAAAAAAGTTAATAAAGTTCATCAAACACTCCACTTTACAGTTGTGTAGGCCACATTAGCTCATATTAAAGTCTATTCCACACTAGTGTTTCTTATACCTGTTAGCAGCTGTTCAGGAATAAGCACACTAAGCCCTTAGTACTTTTCTGCCTATCTTTATCAGTCTACCAAGATGAAGAAGGCAGGGAGCAAGGCACGTGGTCATGGAGTTTTTGCAGGGAGAGGACGTGGGGATTCTGTGCCTGCTGTGGGCACCAGTGACTGAGCATCCCCCAGTTTTAAAAGGGAACAGTCCTTTATGCGCAGCTTTGTAGGAGCTCGCCGTACCCCACTGCTGTGGAATGAACAAATTGAAGCCGTTGTTGGATGGATGGCAGCTAACGCATCGACTTCAATTAGTTCCAGATCCTCTCAGGTCCAGAGCACTGAAGAGCACCCATCTGTCTCTTCACCACCTGCCAAATTGCCCAGGCAGTCAGAGAGCCCTGGACAGGAGCCATCTCTACTTCTGTTCTCTGAATCTGTTGGCTTGGAAAGAGGGGGCCAGCCAAGCAGCATTCGAGAATTTGAAGAAGAGGTAGTATGCAGTGATGCGCAACAGCTTTGTCTCTCTGAATCTGAAGAGGCGGGTGGGCCAGTGCCTATGGTCAGCACACCTCAGTACGCATCTGATGATGAGACTCAGGTGACACTTTCTGGTGCATACTTTGCTGTCGAGACAACCCAGGAGAAGCAGTCGTTTCAAGAGGGTAGTGTAGATGATGAGGTCCTGGACCCATCATGGCGTGAGGTACAGGAAGGTGGTGGGAGCAGCTCTGAGGAAGAGATTCCCCAAACGGCCAAAAAAGGAGGGAGAGGAAGGGGGCAGACTCGGTTGCCTGTAGCCTCCACTTCGGCACCCATTAGGAGCATGCCTCTTCCAAAACCCAAAACGGGTGCTCCCAAGACTTGCAGTGCCTGGTCCTTTTTTGACACAGTTGCAGATGACATTTGATTTGTCAAATGTAAGCTGTGTAATCAGAAAGTGAAAAGAGGGAAATGTGTCAGCAACCTCAATACCACAAATATATGGAAACATTTGCGGACCAAGCACGTGGTGGAGTTACAAAGACACACTGAAGACGTAGGCCAACCTACAGCACCACCTACCACCTCTTCAGCTCGTGTTGTAGCCTCTTCCTCCAGCTCACACACAGCTGGATCGGCTTCCTCACAGGATCACCATGGAAGAACCTCTGGCACTGTTGTACAGAGACCCAGTGTAATTCCACCCACAGCACCACGCTCCCAGTCATCCTCACTCTCCCAGGCCACTCTACAGCCATCGGTAGCACAGGCATGGGATAAAAGGCGGCCATACTCAGCAAACCATCCCTGAGCACAGGCTCCGAATGCTGGCATTGCAAAACTACTGGCCCTTGAAATGCTCTCATTCAGGCTGGTGGAGACTGACACCTTCTGGAACTTCATGGCATTGGCAGTCCCACAATACAATGTGCCCAGCCGCTTTTATTTCAGCAGGCAAGCCGTTCCTGCCCTGCAAAAGCATGTGGACGGAAAAATAAAACATGCGCTACTAAACGCCGTCAGTAGCAAGGTCCACCTGACCACCGATGCGTGGACCAGTAACCATGGACAGGGACGATACCTTTCCCTCACTGCCCATTGGGTCAATGTTGTGGAGCCGGGTACAGATCTGGAGAGTGGCGCTGTACGTGTTCTGCCATCTCCACGGATTGCAGGAATCCAGTCTGTACACATTGACTCCTCCTCCTACTCAAGTTCCTCAGATTCAGCGCTGCAGGAGCCGTCACAGTCTACCTCCACATGGACCCGTGAACGCTTACCTGTTACGACCGATATGAGCACAGCCATGGCCAAACGTCAACAGGCCATACTGAAATTAATTTCTTTGGGGAATCGAAGCCACACAGCGCAGGAGCTCTGGAATACCATCAAGCAGGAGAGCGACGTGTGGTTTCTGCCAGTGAATTTCCAGCCAGGCTTGGTAGTGTGTGACAATGGCCGAAATCTGGTGGCAGCTCTGGGCTTAGGCAACCTCACTCACATCCCATGTCTGGCACATGTGCTGAACTTGGTCGTGCAGAGCTTTCTGAGGGACTATCCGGATCTTGATGCACTGCTGCACAAGGTCCGCATAGAGTGTGCTCACTTGCGGCGTTCCAGCACGGCAAGATCGCGTCTTGCAGCTCTGCTGCGCCGATTGCGCCTTCCGGAACATCGCATCATATGTGACCTACCTATCAGGTGGAATTCAACGTTGAAAAAGATAAATTTCAGCTCACCTCTTGTAAATTCGTAAGAACTATTGAAAAGCTCTGAGCGCGGACACGTCTCTGCCAGGATGTATAATGACTCCAAGAAAAGGAAGAAAGGTCCAGCTCCAGAAATTTAAAATCCAGGATTTTTATTGTATCATGTTTAAAATACATTCATGGCTGCTTGTGATCAAGTAGCGGCAACAAAGTTCACCGCATGGGGATATTCTCCAGGTCTCTGTACGCGTTTCGAGCACAAATGCTCTTAGACTCACAAGCAGCCATGAATGTATTTTAAAAATGATACAATAAAAATCCTGGATTTTAAATTTCTGGAGCTGGACCTTTCTTCCTTTTCTTGGAATTCAACGTTACATATGTTGGAGCGGTTGTGTGAGCAGCACGCAGCAGTAATGGAGTACCAGCTGCATCAGGCGCAAACAAATCGCACTGCGCACCGGTCACACTTCAGCACCACTGAGTGGGCCTCTATGAAGGACATCTGCCTTGTTTTGCGTGCCTTCAATGATTCCACGCGGATGGCGAGTGCAGATGATGCACTAGTCAGCATGACTATCCCCCTTATCTGCCTGCTTCAAAAAACACTGCAAGCACTAAGGGAGGAGGTTTTGGAAGAGGTGGAGGATGAGGAGTCACAAATGCCATCTGCTTCTGGACAGTCTGAGCTATGTGGTTCCTCACAAAGGCCTAGGCAGGGGACACTTTGTGAGGAGGACGAGGAGGAGTCAATGGAGGAGGAAGACATCTCTCCAGAGGAGGGAGGTACACAATGCTCTAGTCAGTATGTACAGCGAGGGTGGGGTGATGCAGAGCAGGCAGAGATGACGCCTCAAGCAGGGGACAGCGTTTCTTGGGCAGTTGGGAGTCTGCAGCACATGGTTGATTTCATGCTGCAGTGCCTGAAAAACGACCGCCGCATCGCCACCATTCTCATCACGGCTGATTATTGGGTGTACACCCTCCTAGATCCTCGCTACCGGGACAACTTACAAAGTCTCATAACACCGTTGAACCGGGAGTGTAAAATGCGGGAGTACCAATACACACTGGTGCATTCCATCATGTTCTCCATTCCACCCGAGAGCAGTGCTGCTAGTGCTTTACAAAGCAGCTCAGTACGTCAAGGCAGTGAAGGAAGCTCTGCACAAAGAGGGAGCAGAGGCAGCGCCCCAGCACAAGGCAAGACCAGTAAGGCCCAAATGTGGCAAAGTTTTGTGTGTCCGCCACAAATGTCTACACCATCACAGACGGCTCCAGTCAACAGGAGGCAATGTTTCCGTCAGATGGTGACAGACTTCATGTCTTGCCCTGTCAGTGTACTCCCAGACGGCTCTTCAACCTTCAAGTTTTGGGTCTCTAAGCTAGATACATGGCCAGAGCTTAGCCAGTAGGCATTGGAGGTGCTGGCTTGCCCTGCTGCCAGTGTATTATCGGAACGCGTCTTTAGTGCCGCAGGTGGTGTACTAACAGACCGTCGCACGCGACTATCCTCCGATAACGTTGACCGGCTTACTTTTCTGAAAATGAACAAGGCCTGGATCTTGCCAGAATTTGCCAGTCCTTTTCCAGAATAAATAATTTGTTGGCAACAGTATCCAAGTCTCCTGTTGTGTTCATGTTTCTACCACCTGAACTGTAATCCCTGGACTTCAACACAGCCAGTTGTTGCTCAGAAGTGCCGTCTGCACAGAGAAAAACACTAGCTCCTGTGTTAGTGATAATGTGGACAGAGCAGGAGACATTGCCGGTCACACATCAGGGGATCAACTGACGTGACTGAACGACAGTAACACAGGAACAAGTGTGGATTGTGCAGACGCCACTTCAGAGCAGCAACTGCAGGGTTGGAGGCCAGAGGAAATACTAGAGACAGTGGAGCCAGAGGCCGAAGTGGAGCAAGGACACAATCAGTAGTAGTCTACAACCTATATAAAACTTGCTGCAATTAGGCCTCAGCCTGCTCCATGACTGTTCCTGGGCTTCAACACAGCCAGTTGTTGCTTGGAAGTGCCGTCTGCACAGAGAGAAACACATGCTCCAGTGTAGTGGGGTTCAGTAATGCCAGCTGCTCACCTGCTGTGTGGACGGCAATATCTCCTGCTGCCTCCACATTCAAACTACATCTCCTATAAAACTTGCTGCAATTAGGCCTCAGCCTGCTCCATGACTGTTCCTGGGCTTCAACACAGCCAGTTGTTGCTTGGAAGTGCCGTCTTCACAGAGAGAAACACATGCTCCAGTGTAGTGGGGTTCAGTAATGCCAGCTGCTCACCTGCTGTGTGGACGGCAATATCTCCTGCTGCCTCCACATTCAAACTACACCACCTATAAAACTTGCTGCAATTAGGCCTCAGCCAGCTCCATAACTGTTCCTGGGCTTCATCACAGCCAGTTGTTGCTTGGAAGTGCCGTCTGCACAGAGAGAAACACATGTTCCAGTGTTAGTGGGGTTCAGTAATGCCAGCTGCTCCCCTGCTGTGTGGACGACAATATCTCCTGCTGCCTCCACATTCACACTACTACTGATTTCAAACGTGCTCCAACTAGGCCTCTGGCTCCACTCTGTCTCTAGTATTTCCCCTGGCCTCCAACCCCGCCAGTTGCTGCTCAGAAGTGGAGTCTGCAAAATCAACACTTGTTCCTGCGTTACTGGGGTTCAGTAACTCAGCTGAACCCCAGATGTGTGTCCGGAGATGTCTCCTGCTCTGTCCACATTCCCACTAGTAGTGGGAATGTGGACAGAGCAGGAAACATTGCCGGACACACATCAGGATTGTGCGGACACCACTTCTGAGCAGCAACTGGCGGGGTTGGAGGCCAAGGGAAATACTAGAGACAGAGTGGAGCCAGAGGCCTAGTTGTAGCATGCTTTAAATCAGTAGTAGTCTACTACAGATATTAAACTTGATGAAATTAGGCCTCAGCCTACACCCTGATTGACCCTGGGTTCCAACATCACCAGTTGCTGCTCAGAAGTGTCTTTGGCACAGGCACTCCCTTCTGCCCATCCTGGTTCCAGCACGCCTGCTGTTTCCGGGGTGTGTCAACGTCACTTTGCCACCAATACGTTGTCCTGTCGTGTTGCGGTCTGGTTAACTGAGCCTATGGTGCCTGCAGGTTAGGTGCTTCCTATGTGGGCTGTGATTTCTGGTAATAAAGGCTGGTTCCGTAGTGCCAATAGGACAAGCACACCATGTAGGACTGTGGGTTTCGGTAACTGCGGCCTGCTCGTGACCTTGCAAGTTTGTTTATCATGGGTACCTTCTGCTACCCATCCGAGTTCCAGTACCGTCAGCTGGTTTTCGGCAGTGCCTTTGGCCTAGGTGCCTCCTTCTCGGTATCCGAGTTCCAGCAATGTCTGCTGGTCCTTGGTATTGTTTTGTAGCACAGGTACCTCCTGCTTAGTAACTGTGTTCCAGCACCATCAGCTGGTCCACGGTTGTGCCATTGGCTCTTGTTCCTTCAGCTGCCACTCTGGGTTCCAGCACCGTCAGCTGGTTCTCGGTAGTTCCATTGACTCTTGAAGCTTCTGCTACCCATCCGGGTTCCAGCACCGTCAGCTGGTTCTCGGCAGTGTCTTTGACACGGGTACTCCCTCCTGCCCAGCCTGGTTCCAGCACACCTGCTTTTTCCAGGTAGTGTCAACCTCAGTTTGCCACCGACTCGTTGTCCTGTCATGTTGCGGTCGGGTTAGCCGAGCCTATGGTGCCTGCAGTTTAGGTGCTTCCTATGTGGGCTGTGGGTTCTGGTAATAAAGGCTGGTTCCGCAGTGCCAATAGGACAAGCACCCCCTGTAGGACTGTGGGTTTCGGTAACCGCGGCCTGCTCGCAGCCTTGCAACTTTGTCTTTTTCATGGGTACCTTCTGCTACCCATCCGGGTTCCAGTACCGTCAGCTGGTTCTCGGCAGTGCCTTTGGCCTAGGTGCCTCCTTCTCGGTATCCGAGTTCCAGCAACATCTGCTGGTCCTTGGTATTGCTTTGTAGCCAGGTACCTCCTGCTTAGTAACCGTGTTCCAGCACCGTCAGCTGGTCCACGGTTGTGCCATTGGCTCTTGTTCCTTAGTGGTTCCACTATTACTCCCCAGCAACAGGCCCGCTGTCTTGGGGTCATACTTGATTCCGAGTTTTCCTTTGCCCCCCATATTCGATCACTGGCTCGCTCTTGTCATCTGCACCTCAAAAACATTTCTAGAATTCGACCTTTTCTTACCTTTGACTCTGCAAAAACTCTTACTGTTTCTCTTATTCATTCTCGTCTCGACTATTGTAACTCTCTTCTAATCGGTCTCCCTCTTACCAAACTCTCCCCTCTCCAATCTGTCTTGAATGCTGCAGCCAGGATCATATTCCTCACCAATCGTTACACCGATGCCTCTACCTTGTGCCAGTCATTACACTGGCTACCCATCCATTCCAGAATTCAGTATAAACTTATTACCCTCACTAACAAAGCCCTCCATGGCTCAGCACCACCTTACATCTCCTCCCTTGTTTCAGTATACCACCCTACCCGCGCCCTCCGTTCTGCTGATGACCTGAGGTTAGCATCCTCAATAGTCAGAACCTCCCACTCCCGTCTCCAAGACTATACACGTGCCGCGCCAATTCTTTGGAATGCACTTCCCAGGTCAATACGATTAGTCCCCAATCCCCACAATTTTAAGCGTGTCCTGAAAACGCATTTATTCAGACTGGCCTACCACCTCAACACATTAACCTAATCTATCCCTGTGTGGCAGAGCCAAAAGTTTTACCATAACCAGGTTCCCCGCATCATTCTCCCACATGCTTTATGCATCCATTAGCCCTCTGTGTCCGTACTGTCACACACCTAACATTATGGCTGGTCCATACAATCAGGGCAACTGTTACCACCCACCTTTCGTGTCTACCTCTTTCCTCATAGACTGTAAGCTTGCGAGCAGGGCCCTCTTTCCTCTTGGTATTTGTTATAATCTACTGTATGTGATTATTGTTATGCTGTAATGTCTATTGTCTGTACAAATCCCCTCTGAAATGTAAAGTGCTGCGGAATATGTCGGCGCTATAAAAAAAAAAATTATTATTATTATTATGCTGCCCCTCCGGGTTCCAGCACCGTCAGGTGGTCCTCGCTAGTTCCATTGGCTCTTGAAGCTTCTGCTACCCATCCAGGTTCCAGTACCGTCAGCTGGTTCTCAGCAGTTCCTCAGCTTTCTTGTACCTTCTGCTACTTTTCCAAGTTCGAGCTTGTGGAAATGGTTTTTGGTTCTCACTCTGGATCTCCCTGACGACGACCCTGAAGATGACGACCCTGAAGACCACACCGAAGAAGACCAAAAAGATGACCCTGAAGAAGATGACCAAGAGGACAAAGAACATGAAGACAACCACCAAGATGCAGAACAACAAGAGACAGAAGACCAAGAAGCAGAAAAACCAAAAGCAGAAGAACATTATGCATAAGACTAAAAATCAGAGCAAATGATATTATCTAAATTATAAGCAGAAGAAGACTAAGCAGTATATGGTGGTGAGTCCGTTCCTCCTCGTGGTGCCCATGGAAATGCCTGCTGCTGCAGGCCAAACTGAACGCGGACAAATCCTGATGTAAATCTTTTGTGACAGGCAGAACAGAAGGTGTAATCTTCAAACTTTTATAGATAACAACTACAGGAATGCCTGTCACAAATAAGAATATGATGAAGAAGAAGAAGAATAGGAAGAAGATGAAGAAGTAGAATATGAAGAAGAATAATAGTTGAATATGAAGAATGTAAAAAAAAAGAATAATAGGAAGAAGGTGAAGAAGATGATGAATAAGGTGAAGAAGAAGTTGATGAAAAAGATGCTGCTGCTGAGGATCATGAAGGAGAAAGTGTGGGAGAAGTAAAAAAGAAGGTGAAGAGCATAGAAGTAGTGAAACATACATATCTGACAAAATATAAAAGAGGTTAACATAGTCAATATCTTTGCAACTCCGAAAGTCTTTAAAAAAAAACCTAATTCATGTTATTCCATTTTATTGGGCTAAACCTCTATGGCTTTAATGTCTCCTCCACCTCCCCCAATACATTCTACATTATTATTAGTTGTTTTTCTTCATGTAGAATTAACCAACAAGGAAAGAAAGGTTTTTTTTAATTCCGATATTTCTGTCCCATTGACTTGAATGGGACTTCCGGGATCGGAATCGGCGATACCCGATACTTTTTGGATATCGGCCTATCCAATCCGATCCAATATTTTTCAATATCGGATGGTATCGCTCAACACTAGTTACCACTAATTGCAGAGAAGTCACAGATTCTTCTCAGTCACAGACAGGCTGCTTTGTCGAGGATGTAGTCCATTTCACAATCAAGTGATCACCATTTTGCCTCTAGACCACAACATTCTCATCCACCCAAAACTGTTCAAATGACTTTGGGCATTGATAGACCTCTTCAATAGAACTTACAACCTGGACAATCCATCTACTCCCTGAGAGTAGAAGATGCTGACCCTTACCTGCACAGATCTGTAAACTACAAAGCCAAATTACAGCATACACAGAATGTGTTGACAAGTTAAAAAATCACTTGAAGAAAAATATTATGATGGGCCTCCTAGAGAAAACGGAGGGTAATGATGCTGTTGGCTTCCTAGAACCGTGATATCTTATTTGATGAATCTATGTTCTCTCCCTTCTGTGCTGCTGAATGTGGTCCCTACAAGACCAGGTCCAGTCTTTCTGACCACACTTCAGTTTTTTGATTGACAACATTGATTGTGCAGTGAGGGCCAAGTGTGAATTTCTGTACAATTGCAACTTTTTCTATGATGTGGCCAGGTAAAAAGCTCAAACTTGTGAAAGTTCCTCATTTAAAGGAAACTGACAGTGGACACTTGCTGCCCAATTCATGGGCAGCATATATCAGACGCTGGCTGTATGATTTCAGCTATACATATTTCACTGTAGCTGAAAAGCACCACCGGGAACCAAGTTGCATCTTAGAATAGTCGGAAAGGTGGGCCTCTATTGCTTCTCCTCATTTGCTCCTCTTGAGTGACAGGTCTATCCCTGCATACATGTATAGTGATAGACCTGTGAGAACCTGGCAGTGGAAGAGGAGAGGTAGTTGAATTGCTGATTGGCTGCAGCGTTTACATTTTGAATGCTACAAGTGATTATGCTTTATTTTTATTTTTCTCACCTTCCTGGACCCATTAATAAGGTATTGTCCCCTTTAATGAGTGTGTAAGGCAGCCAGGGTGGTTGGTAGTCGTGGCAACTGGCTATTCTTTTCCCACACCCTGGCACCTCACAGATAAAACAAGTCCTTTCACCTCTGTATGCAATACTGTACTTACTTCAGCTGCTGACATCAAAAGAAAAAAAAAATATCGAGCATGGAAATATTAATATCACAGCAATAGAAGGGATGGAAAAAGGAATGAAAACGGTGATATTAAAAAAATGCCTTTATTAAAGTGAATGGCAAACTGGTACAATGTGCAAGAGTGTCAGCACAAAAAATATATAGGAATAAATCAATAAAATATAGCACCATAAACACATTGATAAGAATAAAAATCCTAATATATTCACCTACATAAAATATAGGTGAAATAATGTGTCAGTAATTCACAGTGTATGATTCAATTCAACAATTTAGTAATGCTGTGTTATAAATAAATCTTCAATATACACTGGAACACCAATCAATAAAGGTGTTAATTAGCCAATCTGTAAGATACATAGGGGTAATCAGATCTGAAACGCACGTCGGGGTGTGTTCTGCACTTCACTGGACCGTCATCACATCATCACTAGGTATTATTCATATGTTCATTGTGGGTCATCCCTATACAACTCACTGGGTATATATTTTTTATATGTTCAATCAAACTGCTTTATGAGTATTAAACATCCTTTATCTACATTATATTGGGTGATAGATCACCTATATGATTACCCCTAAATACCTTACAGATTGGCTAATTAACTCCTTTGTTGCTTGGTGTTCCAGTGTATATTGAAGATTTATTTATAACACAGCATTACTAAATTGTTGAATTGAATCATACACTGTGAATTACTGACACATTATTTCATCTATATATATAAAATTGAATGTATGTGTGTATCACCAACCAATCACTAAGTTTCTGATTGGTTGCTATGAGCAACAGTTTTCCCACTCCACGACAACACCTCTGCAGACAGTGACCGGGTGGGAGAAATCTAGCATCCTCGGAAACATAAGCTCCCAGCCATTGTCTGCCCCCCAGAAAGGAGCAAGGAGCACATGACAGAAATGAATCACCCCCTCCCATGCCCATATACCCATCACACATCCTCCATCCCATAGGAACATATTCCCTCTTAAATGGATCCCCGGTACGGAAGTGAGGGCAAATCCCTCAGTGCTGATTCTGACCCCAGACTTCTATTAAAGGGATCATTGGTATGGAAGTCAGGGCAAATCCATCCAGCGCTTTGGTTCTGACCCCAGGCCTCTCTTAAAGGGATCCCCAGTATGGAAGTTAGGACCGTTCCATTCAGCTCTGTGGTTCTTACTCCAGGGTCTCTTTAATGGATCATTGGTATGGAAGTTAGGGGAATTCCACTAAGCGCTCTCATTCTGACCCCAGGCCCCTCTTAAAGGGATCCCCGGTACGGAAGTGAGGGCAAATCCACACTGTGCTTTGGTTCTGACCCCAGACCTCTCTTAAAGGGATCTCCGGTATGGAAATTAGGGCAAATTCCTCAGCGCTCTTATTCTAACCCCACGCTTCCATTAAAGGGATCATTGGTATGGAAGTCAAGGCAAATCCATCCAGTGCTTTGGTTGTGACCCCAGGCCTCTCTTAAAGGGATCCCCAGTATGGAAGTTAGGGCAGTACCACTCGGCATTCTGGTTCTGAACCCAGGCTCTCTTAAAGGGATCCCCGGTATGGAAGTCAGGGCAATTGCCTTCAAATGATCTGGTTCTGGTACTGATCCCAGGCTCTCATAAAGGGATCTCCTGTGTGGAAGTTAGGGCAAATCCCTCAGCGCTCTGATTCTGACCCTAGGATTCTATTAAAGGGTTCATTGGTATGCAAGTCAGGGCAAATCCACTCACTGCTCTGGTTCTGATCCCAGGCTCTCTTAAAGGGATCCTCGGTATGGAAGTTAGGGCAATTCCATTCAGCGCTCTTGTTCTGACAACAGGCCCCTCTTAAAGGGATCCAAGGTATGGCAGTGAAGGCAAATCCACTCTGTGCTCTGATTCTGACCCAAGGCTCCTCTTAAAGGGATCCCCAGTATGGAAGTGAGGGATATTTGGGGTAGTAGTCCGGTGGCTCTGACGGAATGATGTGGGATATTAGTGGTAGTAGTCCGGCGGCTGTGACGGGATAATGTGGGATATTAGTGGTAGTTGTCCGGTGGCTCTGGCTGACGGGATGATGTGGGATATTAGGGTTAGTAGTCCAGTGGCTTTGACAGGATGATGTGGGATATTAGGGGCAGTAGTCCGGTGGCTCTGGCTGATGGGATGATGTGGGATATTAGGAGTAGTAGTCCAGTGGTTCTGGCTGACGGGACAATGTGGGATATTAGGGCTAGTAGTCCGGTAGCTCTGGCTGACAGGATGATGTGGGATATTATAGTGAATGTGGCTATGCGGAGTGGGCGGGGCTATACACTCAGATATAATCATTATAATTTGTTATAACTAACCGTAGTTACTATGCCTGGGCATCGCCAGGCTCTTCAGTTAGTATATATATATATATATATATATAAATATAAATATATATATATATATATACAGTATATATATATATATATATATAATAATGTATATTATATACAATTTTATTTTGTATTTGCCAATTAGTATTTCATCATATCATATGATTGTTCTTGGCGGTCCCTGTTTCTTATATATTAGGATTTTTATTCTTATCAGTGTGTTTATGGTGCTATATTTTATTGATTTATTCCTATATTTTTTTTTGTGCAGACACTCTTGCACATTTTACCAGTTTGCCATTCACTTTAATAAAGGCATTTTTTTAATATCACCTTTTTCATCCTTTTTTTCATCCCTTTTATTGCTGTGATATTAATACTTCCATGCCCGGTGGTTTTTTCTTTTGGTGTCAGTTCTGAATGGTCTGCCATTCTATATTTCTTTGGACGCATATGTTTACATTGTTCATGGTATATGTCCAGATATATATGCTTTTAACGTCCATCTTTATTTGATCACTTCAGCTGCCGGAATTTCCATGTTCCCTGTTACTTCAGCCTCTGATGCATAAGTCCTTAAATCACTCGGTACTTCATATTCTTGCTCAACAGTGTAACTTTACTTAACAATAAAATAGTCTTTACTTTGGCGGAACACATCACATACGGAATTCTTTTTCTTTCTTTCCCTGTCAGCCGGAGAGGCTATGTTCTCACTAGCAGCTTCCGCTGCCTGGCAGTCCCGGCCGTATCTTTTGAGACAATCCATGTCCCTCCTGTTCTTCCCATCACCTTTTTCTTGTCAGCCCTGTTATGAATGAGTCACCGAAGGAGGAAAAAACAAAAATACAAGCTAAGTCCAGAAAACCGGAGAGATTGGTAGCTATCGGATTGCAGACCCCTGATCCTATTCACCACAACTAACAGTAGCCGTGGGGGGTTCCTACGGTGCCCTAGACCCCTCGTTCACAGCCGGAGAACTAAATAAGCCTAAAGAAAGAAAGGGGAAATCTAAACTGCCCCAGAGCAGACCCCAAAGCAATAGACAGCCCCCAACATGTATTGTCGGTGAAAAGCAGATGAAAACACAAACACAGACAGAAAGACAGGTTGAGCAAACGATGGGGCCCAACTAACTAAATAGGAAAGGACAGAAAAGATGCTGGCTGCAATCCGCAAAAAAACCTACCAAAAATGTCCCAACCGTCTGATAGGGAAAAAGGCCCTGAAGTCGCTAGACTTCAAAATCACTATATCAGCAGTCAGGTATATTCTGAAGACTGAGCAAAAGGTCAACTTGACCAGAGACAAAAATGAAGCTCAGCCTGTACCAACAAGGGCAGGCAGAACACAAACACAGACACAATTTCATGGAAAAATAAGAGAGCAAATACTTAGCTTTCAGAATACAGGTACTGAACTGGTTTGCAAGAGCTCAGAGCAGAAAGGATCACCAGCTCCCCTGTAGGGCGTCTGCTACCTTATATCCACTCAGTGATTCCGGGTGTCCAATCAGGCTCCACCTGTTCAGATGACAGGTTCTTCTCAACCCAATCAATTTCACTACCTCTCTTCACCAGCAGAGGGAGTTCATCAGACATCAATGGTGAAGGGGAAAATGAACTCACAACAGTACCTCCCCCTTGAGGAGGGGTCACCGAACCCTCATCCACGCCACCAGGATGATCAGGATGGGCCCGATGAAAAGCACGAACCAATCTTTCGGCATGAATATCGGATGCAGGGACCCAAGAATTATCCTCCTGGCCATAACCCTTCCATTTAGCCAAATACTGGAGTCTCCGTCTAGCCAGGCGAGAATCCAGTATCTTCTCAACCTCATATTCCACATTACCTTCCACCAATACAGGGTCAGGAGGTGCCACCACAGGAACTACTGGCTCAACAAACCTCTTTAACAGAGACTTATGAAACACGTTATGGATCTTAAATGTAACAGGAAGAGCCAATCGAAAAGAGACAGGATTAAGAATCTCCAAAATCTTGTAAGGTCCAATAAATATAGGTTTAAACTTTGGAGAAGCCACCTTCATAGAGATATTCTTTGATGACAACCAAACCATATCACCCACCTTAAACCGGGGACCAATGGTCCTATGACGGTTGGAAAACCGCTGGGCCTTTTCCTGGGAGAGAGACAACCTATCCACCACTTGGTCCCAGATCTGGTGCATTCTCTCCACCACAGTGTCAACACCTGGACAGGCAGAAGACTCCACCTGCCCTGAAGAGAATCGAGGATGAAACCCAAAGTTACAAAAAAAAGGTGACATCAAAGTGGCAGAACTAGCTCTATTATTTAAAGCAAATTCGGCCAAGGGCAAAAATGAAACCCAATCATCCTGATCAGCAGAAATAAAACATCTCAAATACGACTCCAAAGTCTGGTTTGTTCTCTCCGTCTGCCCATTGGTCTGAGGGTGAAACGCAGAGGAGAAGGACAACTGAATTCCCAGCTTGGAACAGAAAGTCCTCCAAAATCTAGAAATAAACTGAACTCCTCTGTCAGATACAATGTTCTCAGGAATCCCGTGCAAGCGAACCACCTGTTGCAAAAACAAGGGCACCAACTCTGAGGAAGATGGCAACTTAGGGAGTGGTACAAGATGGACCATCTTAGAGAATCTATCACAAATCACCCAAATAACAGTCATTCTCTGAGAGACAGGCATATCAGAGATAAAATCCATTGAAATATGGGTCCATGGCCTCCTGGGCACCGGCAAAGGCAACAGCAACCTACTAGAGCGAGAACAAGGTTTAGACCGGGAGCATGTCCCACAGGACTGCACAAAACTCCTGACATCACGAGACAAGGCGGGCCACCAAAAAGACCGACTCACCAAATCTCTAGTACCAAAAATACCTGGATGACCAGCTAATGCAGAGCGATGAACTTCAGACATCACTCTCTTCCTCCACTGGTCAGGAACATACAATTTTCCAATGGGACAACGCTCAGGTTTGTCCTCCTGAAACTCTTCCAGAGCACGTCTCAAATCGGGCGAGATGGCAGAAAGAACTACCCCCTCACCTAAGATGGTAGCAGGCTTGGTCACAACAGGAGAATCAGCAAAGAAGCTCCTAGAGAGGGCGTCTGCCTTGACATTCTTAGTGCCTGGAAGAAAAGAGACCACAAAATCAAAATGTGTGAAAAACAAGGCCCACCTAGCCTGTCTAGGATTCAAGCGTTTGGCCAACTCCAGGTAAATCAAATTCTTGTGGTCAGTAAGGACCACGACTTGATGTCTAGCTCCCTCCAACCAATGTCTCCACTCCTCAAATGCCAATTTCATGGCTAACAGTTCCCGATTCCCCACATCATAGTTACGTTCAGATGGGGAGAACTTTCGGGAAAAGAAAGCACAGGGATTCATTTTAGATGTTACCGGATCTTTTTGGGACAAAACAGATCCTGCAACAATCTCAGAAGCGTCCACCTCTACCTGAAACGGGAGTGAGACATCAGGTTGCCGCAAAACCAGAGCAGAAGTGAACCTTCGCTTCAGCTCCTGAAAGGAAGAAACAGCCTCCGGAGACCAATTCAGCACATCAGCACCTTTCTTAGTCAAATCAGTCAATGGTTTGGCAATACCAGAAAAATTAGCTATAAATTTACGATAAAAATTAGCAAAACCCAAAAACTTCTGGAGGGCCTTCAAAGAAGTGGTCTGAACCCAATCATAAATGGCCTGTACCTTGGCCGGGTCCATTTCAATAGTTGACGGAGACAAAATAAATCCCAAAAATGAAATCCTCTGTACCCCAAAAAGGGATTTCGATCCCTTGACATACAGGGAATTCTCCCTCAAAATCCGGAACACAGTCCGAACATGTTCCACATGAGAGTCCCAATCCTTGGAAAAGATCAAAGTATCATCCAGATAGATGATCAAAAATTTATCCACAAAGTCTCGGAAAATATCATTCATGAAGCACTGGAAGACAGAAGGGGCATTAGTGAGCCCAAAAGGCATCACCAGGTACTGAAAATGTCCCTCTGGAGTATTAAACGCCGTCTTCCATTCATCCCCATGCTTAATGCAAATAAGATTATACGCCCCCCTGAGGTCATGCTTGGTAAACCAGCAAGCACCTTTAACTCTAGAGAATAGATCAGAAATCAGGGGTAACGGATACTGATATTTAACAGTAATTTTGTTGAGGGAACGATAGTCAATACAAGGCCTTAATGAACCATCCTTCTTGGCCACAAAAAAAACCCCAGCACCTAAGGGTGAAGAGGATGGTCTAATATGACCCTTCTCCAACGACTCCTTAATATAGGATCACATAGCCTCGTGCTCGGGTACAGAAAATTGAAAAGTCGACCCTTGGGAAATTTACACCCAGGGCTCAGCTCAATTGCACAGTCATAACTCCTATGAGGAGGCAAAGACGCAGACTCATTCTCACTAAATACATCATAAAAATCAGCCAAATAATCAGGAACATCATGCGACTGGGGAGAGGTGGAGAAAACAGGAGCGTCACTAAGGGCACACCGACAACCCCAACTAACCACAGACACAGATTTCCAATCCAAAACTGGATTATGGATTTGCAACCAGGGAAACCCCAGAACAATGGTATCATGCAGATTATGCAACACCAAAAATCTGCAATTTTCTTGATGGTCTGGGGCGACCCGCATTACCACCTGGGTCCAAAACTGAGGTTTATTCTTCGCCAAAAAAGTAGCATCCATAGCCCTCAAAGGGATAGGCATCCGCAGAGGTGTCATAGGAAATCCACAACGTTTAGCAAAATCCAAGTCCATCAGGTTCAGAGCTGCTCCCGAATCCACAAAAGCCTTAGCGGAAAATGTGGACAGGGAGCAGATCAGAGTAATTGCCAGAAGAAACTTAGGTTGAACACCACCCACAGCAAATGTGTGTGCAAAACGTTTCTCTCGTTTAGGGCAGACAGAAATAATATGCGAGGCATCGCCACAGAAAAAACATAGCTTATTACGCCTTCTGAACTCCTGACGTTGAGCCCTAGACCAAACTCTATCACATTGCATAGGTTCAGACATTTGTTCAACAGGTGGCAACACCTCTCGTGCAGTTTTGCGTTCACGCAAACGCCGATCAACCTGAATGGCTAATGACATAGAATCGTCAAGACCAGAGGGAACAGGAAATCGCACCATAGTATCTTTTACGGTTTCTGACAAACCCTTCCGAAAGAGAGCTGCCAAGGCACCATCATTCCAGGTAGTAAGGACCGCCCACTTTCGGAATTTTTGACAGTACAACTCTGCAGAATCCTGACCCTGGCTCAATGCCAACAGGGCCTTTTCAGCCTGATCAATAGCATTAGGTTCATCGTACAACAGCCCCAAGGCTTGAAAAAATGCGTCCACATTAGCCAGAATAGGATCATCAGGTCTCAAAGAAAACGCCCAATCCTGAGGATCGCCGCGCAGCAAGGAGATGACAACCTTCTGTGCGGAGGTCCCTGATGAGTTGGGCTTCAAGGCAAAAAATAATTTACAATTATTCTTAAAATTCAAAAATTTAGACCTATCCCCAAAAAACACATCAGGAGTAGGAGTCTTTGGTTCAGCAGCATGTGAATGAGCAAGATAGGCGGAAATTCCCCACACTTCAGCAGCGAGCTGCTCCACGTGATCAGACAATTGCTTCATCTCCATTGAGAAGAAAAAAAAATTCCCCCTATGGCCTCAAAGACATAGAGGAAAAAATATACACACAAAAAAAAAAATTCTGACACTTTTTTTTTCTTTCCCTTTTTTTTTTTACAATTCTTTCCTGCTATTGAGTACCCTAGAATCTGCGGTATGGCTGGTGATTCTGTTATGAATGAGTCACCGAAGGAGGAAAAAGCAAAAATACAAGCTAAGTCCAGAAAACCGGAGAGATTGGTAGCTATCGGATTGCAGACCCCTGATCCTATTCACCACAACTAACAGTAGCCGTGGGGGGTTCCTACGGTGCCCTAGACCCCTCGTTCACAGCCGGAGAACTAAATAAGCCTAAAGAAAGAAAGGGGAAATCTAAACTGCCTCAGAGCAGACCCCAAAGCAATAGACAGCCCCCAACATGTATTGTCGGTGAAAAGCAGATGAAAACACAAACACAGACAGAAAGACAGGTTGAGCAAACGATGGGGCCCAACTAACTAAATAGGAAAGGACAGAAAAGATGCTGGCTGCAATCCGCAAAAAACCCTAACAAAAATGTCCCAACCGTCTGATAGGGAAAAAGGCCCTGAAGTCGCTAGACTTCAAAATCACTATATCAGCAGTCAGGTATATTCTGAAGACTGAGCAAAAGGTCAACTTGACCAGAGACCAAAATGGAGCTCAGCCTGTACCAACAAGGGCAGGCAGAACACAAACACTAAGTAAACAGACACAATCTCATGGAAAAATAAGAGAGCAAAAACAGCTTTCAGAAGACAGGTACTGAACTGGTTTGCAAGAGCTCAGAGCAGAAAGGATCACCAGCACCCCTGTAGGGCGTCGGCTGCCTTATATCCACTCAGTGATTCCGGGTGTCCAATCAGGCTCCACCTGTTCAGATGACAGGTTCTTCTCAACCCAATCAATTTCACTACCTCTCTTCACCAGCAGAGGGAGTTCATCAGACATCAACGGTGAAGGGGAAAATGAACTCACAACACAGCCCCGTGTCCGGCTCCAATGGGAAGAGGTGCCAGGAACACTTTCACTGTGGCTCCCGTCCTAGTCATAGACCCCGGATCCGAATTAGGGATGATCCCTTTAAGCTGATGCCCGTCTGCACTGTTCTCTGCCTTGGTCCCCTTACTGTCACCACAGCTTTATCCCCACGACTATGATTCTTTTTTCTCTCTCTGCTCACATGTCCCACCCTTGGGCAGGCTGCCCAGGAAAAATCCTGACTAAACTCCCCTTCTCTGTGCTGCCCCTCCCATCTATTTAACCCCTGTGCTGACTATCTACTAACCTATTCTATAATACTCTCCATCTCTAGGCTTAACTCTATAATTGCCCCTTTTTTTCTATCCCACTATGGTCCTATACAACCTAAGATCCTATTCTACCCCTACGCCTATAAACAGTACATGACAGATACAATATCTAAACATTACATTACAGTGTATAAACATTCATAAACAATGAGGTGCCACATATGGCTGTGTGAACAGTGTCCCAAAGAGAGGAGGCATGTGAGGTTCCCCGCCATCTCCTTACAAGTGTGTCATGTTTACTATGGAGATGTTGAGTTTTTCAGGTTAAAGGAAAACCTTGCTTCACAAGCTTTTGGATCATTATCACAAGGTTCTTTTTGCATGTGTTATATTTGTGTATGGGATGTGACATAATATACAGCACAACTAAAAGGGTCTTGCATGTTGTTACAGCAGGAAGTTTCGCTCTCTGAATTACCTCTTCTGGTGAGCCCAACACACCAAGCCCTATTTGTGAATGGAAAGTTCCACAAACAAGATCTTTAAGTTCTAAATCTTCAGTAAATCTTCCCTTTCCCCATCAGTGGCATAATGTATTAATGTATAGGTGGCACCAGAGAGCTTTCGCTCTGCTAGACAGCTATTTTTAGATCCGGGGCATAGTTATGGAGGGCATTACTGGGTTTTTGAATGCCAGCAGGTAAATTTACTTTGACCAGCAAATGTGCAGTAGATACAGGGCTTTTGTAGTGAACAGAATATTTCCTTAGTGAAGGGAAGCCGAGGTAGGTTATGACTATTGTGCATACTTTTTCCACAGAGAGCACTGCCGTAAAGGCTCCATAGTAGCTGGATCTCCTCAAGGAGAAACCTTACCTTTTGACAGATAGACATTTAAGTAGGGAAACAAATGTGTAACCAAGAGGTCTGACGTTATCAGCCATGAACAGTTGATGTATGTCTTTTATATATCTCCAGACAATATGAACACACTGGAGACACATTGAGGATTCTTTTCCTTTTTTCAGCAATTATCTGTCTCCATTGTATCAAGCAGACATTTCCAACAAGGGCGAATATTTCTAGTAAACAAGGCTGAAACTTTGCGGCAAATTGTCAGGGGATTTGCTTCAGTGAGAAGACAATGACTGTCCAATATTTGCCAATAATGATGCCGCTCATGTTCATGTCAATAGCAGGCAGCATTATCATTGACCTTGCTTGTGTGCTTACACGGACGCTTGCCAATTGCCTTTTTGTTTTCTCATATCTAGAATCTGATGTAGCCGACTTTGATGGCAGAAGCTCCCTCCTCTACAGGTTCAATCAGAAACTGATGACCACATTTAAAGATGTCATTTCCCTGAAGTTCAAGAGCATGTTGAGCGAAGGCGTATTATTTCATGGAGAAGGACAACGTGGGGATTATATCACTCTGGAGCTACAGAAAGGAAGATTAGTTCTCTACATTAATCTGGGTATGACATTTTTGTTTCCGTCAATTTCTAAAAAATGCTATTGTGGCTTTATTTGTCGGATTTAGCCATCGGCAGTCATTAATAGTGGTTTCCTTTACGGGTGAATATTATATTTAAAGTTAATTTTGAATATAAACAGGATCAGATATTTCAGAATTAGAGATTATGGATGCCGAAAAAATTCTCATGTTGAAAAACAAAACCATTCATTCACGTACAACATTTAGTCTTACCAATGTTGTTTCTTCCCTCTGCTTCTAAGTGGGTTAACTGCTGTACAAAAGCTGTACCGTAAGATAACACACTGGCTTCATCTGGTACAGGTTTGTGAAGGTAGTCGATTTATGATGCATCTAATGGAAAATGAGGCTCTGATGGGCAGATGAAGGCTATGCTGAAATGTACAAGGGGTGAATGCCATTCAAGCAGGAGAAGAGATGAGCGCAAACACTGTGCTACCATTTTTGTGTGTTACACAGCTTTGTGGTCTTTTGTACTACCTTCATGCTTACTATACTATTCTTATTTCTTATCACTGTGGAACTTACTACCTTTCAGCCTCTATGATATAGTAATGTAAAGGCTTTAAAGTACTGTAGGATGACAGCTGTTGGGTACTTATAACCCACATTTGCACTTTTATAGTTCCTATTATTGTAGGTCAGATTCTGTGTCGGGGGAGAGTTTCCAATGACGTTTCTTACAGAGCGCAATCATCAGTAAGCTATGTTTTAAAAGTCTTCTGCTGTGTGTGTTGCCACGCCTTCTGTGTGACACTATTTTAACCATGTATGCATTTATTTATTTGGTATTTTTGTTTCATGGTTGGTGATTACTAGCCATTGGAAGCCTGGTAGAAGCAGGATACAGGACTTGCGGGTGCTGGGACAGGCATGTTACTCTTCTGCATTATAAATAGCAAATACAACTTGAGAGGCCATGTCGCAGAATAGACTGCTCAGTGTCTAAGGCACAAAACGTGGAGCATGAACAATAAGAACTTTGGAAATAATTGTGGAGTTTGTTTCTCTTTGGAAAATGGGCTTTAGACAGAATGTCTTCTCCATTTTTGCATAAAGAAAAATAAGAAAACAGGAAAAAATATGTTAATTCTAAATTAAATTGTATAGAAGTGTAATAATTATAATTGATAACTCAGGAGTCACTTTGCGTAGAACAAGACAAGTACAGAACACAGTTTATAGGTGGTAAGGCTGGTTTCACATTTGCATTTTTTTTCGCGGTAATTTAGCGCTAAATAGCGCATGCGTTTTTTTTTCCTATACTTTGCATGGGATGCATACAAACGCATAAAAACGCTGCGTTTTTTTCATTCATGCTCATAAAAATGCTTGAAAAAAACGCAGCAGTTGTATGCGTTTTTCAATGCGTTTTTTTGCGGGAAAAACGCGCTGCAAAAAAAAAACAAGTGTGAAACAGGCCTAAAGTCTATATTATATTATATATATATATATATATATTATAATTCTAATAATGTTTTAACTCATCCAGGGAGGCCTTGGTAGGAAGTCAAGTCTCAGGCAGGGCCGCCATCAGGGCATTACTTCCGTGATTGGCGTATGGGGCCCTATCAACACAGGGGGCCCGCATTGGGCCTTGTCACTTCTGCCCATTGTGCTCCACTGAATCGATCCAGTAACTGAATCTGCATCTGAGGTGCAGGTTTAGTTATTCTATTGCCGTGCGAGCCCGCAAGGCAATAGTTAAAGCCATCAGCCAATCGGAGACTGGCAGCTGACATCAGTGTGCACATCGCCGGTGTCTGACGTCACTGTGCACGCTTTCAGCCTGGAGGGAAGATCGCTTGCCACAGGAGCGTGGCAAGGTGTGACGAGTGTCAGCTTACGCTGAGTCGTTCTTCTTAGAAAGAGTGGACCCTCTGGGCCGTGGCACCCACCCACCTAGGGCGAGCTGACCTAATGAGAACCACCCCCTATACAGGGAGTGTCAGGGGCAGGACCAAGGGAGTGAGCCACCACGGCAGCTGGACCAGACGGCCGGCTCAGGGAAACAAGACAAGGCAAGACGAGTTGTTAATTCAAAGAAACTTAATTAAGGAAGACTTCAGGTACAACAGGTGCAAAACGTGGACACACAGAACGTAAGGCAAGGTGCGTGCAAGAGCACGCCGAGGTCCAAGACTTGAGGAACTCTTCAGGGTGCAACAGGAGCAAACGTGAACACACAGAGTTCGTGGAACAGGGTGCGTGCAATGGCACGCCGAGGTCCAGGCATGGAACGAGCAGATGGTACGCGGACCTCGGACTCCGGACAACAGTCCACGATCAACCAGGGCATCAGGGTCTGTAGCTCAGAGGGTGATCGGCAGGATCCGGACATCCAGAAGTCAGCCATGGTTCCCTGCAAGGAAACAAGATAGAGTTAGTGACATGGTGCGTGTCAACGGACACGCCAGGATCAGGTTCGCAGGACAGAGACCTGCGCATGCCGAGGGGCATGCCAGGGACGGGTCAGGTTCACAGGACGGTGGCCTGCGCATGCCAAGGGGCATGCCAGGGAGAGGCACAGAGTACGGTGGCATCGGAATCCAAATGCTGGCATCGACCGACAGGGTCCAGGTATCTGGCTACGGACATCAGCTCCGGACATCAGGCCGCAGTCATCTAGGTCCAGACCTCTGGCAGCGGTCGGCAGGTTATGGAATCCGGCAGGCAAACTAGGGGTCCAAGAAGAGCAAAAGAGACAAAGGCTTTGTGCAAGAGTAGCACGAAAAGGCACAGTGCGAGAACCAGCGTGAGTGCAAGGAAGCACAAAGACCACGGCTGGGAGCACCGGCAGGTGGTACCGACGATGGCAGTTGCAAGCAGGCATGACTAGAGGCGGCACCGCTGCGGGGCCACGCAGCCAGACCACCATAGCACTGGACGGGGCACAGCTGGGGCACACGGGTGAGCACGGCTAGAGGCGGCACGGCTGAGGCACACCAGGCAGGCACAGGCGACCAGGCACGTGCACGGAGGCACGGAGCCACAAGGCAGGGCTAGGCAAAGGGTACAGGACAGAGCCACATGCGAGACAGCATGGCAAAGCCTAGTACAAAATGTGCAAGAGCGCACGAAACAACAGGGACAAGACAAAGAACGAGGCAGAGAACTGCGCATGCGGAGAGCATGCCTGGGACAGGGACAGTCTAGCAGCGGAGCGTAGGCCGAAGCCCAGAGCCGGGCCAAGGAAGGACCTTGGGACTAGACAGGGTACAGAGCGAGGCCTGCATGTGTAGAGACACGCCAGGGAGAGATTCAGAGCGGAGGCCTGCACATGTTGAGACACGCCAGGGACAGGGACAGTCTAGCAGCGGAGCTTAGGCCGAAGCTCAGAGCTGGGCCAAGGGAGGACCTTGGGACTAGACAAGGTACAGAGCGAGGCCTGCACGTGTAGAGACACGCCAGGGACAGGCACAGAGACAGAGGCCTGCACGTGTAGGGAGACACGTCAGGGCAGGGCACAGAGACGGAGGCCTGCACATGTAAGGAGACATGTCAGGGAGAGGTTCAGAGCGGAGGCCTGCACGTGTGAGGAGACACGTCAGGGCAGGGTACAGAGTTGGAGGCCTGCACGTGTAAGGAGACACGTCAGGGAGAGGTTCAGAGCAGAGGCCTGCACGTATGAGGAGACACGTCAGGGACATGGTACAGAGGCAGGGTACCTGAAGCCACAAAGCAGAGCGAGACATGAAACAAGGACAGAAACACGAAACAGAATCAGAGCAGGGACAAAACATGGGACGAAGGACAAACACTAGACAAGACACAAGATAAGAGACGGAATACGAGCATGGAGCGTGTGCAGAGACGCCTGACAGAGCAGAGTGCAAGGGCACAGAATAGAGGGAGCGCCCCACAGGCCAAGCAGCCATGCAGGAACACAACACAATACTCAGGCCCTGAGCGTAGGAAGGGGCGGCCTGATATAGGGCATAGCCCCTCCTCTTCCAGGTCAGGACCAGGGGAGCACTTCCGGGTTCAGATCCACAGGATAACAGAGCGTAGTCATATGATCAGAGTTCCAGACATGACGAGACGACTGCAGAATCAGTGCTGAAACCTAGACAGGTCACATGATCAGAGTTCTAGACATGACGAGATGATTACCAAACCAGACAGTGCAGGATCCTAAGAAAGGTCACAAGATCAGCGTTCCAGACATGACGAGATAATTGCAGAACCAGACAGTGCAGGATCCAGATAGGGACACCTGATCAGAGATTCTAGACATGACGAGATCATCACAGAAGCCAGAGCAGAAACGCAGGCATCCTGCAGCTCAGACATGAGGTGAGTGTGCACACTGCTCTAGGGAACGAGCAGGATAGCAGACAAGATATGCACACGCACATCGCTCCAGGAGTTCTTGACAGAAAACAGACAGGGCAGACATGACAGACATGGCGGACATGACACAAGGTAAGGAAAAAGGTTTTTTTTAAAAAAATTATTGAAAGCTGCAAGCTGGCAGGAAGGAGACGTGTGTCCATCCTGCCTGGGGCAGAATTGAAATAGGGGGCAGGATTGGAAACATAAGGGCAGAATTGGATACACCGGGGCAGGATGGAGACATGGGGGCAAGACGGAGACACGGGAGCAGGATTGGAGACAAGGGGGCAGGATTGGAGACACAGGGGGCAGGATTGGAGACACAGGGGGCAGGATTGGAGACACAGGGGGCAGGATTGGAGACACAGCGGGCAGGATTGGAGACAGATGGGTAGGATGGAGAAAGATGGGGCAGGATGGAGACAGATGGGGCAGGATAGAGACAGATGGGGCAGGATCATGGGGCAGGATGGAGACAGAGGGGGCAGGATCATGGGGCAGGATCATGGGGCAGGATGTAGACAGATGGGGCAGGATCATGGAGCTGGATGGAGACAGATGGGGCAGGATTGGAGACACGGGGCAGGACTGGAGACACAGGGGGGAGGATTGGAGACATGGGGCAGGATTGAAGACACAGGGGGCAGAATGGAGACATGGTGTGGGATGTAAGACAGATGGGGCAGGATAGAGACAGATAGGGCAGGATGGAGACAGATGATGCAGGATCATGGGGCAGGATGGATACGCTGGAGACAGATGGGGCAGGATCATGGGGCAGTAAGGGGAGATTATATGGGGTGGAATGGATACTCATGAGGGCAGGATGGGAGAACATATGGCTGGAGCCAGGAATCAAATACATAGGGGCCAGGATGGGGGATATTATTACCATACGGGCTCATTAAGGGACATCATTACTGCAATTATGTATTTATTTTATTTTTTAAGGATACTGTTTTAAATGGGGGGGCGATCCTGTTACTGTGCAGAGTTACACTATGTTGCCTTTTTTTCTTCTTGTGGTGCAGTGTAGAAGTTGGGAAAAAATAAGTAATGTGTTCTGCAACCGGTGCTCTAGATAACTGCATTATTTCCTGCAGAGACGAGCCCTGGCTGGAAGAAGTGACAGCGGTCTGTGCTGGATGAAGATGAAAGACTTCAACTAGAGACGTCACTGGTGAGTCAGTGTGTTACCTATACACTGACACTATACACTGTATACTATATACAGTGGTCCTGTGTACAATGTCACCAGTGATCACTGTATTACCTGTACACAGACACTGCGCACTGTTAGAATCTGTTCAGTTTGTGACTACCAGCCATTTTATTGTAGTGTTCTGGCTGCTTGTCTTTTTCCCCTGGTGCTGGGTTTGTCTTGGGTCAGGTGATTGTATCACCTTTTATTAACCTGCACCTAGCTCTCATTCCTTGCTGGACAACAGTGTTAATCTGCTTGAAGTCTGGCTTGGAGCCTTGCTTTGACTTCTGTGTTTTTAATTAGTACAGTTCTGAGACCTCTGGTTCTGCAAGACTTAGTTTCAGTTTGTTTCTGCAGCCTTCTCTTTGTTTTCTATTAGGAGGTGACCCGTTTTGTACCCAGTCCTTAGATCTTTCAGGGACCCCCTTCTCCCTATCTGTAGGTCTTCGCTTGAGATTAACCTAGGATCGTCGGTGGGTCTATTCACAAGGAATGGGTCACCCACTCCATCGTAGGGTATCAGCCTAGACGCAGTGCAGGGTCAGTTTTCCCCACTCCTACCCTAGTCCCGTGCTGCAGTACTGTAACACATACTAAGTACAAATCTCCTGTGTATAATGGCACTTATGGTGATATTAGTATTGTGTTTTTTTTATTACTGATCAGTATTGTAGTATTCAGTCACTATGTGGTGGTAATATGCTGTCCGGCCATGGTGTGGTGGTATTTGTTCCTTGTATGTGGTATTATTAGTCACCATGTGGTGGTAATATGTGTTCTGGACATGGTGTGGCAGTATTTGTTTCTTGTATGTGGTATTATAGAGGTCACTATGTGGTGGTAATATGGTGTCTGGTCATGGTACGGTGATATTTGTCCCTTGTATGTGATATAATTGGTCATTTTAAAAATTGAAAAATAAATAAAAATATACCTAAATTGTATTGCATATTTTAACAATTGTTTAATAGTTTAGAGCAGAGTAGGGCCCAGCTAAAAGAGTTTACCATGTTGTGGTGGCGGCTTAAAAAATCTTTTAGCCAAAACAAAAGCTGCTGACTATATGTGTGATCTGGTGATGGGAACTGTTAAAGTATGATTGGTGAGAAGTGGAGTTTTTCCAAGAGAGAGTGGTGGGACTGTGGACAGTTTGAAGGGTGAAGGCGGGGCTGGGGTGGAGCCAGGACGGAGTCTTAAGGGGGCCCTGAAAATTTTGCCAGTATGGGGCCCTGAAATTACTAGTGGCAGCCCTGGTCTCAGGTATTACAGAGCAGCAACATGTCCAACAATGCAGATGAGAGCAGCACGAGCAGCCAGAAGCGGGAGGAATACTGGAAACCGGTGTATGCACAAGAAACTCAGAGAGCGGAGTAACAGGATATCCAAACAGGTTCACAGGAGCAGGTAGAAAACCAGGAAGCCACAAGGACCATGAGCAGGACACAGGCAGAATACTCTAGCACAGACTAAAGGCTGGGGTGGAGTTATAAAGCAGGAAGACATGGAGCTCATGAGAAAATGATGCCGTCTTGAAAGAGGGCAGGAATGCCCAAAAGGTAATAAAAAATGTTCAGAGTTTTGACAATAAAATTTCCTATAATGCTGCACTCTAAAATAAGGGTTTGCCTATGAACAGGACAGCCTCTTCAAAATGTTGCGGTCACCCCTGTAAAATAACATATACTCACTTGCCACACTGGCGCTGTTCCAGAGATGTAGGCGTGAGTTCTCCTGAGACTCGCGTGGCGTTGTTAAGGTCCCGTCACACTAAACGATGCACCAGCGATCCTGACAGCGATACGATCTTGTCAGGATTGCTGGTGCCTCAATACATGATCGCTGGTGAGCTGCCAAACAGGCAGCTTCACCAGCGATCAGAACCAGCGAGGACGCTGGTACCTAAGGTAAATATCGGGTAACTAAGCGCGCGTCACTTAGTTACCCGCTGTGTACCTTAGATACCTGCGTGCTCGCGCTAGGACGCTGGTATCTAAGGTAAATATCGGGTAACTAAGTGCACGCTCCCAGCGCGAGCACACGGGTATCTAAGGTACACAGTGGGTAACTAAGTGACACGCGCACTTAGTTACTCAATATTTACCTTAGATAACAGCTCCCAGCGTCTGCTTACAGGGCTGGGAGCTCGCTGTTCGTCAGTCTCCCGCTGCCACATGCAGCGATGCGTGCCGGCTAGCGGGAGACCAACGATCAAAAAATGGTCCAGGACGTTGCTGCACGATCAGCGATACCCGACGGGGCAGCGGGTCGCTGATGTGTGTCACACACGGCGAGATCGCTGGCGAGATCGCTGTTGTGTCACAAAATCAGCGATCTAGCTATCTCGCTGTATGTGACGGTGCCTTTATGCTAAGTGAGTCCTGCATTCTGTCAGGGGCCACTATTCTGCTGCTACCCTTTCGATTGTTTTCAGATGAGGATCATACATGTGGAAGTAGTGAGAGTGCAGCAGCCTGATTGGCTGCAGGGTTTACATTACATAACAATCCCTCATAAATCCCTCTAGACCCCACACCAAAATTGCTGGCAATGGTGCAATAGGTGAGTATCTTTTCTTTTCATTTTGCAAGGGGATATAATTCATTTTAAACGTGATTATCCAGGTAGTGGACAACCCCTTTAAGTATTTTTATTTTAAAGATGAGACTCTTCTTTACCGGCAGCCAGGACTAGCCAGAAACAGAGGCTGGACAGACATCTGACTGGGATGATTTAGCGAATCCTGCTTTGAGCAGGGGGTTGGACCAGATGGCCCAGGAGGTCCCTTCCAACTCTACGATTCTATGATTCTATGACTAGTTTAAGTGACATACATATGTTAACGATGCATCTAGCTTTTCACCAAGGTTGGAATTTTTAAGACCTATGAGCACAGCTCTTCCACTAGACAAGCTGCAGGGAGGAACAGAGTCTCTCTTTGAAAAGTTTTATACATCCTTTTATGAACATTTCAGGAGTCTAGAAAATTCAAGGCAAATTAAACCACCTGCTACAGTCAAACTACAGCTGTCAGTGATCCATTTTCAACATGTTCAACATTATTAAATAGAGATGATCGGAGTGCCTGGTGCCATTCTCCACCAACACAATGTGGTCACAGATGTCCGCAGACATCACGTCAATGGAGCAGCGGTTTTGTTTCCTGTTGATTGGGCAGGAAAACTGGTGTCATGCTGATTGACAGCCTGCTCCTTGCTGCCTAATTGGTGGAAGTCTACTGTCTATCAGCATCATCATGACGCTAGTACTCCCGCACTGTTAACAGGAAGAGAAACCACTCGTTTGTTGATATGGAGCAGCTAAATCTCTGGCAGGAGCTGTCAATGACTGACTCTGGGTACAGCAAGCAGGCAGATGCCTCAGTTAGCAACTACATGCCTGTTAGTTCTTAGGCTCATTTTTTTTAAGGTCCCGAATATCCCTCTTAACAAAAGCCTTTTTTTACTTACTCCTCACATGCTTCAAACAAGGAGGATAATATTGAACCTTTTGGTGCTAATTTGGTCCCTCTTTCTCTCTGTGTGTCACTCTCCTTCCCATTCAGATAGTGGCTTTTCAAGTCTTTAGGGAAAATTTGGTGAACCGAATTTGAATTTTAAACGATCTGCCCAACTCTAATTATAAAGCAACTGTATGGTACTGTTACATGGGCACGATAGCAATACTATTTGGCACTTTATGTAATTACTGTACTAGCAATGTAATCTCTCGCCATGCAAAGCTTTTTTTTTTTTTTTTTAATTTTCCTCCAGAATTTGAAGAGGGACATTGCTGTGGGATTTCATGTCTGCTAACTACTCGCAGAGACATAAGTGTAAATGTGTTCATAAATCCTACATTGTAATGAGTGAAATGTCACAAGTAATTAGCTCAGACAATGGTGGAGACCCCAGTTGAAATCCATCTGTTACATTTACGTATTCCAGAATCTAGATCATAAGCACAGATCCTTTAAATGTCAGAAATTCCCCATCAAATTCAGCAGCAGAGGGAGATCTGTTCATTATTTCTTTCCATTATTCTATTTTCACCATAACTCGTACACTGTGCTGTCAAAATTGTAATTGGTGGGGTCCATTTTTAGATATGGAACAAACAGTGGGAGCTTGCTATCTATCCTTATTTCTGTGTTCTTTTACAAGAAAAATCACTGAGCTTCCTCTTCCATAAATGGAATATCAGAGCTACAGTGATGACTGACACCAAGACAGATAACTAGAATAGACTGAGACTAAGGAAACATACAGTACCATATTCGAGTCCAAGGCCTGATTTATGGGCATGGTCATAAGAGTAAACCCATGTTCATATTTAACTCCCCACTTTGAAGGATATCTAAGGTTTTCAAAGTGAGCCATCCATCTTCCTACTATCAAAGTGAAAAAAAGTGCAGCAGTACCATGCAGGGGCTTCGGAATATGCATACATATAATATCTGTAATATTTGCATTACTGCTATATTTACTCTACTTACATATTTGAGATACTATTCATTGATCTACTTATCCGATTAATTATTTACAGTTGAACCATATTGAATAATTTATTCCATTCATTAAGTTATTATAATTCCGAGATGCTAATTATAGTTTCAATCATATGTCCTTATTTTCTCAGGTGATGCAAAGCTACGTTTTGGTAACACTCACACAGCGGTGACGTTGGGAAGCCTACTGGATGACCAACAGTGGCATTCCGTCTTAATAGACCGATTCAACAAACAAGTCAACTTCACAGTGGACAAATATACCAAACATTTCCGCACCAAGGGGGAATCCGATGATTTGGACATAGATTATGAGGTGTAGACATCTATTTGAACTTTAATATGCATGTATCAATGAAAGTGATTTCATATCATGAGGCCGATTCATCAAAGCTGTTAAGACAGAAAAATCAAGTAAAAACTTTGAAAAGTCACACAATGCTTGTGCAAGGTGGAGGCGCACAAAAGTTTAACGACTTTTGCTGTTTTCACACTCGTTAGAATCTGCGTCGCTAAAATGAGCCCAGCTGGGGAGGAGCTGGGGCAAGATGAGGGCAGGACCCAGTCTACCTGGCAAAATCATCAAAAGTGAAGACAGAGGAAATGCACAAAATTAATTATGGAATTTTGCCCTGTGTACCCCAGCAAGACGGTGTAACAAAACCGTGTGCTACACTAATCTTGATAACTCGAATCCTGTAACATGGTTGCATTCAGAGCTTCATTTTTGTCATGTAGAATCTCAAATCCCTTGCATATATAAAAATAATTGTAAGGTTGCTCACCCTTTTATTGAATTAAAAAAGGGCAACTCCAGCATGGTGATAGGTACTCTTACAGTGTACTTATAATGATGATGACTACCTCACCATGTTAGCTCTTTGGCTGCAGAGCTTTATCTCCTCCCTGCTCATTGCCTTTGCAGACTGAAATAAAGCATATTCTAGGTATGCTCTTTATATGTTTTAATAATAAACTCAGCAATGGAGCAGTTACACGTATAGTGAAATTTATTTTCCCAATTTCTAATTAAGTAACATCTATTTTACCATCTGATGTTTTGATCAGTTCATAAATTTTATGAGACAGTGTCAAATTTGGGTCAGTTGAATATTTCAGGATGACTATAATGATAGAGCAGTGAGGCTCTAGAATTCTCTTCCTGAGGAAGTGGTGATGGCCAACTCACTGAATAAATTTAAGAAAGGAATGGATGCTTTTCTTGTGAGTATAGAAGGTTACGAATAACAGAATATTATAGGTAGATGGTTGACCCAGCTTAGGGGAAGGAATTTTTTTCCCTATGGAGAAAATTGGCTTCTACTCTGTGGGTTTTTTGCCTTCCACAGGATCAACAATGCAGAACAGCTGCACTAAAAATAGGCTGAACTAGATGGACATATGCTACTATGATGATGTATCCTAGTATGTTTTGTTCATTTTTGCTGCTTCTTTAAGTTTTATGCTTTCTTCTGCATGCTTCTCCGAGACACCTACAGATCAGATTGCACGGTACAATTTTATATTCTGGATATAATCTGCATTCAACTTTACAATGCAGCCTAAATTCTTTATAAATTTGTTTATACTCATAAATTTCTAACACAGTTATGTGACAGACCAAACCCACCAAACGTTGTGGCAGTAATGAAATTATATTTTATGACATTTGATGAGTGATAAGGTCGCTGGAACTCAGAAGAATAACTGTTCTTAATTAGGTAATTAGACTTATTATTTGTTGTTTTTTTATTAGTTTTTTTTATATTTATATTTAGGAAAATTATATAAGACTTAAAATTTTTGATCGAAACTTGCAGCAAGCAAAGAGATAGCAATTAGGTTTAAAGGAGCACATTGTATTCCATACCTTGCAATGCAGCATTGGATAGGACATGGAATTATGCCTGCTTCCATATATGTACAATGGGTTTCCATAAACTTCTCTTGTTGGCCTCTTCTAGCTCTGTATAACCCTGAACTTGGCACATGGCTGCATGCATGAGCCTAAGCACTGACTACCCCTCAGATTCCAGTCTTCAGCTTCTCGTACAGTGAGATCTCATACTTTGCACTGACAATTGACATTCTGGTTGGGCTTTTATCCTAAGTCATATGACAAGGCTCGTTAAAGGGTCGATAATGACTTTTAGGATTGGTGGCACTAGAGTCCATGTCCTGTTGCTCTCTGCATGGCAAATAAGCCTCCTTACATTGACATTCCAGACATGCCACACCACAAGAAGAAACATTACCTCTTATATCCTACACTTTCTCTGCAATTTTCACAAGCGTCCTACCTTCCAGAGTCATAAATCGTCCTGAGGATGTTTGCCGTTTAGAGTGCTTTACGATGATAACATATCTATGCTCTGGATCTATCTCTGGATTGTGTTTCTGCCTTTACTTTTACAAGCTCAATAAATGGCAAATAATCAGTAAATTTTATTTAGAATGACCTTTGTTCATCTCCCATCATAAAAACAATGACATTTTTCAGTGAGATCATTAAACTCGGAGGAGCAGCACTCTTGCTTTTCAGCACTGGGGTCCTGTTCCCTTGAAGGACAACATCTTCAAGGAATTTGTAGGTTCTCCCCATGTTTGTAAGAGTTGTTTTATGGTTCCTCCAATTTCCTTCGACCTTGCAAAGAGAAACTGAAAGGGAATTTAGATTGTGAGTGCCAAAGGGGACAACGAAGACAATGCAATATGGAATATGTTGGTGCTTTAGGAGTAAGCATAACAAATAAATTAATATTACCCTGCAAAGAGCAGACTAGTCTGTGGGTATTAGAAACATTACCTAATAGCATCATAATAAAAATTTTCACTACTTAGCTTTATTAATGTGTTTAGCAATAAGATTCATGAGCAATATAGATTTATGCTGAATAGCGCACAAGCTGATGGTTATTTATTGATGATGTTCCGGAAGAAAAGATCAAATAGTTCTAAATGTCATTTTTAAGCATCTACTACAATTTTATAATTGGAAATTGCAACTGAGATAAAAATGAATTACCTTTCTAAATACGTACTATTGGTACTATTATTGTGTTTTTTCTAAAAATGCATATATCCGCTTTGTTAAACGGTCAAAACTAGTTTCTACCAGTGACGCACATAGAAGTTTAACTGTTCAAATCAAAATGGAGTGATGTCCATGGGATAAATCCATGGTGAATGATCGATGAGTTCTCTGATGTCTATGGGAAATCTATCATTAAGCTTCGAGGGACACTAGCTATTCAAATGTCTTGCAAGGGCGAGTAGCCTCACTAATATGAAATGTCGGCTAGTGACTGCACTGGCATCTCCCAGATACATCTCTAATACACATCCACTTGCTAAAGGTTGAGTCTGTTCATCATTATTAATTATTGATGTATATTTTAATTTCTTTGAGCAGAGATGTAATAATTAGCCACATTAACATTTTACTCAGTACAATTATAATATTACTATGTAATGACACTATATTGGGTACATTGTTGAATTCAGGCCTTTTGGGTAGATTCCTCAGGTTTCAGTTTTGATCCTTGGTTAAATTGTAATGTAAAAAGAACGAGTCAATTTTTTATCTTTTTATTTTCCGAAGTTCAGCTTTGGAGGGATTCCAGTACCAGGAAAACCCGGTACGTTTCTGAAGAGGAATTTTCATGGCTGCATTGAGAATCTTTATTATAATGGAGTAAATATTATTGATTTGGCCAAAAGACGCAAACCTCAGATCTACATTGTGGTAAGAATGATTTCACTGAGTAATTACTCTATTTCCTCTGTACCATTTTAAAGGCCAGTCTCCTAATGACCAGTCTGTTGAAAATGTGTCATAAGTGATGTAACTATACACTGTCTCTCTCTTTGTCGGCTAAGAGGGTGGGCTCTATGTGGGCTCTGCTGTGTCTTCTGAACCAATGAGATGCTCTCCTATGCTTCATCCTTCCTACAGCATGCATTCCCACACACTTCCGAGATATCTTGCAGCTTCACTTCACTTTTCCCTAGTGTCAGATGATACAATATGTTAGGCGTCGGGTTCCGGTCGCTCCACAGCAGGAATCCCGTGCCTTGCATTCGGCAGTCTCCCATTCTTCTCCGGCTGCACAGGAGGCTGCTCAGCAGACTCGTAGATCCAGGCGCTCTGCTCAGACCAGCTCTGTAGGTTTAGTTGCTGCTGCCACCTCTGGTCCAACTATAGCAACCCAGGCTGGTCAGCAGCTAGCTACTCCAGGGACTAAGTCCTCCTTTCAGTCCACTGAGCATTCCCGTGGGACGATCTCTCATTGGAGATTGGAGGTCACATGCTCAGGTCCTTCTCCAGCTCGGATTGGACCATCAGGAAGGTCAGGAAGGTCCCAGAAGGACGCTGCTGTAAAAGCGTCACATGGCCGCTCTGCCATGCGCTAGTATAGACTCAAATAGTTTGCATGTATCTGGTGACTGACTCATTATGAAACCCCTTTACCTTTGATACATATGTTGGTAGGGTTTAGAGTCCGAGTCAGCGCCTGTCAGTGGCTAGTCTATAGGCCACAGTCCATACCAGCCATCTGCATACAAGCGTCCGATGGTGTCGCCCACTGCAGGGCACTATCGGACAACGGCAAGTGACAGCCATGCCGCTGCAACGCCTTGCGCAACCCATGCACGTATCTGGCCCAACCCAGGGCGATTAGTGGCGTCCCCCCTTAGCGGCACTGTGCACACTTGCACGCGTAATTAATTTAACCCTTGCTGGCATCGCAGTCGCGCTGCTGAGAGCTTGCAGTCTGGAGGGACTTGAGTGGAGTGGGCCTCACCGCTGTGGGAGCGTGGTGATTATGTGGTGGAGAGTGCCTCATGGTTCTTGGACACTCTGAAGCAGGTCTTCCTGGGACCGCGAGTCACCCATGACACTGCGCTCTGGCTGCTGGCATTGTCACAGGGCTCATCCATGGTCAGCCACTTTGCCATCCAGTTCCAGACGCTAGCCTCGGAGTTAGATTGGCCAGATAAGGTCATCATTCCGGCATTCTGGAGAGGTTTGGCTGGCCATGTGAGGGACATTCTGGCCACCAGGGAGATTCCTGCAACACTGGAGGAGCTTATCACCGTCTCCACCCGTATAGACCTTCGCTTTGCCGAGCGAAGGTTGGAGCGGTCCCAGTATAGGCAGAAGTTTAGGTTGGCACCCAGTTTTGCTAAACCTCTGAAATCTCCCGAGCGGGCGTCTGAGCATCAAGAGGCTTCCCGTGTGGGATCCCAGCCCTGGCCCGCTCGAGCCCCTGTGATCTGTCATGGTTGCTGACAGTCCGGTCACTTTGCCCACCGGTGCCCACAGCGGCTGGGAAAATGCTCGCACCTAGTGGCCGTAGGAGGCGGCTCACTAGAATCTGCGGCGTTTTCCTCCAAGTTGTCCTTTAAGGGGACACTTGGGTTTGGTTCTTCCACTCTGGCAGTGGAGGTTTGCGTGGATTCCGGAGCGGAGAGCAATTTTATGTCATCTGCCTTCGCTCAACGGCACGCGATACCACTGGTTATGATGTCCCAGCCAGTCACCGTCAGAGTAGTGAACGGCGCGACTCTGCCCTCACAGATTACCCACCAAACCGCTCCACTGTTACTCTCGGTGTCTCCATCTCATAAGGAGACGATATCCCTCCTCGTCATGCCCGAGGGTATCGACCAGGTCCTTCTAGGGATCCCCTGGTTGCGGTATCACTCTCCCCATATAGAGTGGTCCTCGGGGAGAATTCTTGGTTGGAGTAAGTCATGTGAGGGTAGATGTCTGAGGGAGTATGTCCAGGTTGCCTCCACCGAGGTCCCCGCAGATCTTTCCTCGCTTCCGAAACACTATCGACAGTATGCGGACATGTTCTCAAAAAGGCGGCGGAGACCCTTCCACTGCATCGCCCCTATGACTGTCCTATTGACCTCTTGCCTGGTGCTGAGCCTCCCCGGGGTCAAGTCTATCCCCTATCTCTCCAGGAGACAGAGGCCAAGTCTCAATACATCAGGGAGAATCAGGCAAGAGGATTCACTAGGAAGTCATTGTCACCTGTGGGGGAATGGGATTCTTCTTTGTCCAGAAGAAGAGTGGGGAACTATGTCCTTGCATCGATTACAGGGGTCTTAACGCCATCACCGTTAAGAATAAGTATCCTCTGCCCCTGACATTGGAGCTGTTTGATAGGCTATGGGGAGCGAGAGTGTTTACCAAGCTTGATTGGCTGGGTGCTTCCAACCTGATTCACATCTTCGATGGGGACGAATGGAAGATGGCACGGGGACGGGCACTATGAATACCTGGTGATGCCCTTCGGGCTCTGTAATGCCCCGGCCGTCTTCCAAGACTTTGTGAACGATATCTTCCGGGATGTGCTTACCACCTCGGTAGTAGTCTATCTGGATGATATCCTCATCTACTCTCCAGATATTGACTCCCAACGGAGAGATGTTTGCAAAGTTTTCGACCTCCTGCGGGCAAACTCCCTCTATGCCAAGTTGGAGAAGTGTGTGTGTGAGCAGGAGTCCTTGCCTTTCCTGGGCTATATCATCTCCACCCAGGGTTTGGTCATGGATCCTGCCAAGCTACAGGTGGTGATGGATTAGCAGGAACCCCATTCTCTCAAAGCGGTGCAGCGCTTTATGGGGTTCATAAATTACTATTACCAATTCATTCCCCACTTCTCGACTTTGGTAGCGCCCTTGGTAGTCCTCACCAAGAAGGGTGCAAACCCAAAGTTGTGGTCGGATCCTGTCTCCAAGGCCTTCTCCTCTATTATATCCCATTTTGCTAGCGCTCCCATTCTACATCACCCCGATGTGGATAAACCCTTCATTCTGGAGGTGGAGCAGTCCTGTTCCAGAAGGACTCGCATGGTCGGAAGCACCCATGCTTCTTCTTCTCCAAGACCTTAACACCGGGAGAGAGGAATTATTCCATCGGGGACAGGGAGTTGCTAGCAATGAAGTTGGCCTTTTCAGAGTGGAGACACCTCCTGGAGGGGGCTCGCCAGCCTTTCCAGGTGTTCACCGACCACAAGAATCTGGTTTATTTACAAGCAGCCCAGCGGCTGAATTCTCGCCAGGCCAGATGGTCCTTGTTCTTCTCCCGATTCCACTTCACCCTGCATTTTCTCTCCGGGGAGAAGAACGTCTGGGCCGATGCTCTCTCCCGCTCCGTTGTGTCATCGGAGGAGGAGCCTCGGCTGATAGTCCCATCTGAGAGCCTGAGGACCATGGCTCCGGTCGCCCTTGAGTCTGTACCTCTGGGCAAGACTTTTGTCCCTGCCTGTCTGTGATCGGAGGTCCTCTCTTGGGCTCATTCGTCCAGGGTGGGTGTACATTTTGGGACCAAGCAAACCTCTGAGCTTCTGGCAAGGACGTACTGGTGGCCGCATTTGGCCCATGACGTCAGAGACTATATTAAGGCATGCATCTCTTGTGCCCAGAATCGGTCCTTTCGGCAGCAGCCCGCTGGGCTACTCTACCCCCTGCCAGTAGCGGACAGGCCCTGGGAGATGGTCAGTATGGGCTTTGTGGTGGGACTGCCCAAGTCCAGTGGCATCACCGTCATTTGGGTTGTCACCGACCATTTCTCCAAGATGGTGCATCTGGTACCACTCTCTCGGTTACCTTCTGCATAGGGCCTGGCAGCGTTGTTTATTAAGCACATTTTCCACCTACACAGCATGCCGGATAAGATTGTCAGCGACCGGGGTCCTCAGTTTGCGTCTCGGTTCTGGAGAGAGCTGTTCCCTGCTCAGCATTGAGCTAAATCTCTCCTCGGCCTATCATCCCGAGATGAACGGGTTGGTAGAGAGAGCCAACCAGATCCTGGTCACATATCTACAACATTTTGTCTCGGCCAGGCATGATGACTGGGCATCCTTGCTGCCGTGGGCAGAGTTCGCTTTGAACCATGCTGTGGCCAACTCCACCAGTCAGACCCCATTCCTCCTAAATTACGGACAGCATCCGCGTGTCCCTGTGTCCATGCCCATGTCATCCACAGATTCTAGGGTGGCAGACTGGGCAGTGGAGGCAAGTGACATTTGGGATTGCCCTCAGGATGCTATCCGGGCCTCCAAGAAGAGAATGAGGACCTCTGCTGATGCATACTAGTGTCCTGCTCCAACCTTTGCCCCTGGCGACTTAGTGTGGCTCTCCACCCGAAACATCAGGCTGCGGGTTGAGTCTACTAAGTTCGCACCACGCTACATTGGCCCCTTCAAGGTCCTTGAGCAGATCAGCCCTGTGCTCTACCATCTGGCCCTTCCACCACACTTGGCAATCTCTAACATGTTTCACATGTCCCTCCTTAAGCCTGTTCACATGTCCCGGTTCTCCGAGTCATCTGCCAGGACATCAGACCAGTCTTCGGATGAGTTTGAGGTCAATACCATCGTGGGATGCAAGGTGATGCGGGGCAAAAAGTTTTATTTGGTGGATTGGAAGGATCATGGTCCAGAGGCTCGGGCCTTGGAGCCAGTGGAGAACATCCACGCTCTGCTCCTTATTGAGGCATTTGAATGTAGCGAGGCTCAGAGAGGAGGGGGCCTAGGAGGGGGGGTAATGTTAGGCGTCGGGTTCCGGTTGCTGCACAGCAGGAATCCCGAGCCTTGCATTCGGCAGTCTCCCATTCCTCTCTGGCCGCACAGGAGGCTGCTCAGCAGTCTCGTCGATCTAGGCGCTCTGCTCAGACCAGCTCTGTAGGTTTAGTTGCTGCTGCCACCTCTGGTCCAACTATAGCAGCGCAGGCTGGTCAGCAGCTAGCTACTCGAGGGACTAAGTCCTCCTTTTGGTCCACTGAGTATGCCCTTGGGACGATCTCTCATTGGAGATCGGAGGTCACATGCTCAGGTCCTTCTCCAGCTCGGATTGGACCATCAGGAAGGTCAGGAAGGTCCCGGAAGGACGCTGCTATAAAAGGGTCACATGGCCGCTCAGCCATGCGCTAGTATAGACTCAAATAGTTTAGAGTGTATGATGATGGATGCATGTATCTGGTGACTGACTCATTATGAAACCCCTTCCCCTTTGATATGTATGTTGGTAGGGTTTAGAGTCCGGGTCAGCGCCTGTCAGTGTCTAGTCTATAGGCCACAGTGCATACCAGCCGTCTGCACACTAGCTTCCGATGGTGTCGCCCACTGCAGGGAACTATCGAACCGCTACAAGTGACAGCCACGCCGGTGCAACGCCTTGCGCAACTCGTGCGCGTATCTGGCCCAACCCAGGGCGATTAGTGGCGTCCACCTGAGCGGCACTGTGCACACTAGCACGCGTAATTTATTTAACCCTTGCTGGCATCGCAGTCACGGTGCTGAGCGCTAGCGGTCTAGAGGGACTTCAGTCCTGCGGTCTAAGGGCTGAGTTCTGTGACTATACGCTAGCGCTCACACTGCTGAGCTCTGTGAGCAATAACAGGCTACGGCATTTATTATTTGGCATTTGTGCGGCTCTGTGAGATAACAGAGTCCACCTCTGTACACATTGGGTGAGGTTAACCCGTGTGTTCCATTAGTATACTGCCATATCGTGTCTGCCATTACCGAGCAGCAGTTAACGCCTCTGCACGGTGTACCCCGGGCTCCGAATGCACCTAAATACCATCTTTATTATTTGGTGCATTCTGTCAGCCCGTAACACAATATATGTAGTACTGATTTATGTAAGAATAAAGATAGGTTCACATTAAACATTCAGAATGTCCTTTAGTGTTTAATAGGAGGCCCTTTAGTACAATTCCATAGCATATGGTAATGGCTATGATGTTTTTAATGTCCAAAATTTTCCATAGTCTGTTCATTCAAGAATGGGTGAAGTGATGTTCACATGAACAGTATGAGCAGCATGTGAAACACAAAATAAACTTATTAGAGTTCTCCTATCATATTAATTCATGGCATTTGCACAAAAGTTTTTATCCAACTATACAGGTTTTACAATGGCCCTCACAGTCGCCTGATCTGAACACTATTGAAAATCTGTGACTAAACCTCAAAATAACAAGACGAGCCAGGAATCTCATATAAGTGGAAGAATTTTCCAAGGAAGAATGGATGAAAATCTCTCAAACAAGAACTAAAAGACTCTTGGCTGACTACAAAAAGCATTTACAAGCTGTAATACGTTAAAAAGAGGTTACTGCTAGGTAGTAACCATACATCTGCCCATTTTTTTAAAATGTAAAAGATGAAAATATATTTGTTTACATAATATACAAAGGAAATGTGTCATCTTTACTTTTAGATAGTATTTAATCTTCAACTTGCTTAACTGCTCACAATAATAGTTATTTTGACCATGGCCATGCTTTTACATGCCACTTTATACAGGTAGAAAATCCTAGTCTATAGGAAATAGAAATAAACATTGAGCTGAATTTCCACTTGCCATACATATATATCTGACCTGTTTTATTTCCATTAATTCTTATAATGAAAACTTCTTCAGGGGTATTTTTATTTCAAATTATCCAATTGTACATTAAGCAGTCATGCTTTTGGTTAGAACTCAGCCAATCATTTTTTTTGTACTAATTTTGTCTACTTGCCATTTATGTTCTTGTTATAATCATAACCCAATGAACAGACATGGTATCTCTTTAATGGTCTCTCAATACAGCTTACATGTGTGAGTTTTTATATTATAGAACTTTTTATCCTCCATTTTCTGAAAGTAAGAACACCATAGAGAAAAATAGTTTGTTGGTTCTACTTCTTTTTACAGATCCATAAATTATTCACAAGTGAGTCCTGTACATCTGTCTTTGCGAATACTGACGAGAAAGAAGTCTCAGCATTAGTGTTGAGCGATACCTTTCGATACCCAAAAATATCGTATCGGATGGTATCGCTCGATACGAAAAAAATATCGGGTATCGCCGATTCCGATACCGGAAGTCCCATTCAAGTCAATAGGACTTCCGGTATCGGAATTAAAAAAAGCCCTTTATTTCCTTGTTGGCTAATTCTACATAATTGAAAACAAATAAGAATCATGTAGAATGTATTGTGGGAGGTGGAGGAGACATTAAAAGCATAGTGGTTTATTCAAATCACATGGCATAGCATTAATTCCAATTTTTTTTTCAATACGTTCGGAGTTAAAAAGATATTGACTATGTTAACCTTTTTTATATTTTGTCAGATATGTACTGTATGTTTCACAACTTCCATGCTCTTCACCTTCTTTTGTACTTCTCCCACACTTTCTCCTTCATGATCCGCAGCAGTAGCATTTTTTTCATCAACTTTTTCTTCACCTTATTCATCTTCTTCTTCTTCATCTTCTCCCCATTAATTTTTTTTTCCATTCTTCAAATTCTTCTTATTCAGCTATTATTAATTTTAATATGCTATTTCTTCATCTTCTTCCTATTCTTCTTTGTCTTCATTTTCTCATGGTGACAGGCATTCCTGTAGTACTTATCTATAAAAGTTATAAGATTACACCTTACGTTCTGCCTGTCACAAAAGATTTACAACAGGATTTGTCCGCGTTCAGTTTGGCCTGCAGCAGCAGGCATTTTCCAGGGGCACCACGAGGAGGAACGGACTCACCCCCATTTACTGCTTAGTCTTCTTCTGCTTATAATTTTGATGTCTTCTATGCTGATTTTTAGTCTTATGCTTAATGTTCTTCTGCTTTCTGTTCTTCTGCTTTTGCTTCTTCTGCTTCTTGTTCTTCTGTCTTTTGTTCTGTATCTTGGTGGTTGTCTTCATGTTCTTTGTCCTCTTGGTCTTATTATTTAGGGTCATATTTCTGGTCTTCTTTGGTGTGGTCTTCAGGGTCGTCATTATCAGGGTCGTCGTCATGGAGATCAATAAGGATTACCAAAGACAATTTCAAAAAGCTTGATCTTGGAAATGTAGCAGAAGGTACAAGAAGGCTGAGAAACTGGCGGGAACCAGCAGACAGTGCTGGCACCCGGATGGGTAGCAGAAGGAACAAGAGCCAATGGCACTACCGAGGACCAACTGACGGTGCTGGACCACGGTTACAAAGCAGAAGGTACCTGTGCTAAAAAGCACTACCAAGGATCAGCTGATGGTGCTGGACCTCGGATACCGAGATGGAGGCACCTAGGCCAAAGGCTGTGGCAAGAACCAGCAGACAGTGCTGGCACCCGGATGGGTAGCAGAAGGAACAAGAGCCAATGGCACTACCGAGGACCAACTGACGGTGCTGGACCACGGTTACTAAGCAGAAGGTACCTGTGCTAAAAAGCACTACCAAGGACCAGCTGACGGTGCTGGACTTCGGATACCGAGATGGAGGCACCTAGGCCAAAGGCTCTGGCGAGAACCAGCAGACAGTGCTGGAACCCGGGTGGGTAGCAGAAGGTACCCATTGAAAGCAAAGTAGCCAGGCCGCAAGCCGGCCGCAGTTACCGAAACCCACAGTCCTACAGGGGGTCCATGCCCCATTGGCACTACGGATCCAGCCTTCAGTGCCAGTTCCCGCAGCCCACATAGGAGTCACCTAAACTGCAGGCACCGTAGAGTCGGCTAACCCGGCCGCAAGATGACAGGACAACGGATTGGTGGCATAGTGACCTTGACACTACCCGGAAACAGCAGACGTGCTGAAAACAGGCTGGGCAACAGGGAGTACCCGTGCCAAAGACACTACCGAGAACCAGCTGACGGTGCTGGAACCCAGATAGGTAGCAAAAGCTACAAGAGCCAATGGCACTACCGAGGACCAACTGACGGTGCTGGACCACGGTTACTAAGCAGAAGGTACCTGTGCTAAAAAGCACTACCAAGGACCAGCTGACGGTGCTGGACTTCGGATACCGAGATGGAGGCACCTAGGCCAAAGGCTCTGGTGAGAACCAGCAGGCAGTGCTGGAACCCGGGTGGGTAGCAGAAGGTACCCATTCAAAGCAAAGTAGCCAGGCCGCAAGCCGGCCGCAGTTACCGAAACCCACAGTCCTACAGGGGGTCCATGTCCCATTGGCACTACGGATCCAGCCTTCAGTGTCAGTTCCCGCAGCCCACATAGGAGTCACCTAAACTGCAGGCACCATAGAGTCGGCTAACCCGGCCGCAAGACGACAGGACAACAGATTGGTGGCATAGTGACCTTGACACTACCCGGAAACAGCAGGCATGATGGAACCAGGCTGGGCAACAGGGAGTCCCCGTGCCAAAGACACTGCCGAGCACCAACTGGCGTTGTTGGAGCCCACGGACAATCATGGTGTAGGCCGAGGCCTACTTGGTGGTAGTTTTAGATTGTTTGTAGGCTACAACAGACTGTCAACGTGCTCCAATTAGGCATCTGTCTCCACTCTGTTTCCAGGATTTCACGTGACCACCAACACCGCCAGTTTATGCATACAGTAGCCGTCTGCCCAATCCACACGTGTTCCTGTGTTACTGGTGTTCTGTAATGTCAGCAGATCCCCTGATGTTTGTCTGCCAATGTCTCCTGCTCTGTCCACATTCCCACCACTTGCAGTGGGAAGGTGGACAGCGCAGGAGACAGTGCCGGACACACATTGGGGATCAGCTCACGTTACAGAACACCAGGAACACAGGAACAAGTGTGGAATGCATGGACGGCAACTGTGAGCATGAACTGGCGGTGTTGGAGGTCAGGGGAAATACTAGAGACAGAGTGGAGACAGAGGCCAAATCAGAGAATGTTTAAATCTGAAGTAGTTACAATTTGGAGGCAGCAGCAGTTTGCCCTCCACACAGCAAGGGATTGTCATGTCGGACACTGTTCACACCAGGGTGTCCGGCAGACAGCGGTAATACCCTGTTGGGTATTCTGTTCCAGTCGGGATAGGGTTAACCAGGTTGTCATGTTGGCTGAGGGCTGGGCCACGCCCTTGGTCTTTAAATAGTTCGTCCTGACTATGGGCGTCGCCGACTATAGCTTTAGCCTAGTGCTAGCAATACCGGTCAGCAGTGGTGGTGTTGGAGCGTCTGATATCTGGTGCAGTATATCTCTCAGTGGTTCTTTCTCCAATCTGTTATATATATATTTGGTTGCCCTTGCACTTTATTGTATTCCCTTGTGTATTAACTGTGTGGTGTTTCTTTTACCCCTGTCCATACGTATTTGTGGGGGCTGGTGTCTGGTCCCCTCACTGGGTGGAGGGAGGTGGGTTCAGCTTAGGGCTGGACAGGAGACAGGGACAGGGTGGAGGCTCAGGCAGGCACACCTTCAGTGTAAACCCTGGGTAGAGGGACAGACAGGGTTCCCCTAGTCTGAGGGACATCGCAGGGGTCCCGGGGTTTTTGCCTAAAGTAACCTAGGCATACCATGACATTATAGTCGGCCCAAATAATAAAGTGAGAGAAAAAAAAAAAAAAAAAAAAGGTATGGGTAGGGAATATAGGGGTTACTTACTATGGATCCTATACTTTCCCTAACCAAGCAGCTGGAGGCTCTATCCATACAGGTCACTGAACTCAGGGGGGCGGTCCAGCAACAAGGCCTGTCAGCTCCTGCAGTACCTGCTGAGGCTGCAGCCAGGGCAGCTGAACCCAAGTTTCCCCTTCCTGAACGATTTGCTGGTGATCGTGGTAAGTTCACGGTGTTTCGTGAGTCATGCAAATTGTATTTCCGTATGCGTCCACATTCCTCAGGTAATGAGGCTCAATGCGTGGGCTTGTTGATTTCTTTGCTGAGTGGTGACCCACAGGCCTGGGCCTTTTCACTCCCTTCAGACTCACCGGCATTTGAATCTGTAGATTTTTTTTTCTCTGCTCTGGGTTTGATCTATGACGATCCGGATAGATTAAACTTAGCAGAGTCTAAGATACGCTCACTACTACAGGGTGATCGACCAGCTGAGGATTACTGCATGGAATTCCGGCGCTGGGCGGTGGACACGCAGTGGAATGACCCTGCGCTTAGAAGTCAATTTTTGCATGGGGTTTCTGGAAGGGTTAAACAGACTCTCCTAATGTACGAGACTCCCGCCTCTCTGGAGGCTGCGATGGCACTTGTAGTATGCATAGACCGACGTCTCCGTCAGGGGGCGCTGGTTTCGTTGCCTCTGGGAGGTGGGGGAGTGGTCGGTGAGGTTGCCGCGGGTGAATCCGTGGAACCCATGCAGATCGCTGGTATAGCACAGTCACCGAGTAACAAGCCTAAACGTCCTTGGCACAGAAGGCAGGGGCTCTGTTTTTTTTGTGGCAAAGGAGGACATTTTATTAACGCTTGCCCCCTGGTACCTAAGAAGGGCGCACCGGCGGAAAACTGATAGGCTCAGAGGGTTTGGAGGAGTCTAGTCTGAGCCTTTGTGTATCCTCCGTCATGGTTTCCCAGTGTATGCTCCCTGCTAGGGTAGCACTTGGGGGGCAAATGCTCTCTATTACAGTGTTTGTTGATAGTGGCTCAGCTGCCAATCTCATTGATGAGAAGTTCGCACATACATCGGGATTTCCGGTGGAGAAATTGCCGAACCCCATCCGGGTGGTTACCATCAATGCTTCCCCATTGTCTCAAGGGGAGATCACAGAGTGTGTGTTGGATATACAACTCCACATTGGAGTATTACACTCAGAGCGGGTAACTTGTAAGGTGCTTAGTAACTTACCGGCTCAGATGGTTCTGGGCTTTCCATGGTTGTCAATGCATAATCCTGTTATTGATTGGAAGACCCAGGAAATAATTCAGTGGAGCAGGGAGTGTCAGGAGAAGTGCCTGGCTACATGTATTTCCGCTTTGACCCCCAGTATCCCGGAGCCGTTGCTGGACTATGCGGATGTATTTTCTGAGAAGGGTTGTTCAGAACTACCACCGCATCGCCCCTATGACTGTGCTATTAGGTTGAAACCAGGGGCCAAGTTACCTAAAGCTAGAATGTTTAATATCTCAGGTCCCGAGAGGCTAGCTCTCAAGGAATACATTGCGGATAGCCTGAGCAAGGGTCATATTAGACCTTCCTCTTCTCCTCTGGCTGCTGGCTTCTTCTTTGTTAAAAAGAAGGATGGCGGTTTACGCCCATGTCTGGATTTCAGAGAACTCAACCAGATTACGGTCCGTGATCCTTACCCTATGCCACTTATACCCGATTTATTCAACCAAGTGGTTGGTGCCAGGTGGTTCTCCAAACTGGACCTCAGGGGGGGCGTACAATCTTATAAGAGTCCGTCAGGGGGATGAGTGGAAGACGGCGTTCAATACCCGTGAGGGTCACTTTGAGAGTTTGGTAATGCCGTTTGGGTTGACTATGGCACCGGCGGTCTTTCAACACTTCATTAATGATGTCTTCTCTCAGCTGTTGGGGAGGTTCGTTATAATTTATCTTGACGACATCCTCATTTTCTCTCGCGACTATGATACACATATAGAGCATGTTAGACAGGTTCTGCAGTTGCTCAGAGAGAACAGGCTCTATGTCAAGCTTGAAAAATGTGTGTTTTTCGTACAGGAGCTACCGTTCTTGGGTTATATAATCTCCGCCTCAGGTTTTAAGATGGACACCGCAAAGGTGCAGGCGGTACTACATTGGGATCGGCCTGATAATCTTAAGGCGCTTCAGCGATTTCTTGGCTTCTCCAATTACTATAGGAAATTTATTAAGAACTTCTCTATGATTGCCAAACCACTGACTGACATGACTAAGAATGGTACCGACTTTTCTGACTGGTCTGAGCCTGCGGTACAGGCGTTTGAATTCCTCAAGAATAGTTTTGCCTCAGCGCCCATTCTGGTGCAGCCCGATGTCTCCTTACCATTTGTCGTGGAGGTGGATGCGTCGGAGGTTGGAGTGGGGGCTGTACTGTCTCAGGGCCCTTCTTGGGCCAAGTTGCATCCGTGTGCCTTCTTCTCCAAGAAGCTGTCGCCTGCGGAGCGTAATTATGATATTGGCAACAGGGAATTATTGGCCATCAAATTGGCATTTGAGGAGTGGCGACACTTCTTGGAGGGGGCTGATCATCAGATTACAGTGATAACCGACCATAAGAATTTGCTTTATTTAGAATCTGCTAAGCGCCTGTCCTCCCGACAGGCTCGCTGGGCATTATTCTTCACCCGGTTCAACTTCATTGTTACCTATCGACCTGGGTCGAAGAATGTTAAGGCAGACGCTTTATCCAGGTGTTTTCCTGGTGGAGAGTTATGTGAAGAGCCGGTGCCTATTCTCCAAAAGGGTGTGGTGGTATCTGCCATCACGACAGAGATTGAGGCAGAGATTGCGGAGGCTCAGGAGGTGGTACCGCCGGGGTTGCCTGCTAATAAATCTTTTGTGCCGCTACATCTACGCTCTAGAGTGTTGGGCGAACATCACGACACGTTCCTCGTTCCCGTCCCGCTGGTAGCTTGCAGCCTCTCGGGGTGCCCAGTAAGCCATGGACTGAGATTTCCATGGATTTTATTACTGACTTGCCCATCTCGGCAGGGAACTCGGTCATTTTGGTAATTGTTGATAGGTTCTCCAAAATGTCACATTTCGTTGCTTTACCGTCTTTGCCCAATGCTAAGACTCTTGCTCAGATATTTATTCGCGAGGTGGTCAGACTTCATGGTGTCCCGTCTGACATTGTGTCTGATCGAGGTATGCAGTTTGTGGCAAAGTTTTGGAGAGCTTTTTGTTCTCGCCTTGGAATCAAATTATCTCATTCATCAGCTTTCCACCCTCAGTCGAATGGACAGACTGAGCGGATGAACCAAAACCTGGAGCAATACTTGCGCTGCTTTATTTCCGACAATCAGGAAGAGTGGTCAGCGTTTCTTCCTCTGGCAGAATTCGCAATAAACAACCATTGCCAGGAATCGTCTGGGGAATCTCCTTTTTTTTGTGTGTATGGTCAACATCCTCAATTTTGCACCTTGCGTCAGGGGTGCTCAGTTGGCGTCCCTGAGGAGGACCAGTTGGGAGCTCAATTGTCGTCTGTTTGGAGGAGAGTCAAGCAGCGCTTGTTGAAGGTGGGTTCCAGGTACAAACGGGTGGCTGACTGCAGACGTGTGCCAGGTCCGGACCTGTGTGTGGGTGATTGGGTGTGGTTATCTACTAGGAACATTAAGCTCAAGATACTGTCACTTAAGTTGGGTCCCAGGTTCATTGGCCCATTTAGAATCTCCGCAGTGATCAACCCCGTGGCATTTCGTTTGGAGTTGCCGGCTGTGTATAAGATTCATAATGTATTTCACAAAGCATTGCTAAAGAAGGTCGTGGGTTTGGTGGATGGTTCCCCCGGGCCACCACCTCCCATCTTGGTGGATGGCGCGTTGGAATTTGAGGTGTCCAAAGTGGTGGACTCTAGGGTTGTGCGTCGCACTCTACAGTACCTGGTCCACTGGCGTGGCTATGGTCCTGAGGAGAGGACATGGGTGCCGGCCTCTGACATTCATGCCGATCGACTGGTTACTATGTTCCATCGTCGCCATCCGGACAAGCCAGGTCCTCAACATGGTGAGGTTCCGGAGGTCCCTCGTAGAAGGTGGGGTACTGTCATGTCGGACACTGTTCACACCAGGGTGTCCGGCAGACAGCGGTAATACCCTGTTGGGTATTCTGTTCCAGTCAGGATAGGGTTAACCAGGTTGTCATGCTGGCTGAGGGCTGGGCCACGCCCTTAGTCTTTAAATAGTTCGTCCTGACTATGGGCGTCGCCGACTATAGCTTTAGCCTAGTGCTAGCAATACCGGTCAGCAGTGGTGGTGTTGGAGCGTCTGATATCTGGTGCAGTATATCTCTCAGTGGTTCTTTCTCCAATCTGTTATATATATATTTGGTTGCCCTTGCACTTTATTGTATTCCCTTGTGTATTAACTGTGTGGTGTTTCTTTTACCCCTGTCCATACGTATTTGTGGGGGCTGGTGTCTGGTCCCCTCACTGGGTGGAGGGAGGTGGGTTCAGCTTAGGGCTGGACAGGAGACAGGGACAGGGTGGAGGCTCAGGCAGGCACACCTTCAGTGTAAACCCTGGGTAGAGGGACAGACAGGGTTCCCCTAGTCTGAGGGACATCGCAGGGGTCCCGGGGTTTTTGCCTAAAGTAACCTAGGCATACCATGACAGGGATCAGCTGACGTTACCGAACCCCACATTCACATGAACGAGTGTGTTTTTCTGTGTGGACAGCACTTCCGAGCACCAACTGGCGTTGTTGGAGCCCAGGGACAATCATGGTGCAGGCCGAGGCCTACTAGGAGCCAGGTGTAAAGCTGAGGTATTTTGACTTTGGAGGGAGCAGGACACTTTGCCATACACACAGCAGGGGTTCAGCCGACGTTACCGACCCACACTTTCAAACAAGTGTTTTTTTCTGTGTGGACAGCACTTCCGAGCAACAACTGACGATGTTGGAGCCCAGGGATAGTCATTTTGTAGGCTGAGGCCTACTTGGAGGCAGTTTAAGATCAGACGTTGTTTGAATTTGCAGTCAGCAGCAGTTTGCCCTCCACACAGCAGGGGATCAGCTGACATTACCGACCCCCACTTTAACATGAACGAGTGTGTTTTTCTGTGTGGACAGCACTTCCGAGCAACAACTGACGATGTTGGAGCCCAGGGATAGTCATTTTGTAGGCTGAGGCCTACTTGGAGGCAGTTTAAGATAAGACATTGTTTGACTTTGGAGGGAGCAGGACACTTTGCCCTCCACACAGCAGGGGATCAGCTGACGTTACTGACCCCCACTTTCACATGAACGAGTGTGTTTTTCTGTGTGGACAGCACTTCCGAGCACCAACTAGCGTTGTTGGAACCCAGGGACAATCATGGTGCAGGCCGAAGCCTACTAGGAGCCAGGTGTAAAGCTGAGGTGTTTTGACTTTGGAGGGAGCAGGACACTTTGCCCTCCACACAGCAGGGGATCAGCCGACGTTACCGACCCCCACTTTCACATGAACAAGTGTTTTTTTCTGTGTGGACAGCACTTCCGAGCACCAACTAGCGTTGTTGGAACCCAGGGACAATCAGGGTGCAGGCTGAGGCCTACTAGGAGCCAGGTGTAAAGCTAAGGTATTTTGACTTTGGAGGGAGCAGGACACTTTGCCCTCCACACAGCAGGGGATCAGCCGACGTTACCGACCCCACTTTCACATGAACAAGTGTGTTTTTCTGTGTGGACAGCACTTCCGAGCACCAACTAGCATTGTTGGAGCCCAGGGAGAATTATGGTGTAGGCCGAGGCCTACTTGGTGGCAGTTTTAGATTGTTTGTAGGCTACAACAGACTGTCAACGTGCTCCAATTAGGCATCTGTCTCCACTCTGTTTCCAGGATTTCACGTGACCACCAACATTGCCAGTTTATGCGTACAGCAGCCGTCTGCCCAATCCACACGTGTTCCTGGGTTACTGGGGTTCTGTAATGTCAGCAGATCCCCTGATGTGTGTCTGCCACTGTCTCCTGCTCTGTCCACATTCCCACCGCTTGCAGTGGGAAGGTGGACAGCGCAGGAGACAGTGGCGGACACATATTGGGGGATCTGCTGACGTTACAGAACCCCAGTAACACAGGAACACGTGTGGAATGCTTGGACGGCAACTGTGAGCAGGAACTGGCGGTGTTGGAGGTCAGGGGAAATACTAGAGACAGAGTGGAGACAGAGGCCAAATCAGAGAATGTTTAAATCTGAAGTAGTTACAATTTGGAGTCTGCAGCAGTTTGCCCTCCACACAGCAGGGGATCAGCTGACGTTACCGACCCCCACTTTCACATGAACGAGTGTGTTTTTCTGTGTGGACAGCACTTCCGAGCAACAACTGACGATGTTGGAGCCCAGGGATAGTCATTTTGTAGGCTGAGGCCTACTTGGAGGCAGTTTAAGATAAGACGTTGTTTGACTTTGGAGGGAGCAGGACACTTTTCCCTCCACACAGCAGGGGATCAGCTGATGTTACTGACCCCCACTTTCACATGAACAAGTGTGTTTTTCTGTGTGGACAGCACTTCCGAGCACCAACTAGCGTTGTTGGAGCCCAGGGACAATCAGGGTGCAGGCCGAGGCCTACTAGGAGCCAGGTGTAAAGCTGTGGTATTTTGAATTTGGAGGCAGCAGCAGTTTGCCCTCCACACAGCAGGGGATCAGCTGATGTTACCGAACCCCACTTTCACATGAACGAGTGTGTTTTTCTGTGTGGACAGCACTTCCAAGCACCAACTAGCATTGCTGGAACCCAGGGACAATCAGGGTGCAGGCCGAGGCCTACTAGGAGCCAGGTGTAAAGCTGAGGTATTTTGACTTTGGAGGGAGCAGGACACTTTGCCCTCCACACAGCAGGGGATCAGCCGACGTTACCGACCCCCACTTTCACATGAACAAGTGTTTTTTTCTGTGTGGACAGCACTTCCGAGCAACAACTGACGATGTTGGAGCCCAGGGATAGTCATTTTGTAGGCTGAGGCCTACTTGGAGGCAATTTAAGATCAGACGTTGTTTGAATTTGGAGGCAGCAGCAGTTTGCCCTCCACACAGCAGGGGATCAGCTGACGTTACTGACCCCCACTTTCACATGAACAAGTGTGTTTTTCTGTGTGGACAGCACTTCCGAGCACTAACTAGCGTTGTTGGAGCCCAGGGACAATCAGGGTGCAGGCCGAGGCCTACTAGGAGCCAGGTGTAAAGCTGTGGTATTTTGAATTTGGAGGCAGCAGCAGTTTGCCCTCCACACAGCAGGGGATCAGCTGACGTTACCGAACCCCACTTTCACATGATCGAGTGTGTTTTTCTGTGTGAACAGCACTTCCGAGCACCAACTAGCGTTGTTGGAACCCAGGGACATTCAGGGTGCAGGCCGAGGCTTACTAGGAGCCAGGTGTAAAGCTGTGGTATTTTGAATTTGGAGGCAGCAGCAGTTTGCCCTCCACACAGCAGGGGATCAGCTGACGTTACCGAACCCCACTTTCACATGAACGAGTGTGTTTTTCTGTGTGGACAGCACTTCCTAGCACCAACTAGCGTTGTTGGAACCCAGGGACAATCAGGGTGCAGACCGAGGCCTACTAGGAGCCAGGTGTAAAGCTGAGGTATTTTGACTTTGGAGGGAGCAGGACACTTTGCCCTCCACACAGCAGGGGATCAGCCGACGTTACCGACCCCCACTTTCACATGAACGAGTGTGTTTTTCTGTGTGGACAGCACTTCCGAGCAACAACTGACGATGTTGGAGCCCAGGGATAGTCATTTTGTAGGCTGAGGCCAACTTGGAGGCAGTTTAAGATAAGACGTTGTTTGAATTTGGAGGCAGCAGCAGTTTGCTGTACACACAGCAGGGGATCAGCTGACATTACCGAACCCCACTTACACATGAGCGAGTGTTTTGTCTGTGCGGACAGCACTTCTGAGCCCCACTGGCGGTGTCGGAGCCCAGGGAAAATCAGGTAGTAGGCCGAGGCCTACTTGGAGCCAGGTGTAAATCTGAGGTTGTTTGACTGTGGAGGGAGCAGGACACTTTGCCATACACACAGCAGGGGATAAGCTGACGTTACCGAACCCCACTTTCACATGAACGAGTGTGTTTTTCTGTGCGGACAGCACTTCTGAGCACCAACTGGCGGTGTTGGAGCCCAGGGAAAATCAGGTAGTAGGCCGAGGCCTACTTGGTGGCAGTTTGCGATTGTTTCTAGACTACTACTAACTGTCAACGTACTCCAATTAGGCCTCTGTCTTCACTCTGTTTCGAGTATTTCCTCTGTCTTCCAACCACGCCAGTTGCTGCTCTGAAATGCCGTCTGCACAACCCACACTTGTTCCTGTGTTACTGGGGTTCTGTAACACCAGCTTCTCCCTAGAGGTGAGTCAGGCAATGTCTCCTGCTCTGTCCACATTTCCACTACAAGTAGTGGGAATGTAGACAAAGCAGGAGACATTGCCGTGCTCACCTCTGGAGATGAGCAGATGTTACAGGACCCAGGTAACACAGGAACAGGTGTGGATTGTGCAGATGGCACTTGAGAGCAGAAACAGGCGGTGTTGTAGGCCGGAGGAAATACTCAAAACAGAGTGGAGACAGAGGGCAAATCAGAGAACATATTAAATCAGAGGTAGTCAGAAGTTGTAGGCAGCAGGAGAGTTTGCCGTACACACAGCAGGGGATCAGCTGACGTTACCGAACCCCACTTACACATGAGCGAGTGTTTTGTCTGTGCGCACAGCACTTCTGAGCACCAACTGGCGGTGTCGGAGCCCAGGGAAAATCAGGTAGTAGGCCGAGGCCTACTTGGAGCCAGGTGTAAATCTGAGGTTGTTTGACTGTGGAGGGAGCAGGACACTTTGCCATACACACAGCAGGGGATCAGCTGACGTTACCGAACCCCACTTCCACATGAGCGAGTGTTTTGTCTGTGCGGACAGCACTTCTGAGCAACAACGGGCGTTGCTGTTGCCCAGGAAATAAAGTTCAGGTCATAGAAACATGAACACAACATGAGACCTGGATCCTGTTGCCAGACAATTATTTATTCTGGAAGAGGACTGGCAAATTCAGGTGAGATCCAGGCCTTGTTCATTTTCACAAAAGTAAGCCGGTCAACATTATCGGCGGATAGTCGCGTGCGACGGTCTGTTACCACACCACCTGCAGCACTAAAGACACGTTCCGATAATACACTGGCAGCAGGGCAAGCCAGCACCTCCAATGCATACTTGCTAAGCTCTGGCCATGTATCCAGCTTAGAGACCCAATACTTGAATGGGGAAGAGCCGTCTGGGAGAACACTAACAGGGCACGACAAGTAGTCTGTCACCATCTGACGGAAACATTGCCTCCTGCTGACTGGAGCCATCTGTGATGGTGTAGCCGTTTGTGGCGGTCCCACAAAACTTTTCCACATTTGGGCCATACTGGCCTTGCCTTGTCCTGCGGCACTGCCTCTGCTACCTCTTTGTGCAGAGCTTCCTCCACTGCCTCTACCCACATGGCTGCTTTGAAAAGCACTACCAGCAACACTTGCGGGGGGAATGGAGAACATGTTGGCCTGCACAAGTGTTTCTTGGTACTCCCGCATTTTTCGCTCCCGGTTCAACTGTGGTATGAGGCTTTGTAAGTTGTCCCGGTAGCGAGGATCTAGGAGGGTGTACACCCAATAATCAGCCGTGTGGAGAATGTTGGCAATGCGGCGGTCATTTAACAAGCACTGCAGCATGAAATCAACCATGTGCTGCAGACTGCCAACTGGACCGGAAACGCTGTCCCCAGCTTGAGGCAGCATCTCTGCCTGCTCAGCATCACCCCACCCTCGCTGTACACACTGACTACTAGAGCCTTGTGTACCTCCCTCCTCTGGAGAGATGTGTTCCTCCTCCATTGACTCCTCGTCATCCTCCTCACTAAGTGTCCCCTGCCTGGGCCTTTGTGTGGAAGCACGTTGCGCAGATTTGCCAGAAGCAGATGGCATTTCTGACTGCTCATCCTCGACCTCTTCAAAAACCTCCTCACTTAGTGCTTGTAAGGTTTTTTGAAGCAGACAGATGAGGGGGACAGTCATGCTGATTAGTGCATCATCTGCACTGGCCATCCGCGTGGAGTCATCGAAGGCACGCAAAACTTGGCAGATGTCCCTCATAGTGGCCCACTCAGTGGTGGTGAAGTGTGTCCGGCGCACAGTGCGACTTGTTTGCGCCTGATGCAGCTGGTACTCCATTACTGCTGCCTGCTGCTCACACAGCCGCTCCAACATATGTAACGTTGAATTCCACCTGGTGGGGAGGTCACATATGATGCGATGTTCTGGCAGGCGGAATCGTCGTTGCAGAGATGCAATGCGCGATCTTGCCATGCTGGAACGCCGCAAGTGAGCACACTCTAGGCGAACCTTGTGCAGCAGTGCATCAAGATCCGGATAGTCCCTCAGAAAGCTCTGCACGACCATATTGAGCACGTGTGCCAGACATGGTATGTGAGTGAGGTTGCCTAGGCCCAGAGCTGCCACTAGATTTCGGCCATTGTCACTCACTACCAAACCTGGCTGGAGATTCGCTGGCACAAACCACACATCGCTCTCCTGCTTGATGGCATTCCAGAGCTCCTGTGCTGTGTGGCTCCGATTCCCCAAAGAAATTAATTTAAGGACGGCCTGTTGACGTTTGGCCACACCTGTGCTCATATCTGGCCTAACAGGCTCACGCAGTGCTGATTCCGAGGGACTAGAGTAGGAGGAGGACTCAATATGTACAGACTGCATTCCTGCAATCCTTGGAGTTGGCAGAATACGTACAGAGCCACTCTCCAGATCTGTACCCGGCTCCACAACATTGACCCAATGGGCAGTGAGGGAAAGGTATCGTCCCTGTCCATGGCTACTGGTCCACGCATCGGTGGTCAGGTGGACCTTGCTACTGACGGCATTTAGCAGCGCATTTTTAATTTTTCCCTCCACATGCTTTTGCAGGGCAGGGACGGCTTGCCTGCTGAAATAAAAGCGGCTGGGCACATTGTATTGTGGAACTGCCAATGACATAAAGTTCCGGAAGGTGTCAGTCTCCACCAGCCTGAATGACAGCATCTCAAGGGCCAGTAGTTTGGCAATGCCGGCATTCAGAGCCAGTGCTCGGGGATGGTTTGCAGAGTATGGACGCTTTTTCTCCCATGCCTGTGCTACTGATTGCTGGTGAGTGGCCTGGGAGTGTGCTGATGACTGAGAACGTGGTTCAGTGGGTGGAATTTCACTGGGTCTCTGGACAACAGTGGCAGTGGTTCTTCCATGGCGTTCCAGTGAGGAAGCCGAACCAGCTGTGTGTGAGCTGGAGGAAGAGGCCCCAACACGAGCTGAAGAGGTGGTAGGTGCTGCTGAAGGTTGGCCTACATCTTCAGTGTGTCTGTGTAACTCCACCTCGTGCTTGGTACGCACATGTTTCCACATATTTGTGGTATTGAGGTTGCTCACATTTTTCCCTTGTTTCACTTTCTGATGACACAGCTTGCATTTGACAAAGCAAATGTCATCTGCAACTGTGTCAAAAAAAGACCACGCACTGCAAGTCCTGGGAGCGCCCGTTTTGTGTTTTGGAAGAGGATTGCTCCTCACGGGTGCCAAAGTGGAGGCTACAGGCAACCAAGTCTGCCCCCGTCCTCTCCCTCCTCTTTTGGCCGTTCGGGGAATCTCTTCCTCAGAGCTGCTCCCACCACCTTCCTGTGGCTGACGCTATGATGGGTCAAGGACCTCATCATCTCCACTCCCCTCTTCAAGCACCGGCTGGTCCTGGGTTGTCTCGCCAGCACCGTACGCACCAGAAATTGGCAACTGAGTCTCATCATCATCAGATGAGCACTGAGGTGTGCTGACAATAGGCACTGGCCCACCCGCCTCTTCAGATTCAGAGGGACAAAGCAGTTGCGCATCACTGCATACTCCCTCTTCTTCACGCTCTAGAATGCTGCTTGGCTGGCCACCTCTTTCCAAGCCAACAGATTCTGAGAACAGAAGTAAAGATTGAGATGGCTCCTGTCCTGGACTCTCAGACTGCCTGGGCAATTATGCAGGTGGTGAAGAGACAGATGGTTGCTCTTCAGTGCTCTGGCCTTGGGAGGATGCGGAAGTCATTGAAGTGGATGCGTTAGCTGCCATCCATCCGACAACGGCTTCAATTTGTTCGTCACGCAGCAGTGGGGTACGGCGAGGTCCTACAAAGCTGCGCATGAAGGACTGTTGCCTGGTAAAAGTGGGGGATGCCGGGTCACTGGTGGCCGCAGCAGACACCGAATCCCCACGTCCTCTCCCTGCTGAATCCCCCCGTCCTCTCCCTGCTGAAACTCCACGGCCACGACCACGTGCCTTACTCCCTGCCTTCTTCATCTTGGTAGACTGATAAAGATAGGCAGAAAAGTAAAAAAGGGGTGGCTTAGTGTTCCTATTCCTGAACACCTGCTAACCAGTATAAGAAACACTAATTTGGCTAAGAGTGTGTGTACTACACTTTAATATGATCTAATGTGGCCTAGACAACTGTAAAGTGGAGTGTTTGGTGAACTTTATTTCCTTTTTTTTTTTGGGGGGGGAAGAAAAGGATGTGACCAAAGTTTGAAAGCTATAGTATCACAAACTTTTTGGAGCGATTATAATGCAGGAAGCTAACCTACAATGCAATTGATGAGGCTCCAAAAAATAGGGTGATACTAGCCTGGCTGGCCCTGAAGGGCACAAGCCAGCAAAAAGGCTCCTCTATCTAATCCTATATAGTGTTTGCAACCAACCAATGACAGTGGATGCGGTTGGAAGCACACTAATATAGGAGCAAAAATCTGGCTAAATTAGCTGCAAAAAAAGGACTATGTATGAGGCAGTGGCGCACGCTGAGCGGACTACAGCTAGCGGTGGCTGTAGAACACACTGCAACGTGAGCTGCACTCACACACAGAGAGACCTATCAGACAGCCAAAAACAGTGCAGAGAAATGGGCTATAGCACTGAAAGGCTGCTGAAAGGCTCCGCTGTCCACTCCTTTAGTGTTTGCAACCAACGTATATGGATACGTATGGAAGCACACTATACAGGAGAAAAAAAAAGCAGCAATAAAAGAAAAATGTGTATGAGGCAGAGACTCACGCTGGGCGGCCTGCAAGCAGACGTGCCTGCAGGACACACTACACAGCGTGGGTCTGCACTCACACAGCCCTTGCAGACAGCTGTGAACACTGCTGCTAGGCAAAAGAAAGCTACAGTGGTGGTTTATGTAGCCTGGATAAAGCACAATATTGTTTTTAGAATCGCTATTTCTAACTGTCCCTCACAGTCTTCAACAGCAGCCTGTCCCTAACTGAATTCACAGCAGAGTGACCAGAAATGGCGGCTGCAGCGGTTTTTATAGTGCATCATGACATCATTTCAGCAGCCAATCACAGCCATGCCAGTAGTTAACATGCCTACATGCCTAACAGGATGTGCCCACACTTCTGAGGATCCCCATTGGCTGAATCAAATCGAGCGGGCTCCTAGCATTATGGGAACTTCCGATTCCGGTATTCGATATGAAAAAAGTATCGGATCTAAGTATCGGAATTCCGATACAGCTAATATCGGCCGATACCCGATACTTGCGGTATCGGAATGCTCAACACTACTCAGCATTATTCCTGTACCTTCCTTAATCCAGGTGTAACATTGGCACATTCGGCCCCCATTTATAGTGCCAAGTGCTCACAAGTCATGTCAGCTTTACAACCTATTCTATTTCTGTTTTTAAAGTTGTAATTAAGTGACTCAACGTGAAACTTTGAAGCAGGGAGCTTCTCCATATTTTGATGAAATGTGAAGATTGTCTGATCTCCTACCGTTTCCTAGATTGGCTACCATCCTGAAGAACAAGAACACATTTTGGCGTAACTTAGTGATAGGATTTCACATCGTATTCACTTTCAGGCTCCAGGAAATATTTATTTACTGTAATAGGACGCCGGTGCTAATTTGCTTGTACAAATTTCTCCTCCTTGATAAAGCGGCGGGGGACGTCGCGAAACGCGGGTCGGAGGCCCCACTGTTGGACCCCTTCCTCCTCCCCTCCCCGGTGAGTTGTTCCTTGGTCCTCTGATATGATTTTTTGATCCTGGCCAGCGCCCGCTCTATCTTTCTGACTCTTACTGTGAGTGGGTATTTGCATGAACGGATTTGGTTCTTGCTACTTAGTTTATTTCAGATCTGCTGGGCTGGTATCTTGATCTAAGACATGACCTAAGGTTCACGGTATATATCCACCTGGTCTTTCCATTCTGGGGGGTGTGAGGTTGGGTTATGGGACATACTGTCCATACTATTTATGAGCACATCTGTTATTATCCGTTTTTGTGCTTTTGTTTTTTATAATAATAAAAATTGTTCTTTTCTATATGGGATTTATAGCGTGCTCTTGTGTTTCTCCTTCTAATAATTATTTGCTTGTACAAAGGTAGATTTCAGCAGGATCTGCCACAGAAAGATTTTATTATTTTTGAGGTTCCTCACATATTAGTCTATAGTTTCAGTCATCATTCCATAGGACAAATATATGAAAACCAGTTCTCCCTGCTATCAAGGAACCAGAATTAAACTGTCATCAAGTTGTCCTTCTTTGTAAAAAGTATTGACATTCACACTTGCGGTTTTTGGCGCTGCGCACTATGCGCAGTGCAAACGCATCATGCATTTTTGTGCGTTTTTTGTGGGTTTGTGCGTGTTTTTTTAAAAAAATGCATGCTTTTTTTGCGCTGACGTGCGCTTACCATGCGCACGTCAGCGCACCCATTGACTTTAATGGGTGGTTGGGTGAAAAAAAGCGCATTGTGTGCGCATACATTTTTTGGGGGGCAAGTCGGACTCTCAAAAAATGCAACAGAGTGCATTTTGTGCGCCCGAGCACACACTCCAAAAAAACGCATGCGCATACAAAAGCGTACAAACGCATGTGTATGCGCACCCATGTTAAGAATAGGAAAAAAAACGCATGCGCTTTTTTGCACAAAAAAACCAGTGCAAAAAAACGCAAGTGTGAAACCAGCCTGACAAATGTTGCGTTTTCATTTTGCTGTTCTTTATGAATTAAGTTGAATAGAGCTATAGTGCAACACCAATTAAAAAAGCGACAGCGTACCTCCGTGTGCCCCAACTTCTAAGGTACATGATTTTCATATTAATGTAGAATATTACAAAAGAAATTATAAAGGTTTCCTTACCTTAAAGGGAGCTTGTTACTCTGAACCAGGTGTCCAATTTACCAGCAGAAAGTAAAAAAGTAGGAGGAACTGATTTATATATATGATAGAGTGAAACATTCAGTAAAACTCAATTTTTATTCATGCAAATCTCTTCTGTTTCCATTCTTAGGAGTCTATTAGACAGCCCTATGTATGACTAGTTTCTCCAAATGACTATTCATATTTATTCTAGTCCAATAATTAATATTCACGTAATAGTGCCATTGAACTGACAAATCACAATGCCTTACAATGAACATATTATACGCCCTAATAGTACAAATAAACCACAATATAGAACCTAAATAATGCTGTAACCTGAGATACATATGCCACTGGACACTAGAGAGTCAATGTAAACTAGATTGAGCCGATAATGGTAGATTCTGGGTAGTAGAAATCTATGAATGGTGCAGACCTCAGGACAGTTGTCGGCCCCATTTTTTTACTGTTCTTTAGCGATCTGTTTCCAATTTGTTTCATAGCCAGTTAGAAATGTCAATCAATGCTGTAAACCATATTACATCACTTCATAACTGCAGAAATGTCCATGTTTTATGATTTCTTAACCTAGTTGTGTTTGGTCTTTGAAAAATAAGTTAAAACGTTTGCAGGGGATGTTACAAAACACAAAGTATGTATGGTGAGGATTAAACTCTCAATAGCCCCTTTGCCAAATTATGTAACCTATTTGTTCGCCAGTGTTTCAATGAAAAATTTTCCTTTTGGGCCATTAGCAGATAAAAATCATCTTCAATTTTTAGTGATTTCTCATGAAGTTGTCCTATTTTTATTGTTTTCTAGGGGAATATAACGTTTTCTTGCTACGAACCCCATGCTGTTCCTGTGACCTTCATAAGCTCCAGCACAAGTTACCTGTTATTACTGGGCACTGCACAAATAGACAACCTCTCTGTTAGCTTCCAATTCCGAACATGGAATAGCGATGGTCTCCTACTTTCAACGAAGCTTTCAGTAGATTCGGGTGTTCTCATACTTCAGTTGTATTCTGGAAAATTGCTCCTAATGGTTCAGAAGGAAAGGGTGAATATCCAGCCTATAAGCACAGGTAATATCTTCCAAGCTTTCTGGCACTTGTATCATCATCCATGCCTCTTTGTTGTGAAATATTTTTAAAAGATTACAAGTTATGGAAGTTTCTTCCTCCATCTCTTGTCTTGTGAAAATATCTTCAGGTTGCCGTGTTGCAACTATTAAAATGCTTCTCCACTTTTGCATATTATATTATTTTATTCTTTTTTGCATTCAGCTAATATAGCAACTTCGCAATTAGTCTTGGTCTTCAAGATTTCCTGAACGGTATACAAGTCTTGTACAGAGCAGTTTTTCTTCATGGTTAAAGTATTATTCCCAAAATCACAAAGTGGTCTTATGATAATGTACACATACAGTATTGTGCAGAAATTTTAGGTAGGTGTGGAAAAATGCTGCAAAGTAAAAATGCTTTGTAAAATAAGTGTTAATAGTTTAATAGAGTAAACAAAAGAGAAATCTAAATCAAATTAATATTTAGTGAGATATCCTTTGTCTTCAAAACAGCACCAAATTTTCTAGGTGCTTTGCAAGTGTACCTAGAAGAACTAAGGTTTTGAAACTGTTTTGAAGATAAAGGGTGGCCACACCAAATAAAGAATTCATTTTTTTAATTGATAAAACAAATTATATTAGCACTATTTTTTTAAAGCATTTATTCTTTGCAGCATTTTTTGCACAACTGACTAGAACTTTTGCACTGTATTTTATATTTGTGACTTTGTGTCACTATAACTCCTTTTTAAATCTGTCCTGTTTTGCACATATCACGTTCCAAAGGATGTGCCTCTAGATATCTTTAGTTGTCATTGGAACCTTCCTGCCGTAGTTCCAGTATTTCTAGTAGTCTATTGTGTGCAGTACAGTTTTTCTCAGCTGGCAGCATGCTAAGCTGGGCTGTGTTTGTTGTATGCTGTTGAGAAATCAATGACGTGAAACTGCAAATGCTGCTCTTTTTATGCTTATGGCAAAAAAAATCGTCTACCATATGGATCAACAGAGAAACATTTGCAGTTTCACAATTCTGTTCCGAAAAGCTAAAATTATGTAAAACACTCAAGCAGCTATATGAATGTAGGTGACAGAAGACAAAATTGGTCAGGCAGGGTACTGCACAGGAGTACAAAGTTATGCCTATATGTCCAATAATGTGTTAGACACTTCAAAATCAATAATTGAACATGATCTAATACGGTTTGTTGCCATTAGATAGGAAGCAATTCCAACTCAAAAGGATACAATCACAATAATTTTTCTTCAATATCAGAATTAAAAACAAATAAAATTATTAATAAACAAGAAAGGACAAAAAAACTCCAAAAAGGAGGGGAAAACACACAGCACAATTAAGTATCTGGTTAGAAGTGGTGGGACAAAATGCAGAGGTAGTCAGGAATAGAACTCACCGGTGCTAACGCTGTTGGTGAGAGCAGCAGGAAATCTAGCCTACAGAGGATAGTGGTCTACACTGTGAAATATAAAAAAGTGCCAGAGAATGCTAGTGGGTTGATAATTAGGGCTCACTAAAAAATGCTATAAAATGATTCCCACATAAAGTGCTGTAAACAAGTGAGTCATAGGGAATGCAGAAGCTGTGGTGAACCTACTGCAGATGCAGTCAGTACCAATGCTCTGCACTAATGTAACACTGTTGAAAAGGCCTCCCATGGACGGTCCCCTACTATACACCGATGTCCCAGAGATATGAAAAGAAATTAAATATTACCTATGGGAGAAAAGATCTGCAAACCTTAGAGCTGTCTGTATTCCCCTCACACCCAACGGGCGCCAGTCGCTTCACTGCTCGCTTCTTCCGGGGATGTGTGCACAGAACTATAAGTTTATTTCTATGCATAAACTCACTTGAAAAACACATAAGGCTAGTCCAGAGTATACAGGAGAGAGAAAGGGTCTACTGAACTAAGGAGAAGCATAGTACTATTGGGAAATTTAGTTTTTGCAGTGTCATAATGGGACCCTCCATTCAGCTTTGTGAAACTGCATGCAAATAGAGGCAGGTATAATTTAGTTTTGTTAATATTAGATTGTACATTAACTGAATGTAGTCGTTTACTGTGTTTTGTGAAAATAATGTGTGGGAATTTCTCTTGAAATGACACTGCAGTAATAGATTGCATTACTACTTTTGTCCCCTCACCTACTGACATCAGGGGATCCATACAGTAGAAACAGCTCGTAACACATAACTGCACAGGGTCTACTTGTACTCTGTAACCATGGTAACACAAAAGCCAGCAAAATAATTAACCCAATTAATACACAAAATATTAAGTGAGAGATTACAAAGGTTTAATAAACTGTTGGTATTATATTGTCACAACTTGGTACTGTACTGAAAACAGGGGCAAGCAATGAGAGCCGCCAATGATGCCATGCGGCCATGGCTGCAGTGTATATACAGAGGCACTGATTGAGATCAGGCAATCAGATATTACAATAGCTGGTAGGTAAATTGAAGAGGGAGTAATGGTGCAATGAGCCCTTGGCCATGCCAAAGGTGAACCAAAGACCCCCATTTGGCCCCTTCATTGGCAATTGAACTACTAAAGGCTATAGTGCAAGCATGATTTTATGGAGCTACGTTCTCTACAGTCCTGTTTAATACCAAACTTGCAAAGCTTTTTATTTTATTTACGTGGCCAAACAAACGTCATAAAACTTAAAATAATTTTTAAAAATTTGTTTTGCATTTTCTGAGACCCCTAACTTTTTATGTTTCAGTCGATAGAGCTGTGTGAGGACTTGGTTTTTGTGGCAAGCTGTAGGTTTTATTGGTATTATTTTGAGGTACAGACTAAACAATATTTTTGTCGATCTTTGTTACATTTTTTGGTGACATGCAGCATCTGAAAAATTCCAGAGTTAGTATAGTTTTTCTTTTTGCTTTATGCCATTTAATGTACAAGTTAAATAATGATTTAACTTGATGGCATACACTTTTTCAGACCTGGTAATAATATTATTATTATTATTTATTATTATAGTGCCATTTATTCCATGGCGCTTTACATGTGAGGAGGGGTATACATAATAAAAAACAAGTACAATAATCTTAAACAATTCAAGTCACGACTGGTACAGGAGGAGAGAGGACCCTGACCGTGAGGGCTCGCAATCTACAAGGGATGGGTGAGGATACAGTAGGCGAGGGCAGAGCTGATCGTGCAGTGGTTTGGTCGATCGGTGGTTACTGCAGGCTGTAAACTTGTCGGAAGAGGTAGGTCTTCAGCTTCCTTTTGAGGGTTTCCATGGTAGGTGAGAGTCTGATATGTTGGGGTAGAGAGTTCCAGAGTAGGGGAGATGCATGGAAGAAAGCTTGTATGCGATTGGGCGAAGAGTAGATAAGGGTAGTAGAGAAGGAGATCTTGTGAGGATTTGAGATTGCGTGCGGGAAAGTACTGGGAGACAAGGTCACAGATGTATGGAGTAGACTGGTTGTCGATGGCTTTGTATGCCATGGTTAGGGATTTGAACTGGAGTCTTTGGGTAATGGGGAGCCAGTGAAGGGGTTGACAGAGAGGAGAGGCCGGGGAACAGCAGGGGGACAGGTGGATTAGTCAGGCAGCAGAGTTTAGAATAGATTGGAGGGGCGCGAGAGTATTAGAGGGGAGGCCACAGAGCAGGAGGTTGAAGTAGTCAAGGCAGAAGATGATGAGGGCATGCATTAGCGTTTTTGCAGATTCTAGGTTGAGGAATGCACGGATATATTTTTGAGTTAAAGTTGGCAGGAAGTGGAAAAGGCTTGGTTATGTGGTTTGAAGGAGAAATCAGAGTCAAAGATTACCCTAATGCAGCAAGCTTGTGCATTTTATTTTTTCTTTAATTTGATCTGGGGACAATAGCATGATTACATTTCTTATGCTAATTTTTTATTTTGAAAATGTATTTTTTTATTGCATTCTTTATATAGTGGATTTAAACATGCAAACTTAAATTTTAACCGTACAATGAATTTATTTACACAGTTTGCCCCCACAATATCCCCAAATACAGTATGAAGACCCCACAGTCCCCCTCAAACATTATGATGTCCCCAAAATGATCTCTCCAGCATGATGCCCACAGGCATTCCTTCCACACAGCATGGTGCTTACTCAGTCATCCACATACAGTATGATCTTCCCACAGCTTCCCTCACAGCATAACAATCCTACAGCCTACTACTACAAAGCACATTGGCCATAACAGCCATCCCAATAAATCTCCAGACATTATGGTGCTTCCCACAGCCCCACCATACAGTATGATTTCCCCCACAGTCAAACTGATCTCTGTCCTATCTTTCTTGCCATGGTCACTTCATCGACAATGTCTTCATAATATGGTGCAGTGCACAGCATTAGAGCGGCCATACTGAATTTCTTCTACTATATTAACAATGTATAATAAAGCCAGAATTTTAAGATATGAACCACTTAGACAGTCACTGAAGTGGTATCAATGTGTTCCAGGACACAGCCACTGGGGTATCACAGAAGGAAAGGGAAAGTGCAGGGCATGTTTAACATAGGGTTAGCTGTGGACTGCCCTTGTCAGGTCGGGAGTTTGGGAATAGATGGCTGCTAGCCCCATAGGGATTGACAGGGTTCTGTCTTTCCCATGCCGCTTACCAGGGATCCATTTCAGCATTCAGGACTCCTGATGACTCCCGTTCCTGTTCTTCATTGGCGTTGAGATTGTTCCTATTTTTTTCACCCCATCCTTTGATTTACCATTTTTTATTGTGGTTTTGTTCAATTCTAGTGTAACACCTGCACAGGGATCTGTCAGAGCATCTACCAACATAATGGAACTTACAAACCCTAAGAAGAGTTTTGCAGTGGCTGTTAAACAGGGATTTACAGACTTATCGTTTTTCTCCTGAATGGCAGAAGACTACAATTCCCAGGGACCCTTGTTTCAGTGAGATGATAGAAGATGAGAGAAGGAGGGACTTGGGGGAGGACGCTGTGAAGAAAGTGAAAGTAAATGTGCAGAGGAGGGAGAACGTGGCTGCTGCTTGCTATGAGAGACAGAGCGGTGTGAATCTTGATTCCCCTAAGTTGCAGAGTATGGGGGACCCCGCGGAGATACCCGTGTTGCTGGAGAGAGCAAAGATCCAGAGAGTCCTAACGGCACTCCCATCGCATAAAGGTCTAAATCCAGCAGCCCCCAGCTGGAGTCCAAAGAATCCTCCAGCCGTTAGAGACACAGTGAGTGCACTTCTGAGACTTGTGGTTCTATCAGCGTTATTTACAGTGAGTACACGGCAACCTAGACTATTGACAGCAACATTCATCTAAGTGCACCCACGTTTGCTACTTTGCGCGCCAACATCCGCGCCAGCTGGGTCCCAATGTTTGGACTGAGTCAATACAAAAGAGGGGGAACCTGCCACATTATATTTGCAGGGTTGGAGTTGAATTAGATTGTGATGTGTATATGACTTTTATAGAGCACCGTTAATTGCATTGTATGTTTATTCCTTTAAACCCACCTCAATTCTGCTGCATAGCAATAAATCTGTTAGACTGTTTTACTCCTGTTTCCTGAGTGTGTACCGAGCTGTGGCAGGGGCTTCCTGAATCAGCCCCTGGCAGAAGATAACCGTCCTTCTGCAGCCCCAGAGACAGAGCTCCAATCAAGATTCGGGTGGAAGCACAGCGCCCTAGAGAGGTGAGACCCCCCATAACACCCAGGGTACCGTGGTAGCCCTAAAGGGGTGTTACAGTGGAGGCACTGCTGAGATCAGAACTAACACAGGAGTATTTACTATGGAGACTTTAACAGAGCGAGAAGCGTATTTGTGGTGCAGAGAGATGAATGTTACAGCTAAACAAAGCTTTGCAGTGAGTGGTGAGCTCCGTGATTCGTCTGATGAGGAAATACTGAAAATAGTCAACCGACTCACTGAACTTGCCCACCCTAAAGTGGTCGACCGCAGGAAGGAAAAAGGACCCACAGTCCTGATCTCAACTGGGCAGATCTTGAGGAAAGAATATTTCCCATCCATGATAGCCGTGTCCCCAGAGTATGGTCGACAATGGAGGATCACTTGGCCTACTGAGTCCGAAGAGGAGACCCGGTAACAGAAATCCACCACTCAGCCTAGAAAGACTAGTGAAGGTCCGCTCTCTACTCCATTTAGAGCCAGTCAGGAAGAAACAGCGGCCCCTGCAGATGTGCGTATGACAGCTATGGAAAATTTAGTTAGTCAGTTTGCAAAGATGCAGCCAGAAGGGAACTACCGTCGTCTAAGAACTTTCTCGGGTGCCCTCCCCACCCCTGCTGGAGAAGAAGGATATGAGACTTGGAGGGATGTCACTTTGCTGTGCTTAGTAGAGTGGCAGTGCACGGATGCCATAAAGAAGCAGAGAATAGTAGAAAGTTTGAGGGGTACTGCTATGGAAGTGGTGCAGGCTGCTTGGCAGAGCAAGCCACAAGTAACTTATCAAGATTATATGAGTGCTTTAGAAGATGCTTTTGGATCCCCTGAAGATGCTACTGATCTTCTCTATAAACTCCATACCACCTACCAACTGCCAGATGAGAAGATGTCCGACTATCTCTACCGACTAGACAAGCTGGTTCATAGAATAGTATCTAAAGGTGGAGTCAGCCCTAAAGAAGTTGATCAGTGTCGTCTGGAACAAGTACTCAGAGGAGCTCTCACGCATGATCCAATTGCCCAGCGGATGAGGTCGTAACAGAGAGAAGATTCCTGGTTCTTTTCATGAGCTGCTTAAGGAAGTTCGCAAGGAGGAGGTTATTTTGGCAGCAAGAGAGAAGACATCCCCTCGGGTGACTACAGTTGCCCTGAAGCCAGCAGCCGACTGCCGAGAGATGGAACTGCTGACAGTCATCGAGAAACAGGGGAGCAGATTACACAATTGTTAAGTGCCCCGGCAAAGACAATACAGTGGCTACAAAATGCTGCGGAGGTAGCCGAGAAGAAAACCCTGGTTTCAGGAAGCGAGAATGATGACCTCTGTAGAGTAAAGAGTAGGAAACCAGAAGTGTGCTTTGTTTGTGGGAGTCCAGACCATATGGCTCGTCAGTGTTCGAAGAAGTGAAGCTCAAAGAACTCCTCACATCTTCCCCATCACACTCAGGGGCAGTCGGGAAACGGGAAAGGGGGGCCAGTAGAACCCCATACGGTGCCCCCATCAGTAGCTAAGTCCTACTCTACCGCCCCATCCAATAGGGCCTCATCGGAAACTCTGCCTGAAGGTTTAGTGGGACCAGCCCCACATGTCCCCAAATATATCAATGGTCAACCTTGTACAGTATTGCTGGATAGCGGATCTCAAGTGTCCATCATCTTTGAAGGATGGTATAAGAGATATCCAACGTGCCTCTGAAACCTCTGTCTGGACTCGTGGTGTGGGGACTGAGTGAGCACAGCTACCCCTACAGAAGGTACATGTCCGTGACCTTACAATTCCCAAAGACTGTTGTTGGAGTGGATAAAGAAATACCCATCATAGCGTTAATCTGCCCGGAGGCAAAGGCAGATAAGAGACCAACACCTGTCATAGTGGGGACAAATGCTAACATCTTCCGTACGTTAGCTCAGTGGTGTCGGGAAATTGGGGGAGAAAATTATTCACAGACCCTATCCATCCACCCAGTCTGTTTGGAAGCCTATGTGAAAATGGAGAAGAGGGAACTACAGCCTGAAAGCTTTGACCCTTGCTTTGCAGGAAGTGAGCTGGAAGGAGAAGACAGGAGGCTGGTCATCGAAGGCATGATGATGTGGGGGGCAGTGTTCTCTCTGGACGAATGGGACATGGGCCTTGCCCAAGGAGTAGAGCATCGCATTCGGTTGAAGGATCAAAAGCCTTTCCGAGAGAGATCCCAAAGATTGGCTCCGGCAGATATCGAAGATGTCAGGCGGCATTTACGCGGTATGCTGGACACAGGAGTCATCATAGAGTCTAGTAGCCCCTATGCTTCCCCTATCGTGATAGCAAGAAAAAAAATGGAGCTATTCAGATGTGTGTGGATTATCGTACCTTGAACAAACGTACGGTCCCTGACCAGTACACTGTGCCCCGAATCGATGAAGCTTTGGATTGTCTGCTAGGGAGCCAATGGTTTTCTGTGTTAGATCTCCGGAGTGGTTACTATCAGATACCCATGTCGAAAAAAGATCAAGAGAAGACCGCTTTTATCTGCCCTATTGGGTTCTTCGAGTTAAGAGACTGCCTCAAGGACTGACAGGTGCTTCGGCCACTTTTCAGAGATGTATGGACAAAGTGGTGGGGGTCATGCACTTACATGAGGTCCTGGTTTATCTAGATGTTCTTATTGCTTTTGGGAAGACTTTGGAGGAACACAACCAGCGGTTGTTCAAGGTGCTGGAACGGTTGAAAGAGGCTGGGTTGAAGATGTCCCTTGACAAGTGCCGAATTTGCCAGACAACTGTGAAGTATGTGGGGCACATATTCAGCAGAGAAGGAATTTCCACCGATCCCGCCAAAGTGGAGGCTGTTGTAAACTGGCCTAAGCCCACCAAACTGAAGGAGCTTAGGTCCTTTTTAGGATTTTGTGGCTATTACCGAAGATTTGTACCCCAGTACTCTCGGATTGTGAAGCAATTAACTGCCCTTACCCAAGGGTATCCCCCTTCTGGGAGGACAGCCCACTCCTCAAATTCAAGAAAGAGGGTCTACTTCCGAGTTAATGAACTTTTTGGGGAAAGATGGACACCTGTATGCGATGAGGCATTTGAGAAACTGAAGTCATGTTTGACCCAAACTCCAGTGTTGGCCTATGCAGACCCCAGTAAACCATATGTGTTACATGTGGATGCTTCTCTCGATGGACTAGGAGGGGTTCTCTACCAGGACCATGATGGCTATCTGCATCCCGTTTACTACATTAGTCGAGGATTGACTCCTAGTGAACGCAACTACCCAGCTCACAAACTGGAGTTTCTGGCTCTGAAATGGGCTGTAGTGGACACGCTGCATGACTAACTCTATGGGGTACCTTTCGTGGTTCATACTGACAACAATCCATTAACCTACGTGAGAACCACAGCAAAACTGGATGCCACGGGGCACCGATGGCTTGCCGCACTCTCTTTGCACGATTTCAGCTTAAAATATCGACCAGGGATCAGTAACATTGATGCAGACACCCTTTCTCGCTTGCCTAGGGAACCCTTAATTGAGCAAGAAGAGGGAGGATGGATAGCGGTCCCTGCCTCGGAGGTGAAGACTCTGTACCATAGACATCAAACTAATGCCCTCCCTATGCAGTGCTGTGCTGAATTCTTGGGAGCATCCAGTGAAGCGCTCTCATTGTTGTACTGCCAAGTGATAAATGTGACCCCAGATTCTCTTCCTCAACTGACTCGTAATCAAGTTAGAAAGGCGCAGCAGGAGGATGGGTCGGTGGGGGTAGTCCGATGGTGGGTTAAGAGGGGCTTGAGGCCCGAGAAGAATGCATTGAGAACAGAGGAGTCTGTCCTGCTGACTCTGCAGCTAGAGTCGCTAATAGTAAGAAACAGACTTCTATACTGGGAGGCAAAGTGCCAGAAGGGAGGAGTTCGTAGACAGCTGGTGTTACCCACCCGATTTCGGAGGATGGTCATGAAGTCGCTGCATGATGATCATGGACATCTTGGCATCGAGAAGACCACGGGTCTTGTGGCTGACCGATTTTACTGGCCTCGGATGGAAGCGGATATAGAAGAATACTGCAAATCATGCTCCCGGTGTGTGTTGAGAAATACTTTGCCTTTGAGAACCGCCCCCCTTGTGAACATTACCAGTGATGGCCCACTTGAGCTAGTGTGCATTGATTTCCCCTCCATCGAGCCTGATGAAAGTACATCAGTAATGTGTTAGTGGTCACTGATCATTTCACTCGATATGCCCAAGCTTACCCCACTAAAGATCAAAGGGCAATTACTGTGGCAAAAACCCTATGGGAGAAGTTCTTTGTACATTACGGGCTGCCAGCCCGCATCCATACTGATCAAGGAAGAGATTTTGAAAGTAGACTAATCAAGGAGCTATGCGCTATCTGTGGGATCAAGAAATCTAGAACCACCCCCTATCACCCCCAAGGGGACCCTCAACCCGAGAGGTTCAACCGTACCCTTTTGAACATGTTAGGCACTTTGGATCACAGGAAGAAAGGACACTGGAGCAGGCATGTGAGTCAGTTGGTTCATGCCTACAATTGCACCACAAATGAGTCAACGGGATACTCGCCTTACTTCCTCATGTTTGGAAGACAGGCCCAGCTACCAGTGGATATCAGTTTTGGGACTTCCTTTGACAACTTTAATGGGACGACCTACTTAAAATATGTGTCCCAGCTACAAGAATATTTGAAAAAAGCTTACAGATTGGCAGAACAGGCCTCTGGGTCGTCAGGGAGGCGCAATAAGACTCGCTATGACTGTAGAGTTCGAGAACAAGTTTTACTGCCTGGAGATAGAGTCCTTATCCAACTTTTGGGCCTTCCTGGGAAGCACAAGCTTGCTGATCGCTGGTGTCCTGACCCTTATGTGGTGATGATTAAGCTGCCTGGTGTCCCGGCCTACAGAGTAAAGCCTGAGAAAGGGGGCGGAGCTGTCAAAACCTATCATCGCCACCATTTGTTGCCTGTGGGACAAAACATCCCATTACCACCATTGCCAATTCAAGGAGGTCGTACCACCCCTCTTTGCAATAGGAGAAGTCGTAGGGGTGAACCCCTACCCCAGCTTGGGGTTGCCTCAGGAGGAAGTGACAGCGAGTCTGGGGATGAATGGGAAACTAACGGTCAATGGAGCTACAGATGGACTGAGGACCCATGCCCCATAGGCTCGGGCCCTGTAAACCAGACTCCTGAAATGGAAACACGAGCAAAGGACATTTGTCAGGAGGCTAATGCGCTCTGCCCACAATTGGGAGAGAGTTCAGAAGAAGGACATTTATTGAATGAAGAGATCCATCTGGAGGAGCCCGTTTTGGAGAGACAAGAGTCGGGGGCTGAGGAGGGGGCCCCCTCAGTACATACTCGTCCCAAACGGGACGTTATGCCACCCATGATGTTGACCTATGATAAAATGGGACATACCACTGAGGTCCCTAGGCTGATACCCCCTAATTCAAATTCTGTTTGGCCTTATTTCTCGGTATCTCCCATGTGTCCAGGTGGTGGTTTGTGTGCATGTAAATTTGGTGTTAGTCAGGATGCCCTAACCCCCCTTCATGTTTCAGGTGGTGAGTCCTCATAATGTGATGGGACACTTTTAATGACTCACCAGGGGGAGAATGCAACACCTGCACAGGGATCTGTCAGAGCATCTACCGACATATTGGAACTTACAAACCCTAAGAAGAGTTTTGCAGTGGCTGTAGGGTAGTATGCTAGAGGTAGGAGATGCTGTTCAGCTGAAAAAACTTATATCCATGAAAAATCCCTTATTGACACGTGGCTTTTAAAAAAAAGGATATACCACTGATAATTTAGACTGTGCTAAAAAAAAGATAGTTGATTCGAAAACCCAATAACAGTATCTCAAACACAATAAATAAATAAAAGAAGCAATAGTTATAAAATGACCAAAACCAATAGCTTTTTCAACAAAATATAGTAATAATTATTATCATATTATCAATATCAGTAAAAATATACAGTATATCAATACGTTATTCTGATTATCTAAAAAATATAAAAAAAAGGTTATAGATGTGTGCCTAAATGAGAAACGACTATAGGAAATATCACCTCACCTATCGATTATGCGACTAAAGAATACAAAAATAATACTGACACTTGGCTATCTACTCACGGGTCATATAAGTGCGGCAAGAAACTTTGTGGCTTGTGTCCTTACATGTACAAAACTAAAACGTGTCTACTGTTAACAATAGTAAATATGACCTTAATCATTTTGTCAATTGTAGTTCAACACATACTGTATATGTTATTACTATTGTTGTGAAGCATGTAGCTTGCAATATGTGGGTTGCACAGAGCACATCTATGATGCACAAAAATATAACTACCAGAAGCCTTTAAGGTGCTTCTCAACACTTTCTCTAGACTCATAACAAGAATGTGAGTATTGCTAAGGGATAATCCCCATGGATATGGTGTCTCAGCCTAAACGGGATGGGGACAGAAACCAAATACTGAAATATTAAGAAGCTTTCTGGATTTTTAATCTGGATACTAGAATCCCCAAACATGATGAACATTAAGACTGATTTGATGTATGTACTGTATACTGAAATTGACTTTATGTAAACCACATTATGTTTGTATTTCCAAATGCAGCTATGGCATTTCCTCTCTTTTTTTTCCTTTTTTTTGTGTATACAATGGAGTCATTTGTGTAGGGTGTTGCACTGTCATTAAGAACCATTTGGTTTGAAACGCGTAAGGTCACCCCTCTGCCCATACCTTACCTTCCTTGAAAAGGATTTTAACTTTAACATGATCTAATAAAGAAAGCACATTTTTTTCATCCTTAGAAGTTATGTTGGATTTTCACTTTGTTTCTCCTGCTTGCTGTCAACACAGCACTCCATGAACCACCCAAGATTAACTCCACAAGTTAAATTGAACATTGGTGAGCTGGACTTTTCTTTTTACAGTTAGTCCAACCATACTGTATGCTGGCCCTTAAACCCACCAAAAACAGGGTGATAGCCCAACAACCCCCTACTAGTGTTGAGTAGTATTGAGCGATACCGTTCGATACCGAAAAATATCGTATCGGATGGTATCGCCCGATACGAAAAAAATATCGGGTATCGCCGATTACGATACCGGAAGTCCCATTCAAGTCAATGGGACTTCCGGTATCAGAATTAAAAAAAGGCCTTTATTTCCTTGTTGGCTAATTCTACATAATTGAAAACAAATAAGAATCATGTAGAATGTATTGTGGGAGGTGGAGGAGACATTAAAAGCATAGTGGTTTATTCAAATCACATGGCATAGCATTAATTCCAATTTTTTTTTTCAAGACGTTCGGAGTTAAAAAGATATTGACTATGTTAACTTTTTTATATTTAGTCAGATATGTATGTTTCACAACTTCCATGCTCTTCACCTTCTTTTGTACTTCTCCCACACTTTCTCCTTCATGATCCGCAGCAGTAGCATTTTTTTCATCAACTTTTTCTTCACCTTATTCATCTTCTTCTTCTTCACTTTCTTCCCATTAATTTTTTTTTCCATTCTTCATATTCTTCTTATTCAGCTATTATTAATTTTCATATGCTATTTCTTCATCTTCTTCCTATTCTTCTTTTTCTTCATTTTCTTATGGTGACAGGCATTCCTGTAGTACTTATCTATAAAAGTTATAAGATTACACCTTACGTTCTGCCTGTCACAAAAGATTTACAACAGGATTTGTCCGCGTTCAGTTTGGCCTGCAGCAGCAGGCATTTTCCAGGGGCACCACGAGGAGGAACGGACTCACCCCCATTTACTGCTTAGTCTTCTTCTGCTTATAATTTTGATTTCTTCTATGCTGATTTTTTGTCTTATGCTTAATGTTCTTCTGCTTTCTGTTCTTCTGCTTTTGCTTCTTCTGCATCTTGTTCTTCTGTCTTTTGTTCTGTATCTTGGTGGTTGTCTTCATGCGAGAACCAGCTGACAGTACTGGAACCCGTAGTGGCAGCAGAAGGAACAATAGCCAATGGCACTACTGAGGAACAGCTGACGGTGCTGGACCCCGGTTACTATGCAGGAGGTACCTGTGCTAGAAACCACTACCAAGGACCAGCTGACGGTGCTGAACCTCGGATACCGAGATGGAGGCACCTAGGCCAAAGGCTGTGGCGAGAACCAGCAGACAGTGCTGGCACCCGGATGGGTAGCAGAAGGAACAAGAGCCAATGGCACTACCGAGGACCAACTGACGGTGCTGGACAACGGTTACTAAGCAGAAGGTACCTGTGCTAAAAAGCACTACCAAGGACCAGCTGACGGTGCTGGACCTCGGATACCGAGATGGAGGCACCTAGGCCAAAGGCTGTGGCGAGAACCAGCAGACAGTGCTGGCACCCGGATGGGTAGCAGAAGGAACAAGAGCCAATGGCACTACCGAGGACCAACTGACGGTGCTGGACCACGGTTACTAAGCAGAAGGTACCTGTGCTAAAAAGCACTACCAAGGACCAGCTGACTGTGCTGGACCTCGGATACCGAGATGGAGGCACCTAGGCCAAAGGCTCTGGCGAGAACCAGCGGACAGTGCTGGAACCCGGGTGGGTAGCAGAAGGTACCCATTGAAAGCAAAGTAGCCAGGCCGCAAGCCGGCCGCAGTTACCGAAACCCACAGTCCTACAGGGGATCCCTGTCCCATTGGCACTACGGATCCAGCCTTCAGTGCCAGTTCCCGCAGCCCACATAGGAGTCACCTAAACTGCAGGCACCGTAGAGTCGGCTAACCCGGCCGCAAGACGACAGGACAACGGATTGGTGGCATAGTGACCTTGACACTACCCGGAAACAGCAGGCGTGCTGGAACCAGGCTGGGCAACAGGGAGTCCCCGTGCCAAAGACACTGCCGAGAACCAGCTGACAGTGCTGGAACCCAGATGGGTATCAAAAGCTACAAGAGCCAATGGCACTACGGAGGAACAGCTGACTGTGCTGGACCACGGTTACTAGGCAGGAGGTACCTGTGCTAGAAAGCACTACCAAGGACCAGCTGACGGTGCTGGACCTCGGATACCGAGATGGAGGCACCTAGGCCAAAGGCTCTGGCGAGAACCAGCAGACAGTGCTGGAACCCGGGTGGGTAGCAGAAGGTACCCATTGAAAGCAAAGTAGCCAGGCCGCAAGCCGGCCGCAGTTACCGAAACCCACAGTCCTACAGGGGGTCCATGTCCCATTGGCACTACGGATCCAGCCTTCAGTGCCAGTTCCCGCAGCCCACATAGGAGTCACCTAAACTGCAGGCACCGTAGAGTCGGCTAACCCGGCCGCAAGACGACAGGACAATGGATTGGTGGCATTGTGACCTTGACACTACCCGGAAACAGCAGGCGTGCTGGAACCAGGCTGGGCAACAGGGAGTCCCCGTGCCAAAGACACTGCCGAGAACCAGCTGACGGTGCTGGAACCCAGATGGGTATCAAAAGCTACAAGAGCCAATGGCACTACCGAGGAACAGCTGACGGTGCTGGACCACGGTTACTAGGCAGGAGGTACCTGTGCTAGAAAGCACTACCAAGGACCAGCTGATGGTGCTGGACCTCGGATACCGAGATGGAGGCACCTAGGGCAAAGGCTCTAGCGAGAACCAGCAGACAGTGCTGAAACCCGGGTGGGTAGCAGAAGGTACCCATTGAAAGCAAAATAGCCATGCCGCAAGCCGGCCGCAGTTACCGAAACCCACAGTCCTACAGGGGGTCCATGTCCCATTGGCACTACGGATCCAGCCTTCAGTGCCAGTTCCCGCAGCCCACATAGGAGTCACCTAAACTGCAGGCACCGTAGAGTCGGCTAACCCGGCCGCAAGACGACAGGACAACGGATTGGTGGCATAGTGACCTTGACACTACCCGGAAACAGCAGGCGTGCTGGAACCAGGCTGGGCAACAGGGAGTCCCCGTGCCAAAGACAATGCCGAGCACCAACTGGCGTTGTTGGAGCCCAGGAACAATCATGGTGTAGGCCGAGGCCTACTTGGTGGTAGTTTTAGATTGTTTGTAGGCTACAACAGACTGTCAACGTGCTCCAATTAGGCATCTGTCTCCACTCTGTTTCCAGGATTTCACGTGACCACCAACACCGCCAGTTTATGCGTACAGCAGCCGTCTGCCCAATTCACACGTGTTGCTGTGTTACTGGGATTCTGTAATGTCAGCAGATCCCCTGATGTTTGTCTGCCACTGTCTCCTGCTCTGTCCACCTTCCCACCGCTTGCAGTGGGAAGGTGGACAGCGCAGGAGACAGTGGCGGACACATATTGGGGGATCTGCTGATGTTACAGAACCCCAGTAACACAGGAACACGTGTGGAATGCGTGGACGGCTACTGTGAGCAGGAACTGGCGGTGTTGGAGGTCAGGGGAAATACTAGAGACAGAGTGGAGACAGAGGCCAAATCAGAGAATGTTTAAATCTGAAGTAGTTACAATTTGGAGGCAGCAGCAGTTTGCCCTCCACACAGCAGGGGATCAGCTGACGTTACTGACCCCCACTTTCACATGAACGAGTGTGTTTTTCTGTGTGGACAGCACTTCCGAGCACCAACTAGCGTTGTTGGAACCCAGGGACAATCATGGTGCAGGCCGAGGCCTACTAGGAGCGAGGTGTAAAGCAGAGGTATTTTGACTTTGGAGGGAGCAGGACACTTTGCCCTCCACACAGCAGGGGATCAGCTGACGTTACTGACCCCCACTTTCACATGAACGAGTGTGTTTTTCTGTGTGGACAGCACTTCTGAGCACCAACTAGCGTTGTTGGAGCCCAGGGAGAACCAGGGTGCAGGCCAAGGCCTACTTGGTGGCTGTTTTACATTGTTTGTAGGCTACAACAGACTGTCAACGTGCTCCAATTAGGCATCTGTCTCCACTCTGTTTCCATGATTTCACGTTACTACCAACACCGCCAGTTTATGCGTACAGTAGCCGTCTGCCCAATCCACACGTGTTGCTGTGTTACTGGGATTCTGTAATGTCAGCAGATCCCCTGATGTTTGTCTGCCAATGTCTCCTGCTCTGTCCACATTCCCACCACTTGCAGTGGGAAGGTGGACAGCGCAGGAGACAGTGGCGGACACACATTGGGGGATCTGCTGACGTAACAGAACCCCAGTAACACAGGAATACGTGTGGAATGCGTGGACGGCAACTGTGAGCAGGAACTGGCGGTGTTGGAGGTCAGGGGAAATACTAGAGACAGAGTGGAGACAGAGGCCAAATCAGAGAATGTTTAAATCTGAAGTAGTTACAATTTGGAGGAAGCAGCAGTTTGCCCTCCACACAGCAGGGGATCAGCTGACGTTACTGAACCCCACTTTCACATGAACGAGTGTGTTTTTCTGTGTGGACAGCACTTCCGAGCACCAACTAGCGTTGTTGGAACCCAGGGACAATCATGGTGCAGGCCGAGGCCTACTAGGAGCGAGGTGTAAAGCAGAGGTATTTTGACTTTGGAGGGAGCAGGACACTTTGCCCTCCACACAGCAGGGGATCAGCTGACATTACTGACCCCCACTTTCACATGAACGAGTGTGTTTTTCTGTGTGGACAGCACTTCCGAGCACCAACTAGCGTTGTTGGAACCCAGGGACAATCATGGTGCAGGCCGAGGCCTACTAGGAGCGAGGTGTAAAGCAGAGGTATTTTGACTTTGGAGGGAGCAGGACACTTTGCCCTCCACACAGCAGGGGATCAGCTGACGTTACTGACCCCCACTTTCACATGAACGAGTGTGTTTTTCTGTGTGGACAGCACTTCCGAGCACCAACTAGCGTTGTTGGAACCCAGGGACAATCATGGTGCAGGCCGAGGCCTACTAGGAGCGAGGTGTAAAGCAGAGGTATTTTGACTTTGGAGGGAGCAGGACACTTTGCCCTCCACCCAGCAGGGGATCAGCTGACGTTACTGAACCCCACTTTCACATGAACGAGTGTGTTTTTCTCTGTGGACAGCACTTCCGAGCACCAACTGGCGTTGTCGGAGCCCAGGGAAAATGAGGTAGTAGGCCGAGGCCTACTTGGAGCCAGGTGTAAATCTGAGGTTGTTTGACTGTGGAGGGAGCAGGACACTTTGCCATACACACAGCAGGGGATCAGCTGACATTACCGAACCCCACTTTCACATGAACGAGTGTGTTTTTCTGTGTGAACAGCACTTCCGAGCACCAACTGGCGTTGTCGGAGCCCAGGGAAAATGAGGTAGTAGGCCGAGGCCTACTTGGAGCCAGGTGTAAATCTGAGGTTGTTTGACTGTGTAGGGAGCAGGACACTTTGCCATACACACAGCAGGGGATCAGCTGACGTTACCGAACCCCACTTACTCATGAGCGAGTGTTTTGTCTGTGCGGACAGCACTTCTGAGCACCAACTGGCGGTGTCGGAGCCCAGGGAAAATCAGGTAGTAGGCCGAGGCCTACTTGGTGGCACTTTTTGCGATTGTTTCTAGACTACTACTAACTGTCAACGTACTCCAATTAGGCCTCTGTCTTCACTCTGTTTCAAGTATTTCCGCTGGCTTCCAACCACGCCAGTTGCTGCTCTGAAATGCCGTCTGCACAACCCACACTTGTTCCTGTGTTACTGGGGTTCTGTAACAGCAGCTTCTCCCTAGAGGTGAGTCAGGCAATGTCTCCTGCTCTGTCCACATTTCCACTACAAGTAGTGGGAATGTAGACAAAGCAGGATACATTGCCGTGCTCAAATCTGGAGATGAGCAGATGTTACAGGACCCAGGTACCACAGGAACAAGTGTGGATTGTGCAGACGGCACTTGAGAGCAGAAACAGGCGGTGTTGTAGGCCGGAGGAAATACTCAAAACAGAATGGAGACAGAGGGCAAATCAGAGAACATATTAAATCAGAGGTAGTCAGAAGTTGTAGGCAGCAGGAGAGTTTGCCGTACACACAGCAGGGGATCAGCTGACGTTACCGAACCCCACTTACACATGAGCGAGTGTTTTGTCTGTGCGGACAGCACTTCCGAGCACCAACTGGCGTTGTCGGAGCCCAGGGAAAATGAGGTAGTAGGCCGAGGCCTACTTGGAGCCAGGTGTAAATCTGAGGTTTTTTGACTGTGGAGGGAGCAGGACACTTTGCCATACACACAGCAGGGGATCAGCTGACGTTACCGAACCCCACTTACACATGAGCGAGTGTTTTGTCTGTGCGGACAGCACTTCTGAGCACCAACTGGCGTTGTTGGAGCCCAGGAACAATCATGGTGTAGGCCGAGGCCTACTTGGTGGTAGTTTTAGATTGTTTGTAGGCTACAACAGACTGTCAACGTGCTCCAATTAGGCATCTGTCTCCACTCTGTTTCCAGGATTTCACGTGACCACCAACACCGCCAGTTTATGCGTACAGCAGCCGTCTGCCCAATTCACACGTGTTGCTGTGTTACTGGGATTCTGTAATGTCAGCAGATCCCCTGATGTTTGTCTGCCACTGTCTCCTGCTCTGTCCACCTTCCCACCGCTTGCAGTGGGAAGGTGGACAGCGCAGGAGACAGTGGCGGACACATATTGGGGGATCTGCTGATGTTACAGAACCCCAGTAACACAGGAACACGTGTGGAATGCGTGGACGGCTACTGTGAGCAGGAACTGGCGGTGTTGGAGGTCAGGGGAAATACTAGAGACAGAGTGGAGACAGAGGCCAAATCAGAGAATGTTTAAATCTGAAGTAGTTACAATTTGGAGGCAGCAGCAGTTTGCCCTCCACACAGCAGGGGATCAGCTGACGTTACTGACCCCCACTTTCACATGAACGAGTGTGTTTTTCTGTGTGGACAGCACTTCCGAGCACCAACTAGCGTTGTTGGAACCCAGGGACAATCATGGTGCAGGCCGAGGCCTACTAGGAGCGAGGTGTAAAGCAGAGGTATTTTGACTTTGGAGGGAGCAGGACACTTTGCCCTCCACACAGCAGGGGATCAGCTGACGTTACTGACCCCCACTTTCACATGAACGAGTGTGTTTTTCTGTGTGGACAGCACTTCTGAGCACCAACTAGCGTTGTTGGAGCCCAGGGAGAACCAGGGTGCAGGCCAAGGCCTACTTGGTGGCTGTTTTACATTGTTTGTAGGCTACAACAGACTGTCAACGTGCTCCAATTAGGCATCTGTCTCCACTCTGTTTCCAGGATTTCACGTGACTACCAACACCGCCAGTTTATGCGTACAGTAGCCGTCTGCCCAATCCACACGTGTTGCTGTGTTACTGGGATTCTGTAATGTCAGCAGATCCCCTGATGTTTGTCTGCCAATGTCTCCTGCTCTGTCCACATTCCCACCACTTGCAGTGGGAAGGTGGACAGCGCAGGAGACAGTGGCGGACACACATTGGGGGATCTGCTGACGTAACAGAACCCCAGTAACACAGGAATACGTGTGGAATGCGTGGACGGCAACTGTGAGCAGGAACTGGCGGTGTTGGAGGTCAGGGGAAATACTAGAGACAGAGTGGAGACAGAGGCCAAATCAGAGAATGTTTAAATCTGAAGTAGTTACAATTTGGAGGAAGCAGCAGTTTGCCCTCCACACAGCAGGGGATCAGCTGACGTTACTGAACCCCACTTTCACATGAACGAGTGTGTTTTTCTGTGTGGACAGCACTTCCGAGCACCAACTAGCGTTGTTGGAACCCAGGGACAATCATGGTGCAGGCCGAGGCCTACTAGGAGCGAGGTGTAAAGCAGAGGTATTTTGACTTTGGAGGGAGCAGGACACTTTGCCCTCCACACAGCAGGTGATCAGCTGACATTACTGACCCCCACTTTCACATGAACGAGTGTGTTTTTCTGTGTGGACAGCACTTCCGAGCACCAACTAGCGTTGTTGGAACCCAGGGACAATCATGGTGCAGGCCGAGGCCTACTAGGAGCGAGGTGTAAAGCAGAGGTATTTTGACTTTGGAGGGAGCAGGACACTTTGCCCTCCACACAGCAGGGGATCAGCTGACGTTACTGACCCCCACTTTCACATGAACGAGTGTGTTTTTCTGTGTGGACAGCACTTCCGAGCACCAACTAGCGTTGTTGGAACCCAGGGACAATCATGGTGCAGGCCGAGGCCTACTAGGAGCGAGGTGTAAAGCAGAGGTATTTTGACTTTGGAGGGAGCAGGACACTTTGCCCTCCACCCAGCAGGGGATCAGCTGACGTTACTGAACCCCACTTTCACATGAACGAGTGTGTTTTTCTCTGTGGACAGCACTTCCGAGCACCAACTGGCGTTGTCGGAGCCCAGGGAAAATGAGGTAGTAGGCCGAGGCCTACTTGGAGCCAGGTGTAAATCTGAGGTTGTTTGACTGTGGAGGGAGCAGGACACTTTGCCATACACACAGCAGGGGATCAGCTGACATTACCGAACCCCACTTTCACATGAACGAGTGTGTTTTTCTGTGTGAACAGCACTTCCGAGCACCAACTGGCGTTGTCGGAGCCCAGGGAAAATGAGGTAGTAGGCCGAGGCCTACTTGGAGCCAGGTGTAAATCTGAGGTTGTTTGACTGTGTAGGGAGCAGGACACTTTGCCATACACACAGCAGGGGATCAGCTGACGTTACCGAACCCCACTTACTCATGAGCGAGTGTTTTGTCTGTGCGGACAGCACTTCTGAGCACCAACTGGCGGTGTCGGAGCCCAGGGAAAATCAGGTAGTAGGCCGAGGCCTACTTGGTGGCACTTTTTGCGATTGTTTCTAGACTACTACTAACTGTCAACGTACTCCAATTAGGCCTCTGTCTTCACTCTGTTTCAAGTATTTCCGCTGGCTTCCAACCACGCCAGTTGCTGCTCTGAAATGCCGTCTGCACAACCCACACTTGTTCCTGTGTTACTGGGGTTCTGTAACAGCAGCTTCTCCCTAGAAGTGAGTCAGGCAATGTCTCCTGCTCTGTCCACATTTCCACTACAAGTAGTGGGAATGTAGACAAAGCAGGATACATTGCCGTGCTCAAATCTGGAGATGAGCAGATGTTACAGGACCCAGGTACCACAGGAACAAGTGTGGATTGTGCAGACGGCACTTGAGAGCAGAAACAGGCGGTGTTGTAGGCCGGAGGAAATACTCAAAACAGAATGGAGACAGAGGGCAAATCAGAGAACATATTAAATCAGAGGTAGTCAGAAGTTGTAGGCAGCAGGAGAGTTTGCCGTACACACAGCAGGGGATCAGCTGACGTTACCGAACCCCACTTACACATGAGCGAGTGTTTTGTCTGTGCGGACAGCACTTCCGAGCACCAACTGGCGTTGTCGGAGCCCAGGGAAAATGAGGTAGTAGGCCGAGGCCTACTTGGAGCCAGGTGTAAATCTGAGGTTTTTTGACTGTGGAGGGAGCAGGACACTTTGCCATACACACAGCAGGGGATCAGCTGACGTTACCGAACCCCACTTACACATGAGCGAGTGTTTTGTCTGTGCGGACAGCACTTCTGAGCACCAACTGGCGTTGTCGGAGCCCAGGGAAAATCAGGTAGTAGGCCGAGGCCTACTTGGTGGCAGTTTGCGATTGTTTCTAGACTACTACTAACTGTCAACGTACTCCAATTAGGCCTCTGTCTTCACTCTGTTTCGAGTATTTCCTCTGGCTTCCAACCACGCCAGTTGCTGCTCTGAAATGCCGTCTGCACAACCCACACTTGTTCCTGTGTTACTGGGGTTCTGTAACAGCAGCTTCTCCCTAGAGGTGAGTCAGGCAATGTCTCCCGCTCTGTCCACATTTCCACTACAAGTAGTGGGAATGTAGTCAAAGCTGGAGACATTGCCGTGCTCAACTCTGGAGATGAGCAGATGTTACAGGACCCAGGTACCACAGGAACAAGTGTGGATTGTGCAGACGGCACTTGAGAGCAGAAACAGATGGTGTTGTAGGCCGGAGGAAATACTCAAAACAGAGTGGAGACAGAGGGCAAATCAGAGAACATATTAAATCAGAGGTAGTCAGAAGTTGTAGGCAGCAGGAGAGTTTGCCGTACACACAGCAGGGGATCAGCTGACGTTACCGAACCCCACTTACACATGAGCGAGTGTTTTGTCTGTGCGGACAGCACTTCCGAGCACCAACTGGCGTTGTCGGAGCCCAGGGAAAATGAGGGAGTAGGCCGAGGCCTACTTGGAGCCAGGTGTAAATCTGAGGTTGTTTGACTGTGTAGGGAGCAGGACACTTTGTCATACACACAGCAGGGGATCAGCTGACGTTACCGAACCCCACTTACACATGAGCGAGTGTTTTGTCTGTGCGGACAGCGCTTCTGAGCACCAACTGGCGGTGTCGGAGCCCAGGGAAAATCAGGTAGTAGGCTGAGGCCTACTTGGTGGCAGTTTGCGATTGTTTCTAGACTACTACTAACTGTCAACGTACTCCACTTAGGCCTCTGTCTTCACTCTGTTTCGAGTATTTCCGCTGGCTTCCAACCACGCCAGTTGCTGCTCTGAAATGCCGTCTGCACAACCCACACTTGTTCCTGTGTTACTGGGGTTCTGTAACAGCAGCTTCTCCCTAGAGGTGAGTCAGGCAATGTCTCCTGCTCTGTCCACATTTCCACTACAAGTAGTGGGAATGTAGACAAAGCAGGAGACATTGCCGTGCTCAACTCTGGAGATGAGCAGATGTTACAGGACCCAGGTACAACAGGAACAAGTGTGGATTGTGCAGACGGCACTTGAGAGCAGAAACAGACGGTGTTGTAGGCCGGAGGAAATACTCAAAACAGAGTGGAGACAGAGGGCAAATCAGAGAACATATTAAATCAGAGGTAGTCAGAAGTTGTAGGCAGCAGGAGAGTTTGCCGTACACACAGCAGGGGATCAGCTGACGTTACCGAACCCACTTACACATGAGCGAGTGTTTTGTCTGTGCGGACAGCACTTCTGAGCAACAACGGGCGTTGCTGTAGCCCAGGAAATAAAGTTCAGGTCATAGAAACATGAACACAACAGGAGACCTGGATCCTGTTGCCAGTCAATTATTTATTCTGGAAGAGGACTGGCAAATTCAGGTGAGATCCAGGTCTTGTTCATTTTCACAAAAGTAAGCCGGTCAACATTATCGGCGGATAGTCGCGTGCGACGGTGTGTTACCACACCACCTGCAGCACTAAAGACACGTTCCGATAATACACTGGCAGCAGGGCAAGCCAGCACCTCCAATGCATACTTGCTAAGCTCTGGCCATGTATCCAGCTTAGAGACCCAATACTTGAACGGGGAAGAGCCGTCTGGGAGAACACTAACAGGGCACGACAAGTAGTCTGTCACCATCTGACGGAAACATTGCCTCCTGCTGACTGGAGCCGTCTGTGATGGTGTAGCCGTTTGTGGCGGTCCCACAAAACTTTTCCACATTTGGGCCATACTGGCCTTGCCTTGTCCTGCGGCACTGCCTCTGCTACCTCTTTGTGCAGAGCTTCCTCCACTGCCTCTACCCACATGGCTGCTTTGAAAAGCACTACCAGCAACACTTGTGGGGGGAATGGAGAACATGATGGCCTGCACAAGTGTTTCTTGGTACTCCCGCATTTTTCGCTCCCGGTTCAACTGTGGTATGAGGCTTTGTAAGTTGTCCCGGTAGCGAGGATCTAGGAGGGTGTACACCCAATAATCAGCCGTGTGGAGAATGTTGGCGATGCGGCGGTCATTTAACAAGCACTGCAGCATGAAATCAACCATGTGCTGCAGACTGCCAACTGGACCGGAAACGCTGTCCCCAGCTTGAGGCAGCATCTCTGCCTGCTCAGCATCACCCCACCCTCGCTGTACACACTGACTACTAGAGCCTTGTGTACCTCCCTCCTCTGGAGAGATGTGTTCCTCCTCCTCCACTGACTCCTCGTCATCCTCCTCACTAAGTGTCCCCTGCCTGGGCCTTTGTGTGGAAGCACGTTGCGCAGACTTGCCAGAAGCAGATGGCATTTCTGACTGCTCATCCTCGACCTCTTCAAAAACCTCCTCACTTAGTGCTTGTAAGGTTTTTTGAAGCAGACAGATGAGGGGGACAGTCATGCTGATTAGTGCATCATCTGCACTGGCCATCCGCGTGGAGTCATCGAAGGCACGCAAAACTTGGCAGATGTCCCTCATAGTGGCCCACTCAGTGGTGGTGAAGTGTGTCCGGCGCACAGTGCGACTTGTTTGCGCCTGATGCAGCTGGTACTCCATTACTGCTGCCTGCTGCTCACACAACCGCTCCAACATATGTAACGTTGAATTCCACCTGGTGGGGAGGTCACATATGATGCGATGTTCTGGCAGGAGGAATCGGCGTTGCAGAGATGCAATGCGCGATCTTGCCATGCTGGAACGCCGCAAGTGAGCACACTCTAGGCGAACCTTGTGCAGCAGTGCATCAAGATCCGGATAGTCCCTCAGAAAGCTCTGCACGACCAAATTGAGCACGTGTGCCAGACATGGTATGTGAGTGAGGTTGCCTAGGCCCAGAGCTGCCACTAGATTTCGGCCATTGTCACTCACTACCAAACCTGGCTGGAGATTCGCTGACACAAACCACACATCGCTCTCCTGCTTGATGGCATTCCAGAGCTCCTGTGCTGTGTGGCTCCGATTCCCCAAAGAAATTAATTTAAGGACGGCCTGTTGACGTTTGGCCACACCTGTGCTCATATCTGGCCTAACAGGCTCACACAGTGCTGATTCCGAGGAAATAGAGTAGGAGGAGGACTCAATATGTACAGACTGCATTCCTGCAATCGTTGGAGTTGGCAGAATACGTACAGAGCCACTCTCCAGATCTGTACCCGGCTCCACAACATTGACCCAATGGGCAGTGAGGGAAAGGTATCGTCCCTGTCCATGGCTACTGGTCCACGCATCGGTGGTCAGGTGGACCTTGCTACTGACGGCATTTAGTAGCGCATTTTTAATTTTTCCCTCCACATGCTTTTGCAGGGCAGGGACAGCTTGCCTGCTGAAATAAAAGCGGCTGGGCACATTGTATTGTGGAACTGCCAATGACATAAAGTTCCGGAATGTGTCAGTCTCCACCAGCCTGAATGACAGCATCTCAAGGGCCAGTAGTTTGGCAATGCCTGCATTCAGAGCCAGTGCTCGGGGATGGTTTGCCGAGTATGGCCGCTTTTTCTCCCATGCCTGTGCTACCGATTGCTGGTGAGTGGCCTGGGAGGGTACTGATGACTGCGAACGTGGTTCAGTGGGTGGAATTTCACTGGGTCTCTGGACAACAGTGGCAGTGGTTCTTCCATGGCGTTCCAGTGAGGAAGCCGAACCAGCTGTGTGTGAGCTGGAGGAAGAGGCCCCAACACGAGCTGAAGAGGTGGTAGGTGCTGCTGAAGGTTGGCCTACATCTTCAGTGTGTCTGTGTAACTCCACCTCGTGCTTGGTACGCACATGTTTCCACATATTTATGGTATTGAGGTTGCTCACATTTTTCCCTCGTTTCACTTTCTGATGACACAGCTTGCATTTGACAAAGCAAATGTCATCTGCAACTGTGTCAAAAAAAGACCACGCACTGCAAGTCCTGGGAGCGCCCGTTTTGTGTTTTGGAAGAGGATTGCTCCTCACGGGTGCCAAAGTGGAGGCTACAGGCAACCAAGTCTGCCCCCGCCCTCTCCCTCCTCTTTTGGCCGTTCGGGGAATCTCTTCCTCAGAGCTGCTCCCACCACCTTCCTGTGGCTGACTCCATGATGGGTCAAGGACCTCATCATCTCCACTCCCCTCTTCAAGCACCGGCTGGTCCTGGGTTGTCTTGCCAGTGCCGTACGCACCAGAAATTGGCAACTGAGTCTCATCATCATCTGATGCATACTGAGGTGTGCTGACCATAGGCACTGGACCACCTGCCTCTTCAGATTCAGAGGGACAAAGCAGTTGCGCATCACTGCATACTCCCTCTTCTTCACGCTCTAGAATGCTGCTTGGCTGGCCACCTCTTTCCAAGCCAACAGATTCTGAGAACAGAAGTAAAGATTGAGATGGCTCCTGTCCAGGGCTCTCAGACTGCCTGGGCAATTTGGCAGGTGGTGAAGAGACAGATGGTTGCTCTTCAGTGCTCTGGCCTTGGGAGGATGCGGAAGTCATTGAAGTGGATGCGTTAGCTGCCATCCATCCGACAACGGCTTCAATTTGTTCGTCACGCAGCAGTGGGGTACGGCGAGGTCCTACAAAGCTGCGCATGAAGGACTGTTGCCTGGTAAAAGTGGGGGATGCCGGGTCACTGGTGGCCGCAGCAGATACTGAATCCCCACGTCCTCTCCCTGCTGAAACTCCACGGCCACGACCACGTGCCTTACTCCCTGCCTTCTTCATCTTGGTAGACTGATAAAGATTGGACAGAAAAGTAAAAAAGGGGTGGCTTAGTGTTCTTATTCCTGAACACCTGCTAACCAGTATAAGAAACACTAATTTGGCTAAGAGTGTGTGTACTACATTTTATTATGATCTAATGTGGCCTAGACAACTGTAAAGTGGAGTGTTTGGTGAACTTTATTTCCTTTTTTTTTTTTTGGGTGGGGGGAAAGGAAAGGAAAGGATGTGACCAAAGTTTGAAAGCTATAGTATCACAAACTTTTTGGAGCGAACACAATGCAGGAATCTAACCTACAATGCAATTGATGAGGCTCCAAAAAATAGGGTGATACTAGCCTGGCTGGCCCTGAAGGGCACAAGCCAACAAAAAGGCTCCTCTATCTAATCCTATATCGTGTTTGCAACCAACCAATGACAATGGATGCGGTTGGAAGCACACTAATATAGGAGCAAAAATCTGGCTAAATTTGCTGCAAAAAAAGGACTATGTATGAGGCAGTGATGCACGCTGAGCGGACTACAGCTAGCGGTGGCTGTAGAACACACTGCAACGTGAGCTGCACTCACACACAGAGAGACCTATCAGACAGCCAAAAACAGTGCAGAGAAATGGGCTATAGCACTGAAAGGCTGCTGAAAGGCTCCGCTGTCCACTCCTTTAGTGTTTGCAACCAACGTATATGGATACGTATGGAAGCACACTATAGAGGTGAAAAAAAAAGCAGCAATAAAAGAAAAATGTGTATGAGGCAGAGACACACGCTGGCCGGCCTTCAAACAGACGTGCCTGCAGGACACACTACACAGCGTGGGTCTGCACTCACACAGCCCTTGCAGACAGCTGTGAAAACAGCGCTGCTAGGGAAAAGCAAGCTACAGTGGTGGTTTATGTAGCCTGGATGAAGCACAATATTGTTTTTAGAATCGCTATTTCTAACTGTCCCTCACAGTCTTCAACAGCAGCCTGTCCCTAACTGAATTCACAGCAGAGTGACCAGAAATGGCGGTTGCAGCGCTTTTTATAGTGCATCATGACATCATTTCAGCAGCCAATCACAGCCAAGCCAGTAGTTAACATGCCTACATGCCTAACAGGATATGCCCACACTTCTGAGGATCCCCATTGGCTGAATCAAATCGAGCGGGCTCCTAGCATTATGGGAACTTCCGATTCCGGTATTCGATATGAAAAAAGTATCGGAACTAAGTATCGGAATTCCGATACAGCTAATATCGGCCGATACCCGATACTTGCGGTATCGGAATGCTCAACACTAGTGTTGAGCGATACCTTCCGATATCGGGAAATATCGGATCAGATTGGATCGGACCGATACCCCAAAAATATCGGGTATCGCCGACTCCGATACCGGAAACCAATGCAAGTCAATGGGACACAAATATCGGAATGAAAATAAACCCATTCTTTCCCTGCACATCCAGTTCGGGAGGGGGGAAGAGTGTGGGCGGTGCGTGGGCGGAGACTGTGCGTGTCTGTGTGTGCGGGCGGGGTCTGTGCAGGCCTCTCGGAGGTCTGTGCGGGCCTGGCGGGGGTCTGTGTGGGCTGCCGGGGGTCTGTGCGGGCCTGCCGGGGGTCTGTGCGGGCTGCCGGGGGTCTGTGCGGGCCTGCCGGGGGGTCTGTGCGGGCTGCTGGGGGTCTGTGCGGGCCTGCCAGGGGTCTGTGCGGGCCTCTCGGGGGTCTTTGTGTCTGTGTTCAGGCATCTTCCGATGGGACTACAAGTCCCATCGGGCTATGCATGCTACACTGACAGTGATTGACACATTAGCCAATGATGGGTCAGTAGTAGTCCCATCATCCGGCTAATGTGTTTAATGTAAAAAAAAAAAACCACAAACATACATACTACATACATACTACATACAACATACTACATGCATACTACATACATACATACTACATACATACTACATACATACATACTACATACATACCATACATACTACATACAATACATTCATACAATACATACATATAGACATACAGTACATATAACATAGAGTACATACTCACCATCACTTGTCACTTTGATCCCCGAAGCCAGTGTCATCTGTAAAAAATATTAAAATAACAAACAACCAATATACTCCCTGATCCGCAGAAATCCACAAGTGTCCCACGACGATCTCCCGTGGAGAACAGCAGCATCAGCTGTTGTGACCTCTCTCTAGGGGCTCCAGGAATACAATGACGGGAGGAAGGTATCCTTCCGCACTGTATTCCTCCGCCACTGTAAAAAAATAGTCCCTAGTCTCACTTTTGGCATTGCTGTGTGAGAAAGTTCCCATGCAGCTTTTGCCATAAAGTGAGACCAGTGAACTATAGTAACCTCTCAGTGATGCACTGCAGGAGCCATTGTCTCCTGTCAGTGTGTCACTGAAGGTCCTATAGATGTCACTGTTCTATAGGGGAGATCGTCGTGGGACACTCGTGGATTTCTACGGATCAGGGAGTATATTGGTTGTTTGTTATTTCAATATTTTTTACAGATGACACTGGCTTCGGGGATCAAAGTGACAAGTGATGGTGAGTATGTACTCTATGTTATATGTACTGTATGTCTATATGTATGTATTGTATGAATGTATTGTATGTAGTATGTATGTAGTATGTATGTTGTATGTAGTATGTTGTATGTATGTAGTATGTATGTAGTATGTATGTTTGTGGGTTTTTTTTACATTCAACACAATAGCCGGATGATGGGACTACTACTGTCCCATCATTGACTAATGTGTCAATCACTGTCATTGTAGTAGGCATAGCCCGATGGGACTTGTAGTCCCATCGGAAGATGCCTGGACACAGACACAAAGACCCCTGAGAGGTCCGCACAGACCCCCGGCAGCCCACACAGACCCCCGGCAGCCCGCACAGACCCCGGCAGCCCGCACAGACCCCCGGCAGCCCGCACAGACCCCTGGCAGGCCCGTGGAGACCCCCGGCAGCCCGCACAGACCCCCGGCAGCCCACACAGACCCTCGGCAGGCCCGCACAGACCTCCGGCAGGCCTGCACAGACCCCCCACGTAACGCAGTCTCCGCCCACGCACCGTCCACACTCCATTATAGCGCATCATGATGACATCATTTCAGCATGCTTAACAGGATGTGCCCACACTTCTTAGGATCCTTTACTGGCTCATTGCATTATGGGAACTTCCGATTCCGGTATTCAATATTGTAAAAATATTGGAAATCAGTATCGGAACTCCGATACCGCGAATATCGGCCGATACCCAATATTTGCAGTATTGGAATGCTCAACACTAGCCCCCTACACACAGTATGATGCCGTACAGCTCACCACACAGTAAAACTGTGAGTTCACCGCCGTTCAAATTCACCGCAGTGAAATTCTCCAGGTGACCTGCGGTGAACTCACCAGACTTTTTTTCACTGTGCTAGCGGTAATCTCACCAGAAGGGGGTCACCGCAGTTCATTGGCCCAGTTGGGACCTCCAATGAAGTCACTGCTGCTTACTGATACTGCGCTCGCAGCAGCGCATTCATCAATGGTTTTCAGCCTGGACTGTCGCATCTTGGCACCATACAGGTTGAAAACTATCAATCCCAAGAAATGGATTACAGTGTGGGTCAGAATGACGGACAGGTGAGGGATTTTGTTGTTATTTATTTTTGCTTTATTACATGAGATGAGAGCTTCGGTGGAATAGGCGTTAGGTGAGTATAACTGTGTTTTTATGTTTAAATAAAAAAGGAAAAGTGTGTTTTATTTCAAATAAAAGACTTTATTCTGGTTGTGTCTTTATTTGCCATACAACTATAGATTTAGTGATGGATAGGTGTCTCATAGACGCCTCTCCATTACTAAGCCACGTGCTTGATGTCACCTGACAATGCAAATGTGACATCAACCCCACAAATATGAGCCCCACTTGCCACCGCTACAGGGAAAGTAGGAAGAGCTGGACAAAGCTCCAGAATTGGGCATCTAATAGATGTGCCTCTTTTGGGCGGCTGCACTGCTATTTTTAGGCTGTGGGGGGGCCCTTTACTAAACTTAGAATACCAGCCCTCAGCTGTCTGCTTTAGCAACGCTAGTTGTCAAAAATGAGGAGGGTTCATGCCATTTTTCAAAATGATTTATTTAACCCCTTAACCCCCAAGGATGGTTTGCACGTTCATGACCGGGCCAATTTTTACAATTCTGACCACTGTCCCTTTATGAGGTAATAACTCTGAAACGCTTCCATGGATCCAGGTGATTCTGACAATGTTTTGTCATGACATATTGTACTTCATGTTAGTGGTAAAATTTCATTAAAATAACTTGCATTTATTTGTGAAAAAAATGGAAATTTGGCGAAATTTTTGAAAATTTTGCAATTTTCCAACTTTTAATTTTTATGCCCTTAAATCACAGAGATACGGCACACAAAAAACTTAATAAGTAAGTAACATTTCCCACATGTTTACTTTACATCAGCACAATTTTGGAACCAAAATTTTTTTTTGTTAGGAAGTTATAAGGTTTTAAAAGTTGACCAGCGATTTCTCATTTTTGCAACACCATTTTATTTTTATGGACCACATCACATTTGAAGCCATTTTGAGGGGTCTATATGATAGAAAATACCCAAAAGTGACACCATTCTAAAAACTGCACCCCTTAAGGTGCTCAAAACCACATTCAAGAAGTTTATTAACCCTTCAGGTGCTTCACAGGAATTTTTTGAATATTAAAAAAAAAATGAACATTTAACTTTTTTTCACAAAAAAAATACTTCTGTGACCGCCCCTGACACATAGTGCCGGGTGTCAGCTGTGATAATCAGCTGACACCCGGCCGCGATCAGCGTGAGTGCCGCTGATCGCTGTGACGTACTATCCCGTCCCTGGGAATTAAGTCCCAGGGCACATGGACGGGATAGTACGTCACATGGCAGAAAGGGGTTAAATAATTTAAAAAATGGCGTGGTCAGTCACTCATCTTTTCTTGATAACCATCATTGCTAACGCTGACAGCTGAGTGTTCCAGCCCTCAGCTGATAGTTTTGCCTGGCTGGTTATGAACATTTTTTTAATTATTTATTCAGAGCGTTGGCACTGACTGATAAATACTTAAGCTGCCCCTGTTCTCTGTTATTAGAGGCACCATAGGCTGTTGGGAGCAGTAGTCCCATCAGCCGACCACAGTGACTGGAGGTAAATTTTTTACCTTCGATCACAGCCGCAAGCTCACGCTTTCATTTGACAGCGAGGGAACTGCAGCTGTCTGACCGGTGGTAATGATTTTACCACAGATCAGAAGCAGTGTTTGCAGCACTGTCATGCACATGACAGTGTGACAAACACCCAGTGTTCAGGGGGCTGAACCCGAACAGTAACACGGACTTCACGAGGAAGGATTATATGCATGTAGCATGCATGTAGTATATATGTGGTATGTATGTAGCATGTAGTATGTATGTAGCATGCATGTAGTATATATGTAGTATGTATGTAGCATGTAGTATGTATGTAGCATGCATGTAGTATGTATGTAGTATGTATGTAGCATGTAGCATGTATGTAGCATGCATGTAGTATGTATGTAGTATGTATGTAGCATGTAGTATATATGTGGTATGTATGTAGCATGTAGTATGTATGTAGTATGCATGTAGGATATATATGTAGTATGTATGTAGCATGTAGTATGTATGTAGCATGCATGTAGTATGTATGTAGTATATATGTGGTATGTATGTAGCATGTAGTATGTATGTAGCATGCATGTAGTATGTACAGTATGTAGTATATATGTGGTATGTATGTAGCATGTAGTATGTATGTAGCATGCATGTAGTATGTATGTAGTATGTATGTAGTATGTAGTATGTATGTAGCATGCATGTAGCATGTAGTATGTATGTAGCATGTATGTAGTATGTATGTAGCATGTAGTATGTATGTAGCATGCATGTAGTATATATGTAGTATGTATGTAGCATGTAGTATGTATGTAGCATGTAGTATGTATGTAGCATGCATGTAGTATGTATGTAGTATGTATGTAGCATGTAGTATGTATGTAGCATGCATGTAGTATGTATGTAGCATGTAGTATGTATGTAGCATGCATGTAGTATGTATGTAGTATGTATGTAGCATGTAGTATGTATGTAGTATGTATGTAGTATATATGTAGTATGTATGTAGCATGTAGCATGCATGTAGTATGTATGTAGTATGTATGTAGCATGTAGTATGTATGTAGCATGCATGTAGTATGTATGTAGTATGTATGTAGCATGTAGTATGTATGTAGCATGCATGTAGTATATATGTGGTATGTATGTAGCATGTAGTATGTATGTAGCATGTATGTAGTATGTATGTAGTATATATATTTTTTTTTTTTAAACATTTAACACATTAGCCGGATGATGGGACTACTACTGTCCTATCATTGGCTAGTGTGTCAATCACTGTCATGGTAGCAGGCATCGCCAGATGGGACTTGTAGTCCCATCGGACGATGCCTGCACAGACCCCCGGACATCAGCACAGCCCCCCGGCAGGCCGGTACAGACCCCCACAGAGTGCACAGACCACCGGCAGGCCGGCACAGCCCCCCGGCAGGCCGGTACAGACCCCGGGCAGTCCACACAGCCCCCCGGCAGGCCGGCACAGCCCCCCGGCAGGCCGGCAGAGACCCCCGGAAGGCCCGAAATGACGGCGCATCATGATGCGCACACACCGCGCATCATGATGACGTCATTTCGGCTGTCAATCAACTTTGAACTTCCGATTCCGATGCCCGATATTGAAAAAATATCGGATGTCGGTATTGGAATTCCGATACAGCAAGTATCGGCCGATACCCGATACTTGCGGTATCGGAATGCTCAACACTAGTTATGAACCAACCAAATGTACTCCAGACCAAGGCATAATCTGTGGGTGAGCAATATAATACCAATACATTTTTCAGCAAATATTTTGAAGATTTAATACCAACAAAATGGACACAAGAACTTGGAATAGTTGTGAGCAACATAATACAGATACATTTTGAACAAATTTTTTGAAGTTTATACAGGGCAGTGATGTCACCCGATGGCACCAATGGTTGACCCAGGCATTTGGCACACCGAGTCGAGGTCTTAGATGACATGTGCCTGATCATGTTGTTGGTAGTTAGGTTTTCAGTGGTAAGGTCCCTGCTGATCTAAGCATGGCACATATTGCGATTGACCATTTTGTTTGTCTCAGAACTCTTTTAAAAAAAATCCCAGCTGGGGAACACCTAACTCTTTGATGGAGAAATTCAGGACTGTTGGTGCTCTGCGGAACATTTGACAGTTTTCTCCCTCTGGCCACCCTACTGCTTCTTCCTGCTGCCAATCTCTCCCCCCCAAAGCTGCTTTTTCTCTGTTTTAGAGATTGCAGAAATATTCACAGACCACATAACACTGTATGGCTGAGAAATGGAACCCTACAAAATTTTTAAAAGCTTTTTCTCAGTTTTAGAGATCACAGAAATGTACTGCAGTGTATGGCTGAAAAATGTAGCCCAGGAAAATGTTTCAAAGACTATTGAGTGTGTTATATAACACAAAAAAGGAACTTAACGCATGCAATACTTGATGGATCAAAATGTATTCAATTTTGCAGCCTCTCAAAAAAAGCTGCAGCTATATAATAATACATACAAATTCCCCTTTTCACAGGAAAGAGCACAACTCAAAGAACATATAGCACAAAAAATCCCACAATTCAATTAAGAAGAGGAGATCAGAGAGTTTTTAAAGCTAAAATCACATATTTTATTTAATCAAGAATAAAATACAAAGTATATACACCTAAACGGCCAGGGGTATGCAAAAACAACATAGTCATACTATCTATGTAAATTAATCATCATTGGTCAACAGTCTATTAAGAAGCTGACATAAAAAGCCAATGCTTCCTGCTGTCATAGACTTGTGAATACGTGCATCAGGAAGCCACGGCGTAACGCGCGTAGGGACGGTAGGCCTGGGCAGCGGTCTTATTTACCACATGTAAGTGCAATTTGACTATGATGTTATATTCATTCATGCCTCCTTTACTAGGGCATTAGTGTGAAGCACTTTGTTTAGTCAGACGGGCGCTTACAATTAGAGCTCTTATCTGTATGCACGTATTCACAAGTCTATGGCAGCAGGAAGCATTGGCTTTTTATGTCAGCTTCTTAATAGACTGTTGACCAATGATGATAAATTTACATAGATAGTCTGACTATGTTGTTTTTGCATATCCCTGGCCGTTTAGGGGTGTATACTTTGTATTTTATTCTTGATTAAATAAAATATGTGATTTTAGCTTTAAAAACTCTGATCTCCTCTTCTTAATTGAATTGTGGGATTTTTTGTGCTATAAGCTAAATAATAATAATAATAATAATGATAATAATAATAATAAATTTTATTTCTATAGTGCCGACATATTCCGCAGCACTTTACATTTCAGAGGGGATTTGTACAGACAATAGACATTACAGCATAACAATAATCACATAGATTATAACAAATACCAAGAGGAATGAGGGCCCTGCTCGCAAGCTTACAGTCTATAAGGAAAGAGGTAGACACGAAAGGTGGGTGGTAACTGTTGCCCTGATTGTATGGACCAGCCATAATGTTAAGTGTGTAACAGTACAGACACAGAGGGCTAATGGATGCATAAAGCATGTGGGAACATGATGCGGGGAACCTGGTTATGGTAAAACTTTTTGCTGTGCCACACAGGGATAGATTAGGTTAATGTGTTGAGGCGATAGGCCAGTCTGAATAAATGCGTTTTCAGGGCACGCTTAAAATTTTGGGGATTGGGGACTAATCGTATTGACCTGGGAAGTGCATTCCAAAGAATTGGCACAGCACGTGTTTAGTCTTGGCGACGGGAGTGGGAGGTTCTGATTATTGAGGATGTTAACCTCAGGTCATCAGTAGAGCGGAGGGCGCGGGTAGGGTGGTATACTGAAACAATGGAGTAGATGTAGGGTGGAGCTGAGCCATGGAGCACTTTGTGGGTGAGGGTAATAAGTTTATACTGAATTCTGGAGTGGATGGGTAGCCAGTGTAATGACTGGCACAAGGTAGAGGCATCGGTGTAACGATTGGTGAGGAATATGATCCTGGCTGCAGCATTCAAGACAGATTGGAGAGGGGAGAGTTTGGTAAGAGGGAGACCGATTAGAAGAGAGTTACAATAGTCGAGACGAGAATGAATAAGAGAAACAGTAAGAGTTTTTGCAGAGTTAAAAGTAAGAAAAGTCGAATTCTAGAGATGTTTTTGAGGTGCAGATGACAAGAGCGAGCCAGTGATCAAATGTGGGGGGCGAAGGAAAGCTCGGAGTCAAGTATGACCCCAAGACAGAGGGCATGTTGCTGGGGAGTAATAGTGGAACCACACACAGAAATGGCAAAGTCAGGTATAGGTACATTAGTAGAGGGAGGAAACACAAGGAGTTCAGTCTTTGACAGGTTCAGTTTCAGATATAGTGAGGACATGATGTTAGACACAGCGTTTAGACAATCGCCGGTGTTTTCTAGAAAGGCTGGCATGATGTCAGGAGAAGAAGCCTATAATTGGGTGTCATCAGCATAGAGATGGTACTGGAAACAAAATCTACTGATTGTTTGACCAATAGGGGCAGTGTACAAGGAGAAGAGGAGGGGGCCTAGAACCTATCCTTGAGGAACCCCAACAGTAAGGGGAAGATGAGAGGAGGAGGAACCAGCAAAAGATACAGTAAAGGAGCGGTCAGAGAGATAGGAGGAGAACCAGGAGAGAATGGTGTCCTTGAGGCAAATGGAACGGAGCATAGTGAGGAGGAGCTGATGATCCACAGTGTCGAATGCTTTAGAGAGATCCAAGAGAATTAGCATGGAGTAATGACCATTTGATTTAGCTGTTAGTAGATCAATAGAGACTTTAGTGAGGGCAGTTTCAGTAGAGTTTAAACAGCGAAAACCGGATTGGAGAGAGTCGAGAAGAGAGTTATCAGAGAGATAGCGGATCTGCCGGGAGTGGACCAGGCGTTCCAGGAGTTTAGAGATGAAGGGAAGATTAGAGACAGGTCTATAGTTAACGGCACAGTTTTGGCCGAGGGATGGTTTTTTAAGTAGTGGATGTATGATGGCATGCTTAAATGAGGAGGGAAAGATACCAGAAGAGAGAGAGAGAGGTTAAATATCTTAGTTAGGTGAGGGGTGACAGCAGGGGAAAGGGACTGGAGGAGATGTGACGGAAATGGGTCAATGGTGCAAGTGATTGGGCAAGAAGATGCAAGGAGCCTGCTTACTTCTTCTTCTGTGACTGGTTCAAAATCAGAGAGTGAGCTATGTTATGAATGGGTCACCGAGGAGGAAAAAATAAACAACAAGCTAAGTCTCAGAAAACCAGAGAAGTTGGTAACTATGCAGATTGCAGATCCCTGAACTTAACCGCACAACTGGCAGCAGTCGTGGAGCATTCCTACTTTAGTCCTAGACGCCTCGTCACAACCGGAGAGCTACATAAGCCTAAAGCAGGAAAAGAGGAAAACTAACTGCCCCAGAGCAGACCCCAAAGGAAAGACAGCCCCCCCCCACATGTATTGACGGTGAAACAAGATGAAATTACAAACAAAGGCAGGAAAATAGGCTGAAATGATGGGGCCTGGCTAACTAAACAGGACAGGAAAGGAAAGACACTGTCTGCAATCTGCCAAAAAAAACCTACAAAAATATTGTCCAACACTTCTGATAACAAAATTAACCCTGAAGTCACTAGACTTCTACACCTATATCAGCACTCTGAAATATTCTGAGACAGAGCAAAAAGAGGCCAATCCAATAAGGGACAAAAAGGAGCTTGGCAAATACTGATACATAGGAGTGGAAATTCAGCATAGCCCCAGCAGGGGCAGGCTGACCACACAAGAAACTGAACTGACCAACAAGTGCAAGTGTGAACAATAGCAAAAAACAAACTTAACTTGAGAAGACTAGAAGAGAGCTGAAGTCCAGGACCTGAGAAGCAGACTGAATCACCAGCACTAGGATAGGGCGTCGGCTGTCTTATATCCAGTGTGATACTCCAGAGATCCAATCGTTATCTTCCTCATCAGATGGCAGATCACTACCACTTAAACCAACCTCACTACCTCCTGTCACCACCAGAGAGAGAACGGGAGGGGAACTTTCAATTGGTGGAGCCGAAAATGAGTTCATAACAGTATGCCCCCTTGAGGAGGGCTCACCGAACCCTCATCCATGCCACCAGGCCGATCAGGATGGGCCCGGTGAAAAGCATGAACCAATTTATTGGCATGAATATCAGAGGCAGAGACCCAAGAATTATCCTCCTTGCCATAACCCTTCCATTTGACCAAATACTGGAGTCTCCGTCTAACCAAACGAGAATTCAATATTTTCTCTATCTCATATTCCACATTGCCTTTAACCAATACAGGATCAGGAGGTGCCGACACAGGAACTACTGGCTCAACAAACCTCTTCAACAGTGACTTGTGAAATACGTTATAGATTTTGAACGTAACTGGAAGAGCCAATCGAAAAGAAACAGGATTAAGAATCTCCAAAATCTTATAAGGTCCAATAAATCTTGGCTTAAATTTTGGAGATGCAACCTTCATAGGAATATTCTTAGATGACAACCAAACCATATCATCCACTTTAAACCGAGGACCAATGGTCCTACGCCGGTTGGAAAAACGCAGGGCCTTTTCCTGAGAGAGTGACAACTTATCCACCACTTGGTCCCATATCTGCTGCATTCTCACAACCACAGTGTCCACACCTGGGCAGGACGAAGATTCCACTTGCCCTGAAAAGATTCGAGGATGAAACCCAAAATTACAGAAAAAGGGTGACATCAGAGTGGCAGAACTAGCTCTATTGTTGAGTGCAAATTCGGCCAAGGGCAAAAATGAGACCAAATCATCTTGATCAGCATATATAAAACATATTAAATAAAACTCCAGGGTCTGATTTGTTCTCTCAGTCTGCCCATTGGTCTGGGGATGAAACGTGGAGGAGAAGGATAACTGAATTCCCAGATTGGAACAAAAGGCTTTCCAGATTCTGGAAACAAACTGGACCCCTCTATCGGACACAATGTTCTCAGGAATCCCGTGTAACCGAACCACCTGTTGTAAAAACAAGGGCACCAACTCAGCGGAAGATGGCAACTTTGGGAATGGTACAAGATGGACCATCTTCGAAAATCTATCACAAATCACCCAGATAACAGTCATTCTCTGAGAGACAGGAAGATCAGAAATAAAATCCATTGAGATATGGGTCCATGGCCTCTTGGGCACAGGCAGGGGCATCAGCAACCCACTACAAAGGGTTTAGACCGAGAACAAGTCCCACAGGACTGTACAAAATTCCTGACATCACGAGATAAGGCAGGCCACCAAAAGGACCGACTCACCAAATCTCTGGTACCAAAAATACCTGGATGACCAGCCAATGCGGAGCAATGGACTTCAGACATCACTCTCTTTCTCCATTGGTCAGGAACATACAATCTTCCCATAGGGCAACGCTCAGGTTTATCCTCCTGAAATTCCTCCAGGGCGCGTCTCAAATCGGGCAAAATGGCGGAAAGAACTACCCCCTCACCTAGGATAGTAGTAGGCTCGGTCACATTAAGAGAATCAGCAAAGAAACTCCTAGAAAGGGCGTCTGCCTTAACATTCTTAGTGCCCAGAAGAAAAGAAACCTCAAAATTAAAACGCGTGAAAAACAAGGGCCATCTAGCCTGTCTAGGATTCAAGCGTTTGGCCGACTCCAGATAGATCAGATTCTTGTGATCAGTGAGGACCACAAATTGATGTCTAGCTCCCTCCAACCAATGTCTCCACTCCTCAAATGCCCATTTCATGGCCAACAATTCCCGATTCCCCACGTCATAGTTGCGTTCAGATGGGGAGAACTTTCGAGAAAAGAAGGCACAGGGATTCATCTTAGAAGTCACAGGGTCTTTTTGGGACAAAACAGCTCCTGCACCAATCTCTGAAGCGTCCACCTCCACTTCAAATGGAAGTGAGACATCAGGTTGCCGTAAAACTGGAGCTGAAGTAAATCTCCGCTTAAGCTCCTGAAATGCTGAGACAGCCTCAGGAGACCAATTCAACACATCAGCTCCCTTCTTGGTCAGATCAGTCAGTGGTTTGACAATACTAGAAAAATTACCTATAAATTTATGATAGAAATTAGAAAAACCCAAAAACTTCTGGAGAGTCTTCAAAGAAGTAGGCTGAACCCAATCATAAATGGCCTTTACCTTGGCCGGGTCCATTTCAATAGTCGATGGAGACAAGATAAATCCCAAAAATGAAATCCTCTGTACACCAAAGAGGCACTTCGATCCCTTAACAAACAGGGAATTCTCCTTCAAAATCCGGAACACAGTCCGGACATGTTCCACTTGGGAATCCCAATCACTAGAAAAGACCAAAATATCATCCAGATAGATGATCAAAAACTTATGCATAAAGTCTCGGAAAATATCATTCATAAAGGACTGGAGGACAGAAGGGGCATTAGGGAGCCCAAAAGGCATCACCAGGTACTCAAAATGTCCCTCCGGAGTATTAAACGCCGTCTTCCATTCATCCCGGTGCTTGATGCGAATAAGATTATACGCCCCCTGAGGTCAAGCTTAGTAAACCAGGCACTCTTAACTCTGGAGAATAAATCAGACATCAGAGGTAACGGGTACTGATATTTAACCGTCATCTTGTTAAGGGAACGATAATCAATACACGGTCTTAATGAACCGTCTTTCTTGGCCACAAAAAAAACAGCGCCTAAAGGTGATGAGGATGGTCTAATATGACCCTTCTCCAACGACTCCTTAATATAGGATCGCATAGCATCATGTTCGGGTACAGATAAGTTGAAAAGCCGACCCTTGGGAAATTTACACTCAGGCATCAACTCAATTGCACAGTCATAACTCCTATGAGGAGGCAAAGACGCAGACTTACTCTCACTATAAACATCAGAGAAATCAGCCAGATAATCAGGAATATCATGAGACTGAGGAGAGGTGGAGAAAACAAGAGTGTCCCTAAGAACACACTGACAACCCCAACGCACCACAGACACAGATTTCTAATCCAAAACTGGGTTATGAGTTTGCAACCAGGGGAACCCCAGAACAATAGTATCATGCAAATTATGCAGCACCAAAAATTTACACTTTTCTTGGTGGTCTGGGGCAACTCGCATTATCACTTGGGTCCAAAACTGAGGTATACTCTCCGCCAAAGGAGTGGCATCAATACCCCTCAAAGGAATAGGCGTCTGCAGAGGCGTCATGGAAAAACCACAACGTTTAGCAAAGTCCAAATCCATCAGATTCAGAGCTGCTCCTGAATCCACAAAAGCCTTAGTGGAAAATGTGGACTAGGAGCAGATCAGAGTAATTGCCAAAAGGAACTTAGGTTGTACACTGCCCACAGCAAATGTGTGTGCAAAACGATTTTCTCGTTTAGGGCAGACAGAAATAGTATGAGAGGCGTCTCCACAGAAAAAACACAGCTTATTACGCCTTCTAAACTCCCGACATTGCGCCCCAGACAAAACCCCATCACATTGCATAGGTTCAGACATTTGTTCAAAAGGTGGCAGCGCCTCCCGTGTAGTTTTACGTTCTCGTAAATGCCGATCAACTTGAATGGCTAATGACATAGAGCCAATCCAGACCAGAGGGAACAGGAAATCCCACCATCATATCTTTTACGGTCTCTGACAAACCTTTCCAAAAGAGAGTTGCCAATGCACTATCATTCCATGTAGTAAGGACTGCCCACTTTTGGAATTTTTGACAGTACAACTCTGCAGGATCCTGACCCTGGTTTAATGCCAACAGGTTTCTCTCAGCTTGATCAACGGCATTAGGTTCATCATACAACAACCCCAAGGCCTGAAAAAATGCATCCACATTAGTCAGAATAGAATTTTCAGGTGTCAGAGAAAAGGCCCAATCTTGGGGATTGCGCGCAGCAAGGAGATGACAATTTTAACCTGCTGCACAGAGCTCCCCGATGAGTTAGGCTTCAAAGCAAGAAATAATTTACAATTATTCTTAAAATTCAGAAATTTAGACCGATCCCCAGAAAACACATCAGGAGTAGGAATCTTGGGTTCAGCAGCATGTGACTGAATAAGGTTAGGGGAAATTCCCTGTACTTCAGCAGCAAGCTGCTCCACACGATCAGACAGTTGCTTAATCTCTATGAGGAAAAAAAAAATCCTCCTATGGCCCCAGAGAAAAAGAGGAAAAAATACATAAAAAAAAAATTCTGACACTTTTTTTTTCTTTTTAACAATTCCTTCCTGCTTTTGAGTACCCTAGAATCTGCGGTATGGCTGGTGATTCTGTTATGAATGGGTCACCGAGGAGGAAAAAATAAACAACAAGCTAAGTCTCAGAAAACCAGAGAAGTTGGTAACTATGCAGATTGCAGATCCCTGAACTTAACAGCACAACTAGCAGCAGTCGTGGAGCGTTCCTACGTTAGTCCGAGACGCCTCGTCACAACCGGAGAGCTACATAAGCCTAAAGCAAGAAAAGAGGAAAACTAACTGCCCCAGAACAGACCCCAAAAGAAAGACAGCCCCCCACATGTATTGACGGTGAAACAAGATGAAATTACAAACAAAGGCAGGAAAATAGGCTGAGCAAACGATGGGGCCGGGTTAACTAAACAGGACAGGAAAGGAAAGACACTGTCTGCAATCTGCCAAAAAAAACCTACAAAAATATTGTCCAACACTTCTGATAACAAAATTAACCCTGAAGTCACTAGACTTCTACACCTATATCAGCACTCTGAAATATTCTGAGACAGAGCAAAAAGAGGCCAATCCAATAAGGGACAAAAAGCAGCTTGGCAAATACTGATACATAGGAGTGGAAATTCAGCATAGCCCCAGCAGGGGCAGGCTGACCACACAAGAAACTGAACTGACCAACAAGCGCAAGTGTGAACAATAGCAAAAAACAAACTTAACTTGAGAAGACAGGAAGAGAGCTGAATTCCAGGACCTGAGAAGCAGACTGAATCACCAGCACTAGGATAGGGCGTCGGCTGTCTTATATCCAGTCTGATACTCCAGAGATCCAATCGTTATCTTCCTCATCAGGTGGCAGATCACTACCACTTAAACCAACCTCACTACCTCCTGTCACCACCAGAGGGAGAACGTGAGGGGAACTCTCAACTGGTGGAGCCAAAAATGAGTTCTTAACAGAGCTAGATGCAGTGGGGGAGGGAGGATAGTGCATGGTATGAGGTGATTGGGAGATAATTTCCTGTTGAATCTGGTCAATTTTTTCTTTGAAGTAATTGGCCAGATCGTCAGCTCGGAGCTCCGAGGTTGAGGCCTGTACTCTTGAGTTGAGTAGAGAATGAAAAGTGTCAAAGAGACGTTTCGGGTTATTGGACAGTGAAGTGATGAGGGTGTTGATATAGGTTTCTTTGGAGAGGTGAAGGGCAGTGTTGTATGTTCGAAGCATAAACTTATAATGGATGAAATCTTCACGTAGATTGGATTTTCTCCATAGACGTTCGGCGCACCTGGAACACCGCTGCAGTAAACGTGTTTGCAGGGTGTGCCAGGGTTGTCGCCGTCTGTGTTGTGGTGTTCTATTTATAGGGGATGCAAATTCTTCCAGGGCACTTTTAAGTGTTTCATTGTAATGCTTCAATGCAGAATCAGGACATGAGAGGGAGGAGATAGGGGCCAATGAAGACTGCAAGTTCTTCATAAGTTTCTGGGTGTTAATGGCCTGTATGTTTCTATAAATATGGACAGTGGGGGTGACCTGAGCAGCCTGGCAATTCTTGATAGAGAATGAAAGAAGATTGTGGTCAGAGAGCGGGAGAGGGGAGTTTGCAAAATCATCCACTGCACAAAGCCGAGAGAAGACCAAGTCGAGGGAGTTTCCGTCTTCATGCGTTGGAGAATTAGTAAGCTGTGAAAGGCCAAATGAGGAGGTTATATATATATATTTGCCAATGGACTGCACAGGCCTAATCCCTGTCTACAGACTGGATTCTGTCACTCTTCCTGCTCCTGTCACTCTCTCTGCCTCCCTAGGCTAAATGCAGAGTGTATGAGATACAAACAGCAAAGCAAACTATCTATATCCATATCTATCTATCAAATTATCTATCTATCCAATATCTATCTATCTATCTGTTCATATTCCTGTCTACTTAGGTTTTATGAATTTATATACAGAATCTCTGGCTGGGTTAACATTGCTATTTGCAACTCACATAATTCAACTCCATATAGCAAGGGTTTTAAATGACCCAGAAGAAACACTCAGTTGATAATTGCTATAATTTTAAAGTAAACAGAAATGAGCTGATATTTATTGTATATATGAGCTGATATATATTGTATATACTGTATGCTGGCCTTGTGTACATACTGTATATACAGACCCGGCAAAAATTAAGAGACCACTTCCAAATGTTCAGTTTGTCTGATTTTTCTCTTTATAGATATATTTTTGAGTAAAATGTAAATTGGTCTTTTAGTCTATAAACTTCTGACAAAATGTCTCCGAATTTCCAAGCAATAATTTTCTTTTCTGAAAAGGAGAAATGGTGAAAATTAAAAAAAAAGCCCAGTGCTTTCAGACCTCAAATAATGCAAAGAAAACAAGTTCATAATCATTTAGAAACAACAACACTAATGTTTTAACTCAGGAAGAGAAATCAATATTTTGTGGAATAACCATGATGTTTAATCACAGCTTTCATGTGTCTTGGCATGGTTTTCTTTCACACTGTTTCTGGCGCAAAAATGTAAGCAGTTCTTCCTTGTTTGATGGCTGGTGACTGTCCATCATTCTCTTAATTACATTCCAGAGGTTTTCAATGGGGTTCAGGTCTGGAGAATGGGTTGCCCATGACATGGATTTGATGTGGTGGTCTCTTAATTTTTGCCAGAGCTGTATGTTGGTTTTGTGTGCATACTGTATATATGCGGGCTTTGTGATCATTCTCTATTCATACTGTATATGTGTTGTATGTGGCCCTATTGGTGTTAGTCTTGTTTCAATAGAAGTTGACAGTGATGATTGACTTCCCATTGTCAGGAAAATATCAATGCTGAAAAAAAAATCTATGTAAATTGCATTTTTGATGTTTTCTAAATTGTAACTTATGAATCCAGACTTAAAGTTTTTTTTATTATTAAGCAATGCTAAAATTGCATAGTGATCGTAAAAATAAATAACTTTGTAATTTAGTTTTATATCATACAGCTTGTTGCCTAGTTTCCCGACCAGCCTGCAATCTCAGAGTGTCCGGTTAACTAGGAACTATGCTTTACAGTCTGATCACATTCCTCTGGGGCTGGAGGAATTTCTGGATCAGACCAGCCTTAGTCCCCCTGTGCTACTTCTACTGTACTGTAGAGCGCTCTGGTTGGGCCAGAAGCAAGGCTAAGGCTAATGGCCCAAATTTTCAGCCTACCTTAGCATACCACCCTCTACAAAGCAGGAAGCCAAGGGCCAGGAGATGAGAACAGCACTTTAAGTGGTTCCCTGACAGATTGTAAGGTGCTCTGTTACTTTGATGCCAATTATGAGTAGTCTGTATTTGAACCCAGCAGCAATCATCCAATCTGCCTACAGCACCGCCACAGGAAAACTGAAGCATTACACTGTTCTCACTGATGTCCATGTACTTCAGGAATGTGCCTGGTTCTTTAAAATAAAATATGATCTCTGCAAATTATTGATTCATTAATGAGGCTCCTGAATGGAGCGCCCCAATCTCATAACTTGGAATTCCTGAAAGGACTTGTCCACTACAAACCTTTCTTAAATACTGTATTCCCCCGGACAAAATAAAAATAACAGATACTGACCTCCCATGCTCCTGGGGTCCCGCATGTGCAGTGCTCACATGTTCACCAGCTTGGGAGGAGAGTATCTATTATTGTTATTTTTCTAAGTGGAATAAGGTATTTAAGAAGGAATTGTTGAGTTTTGGACAACTGTCCTTTTTAGATGGTGCATGTAAATTATAGAATCATACAGGGAGACAATAGGGAGGAAGGAAACACATGGCTGTTCAAACATCCATTTAGAGTAATAAGAGAGGCTATGGAAGGCTGTGTAGTGGTCCCAGTAGGCAGTGTACAGGCAGCCATTACTGATCTTCTCTGGGATCTTTGTAGGGGAGGGATATGATTTGCTGAAAATTTATTGTCGTTAAGTATTTGCAGCACAGTGAAATGTGAAGTTGCATCTTCTGGATATATATGCCACCTGCCTATATTTTATTCAGAGCTAATAAAACCTTCAAGAGTAACCTATTATTCATTTTCTAGGCAGTGGTTTGAATGACGGCTTATGGCACTCAGTTACTATTAATGCAAGAAGACATCGCATCTCACTAACCCTGGATAATGGGGCAGCTTCATCCATCCATGCCACTCTCCCAGTACAGATCTCCACGGGGCACCAGTATTACTTTGGAGGTGAGATGTTCGGTTATGAAAGGAATAAATTATAACTCCAACTTTCCTCTCATCAGCAATTTTTTCTCCTTCTATCTTAAGTCTATAGATAGGCAGATAGACAGACAGATAATAGATAGATTGATAGATAGATAGATAGATAGATAGATAGATAGATAGATAGATAGATAGATAGAGAGATTACTGAGCTCTGGGATCTAACGCTCTGATTTGTAAAGATCAAAACTATAGCAATGCACATATTAAAATAGCTGCCATTTAAAATTATTTTTTATATGTTATAAAAACATAACATGCTGCTGACCAGTGGGAGCCCGGGTCCTGAGAGCCCCAACCGGTTGCTCACACCACTGCTCTAAAGCACTCACTTCTGTAGGCAGCGACGCTCAGCTCCTACTTGAGCATTCATAGAGCGTGGCGAGCAGTCTTAGAAGGAAATCACTCTGTCAGTTCTCATACTTCAGCTGAGCTTATTACCTGCAGAAGGGAACAGTTCAGTACAAGACATGGATCTCAAATGATTGGCAGAACTGATCCATGTAGAAAGCTTGGTTCTGTTATCGATTTCATACAGTAAGCTTGCTTTTACCATGTCTATATAGAAAGCTTCCTTCTCAATATACTGTATAAGGAAAGTTTAGTTCTGTTTCTGTATCTAGGAAGTAACCTTGGCTCTCTTATCAGATCCACAGTATGTAGTAAGCTTGGTTCTGTTAATGTATCAATGTAGTAAGTGTGGTTCTGTTATTAGACCTATGAAATAAGCTGGACTCTTATATAGTAAGCTTAGTGTTATTAAGTCTACAGTCATGGCCAAAAGTATTGACACCCCTGCAATTCTGTCAGATAATATTCAGTTTCTTCCTGAAAATGATTGCAAACACAAATTCTTTGGTATTATTATCTTCATTTAATTTTTCTTAAATGAAAAAACACAAAAGAGAATGAAGCAAAAAGCAAAACATTGATCATTTTACACAAAACTCCAAAAATGGGCCGGACAAAAGTATTGGCACCCTCAGCCTAATACTTGGTTGCACAACCTTTAGCCAAAATAACTGCGACCAACCGCTTCCGGTAACCATCAATGAGTTTCTTACAATGCTCTGCTGGAATTTTCGACCATTCTTCTTTGGCAAACTACTCCAGGTCCCTGATATTTGAAGGGTGCCTTCTCCAAACTGCCATTTTTAGATCTCGTCACAGGTGTTCTATGGGATTCAGGTCTGGACTCATTGCTGGCCACCTTAGATGTCTCCAGTGCTTTCTCTCAAACCATTTTCTAGTGCTTTTTGAAGTGTGTTTTGGGTCATTGTCCTGCTGGAAAACCCATGACCTCTGAGGGAGACCCAGCTTTCTCACACTGGGCCCTACATTATGCTGCAAAATTTGTTGGTAGTCTTCAGACTTCATAATGCCATGCACACGGTCAAGCAGTCCAGTGCCAGAGGCAGCAAAGCAACCCCAAAACATCAGGGAACCTCCGCCATGTTTGACTGTAGGGACCCTGTACTTTTCTTTGAATGCCTCTTTTTTCTCCTGTAAACTCTATGTTGATGCTTTTGCCCTAAAAGCTCTACTTTTGTCTCATCTGACCAGAGAAAATTCTTCCAAAATGTTTTAGGCTTTTTCAGGTAAGTTTTGGCAAACTCCAGCCTGGCTTTTTTATGTCTCGGGGTAAGAAGTGGAGTCTTCCTGGGTCTCCTACCATACAGTCCCTTTTCATTCAGATGCCGACGGATTGTACGGGTTGACACCGTTGTACCCTCGGACTGCAGGGCAGCTTGAACTTGTTTGGATGTTAGTGGCGGTTCTTTATCCAACATCCGCACAATCTTGCGTTGAAATCTCTTGTCAATTTTTCTTTTCCGGCCACATCTAGGGAGGTTAGCCACAGTGCCATGGGCTTTAAACTTCTTGATGACACTGTGCACGGTAGACACAGGAACATTCAGGTCTTTGGAGATGGACTTGTAGCCTTGAAATTGCTTATGCTTCCTCACAATTTGGTTTCTCAAGTTCTCAGACAGTTCTTTGGTCTTCTTTCTTTTCTCCATGCTCAATGTGGTACACACAAGGACACAGGACAGAGGTTGAGTCAACTTTAATCCATGTTAACTGGCTGCAAGTGTGATTTAGTTATTGCCAACACCTGTTAGGTGCCACAGGTAAGTTACAGGTGCTGTTAATTACATAAATTAGAGAAGCATCACATGATTTTTCAAACAGTGCCAATACCTTTGTCCACCCTCTTTGTTATGTTTGGTGTGGAATTATATCCAATTTGGCTTTAGGACAATTCTTTTTGTGTTTTTTCATTTAAGACAAATTAAATGAAGATAATAATACCAAAGAATTTGTGTTTGCAATCATTTTCAGGAAGAAACTGAGTATTATCTGACAGAATTGCAGGGGTGTCAATACTTTTGGCCATGACTGTATGTAATAAGCTGGGTTCTGTTTCTGTATCAGTGTAGTAAGCTTAATCTCCTTTTGGATCTACAGTATGTAGTAAGCTTGGCTCTGCTCTTGGATCTATAGTGTAAGCTTTTTACTCTTACTGGATCTACAGTTGTGCTCAAAAGTTTACATACCCCGTCAGAAATTTTGCTTCCTGACCTTTTTTCAGAGAATATGAATGATAGCACCAAAACTTATTCTCCACTCATGGTTAGTGGTGGGGTGAAGCCATTTATTGTCAAACTACTGTGTTTTCTCTTTTTAAATCATAATGACAATCCAAAGCATCCAAATGACCCTGATCAAAAGTTCACATACCCTGGTGATTTTGGCCTGATAAAATGCACAGAAGTTGACACAAATGGGTTTGAATGGCTACTAAATGTAACATCCTCACCTGTGACCTGTTTGCTTGTAATCAGTGTGTGCGTAAAAGCGGAGTGAGGTATATAAACTTTTGATCAGGGTCATTTGGATGTTTTGGGTTGTCATTGTGATTTAAAAAGAGAAAACACAGTAGTTTGACAATAAATGGCTTCACCCAACTGTAGGGAGGTGGAACTGATGGATAGATCTGCCTGTAGGAAGAGGCAGAGGGGTAGTGCAGTGTAGGTACAAAAGCGGTGAGATAAAGAGAAAGGGGTGCTGTGTTGTAGTTTGACCATTAGAGGTCAGTGGGGAGTGTATGATTTTGACTAACTGCCATTGGTCAAAGAAACTGTCAGGTGATAGTGGGCGTAGCTACCAGGACTGGGAGTATAAGAGGTTGAGGGAAGGTTCTGGAAAGTGCAGTCAGCCAGGGGAGCTCACTAGTAAGGAGGTTCTGCTGTAGAGAGAGACAGTAGAAAGGCTCCACAGAGCTACTGACAGTTGAGATGGTCACGGGGGGTGGCCCAAAGGACAGTAGCCGCAGACGTAGACGTCTGAGGGCAGCAATCGGACGACGTACTTGGAATGGTGAAGCGCTGTGGTGGATAGGCCTAGGGCAGCCACATTGAGAAGAGCCACAAAGGACGCCATGACGATGTAAATAAGAAGTGAAGGTACCTGGGTCTGTGAATAAAAGAAGTGTGAAATTCCTGTGGTGAATTGCTGTGGTCGTCAGTGAGGTGGCCAATAAAGACAGACCTGTTGAATGCAACCCTTGTCTCAGTCTCGTGTCTGTCGGCAGCAAGAAGTGGGTCACCCCCCATCCCTGTTGATTACACTCTCTCACCTATCCTACATGTGGCGCAGTCGGCAGGATAATTGCCGCAAATACAACACCATCAGCGACAAGCCTGCCACCAAGTAACAAAGGCCACCCAGCTGTGCGGGGTGAAGAATTTTATTTTTTTTTTTCTTTCTCCTGTGGATTACAAATTGGGGCTGTGCTTCGGATTGCTGGCTGTCAATAAGTGAAACCGGAGCAGAGGAGTGTTCTGTTAAAAATGGCTGTGGCATTACAGTGTCAGGAAGAGACACAGGAGTTTGCAGCCGTAATGGAAAATGTAAGACTATGTCATATCCGCCCCTGGGGGGAGTGGCCTACAACAGGAGACAGCCGCCCTCCCATGCTGGACCTTGGAAAATGGGTGGAGAGGCCGACCAATACCCCACCCCCGAGCGGGAGTGGCCCTGGTGAAGAGACTGGGTGTAGCTGTTTGGCGCCATTGAGCTACGGGTACTCGGGCGATATGCGATGCTGCAGTTGCCATGGCCTCGGACGCCTGGAGTGGAAATGGCATCAGGAGGTTGAAACCCGCCAGGAGACCTGCCCCTGGGAGCCATTCTCGGTACCCCATCCCCTGTTGTAACAGCCGTTGGAAGAAGCTGCACAAGTACCTTCCGCGGAGGCATCGGGCCTGGAGGCCGGCCCTGCCGGACGGCAGGGTGAAGATCCATGGCTATTGGAGGAGCTGCGGGAAAGCCTGCTGGGAGCCGCGATGCTGGGGAAGGTGAGCGTTCCCCCGGCACAGCCGATGGCATCGCAAGCAGATCCCGCCCCCATGCCTAGAGCACAAGACAGGCCCCCGGACCCTGACGCTGGTCCTCGACCTCCCCGGCCGACCTCCCACTCTCCAGTGATGGCCCTGGATGACTTCACAGCTCTTGATAACCATCCCGATTTGTCCCGCCCGGCGGCGCCGGTGCGGAGCCGACCTGCGGCTGTCCCTGCCGTGATCTGTCTTCCGGACGTGGCCTGTTCATCGGAGCCTGCTGTCACTTCAGGCCCGCCGCAGGTCACTGTTGCCTATTTACCTGTACCCGTGGCCACCGCTGTTCCATCCGTGGCCATGGCTGCGGCCTTCTCACCGGAGCCCACGGCAACCTTGATCCCAGCTGCAGCCGACTCCACAGCCTACCCGATGACACCTGTGGCCATTTCTGCCCAGTCCGCTACTCCGGTTTCGGCCTGCTCCCCAATATCTGCAACCGTCCCTGCTCCAATCTCGGTTGCGACCCGCTCACCAGACTCTGCGGCCTATACCGGACCCTCGGCTTGGGTTGCGGAGATCATTGAAAAGAAGAATTTCTAAGGAACGGGAGGTGTGGGCATTACTCCACAAGAAGGGGGAGGCTGCCATATCTGTTCCTTGGTCATATGGGCGGCTGGTATATATGGACACCGGCAAGGGCTACGGTTTTATTAGAGATCTCACCACCGGCTATAAAATTTATTTAAACGTGGCCTCCATCAAGCACGGCCGGGTTCCGCGGGAGGGAGGCCTAGTCTCCTATTACAAGGAATATTGCCCCCGCGGTTACTATGCGGTGGTCGTCATCGCCTACCCAGAGGGGTACAAGCCCCCATAAAGAGACGAGGACTCCTGGGTCTCGAGCATCAGGAACACTTGAGGCCCAGGGATACTACAAGCATCCCAGAGACCCCACGACTGTGGAGTCTCCTGTTTGGCGAAACATCGGGCGCCAGGAGGTGGCCCGAAGCACCTATTACAATGGACTGCCGGGACTGCCGTGCACAGTTGCACAATAAGGGGACTGTTCCGCGTCCCCATGGGAAAGGAGATCCTTCTCCTGGTGCAGTGGGGATGCCTAAAGGGAGTGTTTTTCTCAAAGCAAGGGGGAGCACCCTGTCCTCATTTGGTTAATATTTTTTAAAGATTGAATTGTTTTTGGCTAAAAAAAAAAGTTAAAGGCTAAAAAAAAATGTTTTGATAAAAATGTATTGCAGTAAACGTGGTAAGATGTGTAGCGAATTTGACATGTTGAAGTGTTATAAAAAAAATGTGTGTTCAACAGGTCCCGAGTACTTGGAGTATGCCGACCATGATGTATTTAAGTTGGCAGGACGACGAGACAGGAAGAATGTAGACAGACAGTGGTCCTTGAGTTAGGCCCCAGTACAACGTACCCCCAGACGAGGAGGACAAGATTGTCAAGGACGACAATGGACAAAGGAAGGGAAAGTGTAGGGAGGTTGAACTGATGGATAGATCTGCCTGTAGGAAGAGGCAGAGGGGTAGCGCAGTGTAGGTACAAAAGCGCTGAGATAAAGAGAAAGGGGTGCTGTGTTGTAGTTTAACCATTAGAGGGCAGTGGGGAGTGTATGAGTTTGACTGTGTAACTGCCATTGGTCAAAGAAACTGTCAGGTGATAGTGGGCAGAGCTACCAGGACTGGGAGTATAAGAGGTTGAGGGAAGGTTCTGGAAAGTGCAGTCAGCCAGGGGAGCTTACTAGTAAGGAGGTTCTGCTGTAGAGAGTGAGATGGTAGAAAGGCTCCACAGAGCTACTGACAGTAGAGACGGACACAGGGGGTGGCCCAAAGGACAGTAGCCGCAGACATAGATGGTCTGAAGGCAGGGCTGCCACTAGGAATTTCGGGGCCCCATACTGGCAAAATTTTTGGGGCCCCCTTTAGACTCCGCCCAGGCTCCATCCAGCCCCGCCTCCACCCCTCGAACTGTCCACAGTCCCACCGCTCTCTCTTGGAAAAACTCCACTTCTCACCTATCACACATTAACAGTTCCCATCACCAGGTCACACATATAGCCAGCAGCTTTTGCTTTGGCCAAAAGATTGTTTTAAGCCGCCACCATAACAGGGTAGACACTTTTGGCCAGGCCCTACTCTACTGTAACCTATTAAATATTTGTTAAAATATGCAATACAATTTAGGTATATTTTTATTTATTTTTCAATTTTTTAAAATGACCAATAATATTACATACAAGGAACAAATACCACCGCACCATGTCCAGACCACATATTACCACCACATAGTGACCTATAATAAGACATACAAGGAACAAATACCGCCATACCATGACCAGACCACATATTACTACCATAGTGACCGAATAATATCACATACAAGGAACAAATATCACCGCACCATGAACAGACCGCAAATTACCACCACAAAGTGACCAAATAATAGAATATACAAGGGACAAATACCACTGCACCACGCCCAGACCACATATTACCACCACATGGAGACTGAATACTACAATACTGACATTAATAAAAAAACATAATACTATGACCATAAGAGACATTATACACACAAGATCTGTACTTAGTATGCAGTGTCTGTGTACAGGTAATATAGTGATCAATGACATTATACACAGGAGCTCTGTATATAATGTACAGGTAACACAGTGATCACCGGTGACATTATACACAGGACCTCTGTATATAGTGTCAGTGTACAGGTAACACACTAACTCACCAGTGATGTCTCTAGGTGAAGTCCTTCATCTTTGGTTTTCATCTTTCATCCAGCACAGATCGCCATCACGTCTTCCAGCCAGCACTTGTCTCTGCAGGAAATAACACAGTTATCTAGAGCTCCACTTGCAGAACACATTACTTATTTTTTCCCAACTTCTACATTACACCACATGAAGAAAAAAAGGCGACATAGTATCACTGTACACAGTAACAGGACCGCCCCCCCATTTACAACAGTATCCTCAAGAAAATAAAATAAATACATCACTGCAGTAATAATATCCCTTAATTAGCCCCTATGGTAATAATATCCCCATCCTGACCCCCGTGTGTCTCATTCCTGACTTCAGCCATATGTTCTCCCATCCCACCCTCATCAGTATCCATTCTGCCCCATATGATCTCCCCTCCTGACCAATCTGTCTAAATCGTATCCATCCTGCCCCATGACCCTGCCCCATCTGTCTCCAATCATGCCCGGTGTCTCACATTCTGCCCCCTCCTGTGTCTCACTGTCACATTCTGCCCCCTCCTGTGTCTCACTGTCACATTCTGCCCCCTCCTGTGTCTCACTGTCACATTCTGCCCCTCCTGTGTCTCACTGTCACATTCTGCCCCCATGTCCAGCATTCTGCCCCAGTGTCTTGCATTCTACCTCCAGCGTCCAGCATTCTGCCCACAGCATCCAGCATTCTGCCCCAGCTCACAGCCTGCCCCCATGTCCAGCATTCTGCTCCTAGCATCCAGCATTCTGCCTCAGTCTCCTGCATTCTGCCCCAGCTTCGAGCATTCTGCCCCATGTCCAGAATTCTGCCCCAGTGTCCAGCATTCTTCTGCCCCATGTCCAGCATTCTGCCCCGTCTGACACAGTCTGCCCTCATATCCAGCATTCTGCCCCAGCATCCAGCATTCTGCCCCCAGCATCCAGCATTCTGCCCCATGTCCATTCTGCCCCCAGTGTCCAGCATTATGCCCCATGTCCAGCATTCTGCCCCCAGTGTCCAGCATTCTGCCCCCAGTGTCCAGCATTCTGCCCCCAGTGTCCAGCATTATGCCCCATGTCCAGCATTCTGCCCCCAGTGTCCAGCATTCTGCCCCATGTCCATTCTGCCCCCAGTGTCCAGCATTATGCCCCATGTCCAGCATTCTGCCCCAGCGTCCAGCATTCTGCCCCATGTCCATTCTGCCCCCAGCATTCTGCCCCCCAGCATTCTGCCCCATGTCCAGCATTCTGCCCCCAGCGTCCAGCATTCTGCCCCCAGCATTCTGCCCCCAGCATCCAGCATTCTGCCCACAGCGTCCAGCATTCTGCCCCATGTCCAGCATTCTGCCCATGTCCTGCATTCTGCCCCAGCGTCCAGCATTCTGCCCCCAGAATTCTGCCCCCAGCATCCAGCATTCTTCCCCCAGCATCCAGCATTCTGCCCCCAGCATTCTGCCCCCAGCATCCAGCATTCTGCCCCCAGCATTCTGCCCCCAGCGCCCAGCATTCTGCCCCCAGTGTCCAGCATTCTGTCCCCAGCATTCTGCCCCCAGCGTCCAGCATTCTGCCCCCATCATCCAGCATTCTGCCCCCAGTGACCAGTATTCTGCCCCCAGCATTCTGCCCCCAGCGTCCAGCATTCTGCCCCCAGCATTCTGCCCTCAGCGTCCAGCATTCTGCCTCCAGCGTCCAGCATTCTGCCCCCAGCATTCTGCCCCCAGCATCCAGCATTCTGCCCCCAGCATCCAGCATTCTGCCCCCAGCATTCTGCCCCCAGCATCCAGCATTCTGCCCCAAGCATTCTGCCCCCAGTGTCCAGCATTCTGCCCCCAGAATTCTGCCCCCAGCGTCCAGCATTCTGCCCCCAGCATTCTGCCCCGGGCCTCCTGGATAGCCGCTCTCAAAAAAAAAAAAAAAATTCTTCTTACCTTGTTATCTGGCTGTGCTCCAGCGGCGAGGCTCCCTCCCTCTCCCAGTCCCACGTGGCACACTGACTGAATGAGGAAGTGGAGGAGCAGAGCAGTGTGTGACGTCAGGTGAGGGCGGAGCTGTGGCTGGACCATTGTGCAGGGGGGGATTTCGGCGCTGGCTGGACCAAGGTGTGGGGGGGGCTGCCCGAGGGGCCCGGCAGGTGCTGAGTCTGAATTTAAAATAAAGCTGCAGAAGCCTGAATAAAATGTAGGGGGGCCCCAGCGCGGATCGGGCTTCCAGCGTGGTCGGGCCCCCCTAATCACCGGGCCCCATACACATGTAAGGCCTGTCATGCCCTGATGGCAGCCCTGTCTGAAGGTACCAAGTGACAGCGTACTTGGAATGGTGAAGCGCTGTGGTGGATAGGCCTAGGGCAGCCACAGTGAGAAGAGCCACAAAGGACGCCATGACGATGTAAATAAGAAGTGAAGGTACCCAGGTCTGTGAATAAAAGAAGTGTGAAATTCCTGTGGTGAATTGCAGTGGTCGTCAGTGAGGCGGCCAATAAAGACGGACCTGTTGAATGCAACCCTTGTCTGTCTCGTGTCTGTCGGCGGCAAGAAGTGGGTCACCCCCCATCCCTGTTGGTTACACTCTCTCACCTATCCTACACAACCACTAACCATGAGTGGAGAAAAAGTTTTTCTCTGAAAAAGTTATTCTCTGAAAAAAGGTAAGAAAGCAAAAATTCTGCCGGGGTATGTAAACTTTCGAGCACAACTGTATATAATAAGTGACAGATCTTTGATGCAGATGATTCTGCACAGAGGCAAAGGTAAAGGTTAAACGTGTCAGTGTTGTGTTTTACCTCACGAGGTTAAAATTTGTCATCCAGCCTCTGTGTTTATATGATTTTCACTTTATCTGTCTTCAGTCTCTGCTTTGGTCTTGAATTTGTATCCCAAGAAAATCAAATAAACCAATAAATAAATGAGAACCAAATCTCGGTGTCCTGCAACTAACATTGCTTGTCAGATGGAGAGATAGGAAGCTAATGCAGAGACTGAGAATGCAAGTAAAGTTGTGCTTTTCACCATCTGCCATGTTGATTTCTTTCTTTCATAACCTGAGAGTTTTATGACAAAGCTTATGTAATAAAGGAGACATGGAGAATATTGAGACCTCGGGGTCATCCATCAATAGTGCTCATAAAATATAAATGTATTATCCAAAATGTGATTAGATGCCGAGTCTGTCTCTTACTGAACAGGCTGTCCGGAACCGCTGGCAGATTCCTCCTGTACAAATCCCATTTCTTCATTCCAAGGATGCATGAGGCTCATATTTATTGATAATCAGCCCAAGGACCTCATCTCAGTGCAGCGTGGAGCCCTGGGGAACTTCACTGAATTGCAGATCGATATGTGTGGCATTAAGGACAGGTAATTCCCATTCCTACTCTTTACAATATATATGAACCCACGATAATGGAAAATATATTTGAGTCTGTATGAGTAACAATATATAGGAATCCACATGGTTACAGCTCTGTGTATCCAGGCTTCATCTCAGAAGATGACAATTGTTATTAAAATATTCCCAATAGAAGTAAAATAGATATGCCGTTGAGCTTGTTTTATCTCTTAACTTTCCACGTTTTCTTTATAGTTACCTTTTTCTATTTTTTACTTCTTCCTTATTCTCCTTTCACCTTTTACTGTCTTTTTTATCTCGTTTTATTTTTTTATCCACTTTATGGTTTTCTTGCTAAATCATCTTTTGTATCCTTCTTTCACACTTTTCCTTTGCTTTCTCTTCTTTCCTTTTCCTTTTCTACTCTTCTTCAAGCTTGTTTTCTCTCACTTACACTAACCTTTTCTTTTCTTCTCTACATCACCTTTCATTCCTGTTCTTTACCCATTTTCATATCTTCCTTTTCTCATGCATCTTTCTCTTCCACCTCCCTCCAGATTATGCATCTTTCACCGTATTTTTCTCGAATCTTTTTTACTTTTCCTCAACCCTCTTCTTCTTCCTTATGTTGCACCTTAATCTTCTATCTTCTCACTTTTTCCTTCCTCTCCTCCTTATCTTATTAATCTTTTTTTAAAGCTCAGTCTTTACTATTTACTGTCATAGTTTTCCTCTTTCACTCCTTTTCATACACTTTTTTCCCGTAGCCTTTTTCTTTTTGGATTTTAAGGGAGTTATCTCAGCAGGTCTGCCTTGTTCCTGTAGCCCTATTCATATGGCTGGGGCCTAGATTCTTTCCAAGCCTTTACCCCTACTTTTTATTATCAGTTTCTTCAGTTTTCTTTATCTTCTAAAAGATCTCACTTTTATTAATTTGGAAATGAAATATGTCATAAATAGATTGTAAGAATTATATCAGGTCATGCTAACACATGCAGTTTACTGTCCATTGAGAGTAATAAAATTGCACTATGGGTATTTTGGATGGTCAAGCACTCTATATATGCAGTATGCCAGAATTGTATTATATTAATTACCAGTGATTTGATAATAGTAAGTTATAATATTTAGTGATGAGCGAACGTGCTCATTGCTCGATACTCATTTGAGCATCAGGTTGCTTGGATTTTGCTCATTACTCAATCGGGTAACATGGCAGCTCGAGCTCCACGCTGGAGTCCCTATCTCACATGTTTTGTTGCTATTAGACAGCCAATAAACCTGTGGGTATTGCCTGCCATACACAGTAATGCCATAGCCATGTTATCTACTGGCATTACTATGATTAGATAAGACCCAGTGATGCGATAATCAGCACACTCTCCTCTGGAAGCAGTTCAAGGAGAGTTGCTCTAGAAGGGAGAGCTTAGATTAGAGCAGGCATATAGGCAGTGATTAATCACTTTTGCTGTTCTTGTATACCACTGCTGCACCATTAAAACAAATGTATTTTTCAGGGCTACATACTGTCCTATCTCTAGTGAAATCACTGCTACCTGTATTAAGTGTAGGGATAACTCGTGGAGGAGGTACAGTTTTGGATTAGAGTCATATAGCCAGGGTTTATTGCTTTAAAGTCTTAAGTATACTGTTGATGTAAGCTATAAAACAAAAGTCCTTTTCAGTGATACATATTTTCTTTTCCCTACTACTACCTGAAAGTTTGCTGGCATATATTATATACCAATTTTAAGACGTGCAAGGTGTGGTGTAAGAGATAAGAAGGTGGATGTGCAGCTGATGATGCACGCAAAGGTCGAGGCCCTGGGCCAGAAGAAACTGTGCCTGCTGCGGGAGCACAACAAACATGCTCATCCACAAAACCTAGCTTCCTGTTCCACTTTGCAGGGGGACATGGGACATCACTCTTGAAGACAGTACAGTGCGAACAGGTGGCCAGTTGGATGGCCGACAATGCTACCAGTATGTGTTCCAGCATCACCTTGTCTTCCACATGGTACAATCTCACTAGCCAAGAGTCTGGACTACATAATACTCACCCTGATCCTCCTTCCTCCCACCATTTCTAGTCCCAGGAGACATGTGATCCCATACATGGACCATCAAAGGAGCTCTCATGAGGATATCATGTATAGTGATGCCCAAATATTTGAGGAGTCACGGTCAGAAGAAAACAAAGGTGGGGAATGTCAATTAGTATCTGAAGAGGTAGATGATGATGAGACACAGTTAGCAACAAGTCATTTTGTTAAGTCAACAAGTAAGGAGGATCAGAGTGTGGAAGTAGAAGAGAAGACGAGGTGGTGGACAATGAAGTCACTGACCCAACATAGGAAGGTGCCATTCAGATCAAAGACACTAGTGCAGAAGGGGTGGGATCCAAAGCACCACAACAGGCAGGAAGAGGCAGTGGGGTGGCAAGAGGGAGAAAGTAAATAACTGTTCCTCAGAACACACACACGGCAAGGTCTCAGGCCAGGGGTTAGTTGTTCCCCTGTCTGGCAATCGGGTGGGCTGAAAGCTTTAGTCTACAATCGGTGCTACGGATGAGACCACTGCCTCTTTGCCTGTGCTACATACTTTCCAATACCCTGTTCAAGACACAGGCGCAGATGCCTCCCACCCTGCACTTGTTGTTAAAAATTCGCAAGCACCATCAGAAACCACATCTAATTCTGTATTCCAGGGTAGCGTTCAGCTTTCCCTACCTCAGACTTTGGAGAACAAAAGATAATACCCAGCCACCCACTCACAGGCCCAAACACTAAATGCGGACATTTCTAGGATGCTTGCTCTGGTAATGTTGCTGTTTAGGCTTTTGGACACTAAGGCTTGCTGCAAACTCATAGTGGCTGTCCCTTGGTCCTTAATCCCCAGTCACTATTTTTCCCAGTATGCCATCACCTCTTTACAATGACATGTTTCACGTAACATCACCTGTACCCTGACCAATGTAGTTACTTTGAAGGTCCACTTAATTACCGAATGTGAACAAATGCTTGTGGCCAGGGACACTATATTTCCCTGGGCGAATCATGTGGAGTCCGGGTCCAAGTCAAACCCTGGGACAGCACACAAGCTACCGACACCAAGGATTGTGGGCCCTAGCTCCATCAAGGTTTCCTCTATCTCCCACACCAGTTCCTGCACCCCCTTCTCCACCTTATCTTCTATCTCCGAATTGTCAACTCGGATCACGTTGCCCATATCACTCACAAGGTGGAAGCAATGCTTCAGTGAAACACCAACAGGCTCTGCTGATACTGCTTTGTTTATGAGACAAACAGAACACTGCCACAGAGCTGTGGAAAGGTAGAGCAGACTAGACAGGTCTGTTGTTCTCACTGCTGAACCTAAAACCAGGCATTGTTGTGTGTGATAATGCCAGTAACCTGGTTGCGGCTCTGAATGTTGGCAGGTTCAAACACGTATCATGTCTGACCCACATGTGGTTCAGAAGTTTCAGAAAACCTTCCAAGATTTGCATAAATTACTTGTGAAGGTACACTGTTTGTGTACCCATTTCTGCAAGTCAGCTATAGCTGCCACCGCTCTGGCAGTGAGGCAGCTGTTCTTGTAATTGCAAGCTCATAGACTAGTGTGCAATATGACCAAGTGTTGAAACTCCACATTACACATGTTGCAGAGGGTTTGTGAACAGCAGAGGGCAGAAGTTGATTACCAGCTACAACATGCCTGTCAGTATTCTGGTCAGCCTCGCACATAACAACTGAAGAGTGGGCATGGATGAATGACATCTGTGACGTTCTACAAAACTTTGAGGAATCAACCAAGACAGTGAGCTGATAGCAAGCCATAATCAGCGTAACCATCTCGCTATTGTGTGTACTCACACGCTCTCGGCTCATAATTAGTGTTGAGCTTTCCGGTACCGCAAGTATCGGGTATCGACCGATATTAGCTGTATCGGAATTCTGATACTGACTTCCGATACTTTTTTCGTATCGGATACCGGAATCGGAAGTTCCCATAAAGCTATCAGCCTGCTAGATTTGATTCAGCCAATGGAAATCCTCAGAAGTGTGGGCACATCCTGTTAGGCATGTTAACTATTGGCATGACTGTGATTGGCTGCTGAAATGACGTCATCATGATGCGCGGTCTGTGCCGACTGCGGGGGTCTGTGCCGACTGTCGGGGGTCTGTACGGGCCTCTCGGGGGCCTGTGCCGGCTGCCGGTGGTCTGTACGGGCCTCTTGGGGGCCTGTGCTGGCTGCCGGTGGTCTGTACGGGCCTGCCGGGGGCCTTTGCCAGCTGCCGGTGGTCTGTACGGGCCAGCCGGGTGCCTGTGCCGGCTGTTGGTGGTCTGTGCGGGCCTGCCAGGGGTCTTGTGTGTGTGCAGGCATTGTCCGATGGGACTACAAGTCCCATCGGGCGATGCCTGCCACATTGACAGTGATTGACACATTAGCCAATGATGGGACAGTAGTAGTCCCATCATCCGGCTAATGTGTTGAATGTAAAAAAAAAAAAAAACATACTACATACTACATACATGCAACATATATACTACATTCATACAGCATACATACATACTACATACATGCTACATATATACTACATTCATACAACATACATACTACATACATGCTACATATATACTACATTCATACAACATACATATATACTACATACATGCTACATGCTACATACTACATACAACATACATACATTCATACAATACATACATACTACATACAATACATTCATACAATACATACATAGACATACAGTACATATAACATAGAGTACATACTCACCAATACTTGTCACATTGTTCCCCGAAGCCAGTGTCATCTAAGGTAAAATATGAAAATAACAAACAAGCCATATACTCCCTGATCCGCAGAAATCCACGCGTGTCCCACGCCGATCTCCCATGGAGAGCAGCAGCATCAGCTGATGCGACCGCTCTCTAGGGTCTCAAGGAATCCAGTGTCGGGAGGTAGGTATCCTTCCGCACTGTATTCCTCCGCCACTGTAAAAAAAAGTCCCTAGTCTCACTTTTGACATTGCTGTGTGAAAAAGTTCCCACACAGCATTTGCCATAAAGTGAGACCAGGGACTATTTTTTTACAGTGGCGGAGGAATACAGTGCGGAAGGATACCTACCTCCTGACACTGGATTCCTGAGCCCCGTAGAGAGCGGTCGCATCAGCTGATGCTGCTGCTCTCCATGGGAGATCGGCGTGGGACACTCACTCGTGGATTTCTGTGGATCAGGGAGTATTTGGTGGTTTGTTATTTTCATATTTTTCCTTAGATGACACTGGCTTCGGGGATCAAAGTGACAAGTATTGGTGAGTATGTACTCTGTCTTATATGTACTGTATGTCTATATGTATGTATTGTATGAATGTATTGTATGCAGTATGTATGTTGTATGTCTGTAGCATGTTATATGTATGTACTGTATGTATGTAGTATCTATGTATGTTGTATGAATGTAGCATATATGTAACATGTACGTAGTATATATGTATGTTGTATGAATGTAGTATATATGTAGTATGTATGTAGTATGTATGTACTATGTATGTATGCTGTATGAATGTAGTATATATGTAGTATGTATGCATGTTGTATGAATGTAGTATATATGTAGTATGTATGTAGTATGTATGTACTATGTATGTATGTAGTATGTTTGTATGTTGTATGTAGTATATATGTAGTATATATGTATCATGTATGTAGTATGTATGTACTATGTATGTATGTTGTATGTAGTATGTATCTTGTATGAATGTAGTATATACTGTATGAAGCATGTATGTAGTATTTAGTATGTATATTGTATGAATGTAGTATATATGTATGTTGTATATATGTATGTTGTATGAATGTAGTATATATGTAGCATGTATGTAGTATATATGTATGTTGTATGAATGTAGTATATATGAAGCATGTATGTAGTATGTGTGTATGTTGTATGAATGTAGTATATATGAAGCATGTATGTAGTATGTATGTATGTATGTTGTATGTAGTATATATGTAGTATGTAGTATATATGTATGTTGTATGAATGTAGTATATATATGTAGCATGTATGTAGTTTGTAGTATATATGTATGTTGTATGAATGTAGTATATATGAAGCATGTATGTAGTATGTAGTATGTGTGTATGTTGTATGAATGTAGTATATATGAGGCATGTATGTAGTATGTAGTATGTATGTATGTTGTATGTAGTATATATGTATGTTGTATGAATGTAGTTTATATGTAGCATGTATGTAGTATGTAGTATATATGTATGTTGTATATATGTAGCATGTATGTTATATAAATGGTGTATATATGTAGTATGTATGTAGCATGTATGTAGTATGTATATATGTAGTATGTATGTAGTATGTATGTAGTATATATGTATGTTGTATGAATGTAGGTTATATGTAGCATGTATGTAGTATGTATGTATGCTGTATGAATGTAGTATATATGTAGTATGTATGTAGTATGTATGTAGTATGTTTTTTTGTTTTTTTTACATTCAACACATTAGCCGGTGATGGGACTACTACTGTCCCATCATTGGCTAATGTGTCAATCACTGTCAGTGTAGCAGGCATCGCCCGATGGGACTTGTAGTCCCATTGGACGATGCCTGCACACACACAAGACCCCCGGCAGGCCCGTACAGACCACCGACAGCTGGCACAGCCCCCCGGCAGGCCAGCACAAGCCCCCGAGAGGCCCATACAGACCACCGGCAGCCGGCACAGGCCCCCGGCAGGCCGGCACAGGCCCCCGAGAGGCCCATACAGACCACTGACAGCTGGCACAGGCCCCCGAGAGGCCCATACAGACCACAGACAGCCGCACAGGCCCCCGACAGACCAGCACAGGCCCTCGAGAGGCCCGTACAGACCACCGAGAGGCCCGTACAGACCCCGCCCGCACACACTGACACGCACAGTGTCCGCCCATGCACCGCCCACACTCTTTCCCCCTCCCGAACAGGCTGTACAAGGCAAGAAAGGGGTTTTTTCAATTCCGATATTTCTGTCCCATTGACTTGAATGGGACTTCCGGGATCGGAATCGGCGATACCCGATACTTTTTTTTAGATCGGCCGATCCATTCCGATCCGATATTTTTAAGTATCGGGTGGTATCGCTCAACACTACTCATAATTAAAGAGGAAGCTTTGTATGTGGATGAAGTGGAGATGGAGGAATAAGGTACACATGGTGATACCGCCCCGCCTAGCCTCATCTCATCTTCTCAACGTGGATTGAGTGATAGTGAGAAGAAGGAGGAGGAATAGGAGATGGTTGCCTGCGCTACTGAGAGTGGGTCGCCCTCCCAGGGCTGTGAGGTACTCGGTACCAGGCCGGTATCAGTGGGATGTGTCACGGTGGCGGTGACCCGGACCGTGGCCCTGGGTGCCCAAGTAATAGTAAGATGTGAATGGTGGAATGTAGTTAAATGAATAGTTCTTGACGCCACCTGTGGTGTTCGGCATGGGAGGTGTTAAGCCGACGCTGCAGACAGATCCTCCAGGACAGATGGTGTGGTACAGCAATGATGGTATAGCCCTCCACAGGCAGAGCTGTTGTCCCAGGGCAGTGTAGATGTGGAGACACTTAGATGGTGTAGTGTTTGGCGCAGGGGATGTAGCAGTGCCAGGCGGACGGGCGCAGGAAGAAATGGAGGACACCAGGGCATGTAGTTCCAAAGCTTTACTCACAGTCTGTAGTGCCCGTTTCCATGCCGTGTCCTCCTGGTCAGGGACTCAGTCAACCTCCAGGCAAGATGGAAAGCTCCCTTCCACACTTCGCCAACTTATGTGCCTTTTCGGCCTTGCGCTTAGAACTTCTAGGCAGGGTCTTCCTCTAACCCACGTCCTCTGTGTTCCCTTTTACTTCTACGTTCCGTACTTGTCCTTTCCCTTCTATGGAAGCTCAGGCTTCAGGTTAATGAATGTCCTTCTCCTTCTTTACTTTCCTTTTCCATGCCAGCTGGCTCAGGTCACTGAGGCAGCTGCAGCACTCCTTCCTCCATCCCTCTTCCAGGGATCCCCACTCCTCTCCGAGTGGCTTCCTTCCTCACTGACCTCCTGTCAGACTGACCTGTCATCCTAAACCATCCCGCTCATATATATATATTCTGAACTTCACCCACCTCCCAGCACATCTAGTGTTCCAAGCAGGGAACCACCAAAGGTGCTCTGCTTCTCTCTAAGCAAGGAGCCGCAATGTGGTTATGGTGAACTACTCTATTGTGTGGGGTGCGAGTGTTGGAGCATGGTCAGGAGCCTCCAACTTACCTGGATGGTGGGGCACCACACCTTAGGAGAAGTTGCAGTACCACTGTGGACTGAGCCTCAGGGGCGCTGTGGCGCCCCTGAGGCTTCAGTCGCCACAGAGGTACTTCACCTTCTCCTAAGGTGTGGAGCCCCATTATCCAGGTAGGGTGGGAACTCCCTTTCACATTCCAACACCTACACCCCACACACAGGATAGTTCAGCAGGGACCCATCCATGCTTTATGCTGGAAAGGTCATGGAATGCCTTTTGTGGTCCCTGGCTTCGTAACACGGAAGGTGCTGGGGAGGCGGGTGGAGTTAGATATAAAAGAGAGGGAAGGTGTAGGATTTCAGGTCAGTCAGTCAGTCAGTCTGACAGAGGGTGAGAGAGAAAGGAAGTCACTCAGACAGGAGTGAGGATCCCTGGAAGAGGGATGGAGGAAGGAGTGCTGCAGCTGCCTCAGTGACCTGAGCTAGCTGCCACAGGGAAGTAAGAGAAGGAGAAGGAGACGTAGACTGGAGACTACAGATTCCATAAGAGAGATAGAACAGATCGGAACGAAGGAGAATAGAAGGACGGTGGGAAGCAGGTTGAGAAAGAGAGAGAACCCTTCCAGTCCAGAGCGCAAAGGCCGGGGCCCAGTCCCCGAGGTTGATTGGATCTTTATGTCCGGCAACAGACACCGGAGGAGTAGTGAGCCACTAACGCCTTACTCCCATCATAGACTTGGGACACAACAGCACTTGGATAGTGAGTCGGGACGCAGAGAGGAGTCCCCGAAGCAGGCTACAGCTGTCTGTCATACAAGTAGAGACTAGGAACACCTAGAGAGAGGCATTCCAGGGTAACTAAGTACTGGAGTGCTTTGCACCTAAAGGCACATTGGAGGAGTCGTTCAGTAAGGTACATATTGGTGGAGTGTGGAGGGGAGAATCCTATCCTGCCTGGAGGTTGACTGGGGCCCTGACCTGAAGAACATAGTGCAGAGGCAGGCATTTGTGTGAACTGCAAACAGTGAGTAAAGCTTTGGAACCGCATACTCTGGTGTCCTCCATTTATTCCAGCACCGCTACACCTGGGTACCAGCCTCTAACCATTCTGCGCCTCTCCTCATCCATTGCACCTACACTGCCCTGGGACTACAGCTCCACCTGTGGGGAGCTACACCATCAGTCCCAGTGGATCTGCCTGCAGCGTTGGCTCAACATCTCACTTGCCAAACACCACGGGTGGCGTCACGAACTATCCAAATAAACTATTACACCATTAACATCACCGCCATTGATATTGGGCGCCCAGGGCCACAGACCGGGTCACCGCTGCTGTGACACACATTCCCCCTGACACCGGCCTGGTACCAAGTACCCCACTGCCCTGGGTGTGAGGGGTGACCCAGCGCCACAAGAGCACTACCCACACAAGCTTAATCCTGTCTCTTCAGTATGAATGGGCTGAAAAGGAGGAGAAGGAAGAGGAGATGGAGAGTCATCCTCTTGGAAGGGACAGGGAAGTCCTGCCTGTTGGGAGTCTGGCACACATGGCTGAATATATGCCCACTGCCTTTTCCATGACCCTCCCATTATGGACATTTTGACCATCACTGATCACTGTTTGTTTATCCTTCTTGACCCAAGCTCCAAGGAGAAGTTTCCATTTCTCCTTGCTGCAGCGGAGAAGGCTAGTAAAATGATGCAACAGCATAAGTTGAAGGCCCTAGTCAAACAATTAGCACAAAATTTCCCATCTGACAACGCTGGCAGCAGAGGTCATACAGTTGTGGCCAAAAGTATTGACACCCCTGCAATTCTGTCAGATAATACTCAGTTCCTGAAAATGATTGCAAAAACAAATTCTTTGGTATTATTATCTTCATTTAATTTGTCTTAAATGAAAAAACACAAAAAGAATTGTCCTAAAGCCAAATTGGATATAATTCCACACCAAACATAAAAAAGAGGGTGGACAAAAGTATTGGCACTGTTCGAAAAATCATGTGATGCTTCTCTAATTTGTGTAATTAACAGCACCTGTAACTTACCTGTGGCACCTAACAGGTGTTGACAATAACTAAGTCATACTTGCAGCAAGTTGACATGGGTTAAAGTTGACTCAACCTCTTTCCTGTGTCCTTGTGTGTACCACATTGAGCATGGAGAAAAGAAAGAAGACCAAAGAACTGTCTGAGGACTTAAGAAACCAAATTGTGAGGAAGCATGAGCAATCTCAAGGCTACAAGTCCATCTCCAAAGACCTGAATGTTCCTGTGTCTACCGTGCGCAGTGTCATCAAGAAGTTTAAAGCCCATGGCACTGTGGCTAACCTCCCTAGATGTGGACGGAAAAGAAAAATTGACAAGAGATTTCAACGCAAGATTGTGCGGATGTTGGATAAAGAACCTCGACTAACATTCAAACAAGTTCAAGCTGCCCTACAGTCCGAGGGTACAACAGTGTCAACCCGAACTATCCGCCGGCGTCTGAATGAAAAGGGACTGTATGGTAGGAGACCCAGGAAGACCCCACTTCTTACCCCGAGACATAAGAAAGCCAGGCTGGAGTTTGCCAAAACTTACCTGAAAAAGCCTAAAACATTTTGGAAGAATGTTCTCTGGTCAGATAAGACAAAAGTAGAGCTTTTTGGGCAAAGGCATCAACATAGAGTTTACAGGAGAAAAAAAGAGGCATTCAAAGAAAAGAACACGGTCCCTACAGTCAAACATGGTGGAGGTTCCCTGATGTTTTGGGGTTGCTTTGCTGCCTCTGGCACTGGACTTCTTGACCGTGTGCATGGCATTATGAAGTCTGAAGACTACCAACAAATTTTGCAGCATAATGTAAGGCCCAGTGTGAGAAAGCTGGGTCTCCCTGAGAGGTCATGGATCTTCCAGCAGGACAATGACCCAAAACACACTTCAAAAAGCACTAGAAAATGGTTTGAGAGAAAGCACTGGAGACTTCTAAGGTGGCCAGCAATGAGTCCAGACCTGAATCCCATATAACACCTGTGGAGAGATCTAAAAATGGCAGTTTGGAGAAGGCACCCTTCAAATATCAGGGACCTGGAGCAGTTTGCCAAAGAAGAATGGTCTAAAATTCCAGCAGAGCATTGTAAGAAACTCATTGATGGTTACCTGAAGCGGTTGGTCGCAGTTATTTTGGCTAAAGGTTGTGCAGCCAAGTATTAGGCTGAGGGTGCCAATATTTTTGTCTGGCCCATTTTTGCAGTTTTGTGTGAAATGATCAATGTTTTGCTTTTTGCTTCATTCTCTTTTGTGTTTTTTCATTTAAGACAAATTAAATGAAGATAATAATACCAAAGAATTTGTGTTTGCAATCATTTTCAGAAAGAAACTGAGTATTATCAGCTTACAGTAGCCGCTTCTTCCCGGCGGCCGTCCGTGAGCACAGAGGACAGTGTGAACAGCATTTTTGCGGACCGTGCACTCCTGACATGTGCAGAGACACATTCATGTTAATGTGTCACTGTCTACGTGTGTCAGTGTCTCCGGTACGTGAGGAAACTGTCACCACATGTACCGGAGCCACTGATGTGTGAAACCGGCCTAACAGTGTTGTTGGTGCAATATTTCAGGATGAGGGGCCCCAATTTGAATTTTGCTCAGGGCCCCAATTTGTCTAAAACCGGCCCTGGTAGTCATAGGTGACGACAAAATACGGCGAGAGATGGCCTGTCTATTAAGGTGTTGATAAGGCTTTTATTTTTATTTTTATTTTGCTTCTTATACAGGAAAGAATGTTTCCTAACATTTTTTCCTGTAAAATCTATTTTATTTTTAGTTTTGTATATTTTATTGTCAGTCTGTAAATGTGAAGATGAGTGCTGACAAGATTGTTCCATCAGAGACCTGAGAGTCAGAGATGCATCTACACATTTTCTCCATGCTGTTCCCATTCCATTTGAGCACTGTTTACATTAATATCACTAATTTTCCTACCTTCCCAGCCCTCGGATTAGGGTGCTATGGAAAAATGCTTGAATTTGCCATTAATGTAAACAGTACTCGAGTCGAGCTGGTCTGCGCATATGACCTGCTTAATTTGAGTACCGAGCACTCGAGCATTTTGGAGCTCGATCATCACTAATAATGTTCTAGTTGGGTCGCCATCCCAGGGCAGTGGGGTACTCAGTACCAGGCCCGATGAGCTTCAATGGGAGATGTCACAGCAGCTGGGACCCAGCCCGTGGCCTTGGGCGCCCATTGTAAAAAGGGGGAATGTTCAGTGTGCTTATGTTGATTAGAATGAATGAGTTGTGACGCCACCTGTGGTGTTCGGCAATGAAGATGTTAAGCCGACGCTGCAGACAGATTCTCTGGGACAGATGGTGTGGTGCAGCAATGATGTTATAGCCCTCCACAGGCAGGGCTGTAGTCCCAGGGCAGAGTAGGTGAAGTGACACTTAGATGGTGTAGTGTCGGGCGCAGGAGATGTAGCAGTGCCGGGCAGGTTGATGCAGGAATAAGTGGAGGACACCAGGGCATGTAGTTCCAAAGTTTTACTCACAGTCTGTTGTGGCACAAGAGCCCGCATCCGTGCCATGTCCTCCGGGACAGGAGCTCAGCCAACTTCCAGGCAAGATGAAGTACTCCTTTCCAGCACTCCACCAACATATGTGCCTTTTCTGAACATCTCCCTTATTGCGCCTTTAGTGAAGTCCTCACAGTACTGAGTTACACTGGAGTTCCTCCTGTCAGATGTTCCTATGAACCATACTTGTACGGCAGACAGCTGTAGCCTGCTTCGGGGACTCCTTACTACCTAGTCCCGGCTCTCTCACGTTGCTGCTGTGCCCCCAAGTCTTGTGTGGGAATAAAGTGGTAACTTCTATTCCTCCGGTGTCTGCTGCAGGACCATTAGTATCTATACAACCTCGGGGACCGGACCCCGGCCTTGCGCTTAGAACTTGGGAAGGGTTCTCCTCTAACCCTAATCCTTAGTTCTCTTCTCCTCACGTTCCGTACTAATCCTTTCCTTCTTATGGAGAGTCAGGCTTTCTATCGGTGTTCCTTTCCTGTGCCAGCGGACCCAGGTCACTGAGGTCGGCTGCAGCACTTCCTTCCTCCATCCCACTCCGGGTATCTCCTTTCACAGACTGACCTCATCAGACTCCTGTGACAAACTGACTGAATCCCACACTCTTCCCGCTATTTTAGTGCAAACTAAACTCCACCCCCTCCCAGCACGCTTCGTGTTCCAAGTAGGGAGCCACCAAAGGGTGCTTTGCTACACTACTATGTTGTGTGGGATGCAGGTGTTGGAGTGTGGTCAGGTGTCTCTGGGTTGCCCTCCCATGGCTGTGGGGTACTTGGTACCAGTCTCTCAGATGGGAATGTCACAGCAGCGGTGACTCGGTCCGTGGCCCTGGGCGCCGAGGTAAAAGGGGTTGAGTTGGGACTAAAGTTTATAAAGGAATGATTTGTGACACCACCTGTGGTGTTCGGCAAGGGAGGTGTTATGCCGACTCTGCGTGCAGATCCTCTGGGACTGATGGTGTAGTGCAGCTATGATGTTGTAGCCCTCCACAGGCAGGGCTGTTGGTCCCAGGGCAGTGTAGCGGAATGTTTTGTAAGAGGGTGCAGTGTTTGGCACAGAGATGTAGTAGTGCTAAGGATGTTGCAGGAAGGAGGCAAGGACACAACAGGGTGCAGTTTATTTACCTTTACTTGGCAAACGCAGTCCAGAGTCCTGGTTACAGATGGCACAGGAGCAGGCTAGCCTGGAAGCAACTCAGGTATCTCTCTATCAGATGGGTTGTGTAGTCTCCTTCCTAGCGCTGGCTTGAGGTACTTGCAGTACAGTGTTACTCTGAAGTTCCTCCTTCTTATCTTCTTTTAGAACTACCTCGTATGGCAGACAGCTGTAGCCCTCTATCTCTCTTGGCTCACCCGTCGCTGTTATGCCTCCGAGTCTTAGTTGGGAATAGAGCATTTACAGCTTTCTATTCCTCTGGTTTCTGTTGCAGGACCTTCAGTATCCATACAACCATGGAGACCAGGATCCAGATCATGCGCTCTCACTGGGAGGGAGCTCTCTATCCTCAGCTCAACCTCCAGCTTCTCTCCACGTGTCTACACTCATTGCCCTCCTCACACTAACTCACTATTTCCCTTCCTGGCCCTCAGAGCGCGCTCCTCCCCCAATCCTGGTTCAGAGCTCCCTCTGCTGGCCTGGAGTGGGAACTGTGTTGCATGACATGGTTAACTGCTAGAGAGACCCTTCCTTGCTTCCAAGCATGACATCACCCTCCCTGGAGGAAGGCAATGCCACTGTGGCGACCATGCTCCTGGGGGCACCACATTTCCACCTTACCTGAATGGTGGGGTACCACACCTCAGGAGGAGGTGCAGTACCTTTGTGGCGACTGAACCCTCAGGGGTGCCACATACTCATAAAGTGCTTCTGTATTGTCATGTCCAGTGTTCATTCAGGTCATATTGGGGTTGTAGTATTCCAGTCATAGAGCATAATAAAATGGTATTATCGTCAATTCCAGCATTCAGAACACGTTGGGGATTGCATAGTAGTATTCTATGTTTAGAAGATAATATGATTAGCAGAAATGCACAAAATTTGTTAAACTACCTTAATCCTGCATCCAGTTCAGTCCCTTGTGGCAGCTGAACTAGGGCAGTGCTCACCTCACTAGTGACCAGGCCTCGTGTGATGTCATGATGTTGCCGATACTTAGTGAATGGCAAAGACGCCCAGTCACAGAGGAGAAAAATGCTAAGGTCTGGCTGCCATTGCAGACCAGAACGGTTCATTTTAATTTTTTTGCTCTTCTTTTAGGCTGGATTCACCCTTTCAATCTCAATAGCCCCATTGACATAAATGAGGCTGTTAAGAGCAAGTCTGGTTGCCCGTGGCTGGACCATACATTATGGTCTATAACAGAGATGTTTAACCCCTTTCCGACATCAGGTGTACATTTACTCTGATGTCGGACTCACTCTCTTTGATGTGGACTCCGGCAGTGAGCCCACATCTTTCCTGGGACATGTAAGTGGTTTTGAACAGCTGACATATTCCCGGAACAGCCATGAGTGGAATCCCGATCCACCCGCGGCTATTAACCCATTAAATGCTGCTGTCAAACACTGACAGAGGCATTTAACAAGCGCTTCCGGCAATCGCGCTGGAAATCCGCCAACCAGTGACCCACATCGCGTGATCGCGAGTCACAGGTGGGTTGGCATGACAACTGGAGGTCTCCTGGAGAGCTCTACAGTTGTCACTGCCGCCTTACTGTGAGCGCCGCCCATTGGTCAGCGCTCACAGCAAGTACTTCTGCTAGAGGTGATCTGATCATCGCCTCTATGTAGCAGTGCTGATTGGGCTATGGCAGCTTTTAGTCTCCTATGGAGACTATTGAAGCATGCCAAAAGTAAAAAAACAAACATTTTAAAAATAAAAAAAATAAAAAAATATAAAAAGTTCAAATCACCCCCCTTTTGCCCCATTCAAAATAAAGCAATAAAAAAAACCATACACATATTTGGTATCGCCGCATTCAGAATCGCCCGATCTATCAATATAAAAAAAAGGATTAACCTGATCACTAAATGGCGTAGCAAGAAAAAAGTCAAAACGCCAGAATTACTTTTATTGGTCGCCGCATCATTGCATTACAATGCAAAAATGAGCGATCAAAAGAACGTAACTGCACCAAAACGGTATCATTAAAAACGTCAGCTCGGCACACAAAAGAAAGTCCTCACCCAACCCGAGATCATGAAAAATGGAGACGCTACAGGTCTCGGAAAATGGTGCATTTTTTTTTTTTAACAAAGTTTGGAATTTTTTTTCACCACTCAGTTAAAAAAGAACCTAGACATGTTTGGTGTCTATGAACTCATAATTACCTGTCAAATCATAATGTCAGGTCAGTTTTAGCATTTAGTGAACTTAGTAAAAAATCCAAACAAAAAACAAGTGTGGGATTGCACTCTTTTGCAATTTCACCGCACTTGGAATTTTTTTCCCATTTTCTAGTACATGACTTGGTAAAACCAATGGTGTCATTCAAAAGTACAATTTGTCCCACAAAAAAACAAGCCCTCACATGGCCATATTGATGGAAAAATCAAAAAGATATGGCTCTGGGAAAAGGGGAGCAAAAATTGGAAACGCAAAAACGAAAATACCTCTGGAGGTTAAGGGGTTAAAGATTGTCCAAAGGGTTGGTAAATAAATCTATCAAGTTGTGATGAACGTTCACTTGGCCAATTTTAGTAAGTTTTAGGGAATTGGCAAAGAAGAAATGAGTGCTCCTTGAGTAGTGTTGGATTCCAATTATGTTCTGTGGGATTAATACGACCTTCCATGTAAACGATTGCAGAATTTGAACAAATGTTGACAGCGTTTATATCGGTCTCCAAACCAACTCTGATCAAGTCAGTGAATTGAGCCCAATTAGCAAATTTATGAATATCCATTTCAGGCTGAATAGACATCTGATTGGATGCTTTTTATGAATGGCAATAAAAGGAAGAAATAATTGTATAAAGCGAAAGATAAAAAAAACATTAAAGAGCCATTTCAATCTGCTTTGTGCATTTCTATTTTTATTTGTGTCGACGATATATAATTGGACCTTTTTCTATATGACCATTGTTCCTGCGATTTAGCTCCATCAACATCCGATGTATTTATTGAAACATGAAGCTGGTGTATGAATTTTTATTAACCAAGAAATGAGCACCCTGAAAGATCGCTAAGTACTAGATGAGCTGAGGGCGGCACAAGGATCTACCTATACCCCATGCAGGTTCCAGCAGACAACAGCAAGGACCCTGCCCTAAACCTAATGTATCATTTTTCATCTATTCGCAGATTTTCCAGCGCTTCTAAGATGAACATTTTAGGGTATGATGTCACTAATTCCTTCTCACGACTTCTATCAAGAAAATTCAGCCTGACATTTTAACAAAATTGACACAAACCCATTATATCATTTATTGGTTCAGTATTTTTGTATAAGATTATAGGGTGTAGATATGGGAGAATTTTGGAGACTAATCAAATCCCATTAAAATGTCTCAAAGCCTCCCCTATCCTAGATATAGCAATTCAGCTGTACTTTTCTTTCTTTTTGTATAAGGAGCTGTAGAAACATACAGTAGAGTCTTTCCTGTTGGCAGATGCATAGATTAAATGTCATATTAGACATTACTGTGAGATTATGCTCAACTGATAAACACATGGAATTGGATTGCTGTGTTTTACAGGCAACAGTTTTTTTGCTATTTGTGTTAGGGATGGCGGAACGCACCAAATGAAATATAATAATAGTAAGGTGTGTTCGCAACCCGAGGTCCACCGTGCAGAGATGGAACCTGCTGCTGAGCAATGGAAGAACAAGATGGCGGTTGAACGCTGAAAACACGCGAGTTAGCAACTGCTTAATAGAACGCTGTTCCCTATTAAATGTCACAGGGCTCAGCTAATATGGCGTGAGTGAGGTCTCTAGGCTCAACCTCAAGAATGCGGGGATTAGGGTCTGACCGGACCCACAAAGCGCACGGCGTCACACAAGCAATGCCACTACTTGGCGCTGACGCTAGCCACTGACTCTGCCTCCTACCTTCACTAGCTGGCATGGCTGAGCAACTCATGCATAGCAAGGTTAGGGGTTTCGTAGTGAGTCAGTCACCAGAGACATTCATACGTGCATACAACACACACACACCACATGGTGTATACTAGCGCACGGCCATGAGATCCCTTTATAGGTTCCAGTCTTCCGGGACCTTGCTAGCAGACCATTCCAAACTTGTTTGAGGACCTGAGCAGCTGTCTGCCGACCACCAATGAGTGATCATCTTCCGGGCATGCTCAGAAGGGCAAATTCTGGACATAGTCCTAGGAATGTCTGCTGCCTACTTTTTGCTGTTGATATGGCAGATGGCTAGCACTCGACTAGTGTAATGAATAAACAGTACTAGTGAATGGGAGCCTCTGGTCCCGTAAATGTGAAGTCAATATAGAATCACTGCACACGTAAATTATGCTAAAGTGAGCTTTTTATTATTTCATTGACGGTGATGAAGCGACAGCTGACGTTTCGGCCTAACAACGGCCTTTATCACATAGTCGCCCTTTTGAAGTAGAGTTTTGGTAGTCACCGGTTGATAGTTTATCACTGCTAGGCAATATTTTTTAAAAAATGCGGATTATCCAATATAGCCAATAGTCCAGGTGCTAGAGGAGCAGAGATCCTGTTGGTATGGCAAAAAAACATTGGTGGCGCAGTGGGGGATGCAGGCACCGCCGTGCCTCAGCAGTGAATGACCACAATGACCAGTGAATGACCACTGCATAATTTATGTGTGCAGTGATTCTATATTGACTTTACTTTTAGCTGTTGATTGTTGTAGCTGAACCTGGAGAAGCAGCAGCAATCAATTGCACAGCACGGGTGTGAGCAACACGCTGAGACTGACATCTTTGCTGTGCAGGATCTGCTGCAGCCGAGACTGAATGGGAGACTCCAGGAAAAGATATGGCTTGGGATTCCTCCCGTGCAGGGGGAGAATCCTGGCACCTAACAATTTGTAAATTAATTTTCTGCTTGGGGAGATTCAGGTTCTTATTCTCAGCATGTACAGAACTATTGGAATTAAAAAAGAAACAGGAAAGTGAGGATTACATTTTTTTCTTTAAAAGAAATCTGTCATTTTGCCAGTTAATCTGAAAGCAGCATAATGTAGAGACAGAGATCCTGATTCCAGCAATGTCTTATTTGCTAGCTGTAGTTTTAATTCAATCACTGTTTTTTCAGCAGGAGATTATCACTTGAGAACCAATAAACCTGCTGCCAGGTTGTCCTCCATATTCATGAGTCCTGTATAATCCTGCACACACCACACTGATTGTCAGCTTTCTACCTATGCACAGTGTACACAGAAAGCTACCAATCAGTGATGTGGGAGGGGTTATACAGAGCCCAGCATTCAGAGAACTGCTAGATCTTCAGTAATTTATTTTATTCAAAGCTACAGCAAGGGGTCCAGTAAGTGACACATTACTGGAGTCAGGTTCCTTGCCCCTACATCATGTTGCCCTCACATTACTTAACATAAACAGATTCACTTTATGCTCACTATCTTGGAAATACATATGGCTTTGCTGAAAAAAAATATACGTTGGGGGGTTGTCAAATTTTGTTTAAATGCAGATTGCACATTTTCTGTTAGTACAATAAACCTCATTTGAATCCAGAAATATAACTGAGTCCATCAGTTATTAGATATATGAAACTGAAATAGCTGTTGCAAAAACCAAAATTGTTATAAAGAAAAAAGGTTAACGTTAATAGGGGTGCCCAAACCTTAACATATAATTGTATAAGTGAGTGAAATAGTAATAAAATGTAGAGATGAGCGACTTTGTTTGGATTCGGTTCCGAATATGATCGGAATCGAATATCATTTTTGCAATATTCGTCAAGCCCAGCCGAACGTCATTAGAGTCTATGGGAGTAAAAATTACCGAATATTTTCGGAACCAATCATAAGACGTGCATTACATTTGGCATGAATAGTGTTCGAATATGGCACGAATGTGACAAAATCAGATTAGGGCCAAAATCCGAACAAATTTGCTCATCTCTAGAGATGAGCGACTTTGCCTTTTTTCGGGTCGAGTCGGGTTTCATGAAACCCGACTTTCTCAAAAGTCGGGTCGAACGAAATCGGCCGATTATTGTGAAAAGTTGAAGGCCGACTGAAACACGAAACCCAATGCAAGTCAATGGGGAAGAAAAGTCGGCAGTGAGTGGAGGACAGGAAACACACCTACAGTGCCCATTTTAATGCCAAAAGCATCATTTTTTATTACTTAAGCTTGTCAACCTTAATTTACTTTATAATAAATAGTTAGGCATTGAAAACTGGGGGTTATTTGGCTAAAGTTGTGGGGGGGTAGGGCTGGCTCCAGATTTTCATGGGCCAAAGAGTGTCACTGGGCTCCTTTAACACATGCCACAATTCATGATCCTCTGATACGGCAGAGAAATAGCGGTATAGTACAATTAAAAATACTTCACTTCTTACATCTCATGACTGATATCCATATTAAATTCTCCAATAGCTCCAAAAACAGACAGTATATTACTCCATACAGTATTATGGCCAGCGCATAGTGCGCTATACAGAGTAATGAGGCCCATATATTTCTCCATACAGAATTATTGGTCCCATATAATGTTTGAAACAGTATATGATGCTCCACATAATGCTACAGTATATGTTGGTCCCCATGGATGAAGCTCCACTGTGTTATGGGATCAAATAATGCTCCATATATAATGGGCCCCATTTCTAGTGCTCCAGTGCATAATGGGCCCTGTAAATGCTGCTCCAGTGTCTGATGTCCACCTTTGGAATGCTCCAGTGTATGGTGGGCCTCATATATCATTCTCCAGAGTATAGTGCTCCCCAAAAATTGCTGTCTCAACATTGAAAACAATTAAATAAGTCTCCTCGCTAGGGAATCCCTTACTAGTCTGTACTCCTCGTCGTCCCCATCTTCCATCTCACTGCACTTAGACTGTTTAGGCAGAGGGCGTACAGACATGATGTCATCGCGCTCTCTGACCAGAATGTCACAGTCAGGAAACGTGGAAGATGTCACGGCAGGGGAGCAGGGAGAGGTAAGTATTTCAACTTTGCAAGTGCTGTGATCCTGACAAGCAGGGGGGGGCCCACTCATTGGCGACGGCACTGGCACAGGGCCCCTCATAGTACGCCGGTGTGTCTGACGGCGGGTGTACACCCCCACTATCAGAGACACTTGATTCTACTATGAGGGACCTTGTGCCAGTGCCATTGCCAAACAGTGTGCGCACCCACCTGTCCAGGGCAACGGCACTCGCACGGATGCATGCGCCATGTGGTGACCCCGTTCCTGTGGGGGGAGGCAGCCCAGTTAGGGAGGTGGAAAAATTGGCATATGTTGATGTTGGACATTCAGCAGCTGCAAATGGAGTAATTGGAGAAGTCCGCGGAAGAGGAGGACAAAAGCAAGCCATTTTTCTGGCAACCTACGTGTCAGCAGGGGAGGGTGGGACAAAATCCTTTGAAACCCATGCATGGTTCATTTTAATGAAGGTTAGATCATCAACATTTTGGATAGACAGACGGGTCCTTTTTTCTGTCAGGATTGATCCAGCAGCACTGAAGACTCGTTCAGATAACACACTAGCAGCAGGGCAAGCGAGCTACTGTAAGGCATATTGTGCCAATTCAGGCCAGGTGTCAAGTTTACTGGCCCAATAGTCAAAGGGGAATGACCGGTGAGGGAGAACATCGATATGGGAGGTGAAGTAGTTTGTTACCATAGTTGACAACTGCTGTCTCCTGTCACTTTCGATCGATGCAGTATTACCAGTCGTGTGAGCGGTACTTGAAAAATCAGTCCACAACATGGTCATGAAACCCCTGTGTCCAACGCCACTTCGGCTGTGTGCACCACGAACACCTCTTTCATGTTACCACCTACGGCTTGTTGGAAAAACATCACCGCCGCTGTGTGCTGGGAATGCCTCAAACAGACGGTTTACCAGAGTTGCTTGTTTGTTAGCCAATATTAGCTCTCGGTTCTCCTGTGGCATGATGTTTTGGAATTTGCCATTATAGCGTGGATCCAGGATGCTGGCCAACCAGTATTCGTCATCGTTCATCATTTTGGCAATGCGGGGGTCCCTTTTTAGGATCTGCAAGGCATAATCAGACATGTGGGCCAAAGTTCCAGGTGTCAATATTGCACTGCAAGTGCTGGGTGGAGGAGCACTTTCTGGCAGTTCCACATCCCTCCAGTCACGCACAAACCCTGTACCTGACCTTGCCATGCCAACATTTTTTCTTGCCCACTGAGAAGCATCCTCCTCCCCAAAATAATCATCCCCATCATCCTCCTCCTCTTCCTCTTCTTCCTCCACCTCGTCCACGAGACTTCCCTGACCAGAAAATGGCTGACTGTCATCAAGGCTTCCCTCCTCCTCTTCCTCCTCGGCTGCAGACGCCTGTTCCTTAATATGCGTCAAAGTTTGCATGAGCAGACGCATAAGTGGGATGCTCATGCTTATGATGGCGTCGTCTGCGCTTACCAGCCGTATGCTTTCCTCAAAACTCTGAAGGACTTTACAAAGGTCTTTCAGCTTCGACCACTGCACACCAGACAACTCCATGTCTGCCTGCAAACTGCCTGCCCGTGTATTCTCTCACAAATGAATTACAGCCTGCCTCTGTTCGCACAGCCTCTGAACCATGTGCAGGGTAAAGTTCCACCTTGTTGCAACGTCGATAATTAGGCGGTGCTTGGGAAGGTGGAGCAAGCGCTGCAGCTTCTGCATACGTCTGGAGTGTACAGGCGACAGGTGGATGTGCGAGCACAGTCTTCACACCTTATGGAGCAGGGGTGTTAACTCCGGATAATTATTGAGGAAGCACTGCACCACCAGGTTCAAGGTGTGAGCCAGGCAAGGTATGTGTCTGAGTTTTGAAAGGGCTATGGCTGCCACAAAATTCCGGCTGTTATCACTAACTACCTTGCCTGCCTCAAGATGTAGACTGCCCAGCCATGACTCAGTTTGTCGCTGCAAGTAGTCGGCCAGTACCTCCGCGGTGTGTCTGTTGTTGCCCAAAAAAATCATCTTCAACACAGCCTGCTGACGCTTACCGCTAGCTGTTCGATAGTGGGACACCATGTGCAACACTGGCAGCTGCGGATGGAGTGCTCGTGCGACTGCACTCTGTGGACGAGCTTTCGCTTCTGGAGGAGGAGGAGGAGGGTTGAACGCCTACAGCCAACTGTTTCCTATACCGTGGGCTAGGCAGCACTGTCCCACCGCCACTGTCCCCTGTGGACCCTGCATCCACCACATTAACCCAGTGCGCAGTGATGGACATGTAACGGCCCTGGCCATGCCTACTGGACCATGCAGCTGTTGTGAGGTGCACCTTTCCACTCACTGATTGCTTGAGTGCATGGACAATGCGGTCTTTCACATGCACGTGGAGGGCTGGGATGGCTTTTCGTGAAAAGAAGTGCCGACTGGCTAGGTCATAGCATGGTATTGCATAGGCCATGAGCTCGCGGAAAGCTTTGCTTTCAACCAACCGGTAGGGCATCATCTCTAACGAGATTAGTTTAGCAATGTGGGCATTCAAAGCCAGTGTACGCGGATGAGAGGATGAGTACTTTCTTGTCCTACTCAGAGTCTCTGGTAGGGTGAGCTGGACTTGAGAGCTGCATATGGTGGAACTAGCGGTGGACATGGCGGACTGAGAGAGGGTTGGTGATGGTGTTGGTGGTGTTGCTGATGGCCTAGATTCAGTCTTTCGTAGCAATAACATTGTGATTCCATGACTGCTTTGCCCTTGCGACGTCACCTCGACATTTGCTGCTCGTGGTGTGCTAACCGGTGGGCTTACAGTGGGGGAAGCGATGTAGCGTTGCTGACTACCTTCATTCGGAGCTGGTGCACATGTGGTACGTGAGGTTTGGTAGTCCGTCCACGCTTGCAAGTGCATGGTGGTTAAATGTCTAAGCATGCAACTGGTATTCAAATTTCTCAGATTTTTCCCTCGGCTAAAGGTCTTTGCGCACTTCTTACAGATAACTTTTGCCTGATCATTAGGATTTTGTTCAAAAAAGTGCCACACTGCACTCTTTCCTACTATAGAAGACATTTTGAGACCTTGCACGCTGTGCTAATTTGACCATCTGGCCAAGCTGTCCTGTAACTCTTTTGGTTTTGTAACACGTTTTTGGACTGCTACGGTCCTGCCAGATAACAGCTGTTGCGATGTCGTTGCCTGCTGCGGATCCTCCTCCTCCTCTACTGAGGTAATGGCAGCGGCACCCTCTTTCCCCAATGGATGCCAATCTGGGTCAACAACTGGGTCATCCATCACCTCCTCTTCAGTGTCATGTGCACCTTCCTCTGTGTCACCATGTAAGGTGGTATAGTATGCGGGAAGGGGCACCTGAGTTTCATCAGGGTCTGATTCTGCCTCAGCACACTGCGAGGACAATGTAGTGCTCTGAGTGAATGTACCAGCAGAAAAATCTAGCAGTGGCTGTGCATCAGTGCACTCCATGTCAGATTCATCTTGGACTGGGGAATTCACGATTTGACTTGCTAACCCAGGCATGGTATGTGAAAAGAGCTCCATTTAGTAATCGGTAGTGTGGCCTGCCACATCCTTCACTTTTGGTAGGGGTGAAGGACACAAGGAAAGGTGTTGTTCCTGACCAGGAACCTCCAATGACGACTCAGTGCTTTTATTTTTTGAAACTTCAGAAGAGGAGGCGAGAGAGCTCGAGGCTGTGTCAGCAATGTAAGCCAAAACTTGTTCCTGAAGCTCCGGCTTTAAAAGTGGTTTACCTACTCCCAGAAAAGAGAGCCTTCGAGGTCTTGTGGAGCCAGACGATGATGCAGGCTCAACACCTCCTGCCTTAGGTGTTATTGTGCTTTTGCCACTACCAACACATGCAACACCACCGCCATCGGGACCAGCTGGCAACCCCCGCCCACTTCCATGGCGTCTTCCACCATACTTGCTCATTTTCATGAAAATGTACCCAAAATACCACCAGCTATATGGTACTGTAAAACAAGGTAGAAGGTGTATCTACTATTGGTGAGAATTTGAATCTCACTAGAGATTTGAGGATGCTGAACTATTGTCTCAGGCCCATTAGAGATTACACCTCAATGTAACAGACTGAAATTGGATGGTGTATGACAAGGTGTAGGGTGTCTATAGGATTGGTGAGAATTTGAATCTCATTATAGATTTGAGGACACAGATGTGGCACCCCCAGGAGTATGGTCGCCACAGTGGCATTGCCTTCCTCCAGGGAGGGTGATGTCAGGCTTGGAAGCAATGAAGGGTCTCTCTAGCAGTTAACCATGTCATGCAACATAGTTCCCACTCCAGGCCAGCAGAGGGAGCTCTGAACCAATACTAAGGGGAAGAGCTTCTCTCTGAGGGCCAGGAGGGGAAATGAGGCAGTTAGTGTGAGGAGGGCAATGAGTGTAGACGTGTGGAGAGAAGCTGGAGGTTGAGCTGAGGATAGAGAGCTCCCTCCCAGTGATAGTGCATGATCTGGAGCCTGGTCTCCACGGTTGTATGGATACTGAAGGTCCTGCAACAGAAACCAGAGGAATAGGAAGCTGTAAATGCTCCATTCCCAACTAAGACTCTGAGGCACAACAGCGGCGGGTGAGCCAAGAGAGATAGAGGGCTACAGCTGTCTGCCATACGAGGTAGTTCTAAGAGAAGATAAGAAGGAGGAACTTCAGTGTAACACAGTACTGGATGTACCTCAAGCCAGCGCTAGGAAGGAGACTACACAACCCATCTGATAGAGAGATCCCCGAGTTGCTTCCAGGCTAGCCTGCTCCTGTGCCATCTGTAACCAGGACCCTGGACAGCGTTTGCCAAGTAAAGGTAAAGAAACTGCACCCTGTTGTGTCCTTGCCTCCTTCCTGCAACATCCTCAGCACTGCTACATCTCTGGGCCAAACACTGCCCCCTCTTCCTAAACATTCCGCTACACTGCCCTGGGACCAACAGACCTACCTGTGGAGGGCTACAACATCATTGCTGCACTACACCATCTGTCCCAGAGGATCTGCTTGCAGCGCCGGCTTAACACCTCCCTTGCCGAACACCACAGGTGGCGTCACGAATCACTTATAAACTTTATTCCCAACTCAACCCCTTTTACATGGGCACCCAGGGCCATGGACTGGGTCACCGCTGCTGTGACAATCCCCTCTGAGAGACCGGCCCGGTACCGAGTACCGCACAGCCCTGGGAGGGCGACCCATTTTGGCGTCACAAACAGGATTACGGAGCCCGGTATCCCCGGGTCCTGTGTGCCAGAGACTGTTTTGTGCACTGTGGACTGTTGGCGCCATTGCCGCCATTATCCCGCTGACTGGCACGTGCGGGAGACAAAAGAGGTGGGCCTTTGTGGGCGCAGCCTACCGAAGAGCGCGAGGAAGTGAAGTGCCACCGGGAAGAGAGGAGAGAAGGGAGGAGCTGAGGCCTACAGCCGGTAAGTCGCTCAACCCCGGGGCCTGGCAACCGTTAACTAGGGGGAAGGAGAATGTCTGAGGCATGCGCCGATGCAGCGGCGGACGCCCCCGCCTGCCCCTCAGCGCCGCAAAGCGCAGTGCCCAACGCGGCTGCGGCTCCAATAGCGCCCACCGCAGCGGTCCCCATAATGCTGCTGTCTATGCCTTACATACCAGGAGCAGCCTGGCTACTGCATTATTCAGGGGAGTCCCATACCCTGAGTGAATTTAAAGAGAGACTATGCAGTTTGTTTGAGGTGTATCCTCTATCTGAAAGCCAGAAGATGAACATCCTTATTGGGCAGCTAACAGGTGCAGCACAGAGAGAAGTAAAAGCCTGGCAGGACACTGATAAAGAAACTGTTACAAAGATTCTGGCCAAGCTAAGAAGCACCTTTGACACCTGCACTGCAGCTGAAATCAAGATGAGGTTCTTTGGATGTAAACAGAAAGCGCAGGACAATATAAGGGACTATGCTCTTAACCTGCAGGAGGCCCTGCGAGCCGTCAAGCAGATTGACCCTGACAGTGTGAAAGATGGAGACGGACTGCTAAAGGAGCAATTTATTGAAGGACTCCTATCCAGCACCCATAGAGCACAGCTGCGCATCATAGACCTGCAGAACCCTGATCTAGACTTTGCTTAGTTTAAGGACAGGGCTATCCGGGTGCTGCATGAACCAACTGTCAACCGTTCAGCGCCCCCTAGGCGCCAAGCGGTCACCTACCACCAGGAAGCAACATCTTTCCCTTCCATCCTTGTGGAGGCTGATGCACAGACTCTGGATAAAGATCCAACTGAAGAACTGCGTCTTCAGGTCCAGTAGTTGACCAAAGTTATGACTGCACGTACTAAAACCATGCAGTCCCTGCAGGTGTCCTCCAAGGAGAAGATCCAGCTTGCTTCCAGTCCAGAGGATGTCCCGTGTCTCCGGAAAAGGAGAACCCCACCACTCCGAGGGAGGAACAACGATCGCTATGACCAGGACTGACGTCCCATCTGTCGTCACTGCCACAAGGCAGGCCATCTTGCAAGATTCCTAGGACCACAAGGCCCAAGGAACTGGCGAGCCAAGTATGTTGGTGGGAGGCCGATCCTTCCAGTGGTGATTGACGGCATCCCCATGAACGCTTTGCTGGACACTGGCTCCCAGGTGACCACTATGCCCTATATCCTCTACAAGCGGTATTGGGCTGACTCTGAACTCACCCGTGGCCCAAGTGATGAACTAACAGTAGTTGCCAGTAATGGTCAGTCTTTACCACAAGTGGGATGTAAAGAAATTAGTTAAAGTGGGGAGGGTGGAGTTAAAATCTCAAGGTCTGATAGTTGTGGATATTGATCGACGAGAATGTAATCCCATGATGACTCATGGTACAAAAGTTATTGAAAATTGTCTTTCCGAGGTTACTGTCTTGTTGCAACAGGTGGCTGAGACTGCTGGTTCCAGTGAACAACGAGTCCTGCAGAAGGAGATCAAGGCCCTGATGCAAAGACAGCAGGTAGAACTCTCTGGCGGAGAAATTGGCAGCGTCAGAGTGAGTGATGCTTTCCCCATTGCATTACCCCCCAGATGTGAAATGTTGACATGGTGTCGGGCAGCCATAGGCCTCAAAGGGAAAGATTACCAGGCATTGGTAGAGCCAGTATACTCTGATAGCAGACCTACTGTCCTGACAGCCAGAGGAGTAGTTGATGTATGAAAGGGGAGAATACCTGTATGCCTTTTGAATTGTGGGGAGGAGGAGGCCACAATACCTCGGTATGCCACAGTTGCTAGGCTGCTCACTGTCAGTAACAATGCAATGCAGGCAGCAGAGCCCATGGTCTCATCCGACCAGGTGGAGGACAATGGCTCTGTCAAGCAGCTGGAGGAGTGGTGCCAGCAACTGCAGGTGGGAACTGACTCCACACCTTCATACCAGAAAAACGGGGTTTACAGAGTGACCCAGGAATACGAGCGGGTATTCAGTAAACACCTTCTAGATTTTGAGAACGCAAAAGGGGTTCAACACCATATCTCCACTGGAGATCATCCACCCATTAAAGAAAGGTACCGGCCTATACCCCAAACACAATATCAGTGTGCCAAAGGTATGTTGAGAGAGATGAAGGAAGCTGGGGTGATCAGAGTCAGTTGTAGCCCCTGGGAAGCTCCAATAGTTTTTGTAAAGCAAAAGGATGGTACCATGAGAATGTGTGTTGATTACAGAAAAATTAACAGCATTACACATAAAGATGCCTACCTATTACCTAGAATTGAGGAGTCCTTAGCTGCACTTAAAACTGCTAACTACTTTTCCACTTTAGATCTCACTAGTGGGCATTGGCAAGTTCCCGTGGCAGAGACAGACAAGGAGAAAACAGCATTTACCACCCCAATGGGTCTCTGTGAGTTCAACTATATGCCATTCGGGCTCTGCACTGCCCCAGGAACATTTCAATGGCTGATGGAGTGCTGCCTGGGACACAAGAACTTTGAGACAGTCCTGTTGTACCTTGATGATGTCATTGTTTTCTCCAAGACTTATGAAGACCATCTGGAGCACCTGGCTGAGGTGTTTGAAGCCTTGCCCAACTTTGGCCTGAAGGTGAAGCCTTCCAAATGCCACCACCTGGAGTCCAAGGTACAGTACCTCGGTCACGTAGTGAATGCAGAAGGTGTGGCACCAGATCCTGACAAAGTCACAGTCATCCGAGACTGGCCGAAGCCCAGCAACCTCCATGAAGTACGCCAATTCCTCAGACTGGTAGGTTACTACCGAAGGTTCATCAAAGGCTTCACTGAAATAGTCACTCCTATACAAAATCTTCTGGTGGGGCAGTCCAAGAAAGTCAAACAGAAAAGTTCCACATTTGAATGGAGTGAGGAGTTGGAGAGATCCTTCACCCGACTGAAGATGGCTCTCACAGAAGATGAAGTTCTGGCCTACCCAGATTATGACCAGCCCTTTGTGTTGTATACTGATGCCAGCAACGTGGGACTGGGAGCAGTACTGTCACAGGTACAGAATGGCAAAGAAAGAGTGATCTCCTACGCCAGCAGGAAGCTTCGTCCCACTGAAAGGAACTCTGACAACTACAGTTCCTTCAAGCTGGGGTTCCTTGCCATAGTCCGGGCTGTGACTGAAAGATTCAAGCAGTACCTAGCTTCAGCCAAGTTTACCATCTTCATGGACAACAACCCGTTGACTCACCTGGAAACTGCAAAACTAGGTGCACTGGAGCAGAGATGGATGGCTCGGCTGTCTAACTATGAATTTACAATCAAATACCGAGCAGGGCACAAGTATGCCAATGCTGATGCGCTGTCCAGAATGCCTAATCTGCAAGATGCAGGAGAAGACCCTGAGACTCATGAAGAAACAGAGTTACCTCGCTTCCACCGGCCAATTGTGGCCCAACGTGCTCAAGGAGTGAGAAACAGAAGGTCTGGCTTGAAAGAAGCCACCCTAAATCCATTGCCCCATCATGACTGGGCAGAATCCCAGGATAGTGACCCCGCAGTCCGCCTGGTGAAGGAGCTACTGTCACAAGCTGACTCACGCCCAGAGTCGGATGCTCCTGAAGAAACCCAGCAGTTGTGGAAGGAGAGAGGCCGGCTGTTCTTTTATGAAGGAAAGCTGTGTCGGAGGAGTATCAATGCCCGCACTCATGAGCTGGTCTGGTAGGTGGTAGTCTCAAAGAGAGAGGCATCAATGGTCTTGGAAGCATACCACAATGGAGCTGGACACCGGGAGAGATTCTACTGAGCTGGTATGAGGAAAGCCATTGAAAAGTGGTGCCGGGAGTGTGGACAATGTAACCTGCGCAGAAAGGATCAAAACAGCCAGAGAGCTCCTCTACAGCCAATAATAACCAAACAGCCACTTGAGTTGGTCGCCCTGGACCATGTGAAGCTGGTCCCAAGCCGTTCAGGCTACATTTATGCTCTTACCATCATTGACCACTACACAAGATTCCTGGTAGTAGTGCCTGTCAAAGATCAAACAGCCAGGACAGCAGCCAGAGCATTCCAACAGCACTTTTGTTGACCACACGGGTATCTTGAGCGAGTGCTTACAGATCAAGGTCCAGCTTTTGAGGCAGAAGTGTTCCAGGAATTCTGTAACTTGTACAGTTGTAAGAAGATCAGGACAACACCGTACCATCCACAGACCAATGGCATGTGTGAAAAAATGAACCAGGTGGTGATCGACCTACTGAAGACCTTTCCCTTGGAAGAGAGGATTCTGTGGCCAGAAAAGTTGCCAGATCTGGTTGACCTCTGCAACCACATTCCTGTGAATTCCACCAACTGCACTCCAGCCTACCTAATGAGAGCAAGGCCTGGTAAGCTGCCTATTGATTTGGATATGGGAGTCCTGACACCTTAAGTGACATCACCAGATGCTCACTGGGATACAGAAAGGCAGCAACAGTACAGAAGAGTACAAGAGTGTGTGGAAAAGAGTCTAGCTCAGGCAAGACAAAAACAAGAAAGGCAATACAATCAGTATGCGCCCGCAGCTCCCTTGTCACCAGGAGAACAAGTCCTAAAGAAGAAAAGGAGGATGCGTAAATTGGATGACCAATGGGAAGCTGAACCCTACACCATTCTACCCTCAAACTTTGACAATACCAAGGTGTGCCTTATTAGTAAAGATGGAGGAGAAACCTCAGCGGCAATATCAAGGGATCATTTGAAATTATGCCCTAACCAGCTAAAGGAAAGAATGGAAGAACAAAATAACATCCAACCCATGGAAGAAGAAAAGGTCAGCAGTATACTTGGAGAATTCCCTGCAAATTGGACTAAAGTAAATGATGCCATAGTGGTGCCAGTGTTGACATTTCCCCAACTGGTAGTACAAGAAGAAGTGACTCAAGAAAATCCTGAAAATCAGGAAAATCAGGCAGCAGATGCCACACCAGTAGGGGAGCCAGAGAACTCTCGCCCTGCCAGTGGTGAATCTGTCATGCCCACAGTGAGTAGAACTGGTCCTAGGAAGTCTAGTATCCCTGTGTTACGCAGAACCACCAGTAGTGTATCCAGTACATCACACACTACACCAGTAGTTAGCATCAGGCAACCAGTGAGATCGTCAACCACGCCAGTGTTACGCAGGTCTACCCATACTACACAGGTATACCGACCATCAGATATCGTGTATAGATAAGGTCCTGTAAATGTTGAAATTGTGTGTATATATGTAACTGTTCAAGTTTTGTGCCTACAGATATTCTGTAAGAAATTTCCTTTTTGAGTTTTCACCTTTGTTTTGTGGACATTCAGGCAACAGGACTGCGTGTGGTCACTACCCTTGTAAATAGTTCACCATTTGCCCAGGAATGGACCATGGATATTGATGCTTGGACTTATCATCATAGGACTATTTTTTGTTATGATGAGTCACCGAAGGAGGAAAAAACAAAATACTAGCTAAGTCCAGAAAAACCAGAGAGGTTGGCAGCTATCGGATTGCAGACCCCTGAACCTATCCACAACAACTAGCAGTAGCCGTGGGGGGTTCCTACGGTGCCCTAGACCCCTCGATCACAGCCGGAGAACTACATAGCCTAAAGACAGAAAGGGGAAAAACTAAACTGCCCCAGAGCAGACCCCAAAGCAATAGGCAGCCCCTAACATATAATGATGGTGAAGCAAGATGAAAACACTAACACAGATAGAAAGATAGGTTGAGCAAACGATGGGGCCCAAGCTAACTAAAATAGGACAGGATAGGAAAGCTGCTGTCTGCCATCTGCAAAAATCCTATCCAAAATGTGCCAACCGACTGATACGAAAAACAGGCCCTGAAGTCGCTAGGCTTCAAAAGACTAAATCAGCACTCAGGTATATTCTAAAGACAGAGCAAAAGATCAACAGATCAGAGACAAAAATGGAATTCAGCTCACCCCCGGCCGGGGATGGCAGAACTCCCAAAAAACAAGGCAAAACAAAAACAAAACTGAAGTGAACAAAGCAGAGCAGAAAAACTTAGCTTTGAGATGCAGGAATCAGACTGGTCTCCAAGAATCCAGCAGGATCACCAGCAAGGCAGAAGGGCGTCGGCTGCCTTATATCCAGTCCTCAATTCCAGCCACCCAGTCATCATCTAGCTGCCCAGGTGTTTGGTAATCAGCCTCACTACTTTCCTTCACCAGAGGAGGGAGTTCATCAGACCTCAACGGTGAAGGGAAAAATGAACTCACAACAATTTTTGGAGCTTGTGGTTTTTGTAAATTTTTCATTTTCCTTAAATCTTGTAACCTTCATATTGTTTATATGTTTATATGTTGTTCATGTTTTCTTTTATCAGTCCAGAAGTACTGACTTTCACTAGGGGGGAATGTGGCACCCCCTAGGAGTATGGTCGCCACAGTGGCATTGCCTTCCTCCAGGGAGGGTGATGTCAGGCTTGGAGGCCAATGAAGGGTCTCTCTAGCAGTTAACCATGTCATGCAACACAGTTCCCACTCCAGGCCAGCAGAGGGAGCTCTGAACCAATACTAAGGGGAAGAGCTTCTCTCTGGGGGCCAGGAGGGGAAATGAGGCAGTTAGTGTGAGGAGGGCAACGAGTGTAGACATGTGGAGAGAAGCTGGGGGTTGAGCTGAGTATAGAGAGCTCCCTCCAAGTGATAGCACATGATCTGGAGTCTGGTCTCCACAGTAGTATGGATACTGAAGGTCCTGCAACAGAAACCAGAGTAATACGAAGCTGTAAATGCTCTATTCCCAACTAAGACTCGGAGGCACAACAGCAACGGGTGAGCCAAGAGATATAGAGGGCTACAGCTGTCTGCCATACGAGGTAGTTCTAAGAGAAGATAAGGAGGAACTTCAGTGTAACACAGTACTGGATGTACCTCAAGCCAGCGCTAGGAAGGAGACTACACCACCCATCTGATAGAGAGATCCCCGAGTTGCTTCCAGGCTAGCCTGCCCCTGTGCCATCTGTAACCAGGACCCTGGACTGCGTTTGCCAAGTAAAGGTAAAGAAACTGCACCCTGTTGTGTCCTTGCCTCCTTCCTGCAACATCCTCAGCACTGCTACATCTCTGTGCCAAACACTGCCCCCTCTTCCTAAACATTCCGCTACACTGCCCTGGGACCAACAGACCTACCTGTGGAGGGCTACAACATCATTGCTGCACTACACCATCTGTCCCAGAGGATCTGCTTGCAGCGCCGGCTTAACACCTCCCGTGCCGAACACCAAAGGTGGCGTCACGAATCACTTATAAACTTTATTCCCAACTCAACCCCTTTTACATGGGCGCCCAGGGCCACAGACCAGGTCACCGCTGCTGTGACAATCCCCTCTGAGAGACCGGCCCGGTACCGAGTACCCCACAGCCCTGGGAGGGCGACCCACAGAACTATTGTCTCTGGCCCAGTAGAGATTACACCTCAATGTAACAGACTGAAATTGGATGGTGTATGACAAGGTGTAGGGTGTTTATAGGATTGGTGAGAATTTGAATCTCACTATAGATTTGAGGACGCTGAACTATTGTCTCAGGCCCAGTAATGATTACACCTCAATGTATCAGGCTGAAATTGGATTGTGAATGACAAGGTGGAGGGTGTCTATAGGATTGGTGAGAATTTGAATCTCACTATAGATTTGAGGATGCATAACTATTGTCTCATGCCAAGTAGAGATTACACCTCAATGTAACAGGCTGAAATTGGATGGTGTATGACAAGGTGGAGAGTGTCTATAGTATTGGTGAGAATTAGAATCTCACTATAGATTGGAGGATGCTGAACTATTGTCTCAGGCCCAGTAGAGATTACACCTCAAATGTAACAGGCTGAAATTGGATGGTGAATGACAAGGTGGAGGGTGTCTATAGGATTGGTGAGATTTTGAATCTCACTATAGATTTGAAGACGCAGAACTATTGTCTCTGGCCCAGTAGAGATTACACCTCAATGTAACAGACTGAAATTGGATGGTGTATGACAAGGTGTAGGGTGTCTATAGGATTGGTGACAATTTGGATCTCACTAGAGATTTGAGGACGCAGAACTATTGTCTCTGGCCCAGGAGAGATTACACCTCAATGTAACAGGGTGAAATTGGATGGTGTATGACAAGGTGGAGGGTGTCTATAGGATTGGTGAGATTTTGAATCTCACTAGAGATTTGAGGACGCTGACAATGATGCTCTCAGTCCAAGTATGGACGCAGGCAGCCTAATAAGCAGGACTGCTGCACAGTGCATACACAAAAGGGTGGAAAAATGAACTCTTGGTAACTGTGCAGAAAAGAGGAAGAAAAGTATTTTTGCTTTTAAAAAAGCAGTTTGCACAGCAGTGTGCAAACAGCAATGCAGCTATCAAGGAGCCTTATAAGGCAGCCTAATAACCAACAGAGCTGATGCACAAAAATAGAGCCTCCCCTGTCACTGCACACAAAGTGTTGTGTTGTAAGTGGAAATCGCTAACAGCAGAAGCAGTTTTTTGGTTCTTCTTCCCTGCCTAACACTTTCCCTACAGAATCAGCAGCAGCTCTCCCTATGCTAAGATCGGCATAAGTAAGATGGCGGACGGCATTCACGCCCTTTTATAGCCCCTGTGACGCCACACAAAGCCAGCCAATCACTTGCATGCCCTTCTCAAAGATGGTGGTGACCGATTCCTATGTCATCGCGTTGCCCACAGTGTGCGTCCTCCATTATTGGCTCAAAAAGGGCGCTGGAAGCATCTTTTGAAATGCGACTTTGGCGCTCAGGTCGCCAACTTTGTGGCTGACCTTACGCTATGGCCGGGTTTCGTTTCATGAAACCCGACTTCAGCGAACGTCGGCGACTTTTGAATATGACCGACCCGTTTCGCTCAACTCTACTCATCTCTAATAAAATGTTCGGAGCTGGAGAAGCTTGTCTATAGAAGTAATACAATTATAAAGCTTGAGCATTACTGCTACGTATACAGCAACTATATTACACCAATGGATAATAGATAGAAAGGAAATCGTTTCTGAATATTTTGTTCTTCGGGTGCAATACAAAATTTAGGTTAAATCTGTTATAACTAATGAAAGGATGTCTGGTAAATGAGAGCAAGCTGATACAAAACAATCCCATAATTGCGTTGGCAGACAAAAACTTCACTCCTATTTTGGTTGATTTTTTTGTTGTCGGAGAACGGATTTCGAAGACTCATTTGAGAAGGACATTGGAAGTTTAATGCTGTGAGTGATATGATGGTTTGGTAATAACAGGGCCTGAAGTTCATTTGCTTTCCTTCATACACTGCAAAATATATATTTTCTCCCTTGTTCCTGTCAGCTTTATTTTGGCGACAATCAGGGAGAAATGAAAATTGGCATTACACAAATGTCGTAGGGGAACAAATGAGCAGATCAGTGTAATATATCCTGTCAGAGCCTCTTATACCAAGGGAAACAGTGAAGGGGATTATTTGGTGATATGGAAACAGTTGTGTGAAAAGGGCTTATATTGAGTCTCAGCAAAGAGCAAATGTTGCTGAAATATCTGCACTATATGCCATCACCTGCCTCATATTTTACACTCAGCTCTTTAAGGGGTTGTCCACTACTAGGACAACCCCTTCTTGATCTAAATGTTTGTCTCTTATAAAATAAAAAAGCTTATACTCACCTCCCACGCTCAGCGCTATTCCAGAATTGTCTGCACCTGCGGTCCCAGGTTTCTCGAGCGGTTGCATGAAAAGTGGTGGCCGAAATCCAGTCATCGCTGGCTTCACTGTTTCCAACTTCATATGAATTGAACATGAAGAGGAAGCCAGGGATCAGCTGTCGCCCGGACTTCCTCTTCATGTTCAATTTGTACAAAGGAGGAGACACTGACGCCAGTCATGATTGGGCTCTGGACACCATGTGTCATACAAGCACACTAGTGCCCCGAGTCTGCAAGTGCCAACAATGCTGGAAAGGCATCAGCATGGGAGGTTAATCTTTATTAATTTATCGAGGCCAAACATTTAGGTCAAGACAGAGTTTTTCTGGTAGTGGTAAGTTTTGTGGTACACACACAGTTTTTAAAGGAAAAATATGCTTCTTTAAATAGAGGGGTATAGAAAAAAAAAAGAAAAACTGTCTCAGAATCAGAGGGGCAGCAGGAATGGAGGAGGTTCCCAGTTTAAATAAAAAAAATCCCAGTCAAAAATCCTCTTTTTAGATGCTTAAAATAATCCAGGAAAACTGATACTCAGGGCTTGAGTGTAGACATGAAACAAGGAATCAATGGACACACCAAATCTAAAATTCTGGAGTCACGCACCATTTTCCAAAGTCGCGTATCCTGTATTAATTGTGCTTGAATTATTATTTTTTTTCAGAAGCCACCTATATTATAATTTTATATTGGACCCTAAAAACTGCATACTATATATATCACATACTATACATGTGCTCCCTTTACTCCCTAAAAATCTAGGCTAATTATCAGTCAAAAATTGGATGTTAAAAAGAGTGTGTGAAATGGAAGAAACAAACCATCTAAAATACTTGCATTTAAGTATAAGCATTTTTGTTTTGCTAATATTCATAAAACAATCCTTTAAGTTCCAGCAGTTTCTGCCTGAGATCTGTTATTTCCCTAGAATTATAAAAAAAATATTAATTTGCTATTGACTCTAAACCGAGTCTCTTTTTTGCGAGAGGTTGACTCTTGTTTAGTAATATAGCGTACCTGGTTCATCAATTTCTAGAGTATCTCCCATTTGAAATTATTGATTTGCTCAGATCTCTTTCAGTCTCTCCACAGCTAATTAACTGTCGACATCATTTGGAAGTCATTTTTACATCCAGATACTCAGCTGCACAGTGATACTCACAAATCAGACTCTGTGGACTTCTTGTTTCCAATAGATGTCTGCCAAATTACTGCGAACACGGAGGAGAATGTTCTCAGACTTGGAGCACATTTCACTGTGACTGTGTGGACAAGGGCTACGCGGACGCCACTTGCCATAGTTGTAAGTAGTCCTTTACCTCCATATTGGGATTGGGAGCCAGAGTGGGTTATGTGACCATGGGCCTTCATCAATAGTCCCCATGTGTACTATTGTCAAGCACAGACATCAGGGACAATAAACTGTGACTTGGACTTGATTTATTAGAAAGTAAATGTGGTTACAATCATTTAATGGATCCACTCTAATTGTAAACCAATAAATCCTTGAGGCTGTCACAGAATTAATGCTAATACTAATAATTATGGATAAAAATACTTATTTCCTTCACTGAATCTGTATTGTATCTTTATTGAGTTCGCTTTTCACATGGAAATGACCATGGAATGTTAAGGGAGTACATTTCATCAAGAACCTGCTTTTTCCTTCGCATCTTAGAGGTGATTAGACAGAATAATATACTGAATGTCAAAGGAAAACATTAGCAATTAGTAACATGCTTTCCCTGGTAATATCTGTTATCTTGGGCCAATCCACACTTTACAAGAAATAAAACACAAACCAGGTATCATGATCATATATCGTTTCATCAGGAGCAACATGAAATTGTCATGAGTAATCAAGGGTAAACCTTCCTTCTTCCCTTTTCTTCCTTCCCTCTTTCTTGGATGTTGCATGCTTTTCTAATTTCCTACTTACAGGGAATTTGTCACCATAATTTCACCCCAAACTATTTATATGTGCATGTGGCACTTTCAAGGATAAGTCTAGCAATACCTTTAACTAGATAGTCTGGTCCTCCATTTGCAAAAAATCAGCATTTGAATTTCTATGCAAATGTGACTGTAGATTTAAAGCCTCAGTCACTCGAACTCTATTCCCCACCCAGCGCTGCCCTCTCCTGCTTGACTGATGCCTTATTTGCCCGAAGTAACACAGCATAAAAGCTTCCAGTCAAGCAGGAGGAGGCAGTGCTGGGTGGGGAAGAGTTATTCAGCCTTATTTGCATATCCATTCAATCCTGATATCTCAGTAATGCAGAAACAGACTATGTATCTGTATTGCTGAACTTGTCCTTGGAAGAGCTACATGCACATATTAATAGTTTTGGGGAGGGTGATATACTGCTGACAGTTTCTCTAATGTTTTAAGTGTCATTTTTTTCTTCCTTCTCCCTTTTTTTCTTCATTTAGTCTTACCTGCCATTTTGCATTTAAATCTTTCCATTTTGTTCCCTTTGTTCCAATATTGTTTCCTTTTTCCCTATGTCCTGCTGTCTCTATGTTCATATACTGTTTTCATTTATTTCTTTGTTTTTTTTTCAGCCAATTATTCTCCATGTCATGCTTTGCTTTTTTTTCTTTTTCATTTACTACTCTGTGTTTTTTTTCTTACCTCTCACCTTTGCTTAGGTGTACATCATTTTTTAACTCTCACATTTTCTTATTGGGTTCTTTCTTCTAGTGTTTTCCTTTTTCCCAAACTCCCTTCCTTTAGTTTTTAATTCATTTTTACCTACTATACCAATCTCTATTTACTTTTTTTGTTTCCTTACTTCCATTTAGATTTTTGCGTAATTTTATTTTTCTTTCACTTTTCTTCTCTAATTTTTTCTTTTTTTTTGTCTGCCTGTTTTTTATTTCCTCTTCCAATCTTTATTCTTTGCATCCTTATATTCCACTTATTTATAATTAGGGTAACTGTTTTCTTTCTGTTTTCCCATTCTCCATCTTCTCCTTTAACCTGTTTTTCTTGTTTACCTTTTCTTTGGTCTATTTCCTGTCTTCCTATGTGTGTTTCAATGTTTCCCTTTCTTCTTACATTTTTATTTTTGTTTTACTTCCAACATTAAGCATTTTTGGTTTACTTTTTTCCTTCACTCTATCCCTTACCCACCATTTTTGTTATCTTTCTTTCCTGATTAATCAGTTATTTTCCCCTACTGGTAATCATGTTTGGCTTCCTAGGCTCAGATGTCAAGCTTATGATTTCCTTAATTGTTATGCCTCATTTTCTTTGATGTACAGTGAAGCTTACCTGATAACTGATATTAGATACACTACCAGTGAACAGTTTAGGTGCATCTGTTTATGCAATCGTCCTCCTAGTTCTTATTGGTGTGCACATTGTAGATTCAGACTGAAGGTAGAACATGAAAAAACAATGATTAAAGAAGCACAATTTATAGTCTAATAAGTGCAGATTTTTTGTAATTTGCTCTGTGCAAATCAGCAAAATGGCGACCAGCTGCGGCTGCTATTTTGCTGATCTATAAAGAGCCCATATTTTGGTCCTCCTTGCCTTATCTTTTCTACTATCCCTGTCAGGTGCATTCTCTTTGGCAGCTTCTCTCCAGACCCTGGCTTCTGATGTGTCTAAGCCACAGACGTCGCTCCATGATATTATGGCATGGCGCACGTTGTGACGTCACGGTGCTAGGAGACACATTGCCTTGGTGCCATTTGAGGTCTGGAAGACTGTAAGACTGAACCAGGAGACATAGCCTGGAATGAAGCAGCCAAATAGAAGGACAAAAGAACATGTTGAGTACTGGAAGAGGGTTGCGGTGACAGAGTATTAGCATTTGTTTTTTCTTTTACATTCTACATTTATTATGCTCTGGTGTATGGAGAGACAGAAAATAATAGGGAATATTAAACTCTCCAATAATAACTGATGCAAATCAGATTTTTTTCTTGATTTGCTAATATCAAATCAAATCTTGCCACATCCGCTGATCTCTAATCTCAAACCATCTCTGTTGCTGTAAGGTTGTATTATTGGGGCCATATCACCAGATGCAGCTCTCCATCCTTGTCCTACTTAAGGGGGTTTTACACATGCAATATCACTATAACGTCACCAATTTTATGACGTTATAGCGATATCGCTAGCGATATCACTACGTGTGATACTTACCTCCTCCCGGCTCCCCCGCTGTCCATCGCTGATCGCGCGAGATCGTGCAGCTCCATTTCTCGTCGGCTGCTTCCAGCGGCGCCAATGAGCGACGTGTGGAGGCTGGCGGGAGGACGTCAGGATCACCGCGTCTGAAAGGTAAGTATCGTCCGCTGTATCTCTGCTGCATCGCTGTGAGATCTGCCTGTGTGACAGCTCACTAGCGACCATTTAGCGATGCACCAGCGATCCTAACTGGGTCTTATCGTTGTCGGGATCGCTGGTGCATCGCCAAATGTAAAAGGGCCTTACGTCAGTAGCCCTTACATAGCCTGGAGGTGTGTTATGTTATGAGTCATTGTTCTGCTGGAAAACAAATGATGGTATCTCTAACTGACAAGATGGTATGGCATGTCCTTAAAGAATGCTGTGGTTGCCATGCTGGTGTGAGGGGGCGGCTGAAGATTCCCACTCCACACCCCTTCTAAAACCATTTTAATAGATATTATTACGTATGTAAATATAAAATATATTATTGGTATTTTAGCCACTAGATGGCAGTGGTTTCTAGATTCTTACGACTGTCACCTGTATGTCAGTTGGCACACAGGGAAAAAAACAAGTTTGAACCGCCCCCACGTCAGTTAGAAAGCTGAAGGATGACTGAGAGTTTCAGGCGGCCATCTTGGAGTGCAGTTAGTAAGAGACAGATGTGACAGGAGCACAGGAGAGTTAAGAAGAACGGGTGTGTGCAGTGTGCTACTGTTTCTGTGATTCCTATCAAAGAAGAAGAATCATGTTGGGGAGATGACTACAGATGGATACAGAGTTAGATTCCACCCAAAGCATTGGCTACAACCTGAATGGCCTTCTGCTAGCCTGTCAGGTGAAAACTGCACTCCAGGTGACAAGCACAGGATCCACTCCACAGTCTCCAGTTCGGTGGATTAGACAGCCACGTCTGTGTTCAGTTAACGGCCAGTTAGTCCTGAGCTCAGGCCCCACCACAGGGATCCTGGTGTGTGCATACATGCAGACTTTAGAGAGAGTTTGGCGCTAAACCTAAATTCTCAGTTAGAGACATTGTATGCTAAGAGGGCTATGAGAACCTTAGCTAGATAATCCTCTCAGTGGATGAGCTTGTGTATAGATAGCATAACAGAATTGTAAGTTTAGAGAATTGTAAAGTTTGTGAAGCTCTGCGCTGCATGGCTGCAGGGGCTGCCTCTTGCACTCATCTAATTACACCCCTGCTCTTTGTAACTTCCAGTTACCGCATTAGGTAGAACTAAAGGTCATGCAAATTATAGTGTATCTGATAGAAAATACTGGGCCTATCGGTTGTGCAGCGCAGGGGTCTTTATAGGCTGAACTGGATGGACTAATGACTTTTTTCGGCCATACTAACTATGTTACTTTTTTACCATGTTACCTGATCCAGGCTAGGTGTGTGTGATAGTTAACTGTGTTTCTTTCTTGGTATTTCTGGGGCAACACAGTTTTCATTATTAGTAAAAACTAATTCCTTAATAAATTACCTAGTCATGCTCTTTGTTCTTGACCCACTGTATTCTGGTAGAGACCACCCCGGTAAACGGTCTACAAGTTGGTGTAGTCGGCAGGATACAGCGATCGCCATGGATAGGAACATGAAGGGAGACAATCCCATATTGCCAGTGACTGTGGCTCAGGTCCTGAACCTGCCTGACACAGCCTCGGTTCCAACCATCTCCCAGGGCCTGTTCGCCACCAGCAGGGGGTAAAGTAGCCCAGAAGGCTGTTGCCGAGGAGACCTATTCTTGGCGCAGGAGACGCACGCCCAAATGTAGTCTCTGACGTCACGGGCCTTATGCAGCCACCAGTACGCCAGGAGCACAGAGGTCCTCTTTGTCTCAAAGTGTCCACTCACCCTGGATGCATGAGCCCAAGAGAGAACCTCCGGTCGTAGACAAATGTCTTGCCCGGAGGCACCGACTCAAGGGTGACCGGAGCCATGGTCCTCAGGCTCTCGGATGGGACGATCAGCCGAGGCTCTGTCTCCTCCTCTGATGACACCACAGAGCGAGAGAGAGCATCAGCACGGACATTCTTCTCCCCAGAGAGAAAGTGGAGGGTGAAGTGGAAACGGGAGAAGAACAGAGACCATCTGGCCTGGCAAGAGTTTAGCCGTTGGGCTGTCTGCAAGTACACTAAGTTCTTGTGGTCAGTAAATACCTGGAAGGAGAACCGAGCCCCCTCCACTCCGAGAAGGCCAACTTCATGGCTAGCAATTCCCTGTCCCCGATGGAATAATTCCTCTCCGCAGGTGAAAAGGTCTTGGAGAAGAAGAAGCAAGGCTGCTTTCGACCTTGAGCGTCCTTGTGGAAGAGGCATCAACTTCTAAGATGAACGGCTTATCTACATCGGGGCGATGTAGAATGGGAGCGCTAGCAAAGTGGGTCTTGATGGAGGAGAAGGCCTTGGAGACCTGTTCCGACCTCAACTTGGGGTTTGCTCCTTTCTTGGTGAGGGCTACCAAGGGAGCTACCAAGGTGGAGAAGTGGGGAATGAACTGGCGATAGTAATTAACAAACCCCAAAAAGCGCTGCACCGCTTTAAGAGAGTGGGGTTCCTGCCAGTCCATTACCGCTTGTAGCTTGGCAGGATCCATAGCCAAACCCTGGGCAGAAATTATATAGCCCCGGAAGGGCAAGGACTCCTGCTCAAACAGGCACTTCTCCAACTTGGCATAGAGGGAGTAAGCCCATAAGCGGTCGAAGACTTTGCAAACTTCTCTCTGGTGGAGGTCCATATCTGGAGAAAAGATGAGAATAACATGTAGATAGACAACCACCGAGGTGGAGAGCATATCCCGAAAGATATTGTTTACAAAGTCCTTGAAGATGGCTGGAACATTACAGAGCCCAAAAGGCATGACCAAGTTCTCATAATGGCCATCCCTTGTGTTAAATGCCGTCTACCATTCATCCCCCTTACGGATGCATATCAGGTTATAGGCCCCCTGCAGATCTAATTTGGTGAAAACTCTCACTCCCTGTAATCTATCAAACAGTTCCAATATCAGGAGCAGAGGATACTTGTTCTTAATGGTGATAGCGTTAAGACCCCTGTAATCGATGCAGGGACCTAGCTCTCCATTCTTCTTTTGGCCGAAGAAGAAACCCGCCCCCCCGGTGACACTGACTTCCTAATGAATCTTCTTGCCATATTCTCCCTGATATATTGAGACATGGTCTAAGTCTCTGGGAGAGGTAGGGGATAGACTTGACCAGGCAAGAGGTCAATAGGACAGTCATAGGGGCGATGAGGCGGAAGCGTCTCTGCCGCCTTCTTGGAGAACACGTCTGCAAACTGTCAATAGTGTTTGGTGAGAGAGGAAAGATCTGCGGGAACCTCAGTGAAGGCAACCTGAATGCACTCCCTCAGACATCTACCCTCACAGGATTTACTCCAACCGAGAATTCTCCCCAAGGACGACTCTATATGGGGAGAATGATACCGCAACCAGGGGACCCCTAAAAGGACCTGATTGATACCCTTGGGCATGATGAGAAGAAATATCATCTCCTGGTGAGATGGAGACACCGAGAGTATCAACGGGGCGGTCTGGTGGGCAATCTGTGAGGGTAGAGTCGCGCAGTTCACCACTCTGACGGTGACTGGCTTAGATATCATAACTAGGGGTATTGCGTGCAGATGACATAAAATTGCCCTCTGCTTCGGAGTCCACGCAAACCTCCACTACAAGAGTGGATGAACCAAACTCAAACGTCCCCTTATAGGACAGCTTGGAGAAAAATGCCGCTGATTCTAGTGAGCCTCCTCCTATGACCACTAGACGCGAGCGTCTTCCCGACTGCTGTGGGCACCGATTGGCAAGGTGACCAGACTGTCGGCAAACATGACAGACCACAGGTGCTCTAGCGGACCGGGACCTGGATCCCACACAAGAAGCCCCCTGAGGCTCAGACACCCAATCGGGAGATTCCAGAGGTTTAGCAAAACTAGGTGCCAACCTAAACCTCTGCCTACACAGGGACCGCTCCAACCTTCGCTTGGTGAAGCGAAGATCTATACGGGTGGAGATGGTCATAAGATTCTCCAGTGTGGCGGGAATCACCCTGGTGGCCAGGGCGTCCTTCACATGGCCAGACAGACCCCTCCAGAATGCTGGAATGAAGACCTTATCTGACCACCCCAACTCAGAGGCCAGAGTCTGGAACTGGATGGTGAAATGGCTGACCAAGGACGAGCCCTGTGACAATGCCAGCAGCTGGAGCGTGGTATCATGGGTGACTCACGGTCCAAAGAAGACCTGCTTCAGAGTGCCCAAGAACTGCGAAGCACTCTGCACCACATGATCACCACGCTCTCACAGTGGTGTGGCCCACTCCAAAGCCTTGTCTGACAAGAGGGAAATAACAAATCCCACTTTAGCCCGCTCGGAGGGGAATCTTGCAGCCAGCAGCTCCAGCTGTATAGTGCACTGGCTTACGAAACCCCTACTAGAAGCACTATCGCCCAAGAACTTCTCAGGCATTGGGAGGCGGGACAAAGTCGGGACAGGGATGGCAGAGGACACACGGGAGACAGCGTCTGTGGCTGCCTGAACAGCGACTGCGGTAACATCCACAGCTGAGCGCTCGAGAGACGCCAACCTGCCCTCCAGTTGCTGGATGTACCACTGCAGTCGCTGTTCATCCACCATTACTAGCCAGACCCTGGCGCTAGTATACTGTTAGGGGATGGCGGAATGCACCAAATAATAAAGATGGTATTTAGGTGCGTTCGCAGCCCGGGGTCCATCGTGCAGAGATGACTACTGCTGCTCGGTAATGGCGGACAATAACTAACGGTATGACTAGTCCACACGTGTTAACTTCACCCGGTAAATAGGAGGCGGACCCTGTTGCTTCACAGGACCGTGATACTGCAGAGTGAGCGCTAGTGTTGTGGTCACAGGACCCTGCCCCAAGGACACTGGGTTAAAGTCCCTCTAGACCCACTAGCATTCGCCGCTACTGCGGTGCCTGGACACACACAAATTAAAGATAAAGCACACTAGGTGCATACAGCGCCACACTGGCGGATGCCACTAACCAGCCTAACCTTATGGCTGGAAAAGGCAATGTTTGCACCTGGCGCTGCTCTGGCGGATGCTGCGGTAGATGCAGTGAGTAGTGCCATGTGCTGGATGGCACAATCTGGCACTAAGTATGGTGCTGTGACTAGGTAGCTTCAGTGGCGCAATACCATGCCACTAGTAGGTGCTAACTCTAAACCTAATACCCTACGAACAAGCACAACCAGAGGGAGGGAGTCATAATGAGTCAGTCACCTGTTTTAAGCATCCATCATCACACATACTAATAGCAAATAGAGTCTATACTGGCGCATGGCCGAGCGGCCATGCAAACCTTTTATAGCAGCGTCCTTCCGGGACCTTCCTGATGGTCCAATCCGAGCTGCTTGAGGACCTGAGCATGTGACCTCCGACCTCAAATGAGAGGTCGTACCATGGGCTTGCTCATTAGGCTGCAAAGAGGACTTAGACTCTGGAGCTGCTCGCTGCTGGCTAGTGCGAAATGCTAAAGCTGACCCAGAGGTGGCAGCAGCAACCAACCTGACAGCACTAGCTTGAGCAAGACACTGGGATCGATGGCTTTGCTGAGCAGCCTCCTCTGTGGCCGGAACAAAATGGGAGACCACAGAAGGCAAGGCTCAGGCTTCCTTCCGTGCAGAGGCAGAAAACTGACGGCTAACAGTAATGCCCTGATGGCGGCCCTGTATTAAAATATGCAAATTAGTCCCAGAGTTGTGAGCAAAAGAGCATTAAATGCCTTAGAAAGTAATGCCAGACCCACAGTAATGTTATGGCCTGAGTCCATAAGGGACACCTTAGACAAAATACTCATGCTGCTGGAAGGAACTCATGTGGGGTGTGCAAAAAGTGACTCAACTGTGAAGTTTCTTTTTCAATTGGCCACAGTGGGAAAGCGAGACTCTAATGCAATACTCCAATGCCTTGGAAGAAATGTTGAATGAAGTATAGTGTGGGGATTCTCAGTCTAAGAGAGCTTTCCAGGAGGTGGATAGGCTGTTGAAGGATTAGTTCATTGCTGGGTTAGCCAATAAATTCCTAAGGAATAAGTTGCAAGAATTGACCCAGATGATGGCTGATCTGACATTTTACAATGTTTTTTCCATTGCTGCAATAGAGAGGGAGGAGGAGTCAATGCCTGTGGTCGAGAAAGTAGTGAGTAGCGCTCAAGTAATGGGCAGCCGAATGAGGTCTAAAAACTCAGAGACTCTGAAGGATATGGTTCAGGCTCTGCCGGCAGAAATAAAATATCTTCACCTAGAAGTATCCCAAATGCAAATGAGATGGGCCCAACCTCTGGAGACACCTCCAGCTCCCCGAGCTACTCCGTCTGTCCTGCCTCGGGTGTAGAGGTCAAACAGATGAAAGATGCCTGGTGCTCAGAGACTCCGGAGGCATTTCTGCACAAATTGTCGGCAATTTGGCCACCTTGTCAGGGATTGCAAAGAGTCAGGACTGACTTCGAGATGACGGCACCATCCACTGTAGTTGTTGGGCACCTTACAGCAGCCTCCGATTTGCAAAGTCCACAACAGGGAGAATACGATTTGAATACATGCAGTCCGGTGCTAGAGGCTGATTTTGAAGGACAGAAAGTGAGGAGTTTGGTGGATACCGGGTCTGAATGCCCTATTATGCCCCTAGAGATCTTTGAGTTTTTTCGGTCATATAATGGAACCCGAAGATGGGAGCATTCTTCATCTTACAGCAGCAAATAGTAACCAGCAGCTTGTGAAGGGAATTATGTAGATGAGAGTGAAGTTATGTAGTCAAGACATCGGCACAAAAGAAGTGGTTCTGGTAGATCATCACCCAAGGAGGGGAATGGATGTGACCATGGTAATGAACATATTATGGGATCTGGATCATGGTTCGATAAGTACTGGCAACGCACGACAACCCACCGGCTAACCCAGAAGGTCCTGCAGCAGGTGGTAAGAAGTTGCAGCTGTCAGAAGAGTACCTCATCCGGTCGTCCCGTGGGTTTGGTGAGGGTACCCTCACATGTTCCAGTGGTGATTGCACCAAAGACAGAACAACTGCTGATGTTACCTGTTAGAGCCTTTCGGAGGCTGAATAGACAGGAGGTGCTGATTGAGCTGGTATACAAGGAAGAGTCCCAGACAAGACCTTTATTAGCCTGTGCACAAGCAACTGTGAAAGATGACTGTGTGCACATCCGTTGCATTAACGTGCTGGATAGAGAAGTCACTATTCCCGGGGTTACCCTGCTGGCTGAAGTCTATGTGCCTGACGGAAAGATACTCCGAAGAACAGGATTCAATCTTCAGCCCAATCGGAATTAACCCTGGACTTATGCAATTGAAGTTGCCAGGAAAGAAACACCGACTGCTGAGTGGAACGACTGAATTATAATGGACCAGATGGGAGTGGATTGAAAGGCATTAACCCCTGTTCAGCAGAAGCTTCTGGAAGATACCCCATGGGAATTTCAGGAGGCCTTCTCTCATCATGGGGAAGATTTTGGATGCTCCTCTACCATTGAGCATTAGATTCCAACAGGAAATACGCCTCCGATCCGGGAACACTACCGTCAGATTCCTCCTAAAGTGTACCAAGAAGTAAAGAACATGGTGGCCAGCATGTTGGAAACCAAGTCATACGAGAGAGCCAGAGCCCTTGGTTGGCACCAGTGGTATGGGTGCTTAAGAAGGATAGGTCCCTCCGCTTCTGTGTCGACTACAGAAAACTGAATGCTCACATAGTACGTGACGCCTATCCTTTCCCTCGGATCGAAGAATCACTGTCCTGTCTGGGTCAGGCTAAATACTTCTCCACCCTAGATTTGGCTAATGGATACTGGCAAGTTCCAGTAGCAGAGAAGGACAAGGCAAAGATGGCGTTCATCCTTCCTATGGGACTCTCTGAGTTCAACAGAATGCAGTTTAGTCTTTTAAATGCACCTGGGACATTTCAGTGGCTAATGGAACATTGCCTGGGTGACCTAAACGTTGGGTCCATGTTGCTCTACCTACATGATGTGGTGGGTTTGGCCCATCATTTGAGGATCATCTGCAGAAACTATAAGTCCTGCAGCGACTTCGAGACCATGGACTGAAGTTCAAACCCAAGAAATGCCAATTGTTCCAAGACCGTATAGAATACCTCGGTCATGTGGTCACTCCCATAGGAGTGCAGCGATCTGCCAGTAAAGTGGAGACCATCCGGAAGTGGCCTCAGCCTAGAACATTGGAAGAGGGGAAAGCCTTTTTAGGACTGGCTGGTTATTACTGACGGTTTGTCCCAAAGTTTGCCCATCTGGTTGGTCCCTTGAGCAAGCAACTAAGAGGCACATCTCGAGGGTGCAAGAATCATCCCAATCAGTGTGATCCTCAACAGCAGAAGGCCTTTGAAGAAGTGAAATTGGCCCCAACCAGTTCTCCAATTCTGGCTGACGCCCCCGTTTCATACCCCGCTCCTGCTCTACACAGATGGAAGCCTGCATTGTCTGGGAGCAGTGTTATCACAGGTACAGGATGGCCGAGAGAGAGTGATCGCCTACGGAAGCCATTCCCTAAGAGAGACAGAGCGTAATACCACAAACTATAGTTCATTTAGTCCAGAGCTACTGGCTTTGGTTTGGGCTATGATCGAACGATTTGCAGAGTACCTAATGGGGGATGAAGTGGTAGTAATGACTGACAATCCATTGGCCCACCTGGAGAATGCCAAAGTAGGGGCACTAGAACAGAGGTCGGTGGCACGGCTGACTCAGTTTAACTACCGTATCAAGTTCCGGTCAGAAAGTGAAAATGGAAATGCAGATGCATTATCCCGATTTCCGATGGGATCGCCAACTAGATGTATCGATGAGGAACTCGAGAACACTGAGACCCCTGAACTAGCTTGACTGCCTGTCTTCCAGAGCTTGGTGCATTCAAGTGGGGTGACCTCTGGGATGCCCATGGTGCTCGGAAAAGCTCCTAAAGATTGGGAATGGGCTTAGAACAACAACAGAGATGTGCAGTGGGTAAAACACTGGGTCCAGGCCAATATGTGGCATTGGCCAGAGGAGCAGTCACAACTGTCTTCAGAGGGGAAAAACTGTTGCGTCAATGGGATAAACTCAGTGTGATTCAGGGCCTTTTCTGTCGTGAGATATACTTACCGTCAGATTTGCAGCACCGCCATCAGGTTGTGATTCACATGTCATTAGGTCCAGTAGCTGCTCATGAGGCTCATGAGAGTGGGGCTCATTTTGGGGGTGAAAAGACTTAAGGGTGGTTGCAGAGAATAATTTACTGTCCAAATCTGGAAAAGATGGTTGAGCAAGAGTCTGGAACAGCGACCTCCTGTTCAGACCATCTGGACATCCGCTCCGCTGGAGAAACTCATGATAGAGTATGTGCAAATAGGGTACTCCTGTTCGGGACACTCATATTGTATGGTGATGGCTGATCACTTCACTAAATATGCAGTGGTGGTACCTACCTGAGACCAGACCACAGAATCAACTGCTGAGGGGGTATGTCGTCACTTAATTCAAGTGTTTGGGTGTTCACGGCGGATTCATTCTGATCAGGGAGCATGCTTCCAGGGTACCTTAATGAAGGAACTGTATCACCTGTATGGTATTGAGCTGTCTAGGATGACGCACTATCATCCATAAGGCAATGGTGCGTGTAAACGTTTCAACCGCATCCTCCTGCAAATGCTGCAAACCCTGGATAATGATCAAAAAGTGAGCTGGCCTGAGTACCTGCCAGAACTGATGTGGGCCTACAATAATCGAGTGCACAGCATGACCAGGTACTTTCCCCACATGCTGATGCTTGGGAGGGCAGGTAGGGAAATTGAAGACCTACACATGCCTGATTCCATGGCTGATCCTTCTTGGACCACTACCACGTGGGCTCAAGAGCACCGACAGTGCTTGAGAAGCCGGGCACAGTGTGGTGGGTGATCGGTTGAGACAGCTGACACATCATGACCAGAGATCAGTAGAGAGAGAAGTGTTTGCTCCAGGGGAAAGAGTGCTAGTCTGGGAAGTTAGATGACCAGTGGGACGCAGTACAGAATGTGGTGAAGTCCAATATTCCTGTGTATGAGGTGGATCTGGTGGGGACCGGTGGGGCTGACTAGGAATCTCCATTGCAACATGCTGCGATGATGTAAGTTTGAAGAACTCGCGGTCGTAGAGGTGACATCTGAACCTGAGTCAGGAAGAGCGGACCCACCCATAGATGATGATTGGTGAGCTGTACCTGCTCCCCTACAGATTTAGGGCCCATCAGTTGCAATATTGCCCCCCAGAGAGACTATTTCACAACCTGTGGTTTCCCCCAGAGATGACATACAGGGAGAGACGGCTGCCCCAGTCCATCCTGTGACTGTTCCCAGCGAGAGTGCACTGGGGGAGTCAACAACTCCTGTACTGCGAAGAACCACTTGGGCTACCGCAGGCGTACTCCACAATGCTATGTGCTGGACGAATTAATCTGGGAAGGTGTGTTGAGGACCCCATAATGCTGTATGATGGGCACCACACATGTAGATAGAAATGGACTGCTCACATTTTCCCATGTAAGTTAGGCTATGTGCACACGTGCGTAATTGCCGCGGATTGTAAGCGTTTTTGCCGCGCTTTTTTCACCATGAAAACGCTGCGAAAACACATACAAAAAGCAACCCATTGTATTCAATGGCATTCGGCACATCCTGTGCTAATGCTGCGGATTTTTCCTCGGCGGAACCACATCCCGTAAAAATACGCAGCATGCTCATTCTTTGTGCAGAATAGCGGGAATTCGGCACACATAGGAATGCATTGATCCGCTTACTTTCTGCTTGTGGCTATGCCAACCATGTGCAAAGTAAGCCGAAAATGTGTGGATGGTACCCAGGGTCTGAAGGAGAGGAGACTCTCCTACAGGCCCTGGGTAACATCCCTGTTAAAAAAAAAAGAATTAAAATAACAAATCGTCATATTCTCACCCTCCGGCGGCCCCGCAGCGTTCCCAGGCCTCAGCAATGCTCCCAGCAACTCCCGTTCCCAGTGATGCCTTGCGGCAATGACCTGTGATGACGTAGTGGTCTCTCGTGATGCTACGTCATCTGGGTTCATTGTTGCAAGGAATCCTGGGAACAGGACTTGTCGGGAGCATCGCGAGGATCAGGAAGGCTGCGGGGCCAATGGAAGGTTGAGAATAGCATGATTTTTTACTTTTTAATTCTTTTTATTATTTTTAACATTCTATCTTTTACTATTGATGCCGCATATGTTTGACGAGTGTGACCAAACTGTCAATCAGTTTTCCAAGTGATGTTACAGATCGCTTGGAAAACGCTAGCATTCTGCAAACTAATTACGCTAGCAAAACGCTAGTTTTTCGCGGGAATTCCGAAGGCGTATTTCCAGTGTATTTCCCACGGCAGGGAGTTGCTGCGGAAATTTCCACGGCAATTCCGCACGTGTGCACATAGCCTTAATGTTGAGATTGTTGAGATATACCTGTTTCTCGATGTCTGTGTATGAAGGCTGTGTCTGTGTATGAAGGCTTTATATGAGGTGATGTCACATTGCAGTTTCTGAGGCAGGTAAATCTAAAGAGTGTTTCCTATGCAGAGGGAATTCTTAATCTTCCATTCCTGGGGCAGTCCTTATTAGAGACAATTTCATCATCATAACAGTTTTCATTCCTGCTATTGAGGATACCTTCAAGGTTCTAGAACTTTTCTGGATTGACTAATCTTCCTGTCTTAAACTAGTGATTTACTGTCATTTCTCTTTACTTGATTGATTGATTCCTGCCATGTTCTGTCTTAGAACAGTAGGGCTCAGCAGTGTATGGAACCATGTGCCAACACGGCCTCTGTAACACACATCGGTTGAACAGGAACACTTTGCAAAGGCCAGTAATTCCTGAAATTAACACTTGCCAAGGTATGCCTATTCATTGGAAGCTATTCCAGGTGATTAACTACCTGATGAAGCATTTTGAGAGAATGACAAGGGTTTGTAAAGCTGTCATCAGAGTAAAAGGGAGATCTTTGAAGAACCTAAGGTTCAACACATATTCTGGTATGTTTCACATTTGTTTCTTTAGTCCTTATTTCCATATGTATTGGAGTTTTGATGCATTCAGTCTGAATCTATAATGTGCACATTCCAAAAGGAAGAAGAAAACCATTGCCTGAATCGGTGAATCCAAACTTTTAACATTAGACCCTTTCAAAGATCAGCTATAACTTTCATCAGATATCACTTGTGTTTCTATGGCCACCTACAGAAAGCTGCTGCACTGCTTAGTATGAGAATTAGCTGCGATATTCACAAGTAATAAAAATAGATCTCATTCCACACTCCTTACCCCACAGAGTTACTCTTCATGAGGTGATCTATTTTCTAGCAAAAACTAAAGTACAGTGTGAGTGTTACCCAATTAGAACTGAGGTTTTAATGAGGTGGTTGGAGATGATGATGTTCAGATAAAGCAGGTTACATCTGACATTGCAGGGTTGTAAATCAGATTTTTATATTACAATTTATATTTAGAAAATTTCAAGTCAAGCTTTAATTTTAGTAAATATCAGGTTAAAAAGTATTTAAAATCTAAGTAAATCCAAAATGCTATGCTGTGTTCTTTAATTTTTTATATCTGAATAGAACTCGGAGTTCTGTTTTGGTGTTATATGCAGTCACCACTAAGGAGAATTCTCTGCACCTGTCAACAGATATTTGCTATGTAATCTGTCAGCAGCATGAGCTACGGATGGAGACCCTGATTCCAGCGAAGTAGCATTAGCAGTGCCTTGAAAAAGTATTTATACCCTGTGAATTTTTCCATACTTTTTCTCGTTATACCCACAAACTTAAATGTGTGTTACTGGGAATGTATGTGATATGCCAACACAAAGTAGCAAGTTTTTTGTGTTGTAGATACATGGTTTTCAATTTTTTTTTAAATATAAATCTGAAAACTATGTTGTGCATTTGTATTCAGCCCCTGTAGTGTGATACCCCTAAATAAAATCCTGATTGACCAATTGCCTCTGGATGTTACATAATTAGTAAATTGAGTCCACCTGTAATTTATTCTCAGTATAACTACAGCTGTTTTGTGAAGGCCTCAGAGGTTTATTGGAGAATATTAGGGATCAAACAGCATCATAAACAGCATAAAACATACCAGACAGGCTAGGGATTGAGTTGTGGAAAAGAGAAATGCAGGCTAAGGTTATAATAAAACAGCCCAAGCTCTGAACATCTCACTGAGCACTGCTCAATCCATCATGCAATAATAGAAGGAGTATGGCACAACTGCAAACCTACCAAAACATGGCTGTCCACCTAAACTGACATCCCAAGCAAGGAGAGCACTTAATTGAGAAGGAGTCTGTTAGGCATTGGGTTTCTTCCCCTGCACAGGAGAAATCCCGAGCCTTGCCTTCTGCGGTCAGGCTACTGCTGTTGGTTTGGTTGCTGCTGCCATCCCTGGGTCAGCTATTGCAACCTGCACTAGGCAGCAGCGAGCAGCTCCTGGGACTATGTCCTTCCTTCGACTTACTGAGCATGCCCATGGGTCGACCTCTCATTGGAGGTCAGGGGTCACATGCTCAGGTCCTGTTGCTGCTTCGATTGGACCATACTAGGTCCCGGAAGGCTGCATCTATAATAGGTTCGCATGGCCGCCCGGCCATGCGCTAGTATAGAAAAACGTACTCGTGTGTGTGATGATGGATGCATGTGTCTGGTGACTGACTCCTTATGATTCTCTCCCTTTGATTGTGCATGTAGTAGAGTTATCGGAGTTAGAGTCAGCACCTAGTAGTGGCATTGCCTATGCGCCACAGTGCACCCAGTCCTTTTCACGAGAGTTAGCTCCTGATTGTGCCATCCAGCACAAGGCACAACTGTACCGCATATACATCAGCGTTCTTCAGAGCCGCGCCATGCGCCAATAGTGCGCTTTCCAGTCCTAAGCTTAGCTAGTTAGTGGCGTCCACCAGTGCAGCGCTGCATGCACTTTGAGCTGCCCATCTTTAGTTACTTTATCCTGGCACCGCAGTTGCGGCAACGAACGCTAGTGGGTCTAGAGGGACTCTAACCCCATGTCATTGGGGAAGGGTGCTGTGACGAAAACACTAGCGTTCACTTTGTGGTATCGTGACCCTGTGAAGCAACAGGGTTCGCCTTCTCTTCACCGGGTGAAGTTAACCCGTGTGCATTTGTCATACCAACAGTTAGTGTCAGCCATTACCGAGCAGCAGTTTACATCTCTGCACGATGGACCCCGGGCTGCGAACGCACCTCTATACCATCTTTTATTATTTGGTGCATTCCGCCAGCCCTAACAGAGTCTAGAGCCCGATTGTCTCTCTTGAGGGGCTGCAGAGATCTACAGCTTAGATGGGAGAATCGGTCCACAAATCAGATCTGTGATATACTCCACAAATCTGGCCTTTATGGAAGAGTTGCAAGACGAAAGCAGTTTCTGAAAGCAAGCCATAAGAAGTCCCATTTGCAAAAAGTCATGTAGAATGTGGAAAAAAATGCTCTCAGATGAGACCAAAGTAGAACTTTTTGGGCATAATAAAAAGTGCTAGGTTTGATGGAAAACTAACTATGCACATTACCCTGAACGCACCATCCCCATCGTCAAACATGGTGGTGGCAACATCATGCTGTGAGAATGCTTTTCTTTAGTAGGGGCAAGGAAACTGGTCAGAGTTGATGGGAAGATGAATGGAGCTAAAGAAGAAGATTTTGCAAAGAAAAATAAGTAAAACTTTCAGTAATTGCAATTTTCATATTCAGATTTTTAAAATAATTTGAAAACTATGTATTATTTCCTTTACACTTCACAAATACTTTCTACTTTGTGTTTGTATGTTGCAAAAATTCAAATAAAAAGCATTTAAGTTTGTGGATGTAATGTGAAAAATTGTGGAAAAGATCACAGGGTATAAAAACTTTTTCAAGGCACTCTAGGTTACTTGGCGCAGCAGAATATAGAATCACCATTTTCTTTGCTGCATATCTAGCTGAGCTCCGATTCTGATCTGTGTGCGTTATACATATATTGACAGAAAGCAGCTATTCAGTGGTGGGGCGTGGATAGATTAGGAGGCATGAAGACATCTTGTCCTGTAGTGATAATTTCCTTCCTGATTGTAGCAAAACGCAGCCTAGTAAGTGACATATTGCTGGAACCAGGGTCTCTGTTCTACATTAAGGTGCTCTAAGATTATGTTTAATACAAAATCAAATTCTTAACTTAACAAAGAATCTAATTAAAGGGAATCTGTCACCCCTGGACGATTTTGAGCTATTACTATGGGCATACAGGTGATAGAATGGTTTAACCTGTATGCCTCATAGCTGCGGTGTAGATCTTGAGTTATCTAATGTATATGTATATCTATGTATAATGTAAGATAACGCATCCTAACATCCTAACATCCTTCATGCTGTTAAAGATATTCTGTATAAGGCTAAGGTCACACTATCAGTATTTGGTCAGTTTTTTATCTCCTTATCTGTAAGCTAAAACTAGGAGTGGGTGATAAATAGAGAAGTGGTGATGTGTTTCTATTATACTTTTCCTCGGGGGTAAAATACTGACCAAATACTAAACGTGTGACTGTGACCTTAAACACATTATCTGAACAGTAACCAAATTTGTCAGTGAAATTTCTCCCCAAACCACAACTTCCGCCTCTAGTTATAACCTATAGAAGGTGATAAGATATATACTTTATATATGTATAGCAGGTGAAATGAGTACTTTAACTTTATAAGTAAATATGTTATCACCCATAACTTAATTTTTGGACATCAAAGGATGGTTTGATTTCCTTGCTTGTGTGGATAGGCATCACAATGTTAAATGTGTCCATGTGGTAGGAGCTTATCCTTGGATAAGATTTTTTTTGTTTCAATATAGAAAAACATTAATTTTCCTTTTTTATTTGGGCATCTAGGAAATTCTAAACAACTTCAATTTTCATCCATATTGGTCTAATTGGAAAAAAATTTTCGATTAGCAAAATTCTCAGTGCGTTTCCCATGTTGCTATATCATGTCAGATACTAACAGTCAAAATTTATATGAAATTTGCATACTATTTAAAAAAAAATGAAAACGTAACATTGTTTCCTCTTTTTTTTACCCATTTCCAGCATTATATGAACAGTCCTGCGAGGCCTATAAGCACAAAGGATACATCTCCGATTACTACTATATTGATTCTGATGGAAGTGGGCCCCTTGCACCTTTCCGTGTGTACTGTAATATAACCGGTAAGGGACACATCCTCTGTATTCATATATAACACTGACTTAGGCTGGATTCACACTTGCGTTTGGTTGCTCTCCATAGGGCTGCATAGTTCTTCCCTTCAGATCAGCATAGATGCACATGCGTCTTTAACATCTTTAACGGCATGGGAGCGCAACATGGCGGGCACGTCAAAACGACGGATGCGGATGCATCCGCTAACAACGCATGTCTCTGCGTACCCAATGTTAAAGATAGGTACGCAGGACGCATGCGCATCTATGTGGATCTGAAGGGAAGAAGTATGCAGCCCTACCAAGAGCACCCAAATGCAAGTGTGAACCTAGCCTTAAAAAGCTCCCCGTCTCCAATATCAAAGTGGAAGTGGGTCAAGCTAATTAAAGTAGCAGGAGCTTCATTTACTTTGATGATAAACATGAACCATCTACTCTGGTCTTTTTCATTGCCATCACCTGTGCCTCTCCAAAACCTGAATGGAGATGACGTTCCCACAGTGCGGAGTTTTTCCGGATACGGTAGCCAGGTGTGATATCAAATAAATATTCCAAGAGACACAAATCGCCGCTCAAGTTTTATAAAAGAGATGGTTGCTTATTTTCTACACAGCAGAAACCATTACTGGTTGTGAGGTTGTGGGGAACCTGCTACTTTATTTCTGGTTCCATCTATAGATTAAAAAAAATAAGAAAAAAATTTAAATTATATATGGGACGCCCTCACACCCGGGGCTGTGGGGTACTCGGTACCGGGCCGATGAGCTTCAATGGGAGATGTCACGGCAGCTGGGGCCCGGCCCGTAGCCCTGGGCGCCCATTGTAAAAGTGGTTGTTTCAGTGTGCTTATGGTGATGAAAGTTTATAAGTGATTCATGATGCCACCTGTGGTGTTCGGCAATGAAGATGTAAGCTGACGCTGCAGACAGATCCTCTGGGGCAGATGGTGGGGTGCAGCAGTGATGTTATAGCCCTCCACAGGCAGGGCTGGAGTCCCAGGGCAGTGTAGGTGAAGTGACATGTAGGTGGTGTAGTGTCAGGCGCAAAGGGGATAGCAGTGCTGGCAGGTTGGCGCAGGGAATAAGTGGAGGACACCAGAGCATGTAGTTCCAAAGCTTTACTCTCAGTCTGTTGTACAAACAGGTGCCTTCCTCCATGCCGTGTCCTCCGGGTCAGGGACCCAGTCAACCTCCAGTCCAGATGGAATACTCCTTTCCAACACTCCGCCAACATGTGCCTTTCTGAACGTCTCCTCTTATAGCGCCTTTAAATGAAGTACTCTACTTGTACGGCAGACAGCTGTAGCCTGCTTCGGGGACTCCTTGCTGCTAAGTCCCGGCTCGCTATCCAGTTGCTGTTGTGCCCCCAAGTCTTGTGTGGGAATAAAGTGGTCACTACTTCTATTCCTCCGGTGTCTGCTGCAGGACCATTAGTATCCATACAATCTCGGGGAATGGGCCCCGGCCTTGCGCTTGGAACTTCTAGAAAGGGTTCTCTTCTAACCCACGTCCTCTGTTCTCTTTTACTCCCCACGTTCCGTACTAGTCTTTCTTTCTATGGAGAATCAGGCTTTCAGTCTATGTTGCTCTCTCTCCCTTTCCTATGCCAGCAGACCCAGGTCACTGGGAACTGCTACAGCACTTCCATCCATCTATCCCTCTATCCGGGGATCTTCTTCTCTCCAACTCTCTAACCAACTGACCTCTCATCCTAAGCTCTTCCCGCTCCTTGTAATGTAATCTAACTCCACCCACCTCCCAGCACTTTTCGTGTTCCAAGCAGGGAGCCACCAATGGGTGCTTTGCTATACTCCAATCAGGGAGCCGCCGAAAGTGCTTTGCTACACTACTTTGTGGTGTGGGATGCAGGTGTTGGAGTGTGACTCCACCTTACCTGGATGGTGGGATACCACACCTCAGGAGGAGGTGCAGTACCTCTGTGGCGACTGGGCCTCAGGGGCGCCACACATATATACGGTATATGTCATGAAAAATGTCCAAAGTAAAAATGGCCACAGAAAAAAAGCCCACAGCCATGAATGCCCGCAGGAAAAATGACGACAAGGAAAGCTGCAAACAAGGAGAATTGCTCACATAGACAAAATAACAGTTTATTAGAACAATGTATTAAAGACAGACAAGGCTGTATTCACACACGGAAAATTGGGCACATGCTGTTACAGCCGAGGTTACACTGTACACAGGCTCCGGAGCGATGTAGCATATTACAGGTCAGGGGTGATAATGTTATGTTTTGCACAATAGAAAATGTTTTATCGATACATTGTCTATAGAGACTATTCATCCTCATGGTGCAGGAAAGTCTGTCACAGAGAAGAGAATGGGGTGTAAATCATTAATGCAGACATGCTGGATTTAAGTCGTGATGAACACAGGGTGGCATACCACATAAGGATTGTAATGGAGGCCATAGAGTAACAGAGCCTTGGGGAACACCGACAGACAGGGGGCGAGGTGAGGAGGTGGTGTGTGAGAGGGAGACACTAAATGTTCGGTCTGTTAGGTATGATGAGATCCAGGATAGGGCCAGGTCTGTGATGCCAAGAGATAAGAGAGTCTGTAGCAGGAAAGAACGGTCTACGGTGTCGAAGGCAGAGGACAGGTCCAGGAGAAGGAGGACAGAGTAGTGTCGCTTGCTCTTGGCGGTTAGTAAGTCATTAGTGACTTTAGTTAGGGCAGTTTCAGTTGAGTGATGCGGTCGGAAGCCAGATTGTAACCGGTCAAAGAGGGAACAGGAGGAGAGGTGGGAGGACAGTTCAAGATATACATGCTGTTCCAGTAGTTTTGAGGCGTTAGGCTGGTTTCACATTTGCATTTTTTTTCGTGGTAATTTAGCGCTAAATAGCGCATGCGTTTTTTTTTTCCTATACTTTGCATGGGATGCGCTTATGTGCGCATACACATGCGTTTGTACGCGTTTTACCGCGCATGCGTTTTTTTGCGGTATGCGCTCGGGCGCACAAAATGCAACTTGTTGCATTTTTTGTGCGTACGATTTGCCTCAAAAAAACGCATGCGCGCGCAATGCGTTTTTTTACAGCAAGACACCCATTATAAGTCTATGGTGAGCATATGTGCGCATTGGCATGCTTATGTATGCGTTTTTTTGCACATGCGTTTTTTTTTTACCATTAGTTTAGACAATGGAATTTAGGGGTTTGGGTAAAGTTAGGGTTAGTTAAGGGGGTTTAGGGTTAGGGTCAGGGTTAGGGTTAGGGTTAGGGTTAGGGTCAGGGTTAGGGTTAAGTATGGTTTGGTTAAGGGTTAGGGTCAGGGTTAGGGTTAGGGTTAGGGTCAGGGTTAGGGTTAAGTATGGTTTGGTTAAGGGTTAGGGTCAGGGTTAGGGTTAGGGTTAGGGTCAGGGTTAGGGTTAGGGTTAAGGTTAAGTATGGTTTGGTTAAGGGTTAGGGTCAGGGTTAGGGTTAAGTATGGTTTGGTTAAGGGTTAGGGTTAGGGTTAGGGTCAGGGTTAGGGTTAGGGTCAGGGTTAGGGTTAGGGTTAGGGTCAGGGTTAGGGTCAGGGTTAGGGTTAAGTATGGTTTGGTTAAGGGTTAGGGTCAGGGTTAGGGTCAGGGTTAAGGTTAGGGTTAGGGTTAGGGTCAGGGTTAGGGTTAGGGTTAAGGTTAAGTATGGTTTGGTTAAGGGTTAGGGTCAGGGTTAGGGTTAGGGTCAGGGTTAGGGTTAGGGTTAAGGTTAAGTATGGTTTGGTTAAGGGTTAGGGTCAGGGTTAGGGTCAGGGTTAGGGTTAGGGTTAGGGTCAGGGTTAGGGTTAAGTATGGTTTGGTTAAGGGTTAGGGTTAGGGTTAGGGTTAGGGTTAAGTATGGTTTGGTTAAGGGTTAGGGTCAGGGTTAGGGTCAGGGTTAGGGTTAGGGTTAGGGTTAGGGTCAGGGTTAGGGTTAAGTATGGTTTGGTTAAGGGTTAGGGTTAGGGTTAGGGTCAGGGTTAGGGTTAGGGTTAGTGTTAGGGTCAGGGTTAGGGTTAGTAAAGTCATGGTTTGGGTTAGTGTGAGGGGCCACCTAATGTTGTAAAAAAACGCAAACGTGGTAAAAACGCACTAAAAACGCATACAAACGCATAAAAACGCTGCGTTTTTTTCATGCATGCTCATAAAAATGCTTGAAAAAAACGCAGCAGTTGTATGCTTTTGTATGCGTTTTTCAATGCGTTTTTTTGCGGGAAAAACGCGCTGCAAAAAAAAGCAAGTGTGAAACAGGCCTAAGGGAGAACAGATATTGGGCGATAGTTAGACACAGAGGATGGATCAAGGGACTGCTTTTGCTGAGGATGGTTGTGATTGAGGCATGTTTGAAGGATTAGGGGAAGACACCATTTGTAAGTGAAAGGTTGAAAAGGTGTGTTAGAGATGGATGAGGACTGTGGCCAAGTTAGGGATGAGGTGAGACGGGAGTGGGTCGAGGGCACAAGTGGTGAGGTGTGATCTTGACAGAAGGTTGGAGAGCTGATCTGTCATGGTGGAGAAGCTGGCTTTTGCAGAACAGGGCTGAGTGGCTAAGAGGGGCATTGAGGGCTGCGGGCCAAAGTTTTGTCTGATCGTGTCGATCTTCTGCTTAAAGAAGGAGGCAAAGTCTTCAGCAGAAATGAGAGGAGGGGGAGGAGGTGCTGTGGGACGGAGTAGAGAATTGAAAGTGTTGAAGAGCTGTTTAAGGTTGTGAGACAGGGAGGATATGAGAGATGCGAAGTAAGTTTGTTTTGCGGCAGAGAGCGTGGACTTAAAGCTGGCAAGGGACTGCTTGTATGCGTTGAAGTGCTCAGTAGAATGGGTTCTCTTCCATCTCCGCTCAGCAGCCCTGGAAACCCGTCTCAGTTCTTTGGTCAGGCTGTTGAGCCAGGGCTGCCTGTTGATTGTTCGAGTTTTGCTCTGCATGAGGGGGGCAGCCGAATCAAGCGTTGCTGTTATTGTGGTGTTATAAAAGGTGGCAGCAGCATCTGTGTCATGAAGGGAAGTTATGTCTGTAAAGAGGGAGAAGGGATTCAGAGAGTGATTGTAAATTGAGGTGTTTCAAATTCCTGCGAGGGTGAGGGAGTTTATGGAACGAGGGTTGCGCAGTAGCAGAGGAGAGGGAGGAGAATGTCAGTAGGTTGTGGTCAGACAGGGGGAGGGGTGAGTTATTGAGATTAGTGAGGGAACAGAGACAGGTGAAGATAAGGTCCAGAGTGTGACCATCTTTGTGAGTGGCCGCAGAGGACCATTGAGTGAGGCCGAGGGAAGCCGTGAGTGATAGAAGTTTAGAGGCAGCTTATAAGGCTAATCATGAGAGCACCTCCATAATGACATGGCTATGGCTCCACACGTTGTGGGGTTAACACTAGTGGCTTTATCTGTTACTTTGGAGCGGCCCTGTAAGACTAGTTTCTAATACTGGGCACCATCCTGAGACGTCTGATATGGTGCACCTCCTGCACCATTTACTTTCTAAAGAGTGTTTACAGTATGGAATTAAAAGAAATAAAGTGAAATGTACAAGACAATCTTAGAAGCCCCACACAGGGGAACACAGGGGAGGAATGGAGGATGTGTGTGGATTTGAGTTATGCCTGTATTTCTTAGCTTATTTCTTATCAGTTGTGGTGACTATGGTGGCTCGCTCCCAGGGAGCAGCTGACATATTTGTGTGATGTTTCGGGCTAAGCGCTCGGTGTTTATACCATGTAACAGGAGCTCCTGTATGTGATAACTCAGTCCCTCCGCTGTGTCACTGACATTTCTGCCATCTCAGCAGCTTCCCACATTATACAAAATGAATTTCACACATATTTGTAATCTTTTGTCTGTTCATTTTCTGCTGGGGGACTGATGTACGAGCAGGTATTATATAACGTTATGTATAAGCTGCGCAAATCAAAGACTAACACCGTGATGGAAGCAAGTGAACAAATCTACATAATTACTGCTACTGCGGGCGACAGGGCGGTATGCTGGGGATTTGATGGGCACATTGGTTCTCACTGGTGCTGTGTCAGGGCACAATCATCAGAACTATGGTGTCCTATAAGATTTGCCTCCTGGCAAGGGTGCAGGTAAAGGGCTGCAGTGGTAGCACACTAAGGGTGTGGGCAGAAGACATCTTTAAAATGCCAGTGTACCCACCAAGTTTTTCAAGCAGGAAACAGTGAGAGAAAATACCAGTAATGGTTTTCTAGAAGCTTCTTTTTTAGCATCTTTGCAGATGTTTTTTTTTTTACAGTGGCTTTGTGTTTTGTTCTTTTTACTTGTATCTATAAAATACTGAGTGGCTTTCAAGGAAAAGCTGCCTGAAAGTCACTTCTTTTCACCACTTTGAGGTTTTGAAGCCTGAAATGGTTAACAGGAGCTCAAAAGACTGACCATATGAAACAGCAAGTCGTTTTTATATAGTAGTACATATGTTCATCTTTTTAACATTTATTTAGTTCTATTTCTGGAGGTTTATGGCGCATAACAGCCTAGAAAAAGATGTTGGCTTAGGCCAAGGCTCCTGAGACAGCCCATGAAAGGACAGAGGCTATCCATTGTCTCATCTCAGTCTATAGGCTAATTTCTGCATGAAAGGGATACCGAGGGGCACATGGTCCTGCAATATGCATGCAGGGATACCGAGGGGCACATGGTCCTGCAATATGCATGCAGGGATACCGAGGGGCACATGGTCCTGCAATATGCATGCAGGGATACCGAGGGGCACATGGTCCTGCAATATGCACGCAATCATGTACTGATGAAACCAAGTACTACTTTTCTTGGCAAATTACATAACGTTGGAAAGAAAATACATAACTAATGTTAGTCATTTGGTGCCAGCAGTATCCATAGCTGTTTTCCGCACTTTCTGGTTTTGAAATAAACCTGGATCCACAGATGCCTGGCAATATCTCAGAGACATTTCATTGCGAAGCTTTGTGAAATGTCTTTAAAGGTAACTTGTCACCAGTTTTTTGGCTTGTAAAACAAACCGATTGGCTTTATAATCATGTAAATGGGCATCCTACAGCTCCTCTTTATCTTCTTACAAAAAAGGAAAAAAGTATCAGCTCACCATTATAGATGTCGGATATATGGAATCCAGGAATTGATGCACAGAAAAAATTCACCAAATTCACCAAAAACATATTATTGCTGTGTGCCCACGTTGCGTTTTTTTAAGCGTTTCCGCAGCGCTTTTAGACGCGTGTTTCTGCCGCGGAAACGCTTAAGAAAAGCATCCCATGTAATCATAATGGAATCTGCACATGATGTGCTAATGGTGTGTTTTTTTCCGCTGCGGAAACGCTTATCAGAAAAAAACACAGCGCGTTTCCGCATACATACAATTGTATTGCAAAAACGCATAGGCAAACGCATGCGAAAACGCTTAACAAAAGCGTAAAAAATGCTTACAAAAGCGCTTCATAAAACGCATGCATTTTCCCAGGAAGACGGTGTGCGTTTCCGCTCAGGAATATTCTGCTTCAAAAAAGCAATGTGGGCACATAGCCTAAATATCCTCATAGGAGTCTCTGCATACCTTTGAATAGCTGCTTGACAAATGTCCCGCTCTGCATGTAAATTGCGCTCATCCAGTTTGTGATCAGCATCAACTTGGTTCCTTCAAACCGCCGCTGTTGTAACTGGATGGAATTGAATGACGTCTCTGTCCCATCCACACAGTGCTCGAAGTCCATTCAGGATGGAGCTGCAAAGTCCTGTTCTTGGGATTTTAAAGCCCCATTGTCAGGATTACTGGGGGTCCTGGCTGTCAGACTTCAAGCAGTCAGCAAGTTACCCCCGATCCACTGGTGTAGAAATTTGGTGCATCTATTGTAAAATGTCACAGGCGCCAGAAGCATAATTCAGTAAAGCCATACCTGCCCTTTGTTCTGGAAGGGTAACATTTGTGAGCCAGTAGGTGACTTGTTTGCACTTGTGTGCAGTAATTGATGGAACCTTTACTTTGCACATTGTCTTTAGCTGCTACTTTTATTGCTCCATACCTTACACCTTACGTGATTCTTCAAGGTATTATCTGAGACTTAAGTTTTTTTTCCCCCTATTGAGCTAAGAACTTACAGGTAGGTATATGCTAACTAAAAGCCTAGTCTACCATGAGACGATCTGTTCCTTTTCAGAAAGATAATGGACCGCTTCTGCCTGCGATTCTCCTTCGGGTGGTGTGAAATGATCAGAGCAGCGTCTTCTCTTCTGCTCTGTTCTCTTTGACACCCTGTCGACAGAGCAGAGTGGAAAAGGAAGAACATCTCTTTCAAAGTGAGGTCAAAGGAAGCAGGAGAATTGATTGCCACCTCAGCCTGGAGGGATAGTCAAAGGGCAAACAGAATGGGTTCTAGGCCAAATAAGAAAAAAACCCTCTATGTCTCAGAAAACCCCCTTAAATGGCTTACCGATAGATTATATCAATTCCAAATTTGTATGTGGTTTATTTAAAACAATAGGAGGCATGTACCCCAAAATAAAACTTATAGAATGGCATTTGTTTACCCCTCAGTGTGGCACATATAACCTAACTTGCTCTATTAGTATCACACAGCTGCAGAACAGAGACAAGGTACAGGGGTCCGCTTTGGGCGTCATAGAGGAGAAGGGGTGCAATTTCAGGTTTACATAAAAACCAAACAATGCTGTGTCACGTTATGTAACTGCTATAATAAATAATTACATATTGAATTCAGGGGCCGGTTGGGAGAGAGGCCTATTCTGAAAGCCTGCTGGAGCTCATCGTTCCTGGCCCTGGGGTAGCTGTCTCCCTCTGTATCTGTACCCTTACAGAAATAGATATTACAATGATGGAAATCTTAATATTTATCCACCTAGTATCACTGTTTGTACATATCTTTAATATGTGCAGCTTTCCATCAGGACCAAGGCAAGCCAGTGGTTACTATGCGTTCTCTGTAGGAGCTGATGATTACTGTACTTCTCTCCTCTGCTTGTAATTTACTCTTAATATGATTTGAGGGGTTTTACATTATTAATGGGTCTTATCTAACCCTATTTGTGATGATTTTGATTATTTTATGCTAATTAATGTTAATTTTTCATCAAGCCTCTTGAGCATATCCCTCCCTGTGCGAGTCCCGCATCTCTTCTCTGCAGCCATTAACCTTAGACTTGCTTCTCAGCTGTAATCCCGTCTGCTCTCCTTTTAGGGTTTTGAACATGGATTGAGTGAAAACATTAGGGAAATTTAGCTTCTCGTAATGATCAGGAGGTTAGAAATTTACATGCAAGTTGAAATCATGAAGTTGCAGAGTAGCAATGATGAAGGCTTCATTTATAAATGAATATGTAGCTGCAGGGGGACTTCACCACATTATATACATATGAGAAGCCTCCTCATGACCTGACCTGGATAGTGCAGTAAGACATGTCAGTTCTGTCACAGGTAATCCTAACCCTGACTAACATTGTGAATAGCATGTCCTTGAAATGACCATGACAGCTCATCATTTACAGCACAGTATAAATATCTGTAGGCAAAGGAACATTCAACCAACTGTCCTGTATCTCCCTGTAATGTCAGTGCATCCTGTGCTACCAAGTTTTGTGCCAGGCGGAAAGTAAAGAAATTGAAAAAAGGGCTACATAAAAAATTGACACATATATAATTTACTTGTATATCCAAGTTATGAATCACTAATTGAGGCACAAGGAAGGACTTTACCTGTCTCTTTGTCTGTCTAATATATAAAGCTCAAAGTGTGTATGTATGTAAGTGTGTATGTATGTGTGTATGTTCGGGATAGGCATCCGCACCGTCGCAACTACAGCCACAAAATTTGGCACAGTCACACGACTGGACCCCGAGAGCGTGCTAAGCTATGTTGTGAGGCAAAATTTTAACCCCGCGCATTCCAATTTACCAAACAATTTTGCCCCTATCTACATACTGGGGAAAAAGTGTGTGCGTGTCAAGCTCCGCCCCTCATTATGATGTCATAATGCCCCTATTTGCATAATGGGAAAACAGTGTGTGTGTATCAAGCCCCGCCCCTCATTATGATGTCATAATGGTTGCAATGGCGACGCTGATGTCATCATAGATTACAAGACCCGCTGCTCATTATGATGTCATAATGGTTGACTATGGGATGGAGGATGTGTGATGGATATATGGGCACTGGACTATGGGATGGTGGATATGTATGATGGGTATATGGGCATGGGACTATGGGATGGAGGATATGTATGACGGGTATATGGGCATGGGACAGTGAGATGAAGGATGTGTGATGGGTATATGGGCACTGGACTATGGGATGGCTGATATCTATGATGGGTATATGGGCATGGGACAATGGGATGGAGGATATGTATGATGGGTATATGGGCATGGGACTATGGGATGGAGGATATGTATGATGGGTATATGGGCATGGGACTATGGGATGGAGGATATGTATGATGGGTATATGGGCACGGGACTATGGGATGGAGGATATGTATGATGGGTATATGGGCATGGGACTATGGGATGGAGGATGTGAATGATGGGTATATGGGCACGGGACTATGGGATGGAGGATGTGTGATGGGTATATGGGCACTGGACTATGGGATGGAGGATATGTAAGATGGGTACATGGGCATGGGACTATGGGATGGCGGATAGGTATGATGGGTATATGGGCATGGGACTATGGGATGGAAGATATGTATGATGGGTATATGGGCATGGGACTATGAGATGAAGGATGTGTGATGGGTATATGGGCACTCGACTATTTGATGGCGAATATGTATGATGGGTATATGGGCATGGGACTATGGGATGGAGGATATGTATGATGGGTATATGGGCACGGGCCTATGGGATGGAGGATGTGTGATGGGTATATGGGCACGAGACTATGGGATGGCGGATATGTATATGGGCACGGGACTATGGAATGGAGGATGTGTGATGGGTATATGGGCACTGGACTATGGGATGGAGGATATGTATGATGGACGGGTATATGGGCGCAGGACTGTGGGATGGCGGATATGTATGATGGGTATATAGGCACGGGACTGTGTTTAGTTATAGCAAATAATAATTATCCTCCATCCCATAGTCCCGTGCCCATATACCCATCATACATATCCACGAGCCCATAGGCCCATGCCCATATACCCATCATACATATCCTCCATCCCATAGTCCCATGCCCATATACCCATCATACATATTCTCCATCCCACAGTCCCATGCCCATATACCGATCATACATATTCTCCATCCCATAGTCCCATGCCTATATACTCATCATACATATTCGCCATCCCATAGTCGAGTGCCCAAATACCCATCACTCATCCTTTATCTCATAGTCCCATGCCCATATACCCATCATACATATCCTCCATCCCATAGTCCCTTGCCCATATACCCATCATACATATCCGCCATCCCATAGTCCCGTGCCCATATACCCATCATACATATCCTCCATCCCATAGTCCAGTGCCCATATACCCATCACACATCCTCCATCCCATAGTCCTGTGCCCATATACATATCCGCCATCTCATAGTCCCGTGCCCATATACCCATCACACATCCTCCATCCCATAGGCCCATGCCCATATACCCATCAAACATATCCTCCATCCCATAGTCCCATGCCCATATACCCATCATACATATCCTCCATCTCATAGTCCCATGCCCATATACCCATCATACATATTCGCTATCCCATAGACGAGTTCCCATATACCCATCACACATCCTTCATCTCATAGTCCCAAGCCCATATACCCATCATACATATCCTCCATCCCATAGTCCCGTGCCCATATACCCATCATACATATCCTCCATCCCATAGTCCAGTGCCCATATACCCATCACACATCCTCCATCCCATAGTCCTGTGCCCATATACATATCCTCCTTCCCATAGTCCCATGCCCATATACCCATCATACATATCCACGATCCCATAGGCCCGTGCCCATATACCCATCATACATATCCTCCATCCCATAGTCCCGTGCCCATACACCCATCATACATATCCTCCATCCCATAGTCCCATGCCCATATACCTATCACACATCCTCCATCCCATAGTCTACCATTATGACATCATAATGAGCGGTGGCGGGGCTTGCAACCTATGATGACATCAGCGTCGCCATGGTAACTATTGTGACATCATAATAAGGGGCGGGGCTTGATACGCACACTGTTTCCCAAGTATGCAAATTAGGGCATTATGACATCATAATGAGGGGCGGGGCTTGACGCGCACACACTTTTTCCCCCAGTATGGAGATAGGGGCAAAATTGTTTGGTGAATTGGAATGCTCGGGGTTAAAATTTCACCTCACAACATAGCTTAGGATGCTCTCGGGGTCCAGACGTGTGACTGTGCCAAATTTTGTGGCTGTAGCTGCGATGGTGCGGATGCCTATCCAGGACATACACACATACATACACACATACATACTTACACACTTTGAGCTCTATTAGATATATACACTATATAATTGTCTAACTTTGTCCGTCTGTCTGTCTGTAACGGAAATCCCGCTGCTGATTGGTTGCGCCTGGCCAGCCGCAACCAATCAGCGCACTGTGGTTAGTTATAGCAAATTATAATTATCCTCCATCCCATAGTCCCGTGCCCATATACCCATCATACATATTCTCCATCCCATAGTCCCATGCCCATATACCCATCATACATATTCGCCATCCCATAGTGGAGTGCCCATATACCCATCACACATCCTTCATCTCATAGTCCCTTGCCCATATACCTGTCATACATATCCTCCATCCCATAGTCGAGTGCCCATATACCCATCACACATCCTCCATCCCATAGTCCCGTGCCCATATACCCGTCATACAGTACATATCCACCATCCCATAGGCCCGTGCCCATATACCCGTCATACATATCCTCCATCCCACAGTCCAGTGTCTATATACCCATCACACTTCCTCCATCCCATAGTCAACCATTATGACATCATAATGAGGGGCGGGGCTTGATACGCACACACTGCTTCCCCAGTATGCAAATAGGGGCATTATGACATCATGAGGGTCGGGGCTTGACACGCACACATTTTTTCCCCAGTATGTAGACAGGGGCAAAATTGTTTGGTGAATTGGAACGCGCGGGGTTAAAATTTCGCCTCACAACATAGCTTAGGACGCTCTCGGGGTCCAGACGTGTGACTGTGCCAAATTTTGTGGCTGTAGCTGCGATGGTGCAGATGCCTATCCCAGACATACACACATACAAACATACATACACACATACATACATACACACTTTGAGCTTTATATATTACTAGCTGAAGAGCCCGGCGCTGCCCGGGCATAGTAACTAACTGTGGGTAGTTATAGCAAATAATAATTATCCTCCATCCCATAGTCCCGTGCCCATATACCCATCATACATATCCACGATCACATAGGCCCGTGCCCATATACCCATCACACATCCTTCATCTCAAAGTCCCATGCCCATATACCCATCACACATCCTCCATCCCATAGTCCCATGCCCATATACCCATCATACATATTCTCCATCCCATAGTCCCATGCCCATATACCCATCATACATATTCTCCATCCCATAATCCCATGCCCATATACCCATCATACATATCCTCCATCCCATAGTCGAGTTCCCATATACCCATCACACATCCTCCATCCCATAGTCCCATGCCCATATACCCATCATACATATTCTCCATCCCATAGTCCCATGCCCATATACCCATCATACATATTCTCCATCCCATAGTCCAATGCCCTTATACCCATCATACATATTCGCCATCCCATAGTCGAGTGCCCATATACCATCACACATCCTTCATCTCATAGTCCCGTGCCCATATACCCATCATACATATCCGCCATCTCATAGTCCTGTGCCCATATACCCATCACACATCCTCCATCCCATAGTCCCGTGCCCATATACATATCCGCCATCCCATAGTCCCGTGCCCATATACCCATCACACATCCTCCATCCCATAGTCAACCATTAAGACATCATAATGAGCGGCGGCAGGGCTTGCAACTTATGATGACATCAGCGTCGCCATGGCAACCATTATGACATCATAATGAGGGGCGGGGCTTGACACGCACACACTTTTTCCCCAGTATGTAGACGGGGCAAATTTGTTTGGTGAATTGGAACGTGCGGGGTTAAAATTTAACCTCACAACATAGCTTAGGACGCTCTCGGGGTCCAGACGTGTGACTGTGCCAAATTTTGTGGCTGTAGCTGCGACAGTGCGGATGCCTATCCCGGACATACACACACACACACACACACACACACACACACACACACATACATACACACTTTGAGCTTTATATATTAGATATAGATATATATATTGTGGAGTTGGCAGTGATCATACAGGTGGTATTTAGATACAGCAATGGCAAAAATTAAGAGACCACTGCAAAATTTTCATTTTGTCTGATTTTTCTCTTTATATTTGGGTCGCCCCTCACACCCAGGGCATTGGGGTACACGGTACCGGGCCGGTGTCAGGGGGAATGTGTGTCACAGCAGCGGTGACCTGGTCTGTGGCCCTGGGCATCCAATATCAATGGCGGTGATGTTAATGGTGTAATAGTTTATTTGGATAATTTGTGACGCCACCCGCGGTGTTTGGCAAATAAGGTGTTGAGCCAACGCTGCATGCAGATCCACTGGGACTGATGGTGTGGTGCAGCAAAGATGGTATAGCTCCCCACAGGTGGAGCTTGTAGTCCCAGGGCAGTGTAGGTGCAATGGATGAGGAGAGGCACAGAATGGTATAGATGCTGGTACCCAGGTGTAGCGGTGCTGGAATAACTGGAGGACAACAGAGTATGCGGTTCCAAAGCTTTACTCATTGTTTGCAGTTCACACAAATGCCTGCCTCCGCACAGTGTTCTTCAGGTCAGGGCCCAGCCAACCTCCAGGCAGGATAGGATTCTCCCCTCCTCACTCCGCCAATATGTACCTTACTGAACGACTCCTCCAATGCGCCTTTCGGTGCGAAGCACTCCAGTACTTAGTTACCCTGGAATGCCTCACTCTAGGTGTTCCTAGTCTCTACTTGTATGACAGACAGCTGTAGCCTGCTTTGGGGACTCCTCTCTGCGTCCCAGCTCACTATCCAAGTGCTGTTGTGTCCCAAGTCTATGATGGGAGTAAGGCGTTAGTGGCTCACTACTCCTCCGGTGTCTGTTGCCGGACATAAAGATCCAATCAACCTCGGGGACCGGTCCCCGGCCTTTGCGCTCTGGACTGGAAGGGTTCTCTCTCTTTCTCAACCTGCTTCCCACCATCCTTCTATTCTCCTTCGTCCTTCTATTCTCCTTCGTTCCGATCTATTCTATCTCTCTTATGGAATCTGTAGTCTCCAGTCTACGTCTCCTTCTCTTCCTTCCCCGTGCCAGCTGGCTCAGGTCACTGAGGCAGCTGCAGCACTCCTTCCTCCATCCCTCGTCCAGGGATCCTCACTCCTGTCTGAGTGACTTCCTTTCTCTCTCACCCTCTGTCAGACTGACTGACTGACTGACCTGAAATCCTACACCTTCCCTCTCTTTTATATATAACTCCACCCGCCTCCCCAGCACCTCCCGTGTTACGAAGCCAGGGACCACAAAAGGCATCCTATGACCTTTCCAGCATAAAGCATGGATGGGTCCCTGCTGAACTATTCTGTGTGTGGGGTGCAGGTGTTGGAATGTGAAAGGGAGTTCCCACCCTACTTGGATGGTGGGGCACCACACCTTAGGAGAAGGTGCAGTACCTCTGTGGCGGCTGAAGCCCCAGGGGCGCCACATACCCCCCCCGTTAAACACAGCATGTCCGCGGGCTGCAAGACAACAAAAGTACAATACAGGAACACACAAAAATTTTAAATGCTGTTTAACAATACTTATCTAATCTTCCTAATGTAGGAGGCACATTTCTTAAGTGTTACAAACAGGCTAACTTCCTATCTTAGCATCAAAATTTTCTTTAAGTGCAATTCCTAGTTCAAAGTGCAATTATTCTTCCTCTCTCTTTCTACTGGACGCAAGACACTGACCATCTGTACTTGGCCTGTCACCTGTCACTTTCAATTCTTTTTTCTTTATTCAATTCTCACATTCTATCTCAAAACTTTTCTAATTTTCTGTATCAAACATGCTATAAAAGACATTTACTTTTTATAAGACACAACATTATCAAATACGTTATCATAAAACATTCAAAGATTCTTTCAAAGTGCTGAACACTGCTCCCAGCCGGGATTTCTTGCAGTGTCCCTTGAGGTAGACATCATTCTTTGAAAAGTGTCCATTCAAAAACATCATCTTCGCAAAGTGTCTTTGTGTAACCATTATCTACTCAAAGGGGTCCTATATGTAAAACCAAGAGAGAGCACCCAAAGGGGTGCAAACTATGTACAATAAAGTTTTGGACCAATCAGCGTCTATGATCTCTACAGTTCCATTTCAAAACAACGCTGCCAATCAAAAAAAACTGGGCAACATGATAACAAAAAGACAAAAAAAACAAAAGCACAACTGGTGCAAATAACCCTCCTGGGTAACGAGAGTTGTATATTTTTAGTGCTGGTCCCCTCCTGGGGTTGGTATCCTGGTCCCAGGCCAGATCTAGCATGACCTGGCCAGCCGCTGCAACTGCGGTACACCCCAGGGCCTTCCCAGGTGTAGGGGCATCGGACGTACCTGGGGCCTCCTGTCGGTGTGATCTCTGCTCCGGTGCAGCAGTAGTAAGTACCGGTGGAGCAGGTACCGCAGGCGTGGGCCTCTCTGTGATGCGCTGCCGTCTCAGCTGCTCCAAGGCCTCCTGCCTCAGCTGCAGATGGGTGGTCAGTTCAGCAATTTTATCTTCTAGCTGCTGGCGGTTCATTCCGGAGCTCGGGTTGGAGCCGTCAGTCATGGCGCCAGGGAGATCCGTTTCCCCGCGCTCTGCAGGCCTCCTTCCCTCACTCTCCAAAATGGCGTTCTCGCGTTCTTCTTCCTGCCTTGGCCCCTTTCCCGCCACTGGCTTCTTCTTCCCCTCCTTCCGGGGGCGGCATCTTCTTCTAGCGCCTCCATACCAAGCCAGGATGCGTACCCCTCGGGGGGTGGACCATGTATCTGTCACATAGTAATTCAGGCAGGGAAGGCCCCATACTCTTCACGGTCTTTTCCTAGGACCTCCCATCTCTTCACGCCCTTCTTCTCCACTCCAGTGGCCATTTCTAATGTCCATTTTACAGTCTATTAAATTTGGTCTTCTGCACATTTTCAAAAGCACAGTCTCACAAATCTCAGGCGCACAGAACCCGATGGCATCGGGTCTCGTCATCCTGTTCGTGACGCCAAAATTGGGTCGCCCCTCACACCCAGGGCAGTGGGGTACTCGGTACCAGGTCGGTGTCAGGGGGAATGTGTGTCACAGCAGCGGTGACCCGGTCCGTGACCCTGAGCGCCCAATATCAATGGCGGTGATGTTAATGGTGTAATAGTTTTTTTGGATAGTTCGTGACGCCACCCACGGTGTTTGGCAAGTAAGGTGTTGAGCCAACGCTGCATGCAGATCCACTGGGACTGATGGTGTGGTGCAGCAAAGATGGTATAGCTCCCCACAGGTGGAGCTTGTAGTCCCAGGGCAGTGTAGGTGCAATGGATGAGGAGAGGCGCAGAATGGTATAGATGCTGGTACCCAGGTGTAGCGGTGCTGGAATAACTGGAGGCCAACAGAGTATGCGGTTCCAAAGCTTTACTCACTGTTTGCAGTTCACACAAATGCCTGCCTCCGCACTGTGTTCTTCAGGCCAGTGCCCCAGCCAACCTCCAGGCAGGATATGATTCTCCCCTCCACACTCCGCCAATATGAACCTTACTGAACGACTCCTCCAATGCGCCTTTCGGTGCGAAGCACTCCAGTACTTAGTTACCCTGGAATGCCTCTCTCTAGGTTTTCCTAGTCTCTACTTGCATGACAGACAGCTGTAGCCTGCTTCGGGGACTCCTCTCTGCATCCCGGCTCACTATCCAAGTGCTGTTGTGTCCCAAGTCTATGATGGGAGTAAGGCGTTAGTGTCTCACAACTCCTCCGGTGTCTGTTGCCGGACATAAAGATCCAATCAACCTCGGGGAGTGGGCCCCGGCCTTTGCACTCTGGACTGGAAGGGTTCTCTCTCTTTCTCAACCTGCTTCCCACCATCCTTCTATTCTCCTTCGTTCCGATCTGTTCTATCTCTCTTATGGAATCTGTAGTCTCCAGTCTACGTCTCCTTCTCCTTCTCCGTGCCAGCTGGCTCAGGTCACTGAGGCAGCTGCAGCACTCCTTCCTCCATCCCTCTTCCAGGGATCCTCACTCCTGTCTGAGTGACTTCCTTTCTCTCTCACCCTCTATCAGACTGACTGACTGATTGACCTGAAATCCTACACCTCCTTAAATCCTACACCTTCCCTCTCTTTTATATCTAACTCCACCCGCCTCCCCAGCACCTTCTGTGTTACGAAGCCAGGGACCACAAAAGGCATGCTATGACCTTTCCAGCATAAAGCATGGATGGGTCCCTGCTGAACTAGTATGTGTGTGGGGTGCAGGTGTTGGAATGTGAAAGGGAGTTCCCACCCTACCTGGATGATGGGGCACCACACCTTAGGAGAAGGTGCAGTACCTCTGTGGCGACTGAAGCCTCAGGGGCACCACATATTTTTGAGTAAAATGTAAATTGCTCTTTTATTCTATAAACTACTGACAACATGTCTTCGAATTTCCAAGTACTAAATTTTGTATTTATTTTCAGAAAATGAGAAATGGTCAAAATAACAAAAAAAATGCAGTGCATGCAGACCTCAAATAATGCTAAGGAAAAAAGTTCATAATAATTTAGAAACAACAATACTAATGTGTTAACTCAGGAAGGGTTCAGAAATCAATATTTTGTGGAATAACCATGATTTTTTTTCACAACTTTCATGGGTCTTGGCATGCTTTCCACCAGTCTTTCACACTGCTTTTGGGTGACCTTATGCCACTCCTGGTACAAAAATTTAAGCAGTTCTTGGGTTGATGGCTTGTGAGTATACATCTTCCTCTTTATTACATTCCAGAGGTTTTCAATGGGGTTCAGGCCAGGAGATTGGGCTGGCCATGACAGGGATTTGATGTGGTGGTCATTCATCCACACATTGTCCTAGCTGTGTGGCATGGCGCATTGTCCTGCTGGAAAAAAACAGTCCTCAGACTCAAAGTTGGGGAACATTGCCTGAGCAGATGGAATCAACTACTTTTCCAGGATAACCTTGTATGTGGCTTGATTCATACGTCCTTCATAAAGATTAACTTGCACAATTCCAGCCTTGCTGAAGCATCACCAGATCATCACCGATCTTCCACCAAATTTCACAGTGGGTGCAAGACACTTTGCCTTGTACACCTCTCCAGGTCTCCGTCTAACCATTAGACAACCAGGTGTTGGGCAAAGCTAAAAATTAGACTCATCAGAGAAAATTACCTTACTTCAGTCCTCTGTGGTCCAATGCTTATGGTCTTTGGCAAACTTCAGCCTGGCTCTCCTTTGCTTATCATTGATGAAAGGCTTTTTTCTAGCTTTACATGACTTGAGCCTTGCCTCTATGAGCCTGTTACAAACTATTCTTGCCATGTACTTCACCCCAGCTGCCATTTGCCATTCCTTTTGTAGGTCACTTTATGTCATCCTGTGGTTGCTGAGTGAGGTTTGAATGAGATGACGGTCATCCCGGTCAGTGGAGAGTCATTTTCGCCCTCTGTTGGTCTGTAGCTTTCTTATCCTTATTGTCTGCTGATTGACCTTGTTATAATGGACTGCCGTCTTAGAAATTTTAAGGATGGAGGCAACATGACGCTCACTGGTATCCCTTTGCTAGTAAAGCCAGAATTGAGCCCTTCTTTTCCTCACTCAAGACTTTTCTTTTCAAATCCTTTGGCATGGTTAAAAGTTATTTTTTCATTCCTATTACTTTTGGGATATTACTAGCACTTGTTTTGCTATTCAACTTCTCCTATTGCAAGAGGATTGTGAACACCACAGCAGGGTTTTTTTTATACTTTTCTTCATTAAATAAGATTTGGTTCAGGTGATCACCTAATCAGAAGCACATTAAGTAGAATGAGGTGTACTCTGGTTGGAATTCAACTGACACTGGAATGGAATGGCTGTCAGACATGTAGAGAAGCTAATGTTTATAAAACTGGGCAGTGGTCTCTTAATTTTTGCCAGAGCTGTATATTATATGCTTTGGAATCGGAGGTGTACATACCATATACTGAATGTAAGTTTCCCAATAACTGGTCAATAGTGGAAGCAGCTGCGGTCTCTTCCATCACTCGTCAGTCAATTGCGTAATTGTCCTGATGATTGGAAGCAGTGGAGTTGCGTTCCCTTGACCCCACAGCTGTGATCTTTGACACTACCCTATCTGTCACTGTCTATCTATCTATCTATCTATCTATCTATCTATCTGTCTATCTCATATCTATCTGTCTATCTATCCCATTCCTATCTATCAATCTATCCAATACCTAGTTATCCAATATCTATCTCTCATCTAGATATCTATTTGTGTAAAAAAAAAAAAAAGCAGCACAGTTAAAGTAGGGTGCTGAGCCTCACAAGCACATACCGGAGCGTGCGGCTGCATAGAAATACATGTAGCCGCACGCTCCAGTCTGAGGTTTTCATGCAAGAGACTCACACGAGAATCGCAAGTGAGTATGAGCCATTTTGGCTGGGTTCACATTACGCTAGGCAGTCCATTAGACGGACTGCGTTACACCATGGTATAACACGGTGTAAAGCAGTCCGTTAACGCTGCCATTCAGCCCCATTGTCGGGGGCATTGCGACGCATGCCGTAAAGCGGCACGCGTTCGCGATATGCCATTCATCACTGACGGAGCCTCGGACGCAGGCTGCAGCGTCTGAGGCTCCATCACCACTAGCGCAGATGAATCATCTGCACTAGTGGGTATAGCACAACGCGATCAGGTTATGCTATACCGTTAACGCAGCCCATCAACGATATGCATTGAGCGGGCTGCCTAACGTAATGTGAACCCAGCCTAAGTCACCATACCACTCCTGGCCATACGAACTGCTGTTAAGTAAAGCTATGGGCCAGATTCATTATAGCATTTGCGCCTGTTTTTTGTCAAATTTCTGGTGTTTCATGCCTTGTTTTGGTTTGTTTGAACTACATTTGCTAAATTTTTTAAGTCTATTATGTGTGTTCACCTGTTTCAGGAGGAGATTAGGGTTTCAAAATGTTTTTGCCTGATTCATCCTTTGCCACTAATGAAAATTGATGATGTCCCAATTTTTTCCATGGACTCCAGTCTTATGCTGACGTGATTCTATACACAGTGGATTGTAAAAGTATTCAATCAGTGGCTTTTTACTTATTTTGTTACATTGCAACCTGTGTTTAAAGGGAACCTGTCAGCTGTTTTGGCCGCAATAATATGGGGCCACTGCCTTTCAGGACTTATCTACAGCATTCTATAATGCTGTAGATAAGCCCTCGGTGCGACCTGAAAGATAAGAAAAAAAAGTTTTATCATACTCAACTGGGGGAGGTGGTCCTGTGCGGTCCGGTCCAATTTGGTGTTGCAGGTCAGGGTCCGGCACCTCTCAACTTCTTGCGACACCGCCCTCCCTTGCTTCAAGCCTCCCCGGCATCGCGCTCCTGCGCAGGCGTACTTATCTGCCCTGTTGTGGGCAGAGTAAAGTACTACAGTGTGCAGGCGCTGGGCCTCTCTGACCTTTCCCGGGACCTGCGCACTACAGTACTTTACTATGCCCTTAACAGGGCAGATAAGTTCGCCTGCACAGGAACGCAATGCCGGGGAGCGATGAAGCAAGCAGGAGGGCAGCGTCGCCAAAAAATGGGAGGCGCCAGACCCGGACCTGTGACACCCATCGGACTGGACCGCACCGGACTGCCCCCCGGGTGAGTATAATAAAACGTATTTTTCTTATCTTTCAGGTGGGATTGGGGGCTTACCTACAGCATTATAGAATGCTGTAGATAAGCCGTGAAAGGCAGTGGCTGCATCTTATTGCGGCCAAAACAGCTGAGAGGTTCACTTTAAATATATTTGCAATCCGATCTGAGTGTGATGCATCAGCACTAAACAGTTGGTGAAGTGAAAAAAAATATAGGCATAGATTAAATTTTGGGGCTCATGTCAGTGGAGTTTTAGTCATCCAATTAGAAATCGTCCAGACCTGAATAAGTAAGATCCTTTATTTGTTCATGCCGGGCATGGAGAGAGAATGACAGCCACACCAGGTGTGGGCATTGTCATCTGTCTAACGCAATACATATTTTTAAGAGTTTAAATAGCAGAGCCAAAAAGGTGTTCTAAACTACTTCGTTTGCAAAAATAGTACTTACAATATGCTTAGCTGTTAGCAATCCTTATCTACGTTACCAGAGAAGTCACTCAAGGCAAGGAAAGCCAGCTAAGGTTCACAAAAAGTAACACCCAAAGGTAATACCCATATGTTCACAAGACGTAAGCTAAAAAGAGTTTCTGTCACGGTCACGTGTGTCTGGACGCAGCGAGCACCGCAAGGCGAACCCATGTGACGCACGTGACCCTGGATACACCGCCTCCAGTGGGGAGAATTTAAATAATAAACACGTGCAGCTGGATACACCGCCTCCAACTGGTGAATTTAGACATTACACGTATATACAAGTCTAGAAACCCTGCCTCCAGTAAGGCGAATTTAAATAATAAGGGAAACCTGGGAAACATTAACAATGGTGGGCCTTGCGATAGGGAATAGGGAAGTGGAGACCTCCTGAGCTCCCCTGAGCCAGTGTCCCTGCACTCCTAACGTTCCCTTTGCCGGTTCCGCACCGGGCGCGCAACAGGAACCTAAAAACCCTAGCTCGCCCTGACCTAAACCCTCACTAGGGAATTGGTCGGTGCGGAAACTAATCCCACCACTACACTAAAACACACATAAGGAAAGATGACAAAACAGGGGAAACACCACTTAGCTTTGCTCTGTTGCATACGCTCCTAGCAACAGAGCCCACCACCTGTGTGCATCTTCTCCTCCACCCGGATCCATCACCATAACTGGATCCTTCACCATAGTGCAGCCTTGGAGCAGAGTCCACCACCAGTTGCAGCTGTCCAGTAACAGAGTCCCAAAGATGAGTTCAGCTCCTGCCCAAACGTCCAGCATGCTTGAGTCCAGCTCTCAGCAACCAAGTCCCGCATGCTGAGTGCAACTCTCTCCATAGCCGTCACTCCACCAAGCCATGCAAGTACTTCCTGCCAACACCATAAAGTGTGACTCCACCACGCCACGCCAGCCCTTCTTGCAGACCACCTAGCTGCCACTCGTCCCCTCTGGCTGGGCTGCGCAGGACTCATGTTCAGCTCCTTCATTCACCCAGGCTTGCTTGTGAATGACTAACACACAATATCAGCCAACAGTGATTGAACCCACCTGGCTCCCTTTTATAGAGCCTAACACCAGATTTGTAATTGCGTGCACATTAACCCTAAAACTAAGGTGCGATACCACTCACCACCACCGTGCAACTTAGAATGAACGACACCACGTGTAATAATTCTAATGGCCACCAGGGGCAATCAACCCACTTTGGCACCTAGCCAAAGGAAAAAAGTTCAACTTTGTCCATTTAAACTGTCAGATCCAGCCTGGATCATGACAGTTTCAAAGTCTAGGCAAAATAAATGGCATATATGCAATCATGTGTATACTGTATATATATATATATATATATATATACAGTGGGGAAAAAAAGTATTTAGTCAGTCAGCAATAGTGCAAGTTCCACCACTTAAAAAGATGAGAGGCGTCTGTAATTTACATCATAGGTAGATCTCAACTATGGGAGACAAACTGAGAAAAAAAAATCCAGAAAATCACATTGTCTGTTTTTTTTTCATTTTATTTGCATATTATGGTGGAAAATAAGTATTTGGTCAGAACAAAATTTCATCTCAATACTTTGTGATATATCCTTTGTTGGCAATGACAGAGGTCAAACGTTTTCTGTAAGTCTTCACAAGGTTGCCACACACTGTTGTTGGTATGTTGGCCCATTCCTCCATGCAGATCTCCTCTAGAGCAGTGATGTTTTTGGCTTTTCGCTTGGCAACACGGACTTTCAACTCCCTCCAAAGGTTTTCTATAGGGTTGAGATCTGGAGACTGGCTAGGCCACTCCAGGACCTTGAAATGCTTCTTACGAAGCCACTCCTTCATTGCCCTGGCGGTGTGCTTTGGATCATTGTCATGTTGAAAGACCCAGCCACGTTTCATCTTCAATGCCCTTGCTGATGGAAGGAGGTTTGCACTCAAAATCTCACGATACATGGCCCCATTCATTCTTTCATGTACCCGGATCAGTCGTCCTGGCCCCTTTGCAGAGAAACAGCCCCAAAGCATGATGTTTCCACCACCATGCTTTGCAGTAGGTATGGTGTTTGATGGATGCAACTCAGTATTCTTTTTCCTCCAAACACGACAAGTTGTGTTTCTACCAAACAGTTCCAGTTTGGTTTCATCAGACCATAGGACATTCTCCCAAAACTCCTCTGGATCATCCAAATGCTCTCTAGCAAACTTCAGACGGGCCCGGACATGTACAGGCTTAAGCAGTGGGACACGTCTGGCACTGCAGGATCTGAGTCCATGGTGGCGTAGTGTGTTACTTATGGTAGGCCTTGTTACATTGGTCCCAGCTCTCTGCAGTTCATTCACTAGGTCCCCCCGCATGGTTCTGGGATTTTTGCTCACCGTTCTTGTGATCATTCTGACCCCACAGGGTGGGATTTTGCGTGGAGCACCAGATCGAGGGAGATTATCAGTGGTCTTGTATGTCTTCCATTTTCTAATTATTGCTCCCACAGTTGATTTCTTCACTCCAAGCTGGTTGGCTATTGCAGATTCAGTCTTCCCAGCCTGGTGCAGGGCTACAATTTTGTTTCTGGTGTCCTTTGACAGCTCTTTGGTCTTCACCATAGTGGAGTTTGGAGTCAGACTGTTTGAGGGTGTGCACAGGTGTCTTTTTATACTGATAACAAGTTTAAACAGGTGCCATTACTACAGGTAATGGGTGGAGGAAAGAGGAGACTCTTAAAGAAGAAGTTACAGGTCTGTGAGCGCCAGAAATCTTGATTGCTTGTTTCTGACCAAATACTTATTTTCCACCATAATATGCAAATAAAATGAAAACAAAACAGACAATGTGATTTTCTGGATTTTTTTTTCTCAGTTTGTCTCCCATAGTTGAGGTCTACCTATGATGTAAATTACAGACGCCTCTCATCTTTTTAAGTGGTGGAACTTGCACTATTGCTGACTGACTAAATACTTTTTTTCCCCACTGTATATACTCACATACATACACATATGTTTATATATATATATATATATATATATATATATATATATACACACATGCACATAAAAGAAAGAACTTTATTACAATTATTATAACATTCCCTCATCTTGTAATAAAATCATTTATCTGTACACATAGGGGACAGATTTCTTTTTGTCAGATTTCACAGAAGATCTTCATATAATCTAGAGGGAGAGTAATATGTTCAGTGTATTTATCATTAAGTCCCAAAATTTTCATTCTTTCGTTGGATTCCAAGGTTTCCATTCCTTGATGCATAGTTTTTGTTATGGCAGAGTCAATCCGTCTTTGAACAAGTCCTCTAATGCATAGAATAGCACAGCATCCATAAATGATCAGCACTCCGGCCACGATGGTAAGAGATGTCAACGCAGAAGTGAATAATCCGGACCATTTCCCAAACCATCCTTCAGTCCAGGAAGTAAATATATCATCATATCCAGAGTTCAGTCCATCAAGAGCTTTGGAGATACTCCCATCAGGATCTGTATTAGGGATAAAGGTGCAACAAAATCCTCCAAACATTTTATATACACCTCCCTTTTCTGCTAAGAGCTTGTCTAATGCCATCTTATTCTACCAAGCCATAAGAGAAGTTGGTCCTAATTGCTCAGCTGTCCCATTAACTGCATCTCAGGTATAATTAACAAATCTCTGTTGGTTATAGTACAAGTAGTTTATCCAATCTACATTCATTTTTATAATCACCCACCAAATTATGGAATCCCACCCGGCTGCTACCTGGTTCCTAGCCTTGTACTCGTTGGTCACTCCCCTGGGAACTCCGATGTCATCTCTGTAGATACTAGAATGGAAGGATCCTTGCAGAGTTTCACTCTTCTGTCTCTTTCCACTGCGTACCTTTGGCCATATCCCTGTTGACAACAGGTGGAACAGCATGATTAGCTGGACCACCGCACAATCCCTTCGGGAACCATGTGGTAGTCTGGCTCTTATGCTTTTATCACCGCTTAAACACCATACATCCGCTCTCAGGGTAGTCTGGTCTGACCATATGGCTGAGTACTTGGCCCTGTTGGAGACAATGATCCGTTCTCTATAAGAGTCGCCTTGGAGCTCTCCGAAGTCGTGCCCATGCCCTGGAAGACTAAAACAAGTATAGTTACCAGGATTAGCAATCACCTGTGGTGGGATATCCGCTTTCTCAAGAGGGGGATATAAAAATGATAACATTTTACATTTTCCTTCCCTTTCTGAGGAGACATAAGTTTTACTTAATAACTTATTTTTTTTTAAGCTTTTTGCAATGTATTTAAGCCATTCTAACCTTTCATTCTTCTCCTCACAGCCTCTCTCTAGAGCTAGTTTATCTTCATAAGTTAGAAAATCTAACTATGGGCCCTATAGACTCTATTAGGGTTTTTTCTGGCATACCTTCCTTGGGTCTTGGTTTGGTATTATTCTGAACTTCTATGTAGAAATGTCCTATTGGGTCTGTTAGTGATATATCAGCTCTTCTAACCTTTGATCACTCCTCTTAGGGTTTTTTAAAAGTTCTCAGTAGCTGAATACAATTATTCTTATTTGTGTAAGGGGATCTCCTTTTTCCTAATGGAGAATCAGGCTTTAAAATCTATGTATCCATAAAGCTAAACCTATAGTCTCGGGCTACAATTATCCATGCTGCTTTACTCCAGTCACACACATCCATCCCCTCTGCTATTAGAGCTTATAACACAAACGTACTTATCAGACTCTGCTAGTTTCACAGCTTGTTCCCTATCTCTGCATCATTTATACAACAGATGGAAATTCACTAACATGGCAGCCTCCTGCCCAATTTCAAAAGTAAGATTTAAAGTCTTAAATCTGAAACCATTCTACCACTCTGGACTTTCCTCTCCTGCTGGGTCTATTACCCTCCAATCTCCCATCACTATGGTCACGAAGAATATATATGTGACTAACCCTGATGTACACATCCTAGATCTGACCGTCTTGTCCGGGTAGGGGGATGAATGGGAGACTTCACCAGTTTGAGACAAGCTTTCCCTTATGCAAAAACCTCCCTTTGTAGCTGGACTTTGACAAGCAAGTCAGATCCTACTCTCTCCCTACCTGTCTGACAAGTTTACAGTATGAGAGATGGGTCCAGGAGCTGCGCTCAGCAGTAGGAGAAGTCTACAGGACTTGGTAAGGACCTGCCCACTTAGGATGGTGCTGGTGTTTCTTCTTTATCACCTTCACAAGGACCCAGTCTGCACGATCTCAGGTTTTGTTAGTCGGTTTCCTGGAACAAAACTACGAGTAGAAACTTCTTTGTGAGTTAATATCTTATATTAACTTATAAATATAAATAGTTAATTATCTATTAAGTAAATTAAGGTTCACAAACTTCAGTAATAAGAATTGATGTTTTTGGCATTAAAATGGGCACTGTAGGTGTGTTTCCTGTCCTCCACTCCCTGTCGACTTTACTTCCCCATTGACTTGCATTGGGTTTCGCGTTTCAGTCGGCCACCGACTTTACCCTTTAGTTGGCTGATTTCGTTCGACCTACCTTTTGCGAAAGTCGGGTTCATGAAACCCTACTCGACCATAAAAAAGGCAAAGACGCTCATCTCTAGTCATAGCTACATCTCAGGACTTGTAAAGATAATCCTGAATGCTTCTATGAGGAGTTTCAGTATCTTGAAGTTACATGGTACTGATGGACAGAAAACAAGAACATGAAGTAAGTTCTGAGAAGGCCAAAGAAAAACAAAAATTGCCATTATAGTTTGGATTTAGGGTCTGTTTCTGTCATGCTCTCACTAAATGAGCGGGATTCAAATAGCTTAGCAAGCAGCTAAACCGCTATACCGGGTCCAATAAGGGAGACTGTAGTTGAATCTGTGTTTTATTGAATGTAGGTATATAGATGAGGTGAAATTATAAACAGAAATACATGGAAACAATCAGTGCCGGGTACATAGAAAATACATATACACATAACGTACATGACTGCACTAATAGCTGAGCAAGGGAACTATCTAAGCTGGCCAATATGAGAGATAGTGATATATAAAGGGAGCGTGTCACTTACCAGCAATGCTAACACTGGGGGAAAGATGGATGAGGTGTTTCCAGTATGCAAGCTGATTGAAAATGGAGGACTGGACAGGGAAATGGGGCTGGACTAGACCATAATCCCTTGCAAATCTACCCTTGATACAGTGGGAGTTGGAGTGAAAATGAAACAAAAGCAGGAAGAGAATAACACTGCAGTTATTATTTTTGGCCACTAGATGGAGCTGGAAACAATGAACATCAGAAACTATGAAACTGAGCATTATCACTGAATTTATGCTATAAAAATAAACATTTAAGAGTCATTATTTATGTCGGAGACAGAACAGTTACAATAGGCTATTGAAAAAAAGCAATAGTTGTGGTGAAATACCATCATGTCCCAATTGACATTTTTCTGGACCTACACTCCACTCAAGAAACAGAGGAATGTCATGGTCGTACTGGGTAGAAGCTTCTCAAAGCCTGCAGCAGGGTCTGCTTGTTTCTAGCATGGATTGAGCTGCAATGTGACATCTGTTTCATTCTACATGGCCACATTGGTCCCACTTAGAAAACATTAGATTTATTGTTAGGTGCCAGGATTCTCCTGCTGCACAGGGTAGATCCCAAACCTTGTCTGCCTCTACGGTCTCCCTTTCTGCTCTGGCCGCTGCTCAGCAAACACATCAGTCTCAGTGTCTTGCTCAGACTCGTGTTGTTCACTTGGTTGCTGCTGGTCTTCCAGCCAAGCCTATGGTAACCAGCAATAGGCAGCGGCAAACAGATTCTCTGGAGTGTACGTCCAGAGATCACCCTACTGAATATGATCGTGTGGCCACCTCTCATTGGTGGTCGGTCATCAGCTGCTCTGGTGATGCGGCAGCTCGGGATTGGTCCACAAGCAAGGTCCTGTCCGACTGAACATCACCTGAACCTATAAAAGGTCCTCCAAGGCACACGCCGGAGCACTAATGTCATTTGCGGTCTTGTGTATGTGGGTGGAGACTTCGCCACTCTGTCATCTGTGTGAGTGCCTAGCGTTCCTTAGAGAGGCAGGTTTTTCTTTTGGCTTGGCCTAGCACCTGTCTCTGCCATGTGTGCAGTTAGCACGGGTCAGTTGCAGGGAACAAACCCACATGCTTATTCCCTTTTGGTTCCAACTGGTTATTGCACACACCTCATTTAGTACTGCTCGGCGGTTAGCTGAGCTTGATACTCATATTTTTGTGCCACTCGGTGGACAACTGTATTAGTTAGTTTTATGTGCTTTGCCACTTGGCGGTTAGCTGAGTTGGTATTCCTCGGCCAGTGCATACGTCTCTGAGACGTTATCAGTTTGGTATCTTGCGTTCAGGCCACTCTGTGTGGAGTGAACACAGAGTGCTTTCTGGTGAACGCTTGTCCGCCATTGTTTACTAGTTGCAGGATAACATCTCTGCACAGTGGACCCCGGGTTGCGATCGCACTAAATAAAATCTAATATATTAAGCTCAATGTGTGTGTATGTGTGTGTATGTCCGGGATTGGCATCTGCACCGTCGCAGATACAGCCACAAAATTTTACAGTCACACGTCTGGACCGTGAGAGCATCATAGGCTATGTTGAGAGGCGAAATTTTAACCCCGTGCGTTCCAATTCACCAAACAATTTTGCCCCTATGTACATGATGGAGAAAAAGTGTATGTATGTATGTGTGTATGTCCGGGATTGCCATCTGCACCGTCGCAGCTACAGCCACAAAATTTTGCACAGTCACACGTCTGGACCCCGAGAGTGGCATAGGCTATGTTGTGAGGCAAAATTTTAACCCCGTACATTCCAATTCACCAAACAATTTCGCCTATTATTCTTATCATTTCTATGGTGTTATCGTCCTTCTGTAAATCTGGAAATAACACAATTTATTACCGTGCCAACACAGGCCACCCTCTGACACAGACTGCAGGGGAAGCCCAGTATCACACAGGATAGGATAGGATTAGAAGCACGGCCCAGCAGTCAGTATCACACAGGATAGGATTAGATACACAGCTCAGCAATCAGTATCACACAGGAGAGGATTAGACACATGGCTCAGCAGTCAATATCACACAGGATAGGATTAGATACACAGCTCAGCAGTCAGTATCACACAGGATAGGAATAGATACACGGCTCAGCAGACAGTATCACACAGGAAAGGATTAGATACACAGCTCAGCACACAGTATCACACAGAATAGTATTAGATACACTGCTCAGCAGACAGTATCACACAGAATAGGATTAGATACACGGCTCAGCAGTCAGTAACACACATGATAGGATTAGGTACATGGCTCAGCAGTCAGTATCACACAGGATAGGGTTATATACACGGCTCAGCAGACGGTATCACACAGGATAGGATTAGATACACTGCTCAGCAGTCAGTATCACACAGGACAGGATTAGATACACGGCTCAGCAGTCAGTATCACACAGGATAGGAGTAGAAAAACAGCTCAGCAGTCAGTATCACACAGAATAGTATTAGATACATGGCTCAGCAGACAGTATCACACAGAATAGGATTAGATACACAGCTCAGCAGTCAGTATCACACAGGATAGGAATAGATACATGGCTCAGCAGACAGTATCACACATAATAGGATTAGATACACGGCTCAGCAGACAGTATCACACAGAATAGGATTAGATACACGGCTCAGCAGTCAGTATCACACAGGATAGAGTTAGATACACGGCTCAGCAGACAGTATCACACAGGATAGGATAAGATACACTGCTCAGCAGTCAGTATCACACAGCATAGGATTAGATACATGGCTGAGCAGTCAGTAACACATGATAGTATTAGATACACAGCTCAGCAGAAAGTATCACACAGGAGATTAGGTACACAGCTCAGCAGACATTATCACACAGGATAGGGTTAGATACACAGCTCAGAAGCAGGATGTGCCAAAGGAGAGGACATTTTCATTCCAAGAATTCCACTCATTCCATCTGATTTGTTTTTTGATTTTAAACGCCTCCAGTTTCCAGTTCAACTGCTATTTGCAATGTCCATTAACGATGCTCAGGGACAGTCCTTAAAAGTAGTAGGGATCGATTTGCAATCTCCATGCTTTTCTCATGGTCAACTTTACGTGATCTGTTCAAGAGTTGGAACTGCCAAAAATCTATTCATCTTTGCACCGAAAGGAAAAAACAAACATGTTGTTTATCAAAAGGCTCTTGAATGAGTTGAAAATAAAATACTATCAATACTTGGGTAATCGTTTAGTTAATTTGGGTTGCAAATCTGTAGTGTTTAATATATGATGTGAAATGTTTTTATGTGCAACATAATCATTATAATTTGTTATAACTCACCACAGTTTGTTACTATGCCCGGGCATCGCCGGGCTCTTCAGCTAGTAACTAATAAAGTATGATCCGCCAACCCTAACATTTTTGATCTTTCCAATGGTAAAATGCACCTCTCCCTTGAGGAGGCCGTATACAGGTCATACAGGCCCTGTAGCAGAAACTTCAGTTATGCTGTTTATGATGCAATATGAATGTCAATGAAATACATATTAAGTAGTAAAGAAGGTTGTGAACAATGTTCTGTGCAATGCGCAAGTTGAGGAGCATGACCGGTATATACCAGGTGAAGAGCTGCAGAAGTAATCTTATGAATACTGACAACATGGCAGCGCAAAAGAAAAGAGATTAAAAAATGTTTTCTTCCTCAATCTGCTAATAAGAAAAGAACAACAAGCCTCTTAGTTTCAGTGAGAAGTACAAGAAGGCGGCTCCATATGGCACTGTCAGCTGAGACTTCACTGTGCCTGATTCTGACAGGAAGAAGTGCAATGATATCATAAGGAAAGAGTCCCAATCATAGAAATCTTCAATTATTAACTGAGATGTAGCAGATTGTGGAGCGTCACAACAATTATCCTCCCCCAATGCCCTCATCCTGAGAAACATATCATGACAGGTACACTACTTACATTATTTTCTCTCACACATACTGAGAGACCCGGTATATAACAGTGTTTGTGGAATTAGGAATAAAACTCCACAATCCAGAAAATGAGAAGCTGAATATTCCCTCAGCCTTCGACCCTTTAATTCTTCTGTCATTCGTTTTTTTGTGCTTTGTCATTTTTGCATTGGCATCAAAATTGCCATTTTTGATTGAAAAAAAGTCACAATAAAAAGCAAAAATGAGATGACAATACAATTACAGCGTATTTTATGTAACTTTGCCATAACTGTATAACTGACTCTGATTCGGGTATCAGAGATACCGTACGTGAATATTTCACCAAACAGCCATGTTTTGGATTCTTGTGAACTGGTTATAAGGAAATATTGGGCAAATCAGTTTTGAGTCCTATGGAAAGCCTCATAAAAATGTTGTGAAAAATTTGCTCCTTCCTAATTATTAACGTAGATTTACAATCCTTTGTAACATACTAAAGCGGTATACATTATTGTGACACACAAAAGTTTGTATTTTACACCATATATACGGCCATATGATGCCAACATGTGGCAGCATATTCTCCATTTCAAGCCATAATGGGATAGAATCATTCTGTAAAATGTATATATATTCTGTAATATGACACAAATTAAAAACATCTTAGATTATTTTAGATAAAAAATATCGCCATGGGCCTCAATATAAAAAATAAAATAAAACCAGACAGAGAGATTTGCGAGATACAGTGTGAACTACTGGCTGGATATGTGGAATATACTAGGAATTAATTCAACGTAGAAGAGTAGAACGAAGATATAACATATTGTGCTCAAGTGGTCATTAGCCGACGTGGTCATGTAAAGGTATGTCACTGTAGTCAAGAGATTATAGGGAATCTGTTAGTAGGAGCAACCCTCCTAAGCCGTCCATATGGGCATGTAGGTCATAGGAAGCTGAATTATTCATTGATATCTGGATGGAACATGGGTTTCTATGAAATAAGAAAACAGATCGCAAATATCAATGCTTCATTTTATTCAACTTTCTATGACCTACATTCCAATATAGACGGCTTAGGAGGTTTGGACTGACAGATTAAAGCATACCAGTAATTTCTGATACATTTTCAAAGTAAGCTATCATGTGTGTACATGAGGAATAATGCCATGTCTGGCCATTATGACTTGCATCCAGCACTTTTCACCTGTAATTCTCAGTCTTCTCTGATCAAGCAGGTTGGAGATTAGTTGCTGTCATATCTTATATACACAGTGCACAGAAACTGAGGGACTCCAGATCCTCTTTCTCTGTGTAATAATAATAATAGTTATACTTATATAGAGCAAACATTGACCTTTCAGTAGCAGCATCAGCATAAACAACAATATAAAGCAACATCGAAAAAGTGATATAGCAGTACTGAACTTTGCATCTGTGAATCCAGCACTTTACAGAGGTATCACATTGTTTGTGATCCTAACTTCGTCTTACTGATTTTATCTACCCAGAGAATAATAAGAGTTGTTTCATGACAGCCTATTAAGCAAGCAGACCAACTTGCTTTGACCAAAACAGATGTGGACTATTTTTGTGAGTGGATGTTGAGTTTGGGAGGTAGGGTATAGGGGAAAAAGTGGCTCATAAGTGTAGAAAGAAGCATATGTCTCTAATAGCATATATTGCAAAGTTTTCTTACTTTACATAAAACAAGAAAACAGGAAAATCTATCTTCAAAACTAGAACAGAAGAAGAATTTGAAAAGCAATGTTGTATATTTCAGTCATGTAATTGTTTTTTTTTCATGTCTATTACAAAGACCAGTCAAAAGAAAATATAGATAAATGTTGAAATATTCGCATCATGTAAGGCTATATTTCAGCTCTATGCAATCTCTGAGGAGTAATGAGCCACAGTATGGCAGCTATGGACTTCTAGGAGCCCAACTTTACCTTTGCGCACCTGTGATTTTTTTGGTACAGAATAAAAGTCATTGCTTTCTCCAGTAGATTTGTTAATATGATTTTTTCTTTTAGAAACATTCAGTTACTTTCGGGAACTGGAAATTTTAGTATTTCGGAATCAGCAATTGGGAACTGATGAGGGATTCATGTTGCATACTAGAGCCTTTCGAAGAAGTGACAAAATTTTTCACTAGGGAATAGTGTGGAATTAACAATATCATCTCCTTTACATTTTTCCTGGAACTACAAACTCACCAGAATGCAATGGGGGATAGAGGAAAAAACGTGGAAAGGTGACCTGATTATCTCAACCTGGCTTCTCCAAACATCTCCATGGAGACAGGTAATCCAATTGTAGAAAATTGGCTTCTCTGAACATGTCCATGGGTTCAGTGATGGTCAATGGAGCTGATCTGTATTCCTCGAGCTGGGGCCATGGTCCCCTAAGCAGGCATCCTGTAGAGTATCACAAATCTGTATTCCTCCGGTTGGAGCCATGGTCCATTGGCTACTCTCATGCAGAGTCTCTCTGGGAATGGAGGAAGATCACACTTCTAAAGTTCACAACAGTCCTTCAGGCCATCGTCCACAGGTCAGGGGGAGGGTGGGATGAGGTAATCTCTCGTTGTTCGAGTATTCAATCAATCTGCATAGTTTGTCTTCCACTGTTTGCAGGTCAACAAGTGTTAGGCATACGGTTCCTGCCTCTGCACAGCATGAATCCCGAGCCTTGCCGTCTGCAGTCTCCCATTCCTCTCTGGCCACAGAGGAGCCTGCTCAGCAAAGACGTTGTTCTCGGCGTCTTGCTCAGTCTACTACTGTTGGCTTGGATATTGCTGCTAATCAGGGTTCAGATATAGTAACCTGCAATAGCCAGCAGCATGCAGCTCCTGGGACTAAGTCTTTCTTTTGGTCCACTGTGCATGCCTTTGGGAAGTCCTCTCATTGGAGGTCAGAGTTCACATGTTCAGGTCCTATTGCTGCTCCCATTGGACCACTAGGAAGGTCCCGGAAGGACGCTGCTATAAAAGAGCTGCATGGCCGCACGGCCATGCGCTAGTATAGACTCTTGTGGCTTATGGTATGTATGATGACAGATGCTTGTTACTGCGACTGACTCATTATAAAACCCCTACCCTTGGTTGTGTATGTTGTTTAGAGGTTAGAGTCAGTGCCTGTCAGTGGCTAGTGTATACGCCAAGGTGCAGTCCAGTCATCTGCACACTAGCGCCGATGGTGTCGCCCACTGCAGGGCACTATCGTACTGTGGCAAGTGACAGCCACGCCTGTGCAACGCCTTGCGCAACCTGTGCGCTTATCTGGCCAAATCCTGGGCAATTAGTGGCGTCTGCCTGAGCGGCACCGTGCACACTTACACGCGCTATCTGTTTTAGTGACTCTTGCTGGCACCGCAGTCGCGGCACCGAGCGCTCGCGGTCTAGATGGACTCCAGTCCTGCAGTCTAAGGGCTGAGTCCTGTGACCTTACGCTATGCGCTCCCTCTGCCGAGTCCTGTGGAGTTAACAGACTCTGGCGTTTCTTTCAGCGGCTCTGTGAAGTAACAGAGTTTGCTCCTGTGCCCACCGGGTCAGTGGTTAACCCGACGGTGTTCACTTAGTATTCCGCCATTACTAAGCAGCAGTTTTCCATCTCTGCATGGTGGATCCCGGGTTGCGATCGCACTTCCTTATATTTTAAAGTATATGTAGTGCGATCCGCAACCCTAGCAGTATACTAGCGCCAGGCTCTGGCTAGTAATGGCGGATGAGCAGTGACTCCTTGCATACATCCGGCAGCTGGAGGGCAGTTTGGCGGCTCTTGAGCGTCCAGCCTCAGCTGCGGATGTTACCACGGTCGCCCTCCAGGCAGCCACAGAGGCTTTCTCCTGTGTGACCACTACCATCCATGCTCCGAGTTCTCGGGCGATAGTGCCTCTTGTAGGGGTTTCGTGAGCCAGTGTGCTATACAGCTAGAGCTGCTGGCTGCACGATTCACCTCTGAGTGGGCTAAGGTGGGATTTGTTGTTTCCCTCTTGTCGGGCCGTGCTTTGGAGTGGGCCACACCGCTGTGGGAGCGTGGTGATCATGTGGTGCAGAGTGCCTCGCAGTTCTTGACCACTCTAAAGCAGGTCTTCTTGGGACTGCGAGTCACCTATGACACCGTGCTCCGGCTGCTGGCATTATCACAGGGCTCGTCCATGGTCAGCCACTTCGCCATCCAGTTCTGGACACTGGCCTCTGAGTTGGAGTGGCCAGATAAGGTCCTCATTCCGGCATTCTGGAAAGGCTTGGCTGACCATGTGAAGGATGCTCTGGCCACCAGGGAGGTTCCTGCCACACTGGAGGAGCTTATCACTGTCTCCACCCATATAGACCTTCGCTTCATCGAGCGAAGGATGGAGCGGTCCCAGTGTAGGCAGAGGTTTAGGTTGGCACCTACTGTAGTTTCGCTAACCCTCTGGAACCTCCCGATCGGGCCTCTGAGTCTCAGGGGGCTCCTCGTGCGGGATTCAGGTCATGGTCCACTCGAGCACCTGTGGTCTGTCATGTTTGCTGGCAGTCTGGTCACCTTGCTAACCGGTGCCCACAGCGGTCGGGAAAATGCTCGCCTCTAGTGGACATAGGAGGGGGTTCACTAGAATCAGCAGCAGTTTCCTCCAAGCTGACCTTTACAGGAATGCTTGAGGTCGGTTCATCCACTCTGGCGGTGGAGGTTTGCGTGGACTCCAGAGCAGAGTGTAATTTCATGTCTTCTGCCTTCGCTCAATGGCACGCAATACCTCTGGTTATGATGGCCAAGCCAGTCACCATCAGGGTGGTGAACGGCGCAACTCTATGCTCACAAACTACCCACCAGACCGCCCCGTTGATACTTTCGGTGTCTTCATTTCATCAGGAGACGATATCCCTCCTCATCATGCCCGAGGGTATCGATCAGGTCCTTTTAGGGGTTCCCTAGTTGCGGTTCCACTCTCCCCATATAGAGTGGTCCTCGGGGAGGATTCTCGGTTGGGGTAAAGCCTGTGAGGATAGATGGCAGAGGGAGTGTGTTCAAGTTGCTTCCACCGAAGTCCCCGCAGATCTTTCCTCTCTCCCCAGACACTATCAACAGTACGCAGACGTGTTCTCCAAGAAGGAGGCGGAGACCCTTCCACCGTACCGCCACTATGACTGTCCTATTGACCTCTTGCCTGGTGCTGAGCCTCCCCGGGGTCGAGCCTATCCCCTATCTCTCCTGGAAACAGAGGCCATGTCTCAATACATCAGGGAGAATCTGGCAAGAGGATTCATTACGAAGTCAGTATCACCAGCGGGGGCGGGATTCTTCTTCGTCCAAAAGAAGAGTGGGGAACTACGTCCCTGCATCGATTACCGGGGTCTTAACGCCATCACCATAAAGAATAAGTATCCTCTGCCCCTGATATCGGAGCTGTTTGATAAGCTACGGGGAGTGAGAGTGTTTACCAAACTTGATCTGCGGGGGGCTTACAACCTGATCCTCATCCGTGAGGGGGACGAATGGAAGACTGCATTTAACACCAGGGACGGGTACTATGAATACCTGGTGATGCCCTTCGGGCTCTGTTATGCCCCGGCCACCTTCCAAGACTTTGTGAGCAATATCTTCCAGGATATGCTTACCACCTTGGTAGAAGTCTATCTGGATGATATCCTCATCTACTCTCCAGATATTGACTCCCACCGGAGAGATGTTTGCAAAGTTTTCAACCTCCTGCGGGCAAACTCCCTCTATGCCAAGTTGGAGAAGTGTGAGTTTGAGCAGGAGTCCTTGCCTTTCCTGGGCTATATCATCTCCACCCAGGGATTGGCCATGAATCCTGCCAAGCTACAGACAGTGATGGATTGGCAGAAACCCCATTCTCTCACAGCGCTTGTAGCGCTTTATGGGGTTCATAAATTACTATCGCCAATTCATCTCCCACTTCTCGACTTTGGTAGCCCCCTTGGTACCCCTCACCAAGAAGGGTGCAAACCCAGAGTTGTGGTCGGAACCTGACTCCAAGGCCTTCTCCTCTATTAAGTCCTATTTCGCTAGCACTCCCATTCTACATCACCAATGTTAGGAACGGCGGAACGCACTAAATAAAAATAAATAATAAAGTGCGTTCGCCGCTCGGGGTCCACCGTGCAGTAGGTGTTACACCGCTGCTAGGTAATGACAGAGGAGCAATATGGCGGTATGATGTGCACGGGTTCAACTTCACCCGGAGTGCGCAGAGTGGGCTTTGTTCACACACAGAGGTGCCGATATGGCGGTATAATGTGCACGGGTTCAACTTCACCCGGAGTGCGCAGAGCGGGCTCTGTTCACACACAGAGGTGCCGCAACAAAAACATACAAAATGCTAAACCTGTTAGTGATACAGGCCTCAGCTAAATGCACACACGGTATCTGGTCACAGGAGCAGGACCCAAGACAGAGGAGCTGTATCCCTCTAGACCTACTGTGTGTGCGGTGTCGCTTCTGCGAGCACCAAGAAGGGCTGCAACTGCAGCACGGCGTAGGACACTGCTGCTCGACGACAAAGCCAGAAAGCAAGCACAATGTCGACGCTAGTGTAGCGGTGCGGTGTGCACAGTGGCTTAAGGCTTGCCACTGACTGGCGCTGACTGCTAAACTAATTCCCTATCCACATGCATAATATCAGAGGGAAGGGGTTTTATAATGAGTCAGTCACCAGAACATACATCCATCACCATTCACACATAGCAAGTATAGTCTATACTAGCGCATGGCCGAACGGTCATGCGCGCTTTTTATAGCTGTGCGGGACCTTCCAAATTTCTGACCTGGACCAATGAGATCTGGAGCAGGACCTGGGCACATGACTCCCGATCTCCAATGGGAGCATGCCCAATAGGAGCACAGAGGAACTTAGTCTTTGGAGCGGTCTACTGCAAAGTAATTTTCTCTGCAGTAGATAGACAGCAGGAGACTGTGGAATGTGAGGCTCTGGATTCCTGCAGAGCAGACGCAGAAACCTGACGCCTAACAACCCTGATGTGGATAAACCCTTCAATCTGGAGGTGGATGCCTCTTCCGTCGGTGCTGGAGCGGTCCTGTTCCAGAAGGACACGCAAGGTCGGAAGCACCCACGCTTCTTCTTCTCCAAGACCTTCACACCGGCGGAGAGGAATTATTCCATCGGGGACAGGGAGTTGCTAGTGATGAAGTTTGCCATTTCAGAGTGGAGACACCTCCTGCAGGGGGCTCGCCACCCTTTCCAGGTGTTCACCGACCACAAGAACTTGGTTTATCTACAAACAGCCCAGCGGCTAAATTTTTGCCAGGCCAAATGTTCCTTGTTCTTCTCCCAGTTCCACTTCACCCTGCATTTTCTCTCCGGGGAGAAGAACGTCCAGGCCAATGCTCTCTCCCGCTCTGTGGTATCATCATCAGAGGAGGAGCCTCGGCTGATAGTCCCATCTGAGAGCCTGAGGACCGTGGCTCCAGTCTCCCTTGAGTCCGTACCTCCGGGCAAGACTTTTGTCCCTGCTCATCTTTGACCGGAGGTCCTCTCTTGGGCTCATTCGTCTAGGGTGGGTGGACATTTTGGGATGAAACATACCTCTGAGCTTTTGGCGAGGATGTACTGGTAGCCGCATATGGCCCATGACATCAGGGACTATATTCAGGCGTGCGTCTCTTGCGCCCAGAATCTGTTCCCTCGGCAGCGGCCTTCTGGGCTACTCTACCCACTGCCGGTATCGGACAGGCCCTGGGAGATGGTCAGTATGGACTTTGTGGTGGGACTGCCCAAGTCCAGTGGCAGCACGGTCATTTGGGTTGTCACCGACCATTTCTCCAAGATGGTACATATGGTACCACTCTCTCAGTTACCTTCTGCACAGGGCCTGGCAGCATTGTTAATTAAGCATGCCTTCCACCTACACGGCATACCGGACAAGATTGTCAGCGATCGGGGTCCCCAGTTCGCGTCTCGGTTTTCCAGAGAGCTATGTCACCTGGTCAGTATTGAGCTGAATCTCTGCTCGGTCTATCACCCCAAGACGAATGGGTTGGTTGAGAAAGCCAACCAGACCCTGGTCACATATCTACGACATTTTGCCTCGGCCAGGCAGGATGACTGGGCATCCTTGCTGCCCTGGGCGGAGTTCGCTTTGAACAACACTGTGGCCGAAACCACCAGTTAAACCCCATTCCTCCTTAATTACGGACAGCATCCGCGCGTTTCATTTCGTCCACTGACTCTAGGGTGGCAGACTGAGCGGTGGAGGCACATGACATTTGGGACTGCAGTCAGGATGCCATCTGGGCCTTCAAGGAGAGGATGAGGGTTTCAGTTGACGCTCACTGGCACCCCGCTCCATCCTTTGCTCCTGGTGACTTGGTGTGGCTATCCGCCTGTAATATCAGGCTACGAGTTGAGTCCACTAAGTTCGCGCCTCGTTACATTGCTCCCTTCAAGGTCCTCGAACAGGTCAACCCTGTAGTCTACCGTCTGGCCCTTCCTCCACACCTGGGTATCACTGACACCTTCCACGTGTTCCTCCTTAAGGCCGTTCACATGTCACCTACCAGCATATCAAGCTTATCCTCTGATGAGTATGAGGTGAACGCCATCGTGGGGTGTAAGGTGGTACAGGGCAAAAAATACTATCTAGTGGCTTGGAAGGGTCATGGCCCAGAGGATAGGACCTGGGAGCCTGTGGAGAACATTCGTGCTCCCTTGCAGCCTTTGAGCATAGCGAGGCACAGGGGGAGGGGGGGTAAAGTTAGGCATCGGGTTCCTGCCTCTGCACAGCAGGAATCCCGAGCCTTGCCATCTGCGGTCTCCCATTCCTCTCCTGCCACAGAGTAGCCTGCTCAGCAAAGACATTGTTCTCAGTGTCTTGCTCAGTCTACCTCTGTTGGCTTGGTTACTGCTGCTCATCAGGGTTCAGCTATAGTAACCTGCAATTATTATTATTATTTATTATTATTATTTATATAGCACCATTAATTCCATGGTGCTGTACATGAGAAGGGGTTACATACAAATTACAGATATCACTTACAGTAAACAAACTAACAATGACAGACTGATACAGAGGGGAGAGAGGACCCTGCCCTTTCGGGCTTACATGCTACAGGATGGTGGGGAAGGAGACAGTAGGTTGGTGGGTTGCAGCAGTTTCGGTGTTGGTTGATGTGAGATCACCGGTAGTGGTGAGAGAGAAGGAGGTAGCGGGGTCATTGCAGGCTGTAGGCTTTCTTGAAGAGGTGGGTTTTCAGGTTCCATCTGAAGGATCCAAATGTGGTTGATAGTCGAACTTGTTGGGGCAAAGAATTCCAGAGAATAGGGGCTATTCGGGAGAAGTCTTGGAGGCGGTTGGGTGAGGAGCGAATAAGTGTGGAGGAGAGAAGGAGGTCTTGGGAGGACCGGAGATTACGTGAGGGAAGGTATCGGGAGATTAGTTCAGACATATGGGGGAGACAGGTTATAGATGGCCTTGTAGGTCAGTATTAGTAATTTGAACTGGATACGCTGAGGGAATGGGAGCCAGTGAAGAGATTTGCAGAGGGGAGAAGCGGAGGAGTAGCGAGGAGAGAGATGAATTAGTCGGGCAGCAGAGATAAGGATGGACTGGAGAGGAGCGAGGGTGTTAGCAGGGAGATCACAGAAAAGGAATGTTGCAGTAGTCGAGGCGTGAGATGTTGAGGGCATGCACAAGCATTTTAGTAGACTGAGGGTTGAGGAAAGGACGGATTCAGGAAATATTTTTGAGCTGGAGGCGACAGGATGTAGAAAGAGCTTGGATGTGCGGTTTGAAGGACAGGGCAGAGTCAAAGGTTACTCCGAGGCAGCGGACTTCCGGTACTGGGGAAAGTGTGATGTCATTAATTGTTATAGCTAGGTCGGGTAAGGAAGTTCAGATTTGTCCACATTGAGCTTGAGGAAGCGAGAGGAGAAGAAGGAGGATATGGCTGATAGACACTCTGGGATTCTGGACAGCAGAGAGGTGACGTCTGGGCCAGAGAGGTAGATCTGGATGTCATCAGCATAAAGGTGGTAGTGGAATCCGTGGGACTTTATGAGTTGCCCCAGACCAAGTGTATAGATTGAGAAGAGTAGGGGTCCTAAAACAGAGCCTTGGGGGACTCCAACAGAGAGAGGATGGGATGAGGAGGTGGTGTGGGAGTGGGAGACGCTGAATGTGCGATTGGAAAGGTATGAGGAGATTAAGTGCAGCCTGTGGCTTTTTCACACCAAAGCGGAACAGGTAATCCACTGCAAGCATGAAAAAACTTACATTTGTCAAAATGAATCAAGCATGGATTAGTGCCAACTTTCATTCACCTACAAATAATGCAAATGATTAAATTGGCGATATATCCTGCCTGCTTTACTGTCCATTGTCAGTTCTCTACACTATTCCACTGCTACTAGTGCCGATGACCCACATTCAGCCAGACATTTGCTCCCGGTTTGAATGATATAGACTATGTAGAATCATATAGAATCATAGAGTTGGAAGGGACCTCCTGGGCCATCTGGTCCAACCCCCTGCTCAAAGCAGGATTCGCTAAATCATCCCAGTCAGATGTCTGTCCAGCCTCTGTTTGAAGACTTCCATTGAAGGAGAACTCACCACTTCTCGTGGCAGCCTGTTCCACTCATTGATCACTCTAACTGTCAAAAAGTTTTTTCTAATATCTAATCTGTGTCTCCTCCAATTCAGTTTCATCCCATTGCTTCTAGTCTTTCCTTGTGCAAATGAGAATAAAGTTGATCCTTCTACAATGTGACAGCCCTTTAGATATTTGTAGACAGCTATTAAGTCTCCTCTCAGTCTTCTCTTTTGCAAACTAAACATTCCCAAATCCTGCAACCTTTCCTCATAAGACAGGGTTTGCAGACCGGTCACCATTCTGGTCGCTCTTTTCTGAACTTGCTCCAATTTGTTGATGTCTTTTTTAAAATGTGGTGCCCAAAACTGGACACAATATTCCAGATGAGGTCTGACCAAAGAGGAGTAGAGGGAAATAATGACTTCACGTGATCTAGACTGTATGCTTCTGTTAATACATCCTAGAATTGCATTTGCCTTTTTTGCTGCTGCATCACACTGTTGACTCATATTCAGTCTGTGATCTATTAGTATACCCAAGTCTTTTTCACATGTGCCGTCACTTAGCCCTATTCCTCCCATTCTGTATATGCTTTTTTCATTTTTATTGCCCAGATGTAGTACTTTGCATTTCTCCCTGTTAAAAACCATTCTGTTAGTTGCTGCCCACTTCTCCAGTTTATTTAAATCTTTTTGAATCCTCTCTCTCTCTTCTCTAGTATTAGCTATCCCTCCTAGCTTAGTGTCATCAGCAAATTTAATCAGTTTACCCTCAATTCCTTCATCTAAATCGTTGATAAAGATGTTGAACAATACAGGGCCCAGGACAGAGCCCTGTGGTACCCCACTTGAGACATTCTTCCAACTGGATGTGCAGCCATTTACGACCACTCTTTGGGTCCGATCACTAAGCCAGTTATGAATCCACCTAACAGTTGCCTTGTCATTCCATACTTAGTCATTTTTTCAATAAGGATTGTATGAGAGACTTTGTCAAATGCTTTGCTGAAGTCAAGATATACTATATCTACAGCATTTCCTTGATCCACCCAATCAGTGATACCGTCATAGAAGGAAATTAAATTAGTCTGACAAGACTTATTAGTTACAAACCCATGCTGACTCTGTTTAATCACTTCATTCTTATCCAGGTATTGACATACATGTTGTTTAATAATTTGTTCAAAGATCTTTCCTGGTATAGAAGTCAGACTCACTGGCCTATAGTTGCCTGGGTCCACCTTCTTCCCCTTTTTGAAGATAGGAACAACATTTGCTCTTCTACAGTCTTCTGGCACTTCTCCTGTTCTCCAAGAATTTTCAAAGATTATGGAGAGGGGTTCAAAAATTTCTTCTGCTATCTCCTTCAGTACTCTGAGGTGTAATTCATCTGGACCTGGAGACTTGAATTCATTTAGGTTAGCTAAGTGTTTCCTCACTATCTTTCTGTTTATAGATATCCTGGATTCTTCTATTCCCTTAATAGAACAGTGAAGAACAGTTGATGTTACATTTCTTTTCTGAGAGAAAACAGATGCAAAATAGGAATTTAAAAGTTCGGCCTTCTCAACATCCTGTCTTACCATTTCATCATTTTCATCCTGTAAAAATCCTATAGCATCTTTGACTTTTCTTTTACTTTTGACATATCCCCAAAATCCTTTATTATTGCTTTTGACATCTCTTGCAAGCCTCAATTCATTTTCAGCTTTAGATAATCTGATTTGTGCCCTGCAGGTTCTGCAGACAGCATTATATTCTTCTTCAGATATGCCTCCCTCTTTCCATTTTATAAACATTTTTTTTCTTCCTTTTTAGCATGTGCTTAAGTTCTGTGTTCATCCATCCTGGTTTCCTTAAATGCTTCCTATTTTTCCCTCTTTTCGGAATTGTTAACAACTGTGCTTTGAGAATTTCATTTTTCAAGATTTCCCATCCTTCCTGGACATTTTTGTCTTTAAGGATATCCAGCCATTGGATCCCTCCAATTCTCTTTCTGAATCCCTTAAAATCTGCCTTTCTGAAATCTAACCTTGACGTCTGAGTCTTCACAGGTCTTCCGCCTCTAGTTATCCAAAATTCTAAAATAGCATGGTCGCTACCTCCTAAGGTCCCAGCCACTTTTACCTCCTCAACCATTTCCTCCCTGTTTATAAGGATTAGATCCAAGGTAGCAGTTCCCCTTGTTTTCTCCCCTACCTTCTCCCCTACCTAAGTTGTCAGCAAGAGAGGATAAGAATTTCCTTGACCTGTTAGTTTTGCCTGAGAGAGATTCCCAACAAATGTCTGGATAGTTGAAATCTCCCATGACAACTATGTCATATTTTTTGGAGAACTTGGCCATTTGATGCATAAAGAGTTCATCCATATCTTCAGCTTGCACAGGCGGCATGTAGTAAATGCCTACAATGGTGTCCTTTCCATTGTTCTGTCCTTGTATTCTTACCCAAACAGTTTCCACAGAACTCCCAGTCACTGAAGCTTCAATCTCTGTGCAGATATGCGCGTTTCTAACATACAATGCGACACCCCCTCCTCGTTTATCAAGTCTGTTTCTTGCAAATAAGTTGTATCCTTCTAGTCTTGTATTCCAATCATGTGTATTGTCCCACCAAGTTTCAGTGATTCCAATGACATCATATTTCTTTTCCTGTGTTAGTAGTTCCAATTCTCCTTGTTTGTTGCCCATGCTTTGTGCATTAGTATAGAAACATTTTAGTTTGTGATAGGTTTCTCTTTCTCCAATATTTTTATTATTTAGATTCTTTTGTCTTCATTCTTCCTTTCCACTTCTAATAGCAGAGTTCTCAATACCATTTGTCAGGTGTAAGGCTTTTTCTGGTCTTTTGCTTCCCTTCCCATGTTGTTCTAGTTTAAAGCTCTCCTTACAAGTGTAGCAAGGCGACTTCCAAATACATGCTTTCCAGTCTTCGTAAGGTGCACCCCATCTCTAGCAAGTAGTCCATCGTATAAGTAATTCACTCCATGATCCAGAAATCCAAATCGTTGCTGACGGCACCATCGACGTAGCCAGTTGTTCACCTGCAGATTCTTATTCCACCTCCTTGTTCCATGGCCATCCACTGGGAGGATGGAAGAGAAGACCACCTGCGCTCCCAGTTCTTTCATTTTCTTGCCTAAGTCTTCAAAGTCTCTGCAGATGGTTTCCAGGTCATTTCTTGCGGTGTCATTTGTCCCCACATGTAGTAGCAGGAATGGGTAGTCATCTGTAGGTCTGAAGAGTCCTGATATCCTGTCAGACACATCTTTAATTTTTGCACCTGGAAGACAGCACATTTCTCTTGAAGTTATATCCGGTCTGCAGATAGCGGCCTCTGTTCCTCTCAACAGGGAATCCCCCATGACCACCACTCTCCGTTTCTTCTTCACAACATTTTTCTTTCTCCATCCAGGAGGACTCTGAAGGCGTACAAGGTTGCTGTTTGTTGGCAAAGTCTTATCATGATGTATTTCTTCATCGTTTTCCTGCGTGAGAGCCTGGTACTGGTTTCTGAGCAGTATGGGTGCTGACTGCCTCCTGATCCTCCTGCTTCTCTGGGTCACATGTCTCCATTCCTCTGTTTCTTCAGGTGCACTTCGAATTTCTTCTCTTTCTGTAACATGAAGAGATAATTCTGCTCTGTCCAAGAACTCTTCACCTTCCTTAATGATCTTCAACGTAGCTAACCTCTCTTCGGGATTTTGCAACTTTTCCTCCAACAGGGACACAAACTTGCATTTGTGGCATGTGAAGTTTGGCTTTTCCACTGGTAAGTCTGTGAACATGTAGCAAGAAATGCAGCTCACCAAATGGCTCCTGGCCTCTTCCATCTTGAGATTTCTTAAAAACGACGAAAGATGAGCCAAAATATGCAAAATATGCAAATATGCAAATGATCTCCTCAAGACTCTTCAACTGGTTTTCCGATTTCCTCTTTTCAGCTGCAACGGCCAAAACCCAGTGATCGTTGAGCTCGCGGAGACTCTTCACTTATCCCAGAAGGCACTGGGAATATGCAAATGATCTCCTCAAGACTCTTCCCCTGGTTTTCCGATTTCCTCTTTTCAGCTGCAACGGCCAAAAGCCAGTGATCGTTGAGCTCGCGGAGACTCTTCACTTATCCCAGAAGGCACTGGGAATATGCAAATGATCTCCTCAAGACTCTTCCCCTGTCCTTTATGTCATGTATTCAGTAGTACTGCTGCTGTAGGAGTTACCATTGCTGACATTACACCGGCAGATATCACCTTGCCGGCCCTGCCTTACTTTTCTTCTGCGTGGCTGTTGTTTTTTATAGTGCATTAGTGTACTGCTGCTTCAAGTTACCAATGCTGGTACTACACTGCCAGACATCTCATTACCGGCCCCATCATAATTTTCTATTGTGTGGCTTCTGCCATTGCCATTACCTTTGCACATCCATGCTATCTCCTGGCTGACAGATCTTCTTTAAAGTCTTAAAGTCCTCTCCCTTATAGCATATTTTTTCTAGCATTTTCATGTCACAGAATGCTTTCAATTTTAGAGGTGTGGTATTACAGTGAGGTATTACAGTGCCGTGAATTTTTTGGTGTCAGTCCCAAAAGTGGGCTCCTCATTTTGCCTCGTGGGGTGGTCACCAAATCCAGATGGAAAATTAGTAAAGAGTAGGTTTGTTTGAGTGGAGTTAAGGCCCCGTCACACACAGCGAGATCGCTGATTTTGTGATGCAACAGCGATCTCGCCAGCGATATCACTGTGTGTGACATGCATCAGTGACCAGCCCCCCTCTGGGTATCGCTGATCATGCAGGAATGTCCTGGGCCATTTTTTGATCGTTGGTCTCCCGCTGGCCAGCACGCATCACGTGTGGCAGCGAGAGACCAACAATCAGCGAGCTCCCAGCACTGTAAGTAGACGCTGGGAGCTGGTATCCAAGGTAAATATCGGTTAACTAAGCACATGCGTCGCTTAGTTACCCGCTGTGTACCTTGGATACCTGCGTGCTTGCGCTGGAAGCTGGTATCCAGGGTACACAGCGGGTAACTAAGTGACGCGCGTGCTTAGTTACCCGATATTTACCTTGGATACCAGCTCACAGCACGAGCACGCAGATATCCAAGGTACACAGCGGGTAACTAAGCGACGCGCTCGCTTAGTTACCCAATATTTACCTTGGATACCAGCGTCCTCGCTGGTCCTGATCGCTGGTGAAATCTGCCTGTTTGACAGCTCATCAGCGATCATGTAGTGAGGCACTAGCGATCCTGACAAGGTCGTATCATTGTCGGGATCGCTGGTGCATCGTTTAGTGTAACGGGACCCTTAGACATCATTTACAATAATACTGCACTTTTGTGTTTGGTGTTACTATTTGGTATTATATGCACAGCATGGTTGTATATGGCTGGTGCTGATGGAAATATGATGGGTACTGCATGGTAGTTCTTGCTGGTTAAGCATAGTTGAGTTAGTTTGAAAGGCCATGGTCATGGTATGTTATGTTACAAATATGCACCAAATGTGTTGTCTGCATAATTTTTCTAAATTAAGTCAAACCAGTTTTAAGAAAAAGTGCAAGTTCATGCCCCACTTTTCTTTTTTAAAAAGCATTTTTTAATAAGTACTTTTAATATACCCCAAGTAGATTGTAGTGCAAGCTTTCTTATAGGGATGATAAATGCCCAATCCTGAGTGGGGATTAGCAGCTTGCATTGGGCTCATTGTCTGTGGAGACAGACAGCATTCAGGTCTATGAACATGCTACCCCAGTGAACATTCCCTACTGATATCCCTAGCCTCATATTGTAAAGCTAGGATGCATGAATGTTTGTCATATTAACATACCGCAAAATAGGTGGTGCTCCCCCAGTGTCTCCTATGCCCCGACGCGCGTTTCGCACTGCTTCATTGTGGAGGCGTGTTACAATATGAGGCTAGGGATATCGGTAAGGAATGTTCACTGGGGTAGCATGTTCATAGTCCTGATTAATATGCCTGAGGGCAGTTTTTTGATCCAACAGTGGACTGTATCCCTTGTTTACATTCCTTCCTGATGGGGTAATGTGTATCACACCATTTAGGACAATCTTATTGGATGATAGGGAGTGCCACTGGGGTAACAGGTTAATGGTCTTGTAATTAAATATGCCTGTGGGTAGTTTATGATTATGGCAGTGGGTTAATTCCCCTTTACACACTATCCCTTTTGTTCTTGTATATGTGATATATAGGAATTTTTTTGAAAAATTTTGCAGTGCTGTGCTTCCATAATCATGATGTCTCCTTGTGATTGGTCTGGCACCTTCTTTTTATCTGTTCATAATTGTGTGTATATTTAATAAAAAATTGTATTTTTGTGATGTACCATTGTGTGGCACCTGTTCTTTATTAGAATTTAAGGTTACCACAAGGTGATTTTATGGAGTAACGCATGTCAAATGACAGCAAACCTCTGAAAAGTGGTACAACATAAACATATGTGCAGCTTGTCTGTGACCTGCTGTTGCGGAACCGTTTTGCATTTATTATGTTCCTGTAAATAAAACAGCCAAGTTGCAGATAAATCACACACAAGTTGCATGTTGCGTGCAATTTGTATTGAAGTCAGTAGCAAGTGTGCTGCATGTCACTTGCAACCAGCATAAAAAATTGAACACTTTTGGAAACAATTTTTGATTCCGTATCCTGGTATATTGCAGGCTGCAACGTGGCACCATTGGAAAATATAATAATTCCATACATTATTGCAATGTATTACTATGATTTCAGTGTTGCATGACACATAGCATCACCTGGCATGCAGCCAAAGTTTTGCAGCCTATCTTGAAATATCGTATCATTTATTAACACTTTTCCTTTGCATATCTAAGAGACTGACCACTTCTGCTGTCCAGCAGTGGTGGACGAAGATGTGGAGTGCTTATCATTTTTTTCTATTGAACTTATAAATGCTGCTTTGGACCTGGCCAGGATCACAGGAGCACACTGTTACTCACTAATCTCAGCCAGCCTCTGTGCAGTGGCAACAAGCTACACAGCAGTTGTTGTCAATCTCTTAGGCAATGAGCTGTAAAAAAGTGGTAATTAGAGATGAGCAGATCTTTTAAAATTCGATTTTGTCGACTTATCCGAACTTTTCCCCAAAATTTGACTTGTGGCAAATCCGATATACACCAACTCACAGAATGGAGGAGATTGAGAAGTTAAGTTCTCCATCTTCTCTGCACCTGTGATCCAATTCTTGCATGCAAGAGGATCAGATGGCAGGATAATGACACTCGGCTCATGCTCGCAGCAGAATTTGAGTAAGGCCGGGATCACACATGCGAGAAACACGACCGAGTCTGGCATGTTAATACCCGACACTGCCATCAGCACTTGGATCGGAGAGCGTGGCCTCAGCAATGCATGGAGCCGCACGCTCCGCTCCTGAGTACCGGCGGCAGTGCCGGGTATTAACATGCGAGACTTGGCCGTGTTCCTCGCATGAGTGAGGCCATACTAGGCCATAGGCCATAAGAGGGAGGCTGTCATGACAGGGTTGAGAGGGACAGAAGATGCTGCGGTTGATGGAGAAGATAATGTAGCGTAAGGGGTTAATTTACTGAGCTGTGCTGAGCGGGGCTGGGTTTACTACATGGGAGGGTCAAAGGAAAGGGGATCAGGGGCTGCTAGTATAAATAGGGGGAGCCATCTTAGAGGGACAGCCATTTTAGGTACCCCTTAGTAGCTGTTGGAATCTTTGAGGTACCTGCCATCATGGAGATTGAGTCCGATCTCCAGATGCTGAGGGATGCCGCGGGTTCCCGGGGCGCAGGATGGCTTCAGGCTTCAGTTCAAGGCCTGCTTCAAGGGGTGGCAGGGCCCCCTCAACCCCAGCCAGAAGGACGCCGGCCATGGAGAATGAGGCCTCCAGTGCGCTTCAGTCCTGAGCCCACCCCTCGGGTCCGGTGCAGCATTAGGAGCCCCTCCAGGGACCCTCCGGTACAAGCTGCGAGCTGCAGACCGGGAGCTTGCAGGAAAAGAGCCGGGAGGAATCCTGCTACGCAGTGGGGCCTATAACGGGGGAGGAGATGGCCTTCCCCTCTTCATCTTCAGCAGCAGGGAGGCAGGATTCAGGGACAGGTACGGCGGGAGCCCACCCTGGAACGGGCCCCGCTCGGCGTGGGCAAGGAGAGGCAGTGAGCCAGCGTAGGTCTGCAGCGCAGGCCTCTCAGCAGAGAAGCGGCTGTGAGGAGAGGAATTGTAGCCCCACCCAGCGGCTCACAGGCAGCCGGAAGATGCAACATGGATGGCCGGGACATGGTGGCGGTGGGGCTGCAGCCTGGCACAGCGTCCGCTCAGCGAGGCCAACTTGAGGTACCGGGAGGATGGAGGCCAGTTACACTGGCGCTCCATTGCGGCGGGCAGGGTGGCGGTAGCTCCGCCCACCCACTTTCAGCAGCGCCGCTTCTCAGGCATAGCTGCCAGCGTTCGGTTGGCCTTGAGGGGAGGGATGGGACTGCTGCGATCATAGGAGCACGGTGGGATCCCAGGTTGATGGGCAGCTCTCGGCTGTCTTGGAGGGGAGGAATTGGCGGGGCTGCTGCGGTCATGGGAGCGCAGAGGGAGCCCATGATGGCAGGCAGCACCCGGCTGGTCTGGGGAGGGTGGGAGCAAGAGTCTGCGACAGGCATGATGGCTCTGGAGGAGCTCAGGAATGCGGGCAGCATTCAACTGGCCTGGGGGGAGTGATGTTCAGGACTGCATTGGCAGTAGCAGGTTAGGGGTATTTCAGGATAGCAGGCAACTGCTGGCTTCATCAAGGGGGAGGAAGGGAAGGGGTTACAGCGGACATCATGACACAGAAGGATCTCAAGATGTCGGGCAGCAATCGGCTGGGCACAGTACAAAACGCCGGATGATGTCACAGAGGGGCACAGCACGGCGGGACTCTACGGATGAAGATGTGGCCAGCCAAACAAGCCCCTGATTGGTCCAGGAAATGGTGCCGTTTCATCACATCTGGACTCCGGATCTTCGGCTGCTGGGAGCACATCACCCAGGCAGCCAGGTGAGACATATCATGATCTTAATGATAACCCTTCTTTGTCTTTTATTAATAGTAGAGGTAGCATTGGGTCTGTCGGGGAGGCTAGTGGAAGTATGGTGTCCCTGATACATCGCCTACGTGATCTAGTTCATTTGTGGGATTCGGGGAATGTTTGGGGTGGGGTTTCACCTGCGCTAGCATAGTTGGGTGGTGACAGGGATACAGGGAGTCAGGGACAAGTAGTGGGGTCACCTTTACCAAGCCCGCTTTCTGGGGTGAGCGCGGTCGGTTCCACGAGCAACTCGGCGGCGGCTGCCGAGGGGATAGGGGTTCAGGGTTCAGGAGTCATATCTTTAGAGGGAAAGGAAAAAGATAAAGATGAAGCTGCTCGGGTTGGTGATGCGGCAAAAGGGGAGGTTTACGTTTGTTTTGAAGGGCCCCTGGGGACGCATTTGAAACAGGAGGTTAGGGGGAAGATATGGAGGGGGAATACGTCAAGATATTTCCAATACTTCCTTTAGAGCACTTCAATCTAGACAGGTGAGAAGGGAAGACAATAGGAAAGAGGATGAGGAGAGAAGGAGGTTCCGTTTAATTCCTGGAACCTTTTCCAATGGGTTGCAAGGATTCGCTATATTAGCAAGCATAATCGGGGAGAAGGCCCCAGACAATTGTTCTGGCCTTTTTTGTTACATGGATTCAATTGGGGAAGCATATAGGGTTTATGGAGGGCAGGGTTGGTTGCAGTATGACACTCGGTAGCGATGCAAAAAGGACTGTGTTTTTCCTTTAATGACGGCTCCTGCAGATTCGGAGCAAAATGTAAATTCAAACACGAGTGTTCCTCTTGTGTGGGCAGTCACGGGTCATCGAAGTGTTTCAAAGCTGGGAGAAATAGAGGGGCAGATGGTGTTGAAAAAAGGAGTGACTCCAGTTTGTCTGGGAGAGATGGAGCACTTTCTAAATAAGTATCCCGACAAGGTGGCAGCATTGTTATTAAGGGAGGGTTTTAGGGACAGGTTTAAAATTCCTTGTGTTGATGTTGAGGTGAGATTTTCTACAAAAAATTTGAAATCGGCACTGTGGTGTCTGAGAAGTTGACTAAGGAAGTTTCATTGGGTAGGATGGCAGGGCCCTTTGACTCAGTTCCTTTAGCTAATTTGAGAGTTTCCCCATTGGTTGTGGTGCCGAAAAAGGCACCTAATAAGTTTAGGTTCATTCATCACCTCTCCTTTCCGAAAGGTTGGTTCTTCCGTGAATGACGGGATTGACCCTCAGTTGTGTTCAGTGATGTATACATCTTTTGATACTGCCTTGGATTGGGTACGTCCATGTGGAAAAGGTGCATGGTTAGCGAAAACGGATATTGAGTCGGCTTTTCGGTTGTTGCCAGTTCATCCCGATAGTATGCATCTGCTCAGTTGTTTTTGGGATGGTGGTTTTTACGTTGACCGTTGTTTGCCCATGGGGTGTTCGCTGTCATGTTCTTATTTTGAGTCATTCAGCACGTTTTTGGAATGGACTGTTAAGGAAGTTTCTGGTCTGAAATCATGTATTCATTACCTCGATGATTTCTTGTTCATCGGTTCAGCGCAGAGTACTGATTGCTCGTTGTTGCATACCATGGAGAGTTTAGCTAAACATTTGGAGTTCCTTTAGCGCAAGACGGTTACTTCTCTGATTTTCCTGGGCATTGAAATCAATTATCTGAAAATGGAATGCAGGTTACCCATGGATAAAGTGTTGGACATGCGGGCGGAAGTTCATCAAGTTAGTGACTCGAAAAAAGCGACATTACGGGAGGTGCAGTCCCTGCTAGGCAAATTGAATTTCGCTTGCCATATTATGCCCATGGGGAGGGCATTCTGTCGCAGGTTGTCTTTGGCGACGGTTGGGATTAGGTCTCCGAGCCATTTTATCAGACTGAAGAAGGAGCTTCATGATGATTTGAAAGTGTGGGCGTTTTTCCTTGATTCTTACAATGGCAGATCTATGTGGATTGCGCCAGTTCTGCCAGCTGAAGAGCTGGGTCTTTTGGTGGGTCTAGCAGATGGCAGCGGTTTTTGCTTGTTTTTTCAAGGAGAGTGGCTGGTGGAGGCTTGACTCTGAACCTAGAAGGAAGAGGGTTTGTCATCTAATCAGGTTGTTTGAGAGATATTCCCCATAATCGTTGCATTGTCGTTATGGGGGTCGAGAATTCAGAATAGAAAAAAAAATTTTTGGTGTGAATCGATGGGTGCGGTTAGGGCCCTGAACTCCTTATTTTCTTCGGATGGTGCTGTCGTGAAGATGCTACAGCATTTCATTTGGATAGGATTGAGTAATAATTTGTGGATTGTGTCAGAGGTTAATTCTGTAATTCTGTAATTCTAGTTCCCTATTCTCGAAGCTCTTTTTACTTCACAGTGGGATCGTTTTTGGGAATTGGCAACTCAGGCGGCACCAGGAGGGTTGAGTTGTGCAGCGGAGTTATGGAACCTCCCGTTGACGCGGTAAGGGAATTATTATCCAGGTCATTGTCAGCGTGAACCTGGGCTCACTATAGGAAATCTTGGAGCATTTGGGAAGAATGAAGGCTTCCTTGAACGATGAGTTGGACGAGGAAAGTACCGTATATACTCGTGTATAAGACGAGATTTTCAGCCCATTTTTTTGGGCTGAAAGTCCCCTTCTCGTCTTATAGAAGAGTCATATACCTGGGGGTCGGTGGGGGAGTGGGAGCGGGGGTGTGAGAGATCATACTGACCCCCGTCATGGTCTCTGCAGCCCCACAGCTTCTCCACTGTCTCTCTTCCCTGCCCTCAGCGGTCATGTGGTACCGCTCATTAAACTCATGAATATGCGCATATTCATGAGTGTAATGAGCGGTATCACATGACCGCTGAAGACAGGAAGGGAGACAGTGGAGAAGCGAGGCTGCAGAGACCACACCAGGATGTGTGAGTATAGCAATATTCACCTGTCCCCCGGTCCATCGCTGCTCATGCTGTCTGCTGCTTCCTGTGTCCGTGGCACTTAGCCAGCAGGGGGCGTGGTGACGTGGTTAGTGTGCACCGCGCCCTCTGCTGGCTGAACAGTCACTGACAGAGGACGCGCAGACAGTGGTGAGCAGCGATGGACTGGGGGATAGGTGAATATCTCAGGTGCCGGGTCCTGAGCCGGAGAGGTGAGTATGGCATTTTTTTTCTTTTTTTGCAGCAGCAGCATATGAGGGCATAATATATGGGGGCATATTCTATGGGGCAGCATATGGGGGCATAGTCTATGGGACAGCATATGGGGGCATATTCTATGGAGCATCATATGGGGCATAATCTATGGAGCATCTAATGGAGCATCTTATGGGGGCATATTCTATGGAGCATCTTATGGGGGAATAATCTATAGAGCATCTTATGGGGCATAATCTATGGAGCACTATATGGGACTTACTGTATTATTCTATGGAGCATCTTATGGGGCCATTATTAACCTTTGTGCAGCATTATATGGGGTGTGTTTTGTATGGAGCATCTTATGGGGCCCATCATGAACTGTATGGAGCATTACATGGGGCTCCTGATTCAATATGGATATTCAAAAACATTTAACCTACTGATGTCTCAATCAATTTTACTTTCATTGGTATCTATTTTTATTTTTGAAATTTACCAGTAGCTGCTGAATTTTCCACAGTAGGCTTATACGCGAGTCAATAAGTTTTCCCAGTTTTTTGTGGCAAAATTAAGGGGGTCAGCTTATACATGGGTCGGCTTATACACGAGTGTATATGGTAAGTTATCAATGCTGGTGGGTCACAGTTGGGAGTCGGGTTGGTCAGTTCCAAAAATTAATAATTTTATGTCTGGATTAGCATTTGGCTGTAAATTTAGAGGTTTACAGGATTTAACAAAAACCTTTTTGGTACTGCAGACGGTTAAGGATTGGAAAAAGGCTGGAAAATTTTTGATGGAAGACGGCCAGTATAGTATGAAATTTTTCTAATATTGAATGATCAGTTAGGGACAGTTTGTTTTTCTCAGTGGGAATGGGCTCTTTTCAGATTAGCATTTTCTTTTGCCTTTTTCAGGGCCTTTCGTATAGGGGAATTAGTTAGTCCAACCAGGGAGAAAAAATGGGGGCTTATGAGGCAGGACGTGGACGTTTTTGGGGAAAGGTTAGTTATATTTATCTGTATGTCTAAAACGGATAGGGTGGGAAAAGGTTGTAAGATTGTTATCTTCGAGATCGAGGGTTCTCCCATGTGTCCGGTGAGGTGTTTAAACAATTTTTGGGGGAACGCCGGTATACCAGACGCTCCACTTCTGGTGCACGAAGATGGTTCATTTTTGTTGCGTTTTCAGTTTGTGACGGTATTTTGATCTTGTTTGGAAAAAGGGGGCATTTCGGCAAAAACTATAGTGGCCACTCTTTTCGTATTGGAGCAGCTACCAAAGAGGTTTGGGCGATGATGTGGTTAAGAGAATTGGGCGTTGGGAATCAGAGAGGTTCCGTTCTTATGTTCGCCCTACTTTAGTGTAAGTACAATAATTTTGCATTCGATTGTCAGTACTTGACTTGGTTGTTATATTTTGTTTATTTTCAGAGTTCGGACATCTCCTCTGTTGGATCATGGGGCACTCGTTCATATTTTGGGCGGCATTGAGAGCGGCAGTTCATCCAGACGGGAGGCAATTGAGTGTGCCACGTGATGTAGCAGTCGTGAGATGGATCGGAAAGCGTGGCATGGTCTGGAAACAGCTTCTTCCGGAGTTTCACAGATTCATAAGACTTGACCGAGCTCCGGATTTTCTAGTAGTACACTTTAGGGCTAATGACCTAGGGAAGCGGCCTTGCCGCAAATTGATTAACGATGTTAAATTTGTTATCTTGCGTTTGTGGTCCATGTTTCCTAGATTATTGGTGAACTGGTCGGATATTATTCCGAGGAAAGTCTGGCATGGGGCTCATTTTGTTCAGGGTGTTAATAGGGCCAGAATCAAGTTAAATAGGGCGGTTGCATGTTTTATGGCACGGAACGGGGCAATTGTCGTTCGACATTTGGATTTGGAAGTGGGACAAGGGGAGTTTTGGAGGAAGGATGGAATTCCTCTCAATGCTGTGGGGCTGTATATGTGTTGCCTAGCGGTGCAGGAAGGTATAGAAAAAGGTTTGCAGGTGTGGAGGGACACAAATGTTTGAGGGGGACAAAACATTTGTGTTGGTGGTGTGGGGGTGGTCCTCGAAGTTGATGAGGCTGGATGCTCTGGGGGGGATTGGAATGAGTTACTGGACTCCCTCCAGCGTGGGCTCAAGTGTTCGAGCATTTTTAGGCATCCTGAGGAAGGGATAAAGGGGACTTGGATATGGTAATGGTTTATGGCCAGACGGGTTGTTTTTGGTGCCTCTGAGCTGGTGCTTTACGGCTGGAGGTAAGACTCGACCTGGGGCCATGTTGGTTTATTAACATCATGGGTTTTTGGTTTCGGGGCTTCGAGGACCGCCCCTCCGGGTTGTGAATTACTGTAAAATGTTTGTTTATATGTTAATAAATGGCTGCTGTGGCCAAATTATCCAAACTACAAGTGCGTTTGTCTTTATTCAATTTACGAGGGAATAATAGAGGGGGAGAGGGGCCAAGGGGCTGGGAAAAATTGGAGTAAGGGTTTGTCTTGATTGTTGGTAAAGGGTATACAAGCTACGAGGAATCTCGAATACCCCTTTGTCATGTGATCCCGGCTTTAAGCATCATCTGCATTTAGTATCTGATTCTCTCACATGGAGAAATGATCGAATATTACCCACCAGTGTGAGTGAACCCTTAAAATCACATCTGCAGGAAAAAGTTTCCACCACATGTAACAGTAGAGCTGTCTAAACACATATATAGCTGTCGTAAGGACAACTATTTCAGCTAGACAAACAGCTCAGCCGCTTAAATTGCAAAAGCCAATCCTTCTCTTCCCTGACATCATGTGTCAGGAGAAAGTTGGGAGGCCCCGTACAAGTCTGATGATTAGTCCGACCAGTCAATATTGGTGGCTATGGTTGACTTTCGACTATGTATGTAGGGGGCATTAACATGTATCTATCGCTTTGAAATTTTTTTTTCTGTTTTACAGGCACTACATAGTGTTACTGTTTGGCAGGGGGCATCTGGGTCCAGAAACTCCCCACTGATAGGCTAACGCTTCCCAGCTCTAGAATAAGCATATATTAGCATATATTATATATTGTGATGCTAAGGGTTCATACTCACTTATGAGAGACTCACACGATTCTCGTGCCAGTCTCTTGCATGAAAACTTAGCACTGCCACTGACACTCGGACCGGAGCGTGCGGCTACATGTATTTCTATGCAACTGCAAGCTCCGGTCCGAGTGCCGGCGGCAGTGCCAGGTTTTCATGCAAGAGAATCTCGCAAGTGAGTATGAGCCCTAAAGATGCTTATAGCATACAGATACAGACCAGTAAGATAATAATGAGTAATTTAGTAACATTCCTGATGCTTTTTTCCCTACGATTGTAAAAAAAATGCTTTGTGTAGCATGTGAACAGGTGTTATCCATTGCAGAAAGTTTCATATGGATTTTTAATGAAATGTTTCCAACAGAGGAGAAAATCTGGACGATTGTTCAGCACAACATTACGGAGATGACACCTGTGCTCCGATCATTTTCCGGGAGAGTGTATTTCATGTCATTTAACTACAGCGGTGGAGCTGATCAGCTGGAGGCAATGATCAACAATGCCGAATACTGCGAGCAAGAAGTGGCTTATTACTGCAAACAGTCCCGCCTGCTTAATTCTCCGAGTAAGTAACACCTTCCTTCTATCGTTTCAGGATTCCACATCCATTCATTCTCCCTGCAGCTTTATATGGTCAGACATTGGTGTGTGGCTAGGCCACCATCATTGTAGGACATATGTAAGTCTGGATATGACTCATATTTGTGATTGAAAATATTCCTATTCACTGTAAGCAAGCAGAGATCATAGGGTAAAGACTTGACACAGAAAATATTTTATAAAGAGGTTGCAGACTATTTTTATTACACAGCGATTAAATTACCTTTACCAAAAAACTGACCAAACTATTAAAGTGTTGATGAATTATTATGATTATGCAGGCTAGAGGGGGCACCTCTTCCCCTTCTCTCAGACACACGGCCATGGCTCGGAGGGGTTTGTATGGAGCGGTAACGTTCATGTCTCCTGCCTCTCCATTCACAGATTATGGCGCAGGCGGAAATAGTGCAGTGCTGTGCTCTGACCTCTATAAACATATATTATTATGACATTGATTGTGGATGATGGACATTAACTTTTACAGCTTAGTATTTTCCCTCAACCTGAAATCTGCAGGATGTGCTCATGTCCAGACGAGGATAATTAACAATTCAGCACAATGTGAATCGAAGCTCCACACTGCAATGATTAGTTTATTGAAAAACGTAGTGTCAACTTTGCATGTTTTAATAATACATGTATTTGATCTATTCATTGCTTAAGGTATTTCAAAAAGGTTTTTTTTTTTTTTTTTGCGGCTAGTGTATTAAAAGTTCCTTGAGTGTTGCCTTATAAGAATGTTTTCCATTTTATGGGATGCATTCATATTCATTTATAAATGCTAGTATTGTGTCTTCACCTGCAAGGATAATAAGGATTTTTTAAAAATTGTAATAATAATTGAAACACCAAAATTATATACAAATTTAAAGAATTTTTTAACATAATTTTTTTATAATGATATTCTACTTGGAAGAATTCACATTCACCTTCATAACATGGTATAATTATATAATGTCATTATTATACACATTTTGGGGTTTTATTTTGATATATAATTTAAATGTTTTTATTTCAACATTTCACTATTGCATGTGTTTTTCGTAATTTTGGTGTGTGATTTTATTTATATATAAAATAATATAGTAATAATTTGCAGTTTTGTAATGTTATTCTAGTTTGTGTTACATCGCTTGCCATACGTAACACCTAATTGTTACGTGAATTAAGAACATCTGTGTTATACTTTGGAAAACAATACATAAATGACTACTAGTCAAGAGTAAGACTGCTTAGTGCAGTCGAAACGCGTCAACTGGGTCATGTCGACCATGAAAATGTTCTTTTGTACGCACTATATTTTATTTTGAAAAATATAAATAAAATAAAAATCCAGTCCTGTTGAGCCAGACTCCAATTTATTCTATTTGTAATGATATACTGTAACAGCAGAATAGTGAGTGCAACTCTGGATATTACCGGAGTATTTGTAATTATGCAACAGCAAAATTGTGAGTGCAGCTCTCAATATTACCGGAGCATTTTTAATGATATTCAAACAAAATAGGAAGCACACTGTAGCGCCATAGCATGCAAACATGAAATATGAAAAATTAATTGCATTACTGCATTAGAAAAATTGAGAAAGCTTAGCACATAAAATGGCCAATTTATGTGTACCTGGAAGCCACGGTAAAGCATTTCTCGTTTTATAGCACCCTAACCTTGACAATCCTCACTTAGACTAAAGTCTTCATCTGTATGGGAACCCATGTAAATCCTCTCCTTAGAGTGAAATCTATATCTCTGTGGAGGAGTGGTGGCCCTGCTGTGATTAAAAACACATGCAGCTAAGAGGTGGAGTGCTCAGTCAGAAGGTTAATGAATACAATTTTCAAAAAACTGACCATCACATCCAAGCATAAACTAAGTGTGAACAGGTGCTTAACCTAGAGTCACCAACTCATATACACTCAAACAAAACAGGAAGAATACTGTAGAGCCATAGCATGCAAACATGAAATATGAAAAATGAATTGCATTACCTCATTAGAAATATGAAAAATTGAGAAAGCTTAGCACATAAAATTGCCAATTTATGTGTATCTGGAAGCCACAGTAAGACGTTTCTCGTTTTCTAGGACCCTAACCTTGCCAATCCTCACTTAAGGGCCCTTTACACATAGCGATATCGCTAGCGATATCGCTAAAGCGTCACCGATTTTGTGACGCAGCAGCGATATAACTAGCGATATCGCTACATGTGACACTCACCTCCGACCGGCTCCCCCGCTGGCTACCGCTGATCGTGCGAGATCGGCCTGGTCCATTTCTCGTCTTTGGCTTTATGCTGGCGCCGACAAGCGAGCCATGGACGTGGGCGGAAGACGGTCACCCTCACCGCATCTGACAGGTGAGTATGACCGCCGACTGCTGCTGCATCGCTAGTGAGATCTGCGTGTTTGGCAGCTCACTAGCGACCATTTAGCGATGCACCAATGATCCTGACCGGGTCATATCGTGGTTGGGATCGCTGGTGCATCGCTAAATGTAATGGGGCCTTAAGACTAAAGTCTTAATTTGTTTGGGAACCTAGGTAAATCCTCTCCTTAGACTGAAATCTATATCTCTGTGGAGGGGTAGTGGCCCTGCTGTGATTAAAACCGCCTGCGGCTAAGAAGTGGAGTGCTCTGTCAGTTTTTGACATTTGTAATGATATAACAGCAAAATAGTGATTGCAGCTCTGGATATTAATGGAGTATTTGACTTGATGTAACAGAAAAATAGTGAGTGCAGCTCTGGATATTACTGGAGTATTTGACCTCATGTAACAGCAGAATAGTGAGTGCAGCTCTGGATGTGACTCTAGTATAAGACCTGATGTAACAGCAGAATAATGAATTCAGCTCTGAATGTGACTGTAGTATAAGACCTGATGTAACAGCAGAATAGGGAGTGCAGCCTTGAATGTGACTGTAGAATAAGACCTGATGTGCAGTGTAGTGAAATATGTATATGCATGCATGTATGACCAGCAGTAAATTAACATCTGTCCTTACAGTGCAGCTCTCCACACAGGTCATGACCTCATGTCATCCTGAGAAGGCAGTCTCCTGTCTCCAATCTCACCAGGGGGCTTTACTGAGAACCACACAGTGGTAATATTTCGCACCTCTTAGTGGCTTTGATGGAGAGGACAATTGCAGCCAGACACTATCTATGAGAAAGGTCACACAAATAGTGTTCAAAGAAAATAATATATTGATTGGTAAAATAACCATGGTCCAGTCACAAACCAAGGATTAGAATATTAACATGAAAGGCTGGTCTGTAAATCCAATCTCCAAGTTAGTCTATAAATTAGGCCTGTACACATAGAAACCTGTTCACAGTGAGGGGCAGCCTAGCTGTTGTGCTCCATTTCATATTCCCCCCCTCTCTTGGGGACAGAATACCAGAATGCAAAGTTCGATATTTCTGTAAGTTTTATCCCTTTTATTTTATCACTGTTTTTGCATATTTGTATGTCACTTTTTATTTCCATTTTTATATCCATTTTAATGTAAGCACTGTACCCTTTCTTTTAAAGCTTAAAACTTTAATAAATCTGAACCTTGTTGCTCTCAAGCAGTGTTCCCCAACTCCAGTCCTCAAGGCCCACCAACAGGTCATGTTTTCAGGATTTCCTTTGTATTGCCCAGGTGATGGAATTATCACCTGGGCAATACTAAGGAAATCCTGAAAACATGACTTGTTGGTGTTGGTGGTCCTTGAGGACTGGTGTCAGCGGGGCTTAGTTCAACTAAGGCTGAAATACCCGGGGCCCCTGTGATGTCCCTGTAACTAGGGGAAACCCTGTCTGACCCTCAACCCAGGGTTTTTGCTGATGGTGCAAATGCCTGAGCCTCCAACCTTTCCTTGTCTCCTGCTCAGCCCTGCACTTAACCCTCCACCCTCCACCCAGTGAGGAGTCGCACCACCAAAGCCCCCACACAAATTATGACAGACAGGGAGAACTTAAACTGCACTGCGCCGCACACACACAGGAATATACAGTAATGTGAACAGGGCACAACTAAACACAAATATGGGAAGGAGAAAGGATAACAACGGATCATACGCCACCAGATACGAATCTCTCTCTCTTCAACACCTCCACTCCAGACCGGAACCACTTGGTATGAAACACAAGCTATAATCGGCGACGCCCATAGGCCAGCATGACTATTTAAAGACCGTGGGCGTGACTAACCATCCAACCTGGTCTCCAGCAAGATTAACCCCCGAGAGCCTGAAGATCAAGCCGGCGCCACTGAGGCTATAGTGGATGGAGGTGGAACTACCTCTGCCTGCCGGACGCTGTGGTGTGAACAGCGTCCGACATGACATTACCCCGTCTTCTACGAGGGACCCCCGGACCCTCAAGACTCATAGGACCCGGCTTGTTCAGATGACGATGGTGAAAGGAACTGACCAGCCGATTCGTATGTATGTCTGAGGCTGGAACCCAAGACCTCTCCTCCGGACCATACCCCCGCCAGTGCACCAAATACTGAAGAGTACGGCGTACTACTCGAGAGTCCACTACCTTGGCGACCTCAAACTCTAAATCGCCATCCACCATGACTGGAGGTGGCATCGGCGTCGTGTCCACCAAGCCTTCCACCTTTTTCAATAAAGCCCTGTGAAACACGTTGTGTATCTTGTACACCGCAGGAAGTTCCAACCGATAAGCCACTGGGTTAATGATGGCAGAAATCCTAAAAGGCCCAATAAACCTTGGACCCAGTTTTAAAGATGGAATTTTGAGTTTTATGTTCTTCGTAGCTAACCACACCCATTCACCCACACACAGGTCCGGACCTGGCACGCGTCTACTGTCAGCCACCCGTTTGTACCTGGCACTCATGCTCAACAAACGCTGTTTCACCCTCCTCCAGACCGATGACAATTGGGCTCCTAGCTGATCCTCCTCCGGGACACCCCCCGAGTCACCCAGACGTAAAGTACAAAACTGAGGATGTTGACCGTACACACAAAAGAATGGAGACTCTCCCGATGACTCTTGGCGGTGATTATTTAACGCGAATTCGGCCAGAGGAAGGAAAGTAGACCACTCCTCCTGGTTGTCGGACACAAAGCATCGTAAATACTGTTCTAGATTTTGGTTCATGCGCTCAGTTTGTCCATTAGACTGTGGATGAAACGCCGATGAATGTGACAACTTGATCCCCAAACGTGAGCAAAAAGCTTTCCAAAACCTCGCCACAAATTGCGTACCCCTATCAGATACAATGTCCTTCGGAACTCCGTGGAGTCTGACCACCTCCTTCACAAATACTTGAGCCAACGTCTTTGCATTGGGCAATGAAGACAACGCTACAAAATGAGCCATCTTTGAAAAACGGTCAACCACCACCAGGATGACCGTGTTTCCCACCGAGGCTGGCAAGTCAGTGATGAAATCCATGGAGATTTCTGTCCATGGCCTATTGGGTACCCCCAGAGGCTGTAGCGTGCCAGCAGGATGGGTTCGGGGTGACTTAGCCCTAGCGCACGTGATGCAAGCTGCCACGTATGAGACCACGTCCTGCCGGATTTTCGGCCACCAGAAATGACGCGATACCAGCTCTAAGGTGCCCTTCACCCCTGGATGACCAGCCAGAACCGAGTCGTGGTGTTCCTTCAACACCTTAAGCCGAAGATGCAGGGGTACAAATAATTTGTTGGCGGGAAGTCCTGGTGGTACCTCCTCTTGGGCCTCGGCAATCTCCGCCTCTACCTCCGTCGTGAGAGCCGAGACCACTACCCCTTTCTGGAGGATGGGTACCGGCTCTTCCCGAGGTTCTCCCCCCGGAAAACACCTAGACAAAGCATCCGCCTTGGTGTTTTTAGCCCCGGGACGGTAAGTCACAAGAAAATTGAAACAAGTAAAAAACAATGCCCAGCGGGCCTGCCTAGGAGACAGACGCTTGGCCGACTCCAGATAGAGCAGATTCTTATGGTCGGTGATGACTGTGACCTGGTGAGCCGCCCCCTCCAAGAAGTGTCGCCATTCCTCAAAAGCCAATTTGATGGCCAACAACTCCCTGTTGCCGATATCATAATTCCGTTCGGCCGGCGACAGCTTCTTGGAGAAGTAGGTGCATGGATGCATCTCGCTCAAGGACGAGCCTTGAGACAGTACTGCCCCCACTCCCACCTCCGACGCATCAACCTCCACCACAAAAGGTTTAGACACGTCTGGTTGCACCAGAATGGGGGCTGAAGCAAAACTATTCTTCAGACGCTCAAATGCACGTATAGCCACCTCAGGCCAGCTCGGCACCTTTTTTTGTCATGTCCGTGAGCGGTTTGGCGATAGTCGAAAAGTGTTTTATAAATTTCCTATAATAATTCGCAAACCCAAGGAACCGCTGGAGTGCTTTCAGACTCTCCGGCCTCTCCCATTGCAGCACCGCTTGCACCTTAGCGGTGTCCATTTTAAACCCGGCTGCGGACACAATATATCCCAAAAAGGGCAACTCCTGGACAAAAAATAAACATTTTTCCAGCTTGGCATAGAGCTGGTTCTCCCGGAGCAACTGTAAAACCTGCCTGACATGCTCCAAATGAGTGTCCCGATCGCTAGAATAAATGAGGATATCATCCAGGTATACAATCACAAATCTCCCCAGGACATGAGCAAATACATCATTAATAAAATGTTGGAAAACGGCAGGCGCGGTGGTCAACCCAAACGGCATAACCAGACTCTCAAAATGACCCTCAGGAGTGTTAAACGCCGTCTTCCACTCATCCCCCTGACGGACCCTTATGAGGTTATACGCCCCCCTGAGGTCCAGCTTGGAAAACCATTTCGCCCCCGCTACCTGGTTGAACAAATCCGGGATCAACGGCATTGGGTAGGGATCACGGATAGTAATCTGGTTTAACTCTCGGAAATCCAGACACGGGCGTAACCCCCCATCTTTCTTCTTAATGAAGAAAAACCCCGCGGCTACAGGCGAGGACGAAGGCCGGATGTGTCCTTTGCTCAGACTCTCCGCGATGTAGTCTTTCAGAGCTTGTCTCTCAGGACCAGAAATATTAAACATCCTGGCCTTAGGTAATTTGGCCCCGGGTTTTAACCTAGTCGCACAGTCATAGGCTCTATGTGGAGGCAGTTCTGAGCAACCCTTCTCAGAGAAAACATCCGAAAAATCCTGCAAAGCCTCCGGCAGGCTGGGCGTTACGGCGGACACACATGTGGCCAAGCAATTGTCTTGGCAGAAACCACTCCATTGTACTATGTCCTGAGTTTTCCAATCAATTACCGGGTTGTGCCTGGACAACCATGGAAAACCCAGGACCATTTGTGCTGGGAGATTACGGAGGACCCTACATGTAACCGACTCAGAATGTAGGACCCCAATGTGGAGTTTCACCTCTGCCACAAACTCCGTAATCTCCCCTTGAGGGAGGGGAACAGCATTAATGGTAACCACCTGTATGGGGTGAGGAAGTCTTTCGATCTTAAACCCGGCGGTGTGTGCAAACTCCTCATCTATAAGATTGGTGGCGGAACCGCTATCCACAAACACTGATATTGGTAGCTCTCTGCCCGCGATAATAACCTTGGCAGGGAGCATACATTGAGATACCATCATGGAGGATATGCATACGCTCAGTTGGGTCTCCTCCATACCCTCTGAGCTTAACAGTTTTCCGCCGATGTGACCCTCTTAGGTAGCACCGGGCAAACGTTAACATAATGACCTCTTTTACCACAGTAGAAACATGCTCCGGGCTTCCGGAATCCCGGAGCGCGACGCTTAACCTGTGCCACGCCAGCAATCTGCATAGGTTCAGGGCACTCATCTACTTCAACCACAATTGCACCTCTGCTTTCCCCCAGAGGTAGCGTCTCCTGTGCCCCCTGACGAAAACGGCGATCAATACGTATCACCAAACTCATGGCAGACTCCAACGATGCCGGAGTCTCATACATCAGGAGGGCTTGTTTAACCTTCCCTGATACCCCATGAATAAACTGGCTCCGCAGTGCTGGGTCATTCCACTGTGTGTCTACGGCCCAGCGGTGAAATTCCGAACAATAATCCTCTGCCAAGTGCTCCCCCTGGCGGAGGGCGCGGATTTTAGATTCCGCTAGAGCCAGTCGGTCAGGATCATCGTAAATGAGCCCGAGGGCAGAAAAAATATTATCGACAGAATGAAATGTAGCAGAGTCAGCTGGTAAGGAAAATGCCCATGCTTGGGGGTCACCACTCAGTAATGACAACACCAGCCCTACCCGCTGGGCCTCATTACCTGAGGAGATAGGGCGCATGCGGAAGTATAACTTGCAGGCCTCCCGAAATACGACAAATTTGCTGCGATCCCCTGAAAATCGTTCTGGCAGCGGAAACTTCGGCTCTGCACCGATACCTGCAGATGCCGTTTGCACCTTCGCTACTACCAGGCCCTGCTGCTGAACTGCCCCTTTCAACTCGGAGACCTGTAAGGACAGCGCCGCCAACTGGCGGGTTATGGAATCTAATGGATCCATGGACTCCTGAAAAATGTGGGCCGATTATAATGTCAGCGGGGCTTAGTTCAACTAAGGCTGAAATACCCAGGGCCCCTGTGATGTCCCTGTAACTAGGGGAAACCCTGTCTGACCCTCAACCCAGGGTTTTTGCTGATGGTGCAAATGCCTGAGTCTCCAACCTTTCCTTGTCTCCTGCTCAGCCCTGCACTTAACCCTCCACCCTCCACCCAGTGAGGAGTCACACCACCAAAGCCCCCACACAAATTATGACAGACAGGGAGAACTTAAACTGCACTGCGCCGCACACACACAGGAATATACAGTAATGTGAACAGGGCACAACTAAACACAAATATGGGAAGGAGAAAGGATAACAACGGATCATACGCCACCAGATACGAATCTCTCTCTCTTCAACACCTCCACTCCAGACCGGAACCACTTGGTATGAAACACAAGCTATAATCGGCGACGCCCATAGGCCAGCATGACTATTTAAAGACCGTGGGTGTGACTAACCATCCAACCTGGTCTCCAGCAAGATTAACCCCCGAGAGCCTGAAGATCAAGCCGGCGCCACTGAGGCTATAGTGGATGGAGGTGGAACTACCTCTGCCTGCCGGACGCTGTGGTGTGAACAGCGTCCGACATGACAACTGGAGTTGGGGAACCCTGCTCTAAAGAATCCATAGCCTTAGAGTCTGTGCTCCTAGTGACTGGCACATAGTAGTAGTAGTACTTCTGGGACTCATCGTTCGTGTGTTTGGTGAGGGGCAGTAGCGTATATAAGCAGGGTGTATGTTATGTGTCAGGGTGTGATTTATGCTCCCACTGCAGCATAGAACAGAGGGTGAATGCTGGACTGAGTGAGAGGAGATAGATTAACCCTTGCAGGCACAACCACAAGTCACGTGCTGAGAAGCGGGTACGTGATAAATTGGTGGCAGCGGTGGGATATACGAATATATCCTCCCTGGTAATTCATGAAATGCAGAATAGAGAGTGCAGCCCTGGATGTGACTGGTGTATAAGACCTGATGTGACAGCAGAATAGTGAGTTCAGCTCAGGATGTGACTGGAGTATAAGACCTGATTTTACAGCAGAATAGTGAGTAAAGCTCTGGATGTGATTGGATTATGTGACCTGATGTAACAGCAGAATAGTGAGTGCAGCACCAATCCTTCTTATTGGGGCCCTTTGTGTCCTGGCACATCAGTCTAACTCTGTCTGTTAGGCTGGTTTCACACGTCCTGATATTTCCAGTACCGGGAAAACCGGTACCGGAGATATCTGTGTCCGTGTGTGTACTATGTGCGGCAGCCGTGTGCTATCCGTGTGCCGCATCAGTACCACATAGACTGCTGCCGGGGGAAGTAGCGCTACTGTAAGCCGCTGTCCCCCGGTGGCTGGTGCTGAAGCCGGCTGTCATCCATTCTCCCCTGCTCTGCCGTCATCAGCACAAGCACAGGAGAATGAATGAATGAATGAAAAACTGACCTGCTGTGACCTCAGGACCATTGGAGAGTGCAAGTGATGAGGTCACTGTGACAGAGCTTGAACTGCCGTGACCTCATCACTCGCATTCTCTGACGGTCCTGAGGTCACAGCAGGTCAGGTTTTCATTTATTAATTCTCCCCTGCTCTGCCAGCGAGCAGGGGAGAATAATGACAGCCTCGCTCAGCATCTGCCACCTGGGAACAGCGGCTTACAGTAGCGCTACTTCCCCGGCGGCCCTCCGTGCACACGAAGGACAGTGTGCGCTGTTCTCTGTGTGCATGTATGCAGCACATTTTGCGGCCTGTGTGTCCAGGTGAAACGGACATGTCTGCGTGTTTTGCACATAGACACACAGTCAGTGAAAACATGCTAATGTGTGCATAGACCACTCATTTGAATGGGTCTACGTGGGTCAGTGTCTTTGGTACGTGACAAAACTGTCACCACACTTGCTGGAGACACTGATGTGTGAAAGGGGCCTTAGTGTGTTTGCATTGCATGTCAAACCAGACACAAGATACAAACTTTGGTAAAGAAAAAAAACCCATGGATGGTGCTACTTTCACTATAAATGTCCATGAATTTACAGACAGTTGGGAACTGAGTCCTTCCTTAATGCAAAAATGTTAATGACCAGGAGTCATTTCAGCATGACAAATATCCAATAATAGGGTAATTCTCAAAATGAGAGCAAATGTTATAATGTTCTTATTATTCTGTAAATCCACCGTACACTTATTCTCAGCAGCGATGTATGACATTTACCTAAATAACTTCAGACCTTGCTTACTAACATTTTGCATTTTTCTCAGGAGTCTCCAAGTTACTGCGGCGTCTGTAAATCCTCATTAGGAAGAGAAAACATAATGATATAAGTCAACATTCAATGAGGTATTTTCTACTCAGTTCTTCCAGATTTAGATTCAGGTGCCTGAATGGGAATGCAGACCTCATTAAAAATATATTTCATGCCACATCTGGCAGCTTAGTTTAGGCTGATGAGAACTTAAATAGTGAACCTCGCTGTTCTCTGCCGCTATTCAATCCCAGCAAGGGTGCAGTGGTTAATTTACTAGCATGATGTGTGAAGTGACATTGTTCTGCTTACTGAACCCTGGAGTTGGGCATTAAACTGCCTTACCATACAGCCTCTATATACTATTAGGAGGAACTCTATCACTGTCTGTTTCCTGGAAATAATATCATATTTTTTTATCAGTGTCCCAATCTCTTCTAATGATCTTAAACAGAGATATATCTATAGACCATTAGGACATTGGATATTTTCAATTTGTGTATTTCGTGACAATTTTGCAAATACTTTGCACATATTACATGTAACCATCATGTCCTATTCTGATTTTTGAATATTGATTTTTTTTGTGTGTTTTTTTCTTCTGATGAAGGCCTAAGTGACAGCCAAAGCAGTAAACTGTTTATAGAGCGGATTGCTGTCCGGAAATAACCTGTCCTTCATTTTTGCATCCATTTTGGAGTGCTAAGACTTTTGTCTATATTAAAGTTGGAGTGAAGTCTTACTTGAGCACCCATTTTCCAGGGAATGCCACGCGTCTTTTTATTTATTTATTTATTTATTTTTTATTTTTACTATGAGCCAAAATCTACCAGGCAAGTAGTTAGCAACTGGCAGCCATTGCTCTTGCCCGCAATCCAACTGCTACATGTCAATAGAGTAGCTTTTCCTCTTCCAAGTTGTCCTGTTGTTGGGGTGTGATGCTGACATCATGCTGATTGACAAGCAGCTTCCTGCAGTTAAGCAGTGGGGAGCCAACTTTCAATCAGCATGACAATAGCAGATCTGACCTTTCAGCAGAGAAGAGCAGAAGACAAGCCACTGCTCTGTCAATGTGACATCCGTGGAAGAAACTGAATCCCGCAGGAGTGGTCTGTGACCATTCTGTGCCAGCAGAGCTTGGTGCCAGACACAACAGACAGCAATTACCTGCCTGTTAGTTCTTAGGCCCACAGTAAAAAAAATGATATAGTCCTGGACAAGCCCTGGGTGTTTGGGAGAAGGAGACAGGATCCTTTGAAACCAGTATAAGAAAAGGTGCATGCAAAAGCAGGTAATTGGTATTATTCTGCTAGAAAATCCTTCAACTATCTATTGTTTTAATGTTTTAAGTTCTAAATGTTATTATTTAAAAATATTTTTTTTAGAATAGTTTCTCACTTCAAGCACTCACTCACATGACCTTGTACAGTAAATCGGACCTTTACTAGCCGATAAAAAAAGGTATTGCATGCTGACAAATGAAAATAAATGCGTATTTATTCTCAGCTGATTTTGTCATGAGAAAAAAATTACAGTATTCTGAGATTTCACTCCAACATCTGATGGGTGCAAAAAAAAAAAATGCAATCCATATGGCCGCTATAAGGACCATCAGTATGGCATCTGATTTTTACAGATGCATTACAATTCTGTAGCATAGAAAACTTCAAATGGTCTTATAAATATTTAATAGCTGCTGAGTAAATAGATGGATTGTATATGGGTGGCACAAGGATAGCGGATGATAAGGGAGAAAAAAAATCACTTTTGGATGAGAAAGGGACCGATTTTTTTTATGCGCAGCTGTGACCCCAGCCAGTAATAATTCATAGCATGAATCTAGAGTCTTTGGAGAGTCCAACTTCAGTGAGGTTTGTCATTGACATTTGCAAAAGCTGTAACAGTCCCTAACATTTCCAGGATCTTATTAAGGAACATCCCGAATCTACCTGAAAGACCCACAAAACATATGTGCATAGCTCAGCTCAATTTAGGCCGATCTTGAAGAGCAATCTGTGAAACAAGGCAATTGGGAGGAGGCATTTGTGTAAGAACTGTACAAGCTGCACAGGAATTAAGAAGGCTCACTTCCTTTAATAATTTTTTATTGGCTCAAAACAATAAAGCAATGTTTCAGACTTTAGTTAAGATGACCATAAACAATAAAGATAGATGTCAGACGAGCACTCCTCTCTCCGACTAACAAATAATTCAAACATTTGGGTTGGCTGAGCATGTGTGGCGCCCTGCGTCTTTACCGCCACAAAAGGGTTAAATATGTACTGTTTTGTATGTGTTTTGTGAGCAATGGGAGTTATGCTTTCTCTACTAGGAACCACAACACACACACAATTTAACTCACTCCCTTACTTGTCTGAAGCTTACTCTAACAGGGAGGGGGAGGAGTTGAGTTGTTTTTTCAGTGAAGAAGACAGTGGAGAAAATGGAGAATGCTCCTGGAAGCCATAACATGTGCTCCTTCCAGGAGTAAAGCTAAGAAGAATCAGGGAGTCAGCCCATAGGCCATCCATGCTTTTAGAGCAGGGTGCTAAGCTGAGAGACTGTGTGGGTTTATACAGCCAACAGTAGAGTGTATTCCCACAGGAAGAATGCAGCAATCTAGGATCAGTGAAGGATTGTGCAAGAAGGAACTTGAGCTTCACACAGGATCCAAGCTGCAAGTTGCCAAGGGAAGAAAACACAGTGAGTACTGGCTGTACTGGAAGTTCCAAACTCTGGGAAGCCTTTGTCCCTGAAGGGATTAGAATAGCAGGAAGGTTACACCCAGTCTCAGCAGAGAGACAGATAACTCCCATCCTGCAGATCAGACTGCAAACCTGGTGAGAGTTGTAATATCTCTTCTGAACTGCATCTGAACTACAGTAAATGTGAAAGTGAAATTCCTTGTCTCCTGCCTTATTACTCCATGCCATCTACTTCCATCACAATCTCTGGGGGTCAGCCCTGGTTGGAGGGAGTTAAACATCTGCACTGCCATCACTATCTACCCTCCCAGGGATCATCTGCAGTGCTGGCTATACTACAGTCGAACACTCCAACTGGCGTCACTTACTCTTTTTCAAACTTCTTTTATTTTTACTTTATTTTTAACTCCTATTTCACTGTCCCTGGAGCACAGGCACCGGGCACAGCCGCCACCCCCTGAATCTAACGCTGCCCGGCAACCTCAGTAACCTGCTCCGGGCGAGACACATATTTGTTAATATTGGGGAACGGTGAGTAAGTCACTGCCAGACATCACTGGTGGCAGCTGATTCCCTTCAGAACAAAGGATTAGGTGTGATGAAATTTATTCAACCCAATTCTAGTTTTCACTTATATCTGCAGAACAAACATTTGCTGAACAACTAATACTCATTAGATCAGGGATGGGGAACCTTTTTTCTCCCGGGGCATTGGCATATTTATAACATTAGTCAGGGGCTATACAAAATTATCAAATTGAATTTTATCCTGTTATATTGGTCACACATTTAACTCATCCCTAATGTGATGGCCGGACTGCACCTCCTTAGTGTGATGTGTGTTGTTGGGTTGTATTGGTGATACTACTCGCAGCTGCTCTTCCAGATTTCTATCAATCTGGAGTGCAGTCGACTCTTTACAATGAATTGTGAAAAGAACTCTCAGCAGTAAGTTCTGAACACAGATGTACAGTATATTACACTGCAGGTGTCCTCACAGTGGAAAATTTATCACTACTCATGTTACATTTCTAGAACTCAAGCAATGAGAGGTCTGCAGTATATGCATCACATGTGAGACACCGAGACTACTGTATATGCATCACACAGGAGACACCAAGACTGCTTTATATACCTCACATAGGATATACAGAGAATGCTGTAGATATATCACACATGATACATTGAGGTTGCAGCTTATACCTCACACGGGAGTCCACAAGACTGCTGCAAATACATTGCATAGGATGCATTGCTGCTCTTGTATATACATAACAGGAGACCCGGAAGCATAGACATCACAGGAGCCACCAGAGCATACACATCACTGGGGACACTGGGGCATATACATCACAGGAGACTCCAGTGCGTTCATATCACTGGAGATGCCCAGGCATAGACCTCATAGGAGAAGATAGGGCATACACATCACATGAGATGCTTAGGCATACGCATCACAGGATACGCAAGGTCATGTACATTACAGGAGATGCTGGGTCATATACAGGACATCACAGAAGACTCTGAGGAATACACATCACAGGAGATGCTGAGGCATACACATCACAGGAAATGCTGGGGATGGGGCATATAAATCACAGGAGACACTGGAGCATATACATCACAGGAGGCACTAGGGCATTTACATCACAGGAGATGCCTGAGCATTTATATCACAGGAGACACTGGGACATTTACATCACAGGAGATGCCCATTCATTTACATCACAGGAGACACTTTGGCATTTACATCACAAGAGATGCCTGAGCATTTCCATCACAGAAGATGTTAGGTTATATACAGCACATGAGATGCTGGGGAATATACATCACAGGAGATGCCGGAGCATACACATACAGGAGACACTGAGCATGGGTGGACATACCATATGTGCAGCCTGTGCGGCTGCACCAGGGCCCAGAGGTGGAGGGGGGCCCCTGCAGGGTGGCTAATAATGAGTGCAATCTGGCCCCTGGCCCTCATGTTCGGCAGGCAGGGAGCAATCCCTACAGCTCCACTGCCTACAAGAGAAAATAGCAGCGGAGCGGAGCTGCAGCGATCTGTCCTGCTTCCTGCCCACGCTTCCTCTCACACAGACAGCAGCGCCACTGGATGACATCATCATTTAGCGGCCGGCTGTGCCAGAGAGAGGAAGGCGATGGTGATGCTGCAGAAGAGCGTGCAGAGAGGTGAGAGTGTCGAGGTAGCTATTTTGGGAGGGCTAAATTAACCCTTCACGGTTGAGCCAGTGATTTCCAAATTATTCCAGTGTTGCTAGCAACTCAAATGACTACACGGAGACTGGGTTCTCTGTACGGGAGGATCGAGGCAGATCACTAAGCCCCTTTATTTTAGTCACATCTTTTATAATCTTTTGCTTAATTATGCAAGGTTCTCAAGTACCAATAAAATCATTTCACTTTGTAAGCCAATAATATTGCAAGAAAACCGGAAACTACATATATGTCCGTACCTAAATAGCGTAGAAAGTAGTATAATGGCATATTCTTCAGAGTTTTACAACCCCGCCTCCCTTATCTTATACAGATGAGAACAGTCTGGTTTCATGACAGCCCATGCCAATTATAAAAATTTATCTTACAACAACAAAAACGGAGAAACGAAACCTTACAGAGAAATGGAGAAGTGAAACTCAAGCTCTGATTTTAGTATTAACCCTTCACATTCCCCCGTAGATAAATTTTTTTAACACATATGCAGCATCAGAGGTGCTATTCCAAGCTAACAGCTTGAGGGGTACTGGTCTTCACATGACTGATGCCGTGTTACCAGTCATGGCTGTCGCGGCGCACACATCCCCCCTGTATACTGCGGTTCACGAATAACAATTTTTGATAACGGTGATGGGGAACTTTTGTAGGTAGCCATGTGCTTGGCTTCAACATCTTCATCAAGTAGCTTTTTGAGATCGGTGCAGAGAAGAGCAGGGGCAGCGACACCTTTGGTATCATCATTAGCTGGCTTAGTGCAGAATTTCCTAATACATACAGAAATACACCAAAGAACAAGTTTTAGTATCACATATACAACAAGGATACAGGCAGCAATGTGTAACAAGCTTTGTAAGATCTCAGCTATCCAGCCCCCAATTCCCTTAAACCAATTGGCTGGATTGAGAAAGGAGAAAGTGTCTGACCACCAACTGTCCTTAGTACGATCATTATCTTTATCGTATTGATCTGAGTCATTGAATATCTTCTAACTTTAACGTTTAACTTCTACCAATAATAATATGGAAAATGCGAAAAACCAAAACATTATGTCCCTTCATTTGCTATTGGCTTGTTGGGTGATGGGGAGGACTTCATAGGGACCGTCATACAAGGGTTCTAGTCTGTGCTTCCTGACATGCCTCTTCACGACTACCAAATCACCAGGCTTCAGGTTATGACAAGTGCTGGTTTCTGCTGAATCTGGAAAAGAAAAGGAAACTAGAACATAGGTGTTAGCAAGATTTTTACTAAGCAGAATAACATATTGAACAGCACGGTCAGTCTCTTCTGATAACTGCTGGGGCTGGAAATTTGCAACTGGGGGCCTAGCACCAAACAATATCTCATATGGGGACAGGCCATATTTTACAATAGGGGTAGTACGAATGTGGTATAGTACAGTGGGTAGGAGCTCTGGACATGGAGCCGTAGTCTCCTGCATCATTTTGGTCAATTGTCCCTTCAGTGAGCCATTCAGCCTCTCAACTTCCCCACTGGATTGTGGGTGGTACGGAGTATGGAGGGCTACAGTGGATCCAAGCATTGTCAGAACTTCTTGGTACACATGAGAAGAAAAGGCCGGGCCTTGATCACTTTCAACAACTTCTGGAACCCCATATCTGCATATAACTTCCATCACCAGTTTCTTCGCTGTGGTTTTTGCAGTCATGATGGTAACAGGGAATGCTTCCGGCCAACTGGAGAACATGTCAACAGCAACCAAACAGTATTCATACCTTCCAGACTCAGGCAACGTGATATGGTCCACCTGGAGCCTTTGCAAAGGATAGTCGGGCTTAGCAAGATGCTTCGGGGGCACACGTTAAAGTTGACCGGGATTGCAAGTCTGACAGATATTACAGGCACAGTTGAGCGCTGACAAAACTGTGGAAATTCCCGGGGCCCAGTAGAATTTTTGCACCAGTGCGAGGGCCTGATTCTTTCCTCGATGTGTAGGCCCATATGGCAATAGCAGGGTACATCTGCTTAGGGAGACACACAAGTTGGTCCTTTTTCCAAAGACCATTATCCATTCGTGCCCCATCAGTCTTCCATTGCTTCACCTCTTCCTTTGGAGACATTCTCTGCATCGTCATTAAGCGGTCTCGCGGGGTCCGATAGAAAACTTCAGTCTGTTGTAGATCATCAGGTTCTTGTAGGGTCAGTGCTTCTTGTAACTGTTTACGTTGAGAGCATGTGGTCACCATAGTTGGTATGGTTGGTTCAACGGGTAAGAGAGCGGCGGCTTTTGCTTGCATATCCGCAAATGTGTTGCCAACAGTCTGTGGACTGTTCCTAGGACCATGCGCCTTAACTTTGATAATGGCCACCTGAGTAGGTAATTTGATCGAGTCCATGAGGGTTTTAACAGCTTCAGCATTTTTCACAGGGGTTCCGGCAGTAGTAATAAACCCTCGATTGGCCCATAGAGCCCCAAAATCGTGAGCAATACCGAATGCATACTGTGAGTCCGTGTATATATTAGCCCGTCTGTTCTTGGCCAAAGTACATGCAGTAGACAGAGCCTGGAGTTCTGCGTCTTGGGCTGACTATGAGGGTGGGAGCGCAGCTGCGTGCACTACAGTGTCCTCTGTGGTAACAGCGTATCCCGTGTGGAATATACCAAACTCGTCAGCATATCTTGAACCATCCGTGTATAACACCAGATCAGGATTTGGGAGTGGATTCTCACTGACATTCGGTGGAGTAGCTGTTTCTTCAGTCAGAAGTTGGGAACAATCATATTGGAGGTAATCCTCATCACTGCCATCTTTCCTTATAGTTCATCATATGTCTTTCAAGGCGTTGTAAAGGGGTTGCATTATGCGTGATGCATCCGGTATCCACTGACAACAATAAGTACATAAGAAAACGCTGGAGTTCAGATTCATCTTTTGGGAAAGGAAGGGAGTTGACAGCTATTATTCTTCTGCAAGGTGTCTGGCACCCTGAAGGAGACAGTGACCCAAGAATATCACTTGACCAAGGCAGAACTGAAGTCTCGAGGCCGAAACCCGACAGTTCAGTGCTGCCAGATGCTTTAAGGAGGCTAACAATGGCAGAAATGGCAATGGCAAAAGACACCTGCTCATATTTTTTTTGCACACTGGTTGGGACTGTTTTGGGCCCCTTGTGGCATAACTGTCCATGTTAACTGTCGCTAAGTGAATACAAATAGAAACTGGCAATCTGGGTGTAACGGAATGCTAAAGAAGGCATTGGTAAGATCGATGACTGTAAACCAAGCAGCATCCTGGGGTATTTGGGACAAAAGAGTATGAGGATTAGGCACCAGGTTTGAGAAACACTTACTGGTTCTACTGGCATTTTCGCTATATCATTCGGCCCTTTTGACCAGAGTTTAGATAGTATCTCTGAGAGGTATGGGGTGAGTCATTGATCCTCTGGCAATATTGGGGGTGGATCTGAACCTATCAGGGCCATCATAACTGTGAGAAGGGCATGCAAAATACAGATTTCCTCACTGTCTTCATCTACATAGGGATTATATAACAAAAAAAAAACATCTGACCATCATCTTGGAATTGTATCCTGGAGCGGAACTGTGATAATAAATCTACCCCTAGTAAATTTACAGGACATATGAGAGAGATCACAAACTGAGCAGTAACGAGAATTAGCAGGGAGGAGCTGAGGAGCAAGATTCCCACTAGCTGAAGTCTGAGGAAGGGGGTCGAGAGTTTGCTGTGTGCTCCAGTGATACTCAATGATACTGATGAGACTGGCTGTGTGCTCGCAGCTGCCGTGGGGGCGAAGGGGGATATGGTGTGGGCTAAGATGGGAGGGGTACTGGAGCAGCTGCAGCTGCTAGCTTGCTTTTTTTTTTTTCTTCTTTTTTTTCTATCTCCTGAACAGAGCAGGTTAAAGTCTGAAAACTTTTTTTACTTTCAATGCATCATCCGGGGTGGAATTCTCAACGTCAGGTCTAACTGAAATTATTGCCTCTTGCAATTCGGGTCTGAGGCCGGACATGAAAGCTGCCACAAAAAGATGTGTATGGGCTTCATTATACAGTGAGAATCCCAGATCTCTAAATACTACCATAAGACGCCCATAGAACTTCTCAGCGTTCTCCCCCTTGGCCTGTGTGACATCTGTGAGAGAGGTAGCTTGGTCCGCTAATTTATCTTGTGCCCAAACCTTCAAAGCATTGCAGAAATCAACACCACTCTCATAGGTTTCCCCATCCAGATTCATATTATATATTATGCCACCCTCAATAATTGGAAAATACCCCTCCCCAACTTTTACTCGAAGTATGTGTAATAGATCTCTTCGGGGAGTGGAATAAATGTCTCGATTTGATGCCATTTGCCTGTAGAAAGCCATGGGGGAAGTCTCTGGATCGGGTAATTGATTGCAAACAGTGTCTATTTGTGATGGAGTGAAGGGATTATACTCATAACCACTAGCAATATTAGACATAGCGGGGACTGAGGCTAGCGGCGGATGATAATAGGTAACGTCAGAGTTTAACAAAGGAAAGGTGGGGGTGGGGGCTGCTTCTCCCGGTCTCCTTGTGCCACAATTATAACAGACCTCTCTCCACTGAGGATTAGTAACTACACATACAGCACAGATCCACCCGGCAGGATCATAGGGTGGGGGCATACTGAGTTTCGGTAGGCCAGGATACATCGGTGCCTTAGGGTTAAGGGATTTCCTGGGGAGGGACCTTATCATCTAGCAGGGAAACTTCTTGTTTCAAATCATCACTTTTAACTATTCGACTGCCCGACACATTGGTATTAATCTTAATTCCTTCTTAACCAATCACATTCTCACACCACAGTCACTTTCTTGAACCAAAAAAAACATCCCGTCCCTGTCATAATAGACAATTTTTCCTTCTTCAACATAGCAGTAACAGAAACAATCAGAATTCACTTGCTGTTCAATGTCCACATAACCTTCATTATACAATTCATGTGCCAAGCCACAGAATTCCTCAGCTCCTTTAAGTAATCCATCATCAGTCAATCTCCCTTTATTTATTTTTTTAACTCCTTCATTCCATAGCGTAGGCTGCAACCTCCCACCCTTAGGAAATCCCAGAATCGAAAATATTTTTCCTGCATTTCTGACACATTTCTTTCCTCGTCTTCGAATCATAAGACTAATAGTATCTGATCCTTCACACAATTCCAAACTTTTCTTTTTCTTCCACAGAAACATAATTCTCTCCTTTAGAGCTAAATATCCTGACAAATTGTGCACAATACTGGAGCAGCCGTCTCTGTTTGTTCCACAGGGTCAACCCCCTCTGGGAAGCCCAAAATTCGCGGTACTCAGTGAAAGGAGGAGGGCGTCTCAGACTATCCCTCCGGACACCTCTGGTTATATATATCTTTCTATATATACCTGAGTTACGTATCCTACCCATCTTCGATCACTCACCACGCCCAATACTAATAATGATCGGGAATTTCAGGATATTTTGACTATAAAGAGAGTCACAATCACTGGTCAATCCGGGGTGTCCGTCCCTTATGAGGTACGGTTCGAGCACTGGGCCCCCAACGGGACTACACCTCTATATAATTCCACCCATGAATCACCCCACCACGGGGACAAACCTCAGATCCTCTAAGCAGCAACAAGCACAGGAAAACCACACCAACGGTCAGTCTGAACAGTATAACTGCCAACTTACCGTGGTTGTGGGGGGTGATCAGTCCCAATTTTCCAGCACCTGTGTCCACTCTGAGGGTCCTTTGTCTTGTTGTCCTCCGGGGGCTGAGGCGTCCCTGTTCAGGGGCCCCACGTTGTGCGCCACTGTCGAGGTAGCTATTTTGGGAGGGCTAAATTAACCCTTCACGGTTGAGCCAGTGATTTCCAAATTATTCCAGTGTTGCTATCAACTCAAATGACCACACGGAGACTGGGGTCTCTGTACGGGAGGATCGAGGCAGATCACTAAGCCCCTTTATTTTAGTCACATCTTTTATAATCTTTTGCTTAATTATGCAAGGTTCTCAAGTACCAATAAAATCATTTCACTTTGTAAGCCAATAATATTGCAAGAAAACCGGAAACTACATATATGTCCATACCTAAATAGCATAGAAAGTAGTATAATGGCATATTCTTCAGAGTTTTACACCCCCGCCTCCCTTATCTTATACAGATGAGAACAGTCTGGTTTCATGACAGCCTATGCCAATTATAAAAATTTATCTTACAACAACAAAAACGGAGAAACGAAACCTTACAGAGAAATGGAGAAGTGAAACTCAAGCTCTGATTTTAGTATTAACTCTTCACAAGAGGTGCTTTGTGTGTGTAGGGGGAGGAGAGGACAAAGATGGGGCTGATGGGGGAGAAGGCAATGATGGGGATGGAGGGGGAGGAGGAAATTATGGGAGTGATGGAATGGGCAAGGATGGGGATGGTGGAAGAGAAGGAAATGATGGCTGTCATGGAAAGGGCAATAATGGGGGTGGGGGAAGGAGGAAATAATGAAGATGGTGGAGTGGGCAGTGATGGTGGTGGGGGGAGAAGGCAATGTTGGAGGTGGTGGAAAGGGCAATATTGGGGTGGAGGGGGGAGGAAATGATGGAGGTTGTGGAATGGGCAAGGATGGTGCTGGTGGAAAGGATAGTGATGTGGTGGTGGAAAGGGCAATGATGGGAATGATAGGGGAGGAGGAAATGATGATGTGGTGGAAAGGGCAATGATGGGGATGGTGGGGGGAGGAGGAAATAGTATAGGTGGTGGAATGGGCAATGATGGGGGTTGTAGGGGAGAAGGCAATGATGGAGGTGGGGAGAAGGCAATTATGTTAGCGGAAAAGACAATGATGGGAGTGGTGGGAAAGGAGGCAATGATGGGAGTGGTGGAGGAGAAGGCTGTGATGGAGGTGGTGGAAAGGGCAATGATGGGGGTGATGGAGAGGGCAATAACACAGTCCCTTAGTAAAGAGTGTACGCACTTATTATGTAAAACACAGTCCCTTAGCATATAGTGTACTGACTAATTCTGTAAAAAACCATCCTTAGTTACATAGTTTCCTATTTTATTATGTATAGCATTGTCCCTTATTACATACCATCCTCTCTAGTTATATATGATGTCATCCCTTATTATATAGCTTCCTCTGCTGTTATACACAGTACTGTCTCTTACATAATGTATTCTTGTTAATTTTGTTATTCACAGCGCCCTCTTTTATTACATACCCCCCTCTCTTTTTAGATATAAAATGACTGCTGATGGAGGAGCCGGTGACAAGACGACCAGTCAATCAGCTCCTCCATTAGAAAAGAAGCTTTTCCATGCTCCATCAACTATCATTGCATTATACAGCTAACAAGACAGGATGGTACGTAATAAAAAACAGGGCTCTTATAATAATCCAATATGTAAGGGACGGTACTGTACATAACAAGAGAGGACATTGTATAATAAAGGATGGCAATATAGAAAATAAAGGAGACTATGTAATATATATGAATGCATGTGTGTGGCTATATATATATTGTAGGGATTCGCTCTGGTAGGTAATGGCAGGGCTACAGTAACGAGGCAACACACAGGCTTAAAGTCCAATTTCAGTGGTTTGTCACTTTACAAACAGCAGATTTAACAGAAAGTAAGGAAAGACATAAATATACTCCAGCTTGGAGAACCACTGGTCCCAGACTCACCCCTTGCACGGGACGGACTTAACTAAGTGGCTTCCAGGTCCGTGGAATCCGCCAGGTGCCATTCCCAGGGTTGTTGAGAGTCTTGCTGCTATAGTCCTGCAGCACGGGGATCCTGTATACAAGTTCAGGCTAAGTCCAGCCAAGTTCCTGTAACTTCCAGACACACTCACCATGTGCCAAACACCAACCTCCATAACATAGCCCCTCCTACAAGTGAGGTAAACATCACATGGGCTGATTATGTGACAACGACATCATCGCAGGTCCTGTCTTTAGGGAAAAACCCGGCCATACATTAACCTGCTGGGAGAAATGTATCTCTCATCCAGTAAAACACCCTTTTCTGTTCCACATACCTCCCTCCTATGTTCAACCCTAAGGGGGTGGACACATGACATACAGTGAACTCTGGACAGGGCATCTGCATTCCCCTGTAGACTGCCTGCCCGATGTTCTACTGAAAATTTAAAATTTTGCAGGGACAGGAACCACCTGGTGACTCGGGCATTCCTCTCCTTAGCTTGACTCATCCACGTAAGAGGGGAATGATCTGTCACCAACCGAAATGTCCTCCCCAGCAAATAGTAGCGCAATGACTCCAGTGCCCACTTGATGACCAGGCACTCTCTCTCCACAATACTGTATCTGGTTTCAGCTGGGGTAAGCTTCCGGCTTGGGAAAATAATGGGAAGCTCTTCCCCATTAACCTCCTGAGACAGCACAGCCCCGAGCCCTATCTCAGAGGCATCCGTCTGCACAACAAACTCTTTTTTGAAATTTGGAGTGATCAGGACTGGTGTTCCACACAGTACCCCTTTTAACTTTGTAAAGGCCTTCTCTAACTGATCATTCCAGTGGACCATCACAGATTTCCAACCTTTTAAGCAGTCTGTTAAAGGCGTGGACAGGGTTGCAAAGTTGAGAATGAACCACCTGTAATATCCCACCAAACCTAAAAAGGCTTTTACCTGTTTTGTTGTGAGGGGATGGGGCCAGTTATGATTTGCCTCCATTTTGTTTACTTGAGGCTTGAGAACTCCTCTCCCAATGACGTAACCCAACTACCGAGCTTCCTCCAACCCTATGGAACACTTCTTTGGGTTGGCAGTTAGCCCTGCTTGTCGCAGAGAGTCAATCACTGCCTGTCATTTTGCTAAGTGACTTTCCTAGTCGATGCTGTACACAATAATATTGTCTAGATAGGCTGAGGCATAGCAGTGATGGGGATGGAGAACAATATCCATTAATCGCTGGAATGTTGCTGGTGCGCCATGCAACCCAAAGGGTAACACCTTATACTGGAACAGCCCTTCTGTGTTACAAAAGCTGTTTTTTCCCTCGCCGCCTCTGTTAGGGGTACCTGCCAATAACCTTTTCTGAGGTCCAGAGTTGTAAAATACCATGCCTGCCCAAATTGCTCTATCAACTTGTCAACCCGGGGCATAGGGAAGGCGTCAAACTTTGAAATGTCATTAAGTTTTCTAAAATCATTACAGAATCTTAGAGACCCATCAGGCTTGGGTATTAGGACTATTGGGCTGGCCCACTAACTTTGGGACTCTTCAATGACCCCTAACTGTTGCAAAGTTTTTACATCTTCCGAGATGACTTGTCGCCAGGCCTCAGGCACCCAATATGGCTTTATTCGGACTTTGGCCTGTGGCTCCGTGACAATGTCATGTTGGATTAGGGAGGTGAGTCCAGTGAGCTCCGAAAAAACATCTGTGTTTCGGCTAACAAACTCCCGGACCTCCTGAACCTGTCTAGGAGACAAAGTGTCTGCAATTTTGACTGCGGGTTGGGCTTCTCCTGCCTCGCCGCGAGGTGATGGAGCCTTCTCCATCTGAAATGCAGGCAGCGGACTGTCCCCACCAAGGTTTTCTCTATCTTTCCATGGTTTATGCAAATTAACATGGTTAACCTGTTCTGGCTTTCTCTGTCCTGGCTGGTGTACCTTGTAGTCTACTTGCCTCACCTTTTCCATGATCTCGTAGGGTCCCTGCCACTTTGCAAGAAACTTGCTATCTACGGTAGGCACAAGTACCAACAACCGATTCCCAGGGCTAAAGAGTCTTACCCGAGCCCCCCGGTTATAGACCCGACTCTGTGACTGTTGTGCTGCCTCCATATGTTCCCGGACTAAGGGTAGGACTGTCTCCATTCTTTCTTGCATTTTTGCAACATGTTCTATCACACTTTTGTGGGGGGTAGGTTGGTTCTCCCAGGCCTCTTTGGCTATATCGAGTAAGCCCCATGGATGTCTGCCGTACAATAGTTCAAAGGGCGAGAACCCCTTAGATGCCTGAGGCACCTCCCGCACTGCAAACAACAAATATGGCAATAAGAGATCCCAGTCCTTCCCATCTTTGGAAACTGCCTTTTTTAACATGACCTTCAGCGTCTTATTGAATCTTTCTACCAGACCATCTGTTTGGGGATGATAGACCGATGTGTGCAACTGTTTAACATTTATCTACCGGCAGAGTTCCTTCATAATTTTTGACATAAAAGGGCATTCCCTGGTCTGTTAAAATTTCTTGAGGAATTCCCACCCGCAAAAACATACCCATGAGTTCCTTTTCTATAAGCTTAGCTGATGTGTGGTGCAGAGGAATGGCCTCAAGATATCGGGTAACATAATCTAGAACTACCAAGATGTGTTGGTGTCCTCTTGCCGACTTATTAAGAGGCCCAACCAGATCCATTGCCACTCTCTCGAAGGGTACCTCTATGATTGGTAAAGGCACCAAGGGACTCCGAAAGTGAGGCTGGGGACTGGTTACCTGGCACATTGGACAGGAATTACAGTACCGTTTAAAGTTCTTCATGGACCGCTAGACAGTAGAATCACTGCAGAATTCGGTCTAGGGATTTCTTTTGGCAAAAATGCCCCCCAAATACATGCGCATGCGCTAAGTCCATTGCCAGCCTACGATATGCCTGAGGTACCAGTAACTGTTCTACCATTTCCCCACATATTTTCTCCACTCGTTACAACAAATATTGGTTCAGCTCAAAGTGTGGCAACACTGTAGCTGCCCCAGGTTGTTGGGATTCCCCATTAACAACCAGTACATTTTCTCTGACCCGGGCCAAAGTAGGGTCTTGGAGTTGCACCATACCAAAATTGTCAGCTGCTACATTCAAGTCTGACAACTTGGGTCCCGACGGCAATTCTTCCACCTCTCCAGCCAATAATTCTACGGGAGAATTCTTCCCCTCCTCCACCGAAAGGAAGGTTACCCCTACTGCCAGCACTTCTTCCTCTGGGTCACCAGATTCATGCCCTACTTCTGGAGACTGTAACCTGGTTGCCTCTGGTGCCGGCAGTTGCTCCGTGGGTGGGACAACTGATGGCCACAGCACAGAAAATAAAGGAAAGTCTCTTCCAATTATCACTTCATAATGCAGATTAGTCACAACCCCCACCTCGTGGCACTGCCTTCCCGCTGGCGTGTTTATCACCACTAGTGCGGTGGGATAGTCTTTTACAGTAAGTCCCCATGTATACACAACACCCCTATTTTCCGACCCGTATACTCGCTGGTTTATATCCAGCTGGCTCGTACCAGGGTTACAAGACTCCCTGAGTCCAATAGAGCCACAGCCGGGGTGGCTTCCACTTCAACCCGACACAAATGTTCCATATTGGGACCTTTCGGGGTGCCCATTGCACACATCAGTTCGGCATAGTGAGACTGGCGGTACTCAAAGTTTGTGTCCATGGGCTCAGCCATGTGGGGGCAATCAGCTCTCATATGACTTGGTTCCTGGCACTGCCAGCAGATTATGGGGCTCCTTACTTCCCCAGTTAAGTCCTGAGCGGCCTTCCTGGGCTCTGCTCGCTGAACCAGGGGTGGAGACTTAGGAAACCTTCCTGTTACCTTCCAGGGAGTCCCTCCCTGTAGCTCTTTGGTAGCCCCATACCTTTCTATGAGGTCTATCATCTTCATGGCATTAGTAGGTGATGCCTGTCTGATCCATGTCTGGAGGGAGGGGGGCAAAGCCCTCCAAAACTTATCAGTCACTATGCGGTCCAGCATGACCGTGGGGGACAACACCTCTGGCTGCAACCACTTTCGTAATACGTGCATCAGGTCATAATACTGGGACCGAGCCGGCTTGGAGGGGGTAAACTCCCACTGGTGTACCCGCTGGGCACGAACTAACACATTTACCCCAAGACGTGCTAGTATCTCACACTTGACTTACATAGCCCATAACCCCTCCTACAAGTGAGGTAAACATCACATGGGCTGATCACGTGACCATGACATCATCGCAGGTCCTGTCTTTAGGGAAAAACCCAGCCAAACATTAACCTGCTGGGAGAAATGTATCTTCCATCCAGTAAAACACCCTTTACGGTACCACTATATATATATATATATATATATATATACTGTATATATATATATATATAGCTTTGTTGCCATAAAAGGAGGGGGGCCCAGACACATTTCTTGCACAGGGGCCCCAAGCTGTCATTGTCTGCCCCTGACACTGAGGTGTGGCACCCTAGAGTCTGGTTTCCAAGGCGACATTGCCTCCCTCTAAGGAGTGATGTCATGCCTGGAGGTAGGGGGGTCCCAATGCCCGGTAACACAATGTATATGTCAATTCCTGCTCCAGGCCAGAAAGGGGTGCTTCCTCATAAATTCTGGCCAGCAGGTGGGGTTAGTGAGTCAAAAAGAAGTCAGCTGAGAGAGTAAACAGGAGAGTTGTCATGGAAATGGGAGCCAGTTGGAACTCATGACAAGACAGTTGGAGAGGAGAGTTGGCAGTTGGTCTGTGGAGAGGAAAGGGACAGGAGCAGAGACAAGGGGCTCTGGGGAGCTAAAATTGCGTATAGCTGACCCCAGAGCAAAGCACTGATAAAAAGGTATGCCATAGTCCTTGGCTTGACGGGTGCTGTACTCCCTGACATCCGAATCTGGAGGGCAGGGGTCTGCAAGCTCCCTGGCCACACCGAACACAGCAGAACGGCAGCAGACCAAGAGCCCGTGGCTGACAGTGAAAAGGACAGCACCCGTGATATAGGCTCACGCTGTCTGCCATACAGGTTAGAAACCATCATGCAGGAGAGAGTCGCAGCTTGGCTACACGCAGCAGGGACCCGAAAACCCGAAAAGAGAGTGCAGAAGGATGGTTCCCAACCCCACCTGACAAGGTGAATCCCTTGCATGCCTCCAGGCAAGCCGGACTCAAACCGTAACCTATGAATCCTAAGAAGGTCCGTATATATATCGCCCTTCCTAATATAATAGATATCCCAAAAAAATGGAAGAATACGGAGCATCACACGACAAATAAATGCAAATGGATTTTATTAATGCCCATATGGCATAAAAACAGGAGAAGAGACAGACAGGTGTGAACACCACACCAGTGATGCATCAATCCATAAAAGGTAGCATGATAGAAAATTGGTACACAATGTAGCACATCAACAATAATTAATGACACATACGCGCATGTGCGCTAAAAAACGCTACAAAGCAAGCAAAGAGGATAAAGTGCTATGTGCATATCTATGGTTAAGTAAACTTGTGCTGAATGGAGCATTGGAATGATCATGAGCCTAAAAATAAAGCTGAATAGACATAGTTTTGTAATACATCATGTGAAAATGTGTATATAGGCGCATATAAAAAATGCTGCCTACTATATCAGTGCCCATAATTCAACCAAACTGTATCACTCAGAGGGTATCCGAGAATTCCAAATAGAGTTTATAATAATAACCCTGAGGTTAGCACATGAAAAGTAACAGCCTGGAAAAATAGCACAATATCCGCAAAACATGCAAACGCCAGATAAATGTAAACAGTTATCAGCAAAGTGCTGGATGCATACCTGGGGGTGAAAAGGCAACCCCGACGCGCGTCTCACATCAGCTTCCTCGGTGGGTTGTGAGAAAGTGGAGGATAGATGGCCATTAAATAGTCTGTAACCGGCCCCTCATAATGCAGGTGTGGCGGCAGCTCCGGCGCTCGTGCCGCGGACCGGAAGCCATGTAGTCGGCGTCTCACGTCACAGGAGCCCGCCCAACAGCGACGCGTCAGCTGAGGGGCGGGACCCGCGGCGCTGGTGTGACGCGTGTCCATGACAACAGGCAAACGGCCGAGCCTCCAGAGTCGCACCCCGCAAAGAGCTATTATGAAAGAGATGATGGCTAAATTATGATATATTATCATTTTATATTATGCTCACTAATTCAGATAAGGCATATACAAGTATATCTAACATATATCCAAAATGGAGGATCCACGTTCATGATCCAGACAATATATGCATCTAATCCATCACATTAGAGTTGTATCATAAAAGATCTATAAGTATAGACATATATATCACTTGATCAGCAGCAGTGAGGGAACGATGCATGTAAAACCGGGTTCCCAAATCAATACCATCACCATTGTATTCCCTCAGGATCAACTTTCGCTCATTTCATATATATAGAGATCTGCATCATGTATATATAGCATAATAGAAAAAATAATAAAAAAATATATAATAATGACATGTTCAAAAAATTATTTTTGGAGAAAGGCATATCAATATAAAATGTACAGGGGCAAATTCAACATCTATATATATTTTTTGAGAGATGATAACTCGCTAATAGCAGTACCCATGAGGCAATGGGGAAAGATAAGTCCTATACAAATATATACAATTCAATACATAATGAAGAAACGGTATACAATGTATGTGTTGTAGATAAATCTTCTTCAATATAATGTTGAATGTGAGACATAATAGGTCACTTTATCTTGATAACCGGAGGCCGGAGACAACAAAGAAGACTAGGCCAAAGAGATCTGAATAAGAAGAAATAAAGAATTAAAATCAGACATCAAACACAACTATAAAAACGGAGCAAAACTTAAGACCTCATTGAGGCCTTTGGGTCGTACACAGTCCACCTTCATTATCCACTTGGCTTCTAACTGGGAGAGATTTTCTAGTATTACAAAACTATGTCTATTCAGCTTTATTTTTAGGCTCATGATCATTCCAATACTCCATTCATCACAGGTTTACTTAACCATAGATATGCACATAGCACTTTATCCTCTTTGCTTGCTTTGTAGCGTTTTTTAGCGCACATGCGCGTATGTGTCATTATTGTTGATGTGCTACATTGTGTACCAATTTTCTATCATGCTACCTTTTATGGATTGATGCATCACTGGTGTGGTGTTCACACCTGTCTGTCTCTTCTCCTGTTTTTATGCCATAGGGGCATTAATAAAATCCATTTGCATTTATTTGTCGTGTGATGCGCCGTATTCTTCCATTCTTTTGGGATTTCAAACCGTAACCTGTAATTGGTACCCCAGATTGCATCTACTTTCAAGTAAAAGGTAAAGAAAACGGCACCTCTCTGTGTCCTTCACTTATTCTCTGCACCCCACCATTCACCACCATCTGAACAATCAAATATATTTGCCCTGTGGCCCCGCTCTACCTGTGGGGAGCTGAACCATCTTTGCTGCGTCACCATCAGCCCCAGTGGAACAAAACCTCAGCGTCGGCCACCCATTGCCGAACACCATGGGTGTCGTCACGATTAATCACCACATAACTTTCCTATATTTTATGACATGGCCAGTTCCACAGAAACAGATCATGGCCCCGTGACCTCCCCCATAGAACTGTCTGGTCCGATTCTGGGTACCCCATGGCCCTGGCGGGCGCATCATTTTGGCGTCACGAACAGGATGGACCGACCCTTTAAAAAGGGTCCCGTGCGCCTACTTTGAAATGTGCCTTATACCGGAGACTTGAAAGAATTTTCAAAATCACCGCCATAACTGCATCACAAAGTGTGCGCGAGCAGAGAGGGGCATGCCATCATGGGCGGGACCCCGCTGTGAGGTGCGAAGACCATACCCGCCCTCAGCCAACACGACTATGTGATGAGGAGGTGTCCATCAGCCAGGGAGATCCACCTCCTGTACTGGTATGGCAGGAATAAAGAGAGGAAAAAGGCCTGTCCCCAGAAGAAGGGGAGGAAGGGGTCAGCAGAGAAGAAGCCGCACGTGGAGTGGCGTGCAGGGAGGCGAGCTGCGAACATGGCAGTGAAGTACCTGGAGAATACCATGGAAAGCGGAGGTTGTGAGGCACAGGAGTGCGGGGTGGAAGCAGAGGGCTCCCCCGGCCTGAAAGACGAAGGCCCAGACCCGCAGCCTATGGTAGACCCGGAGCTACTCGGGAAGGAAGTGGAGGAGATGACCCGTCAGCTGTTGTGGATGCAGCTGGTCACTGTCACAAGATGGAAAGAGACGCTGATGGAATGGGTGACCAGGCAGCAGATAGCCTCGCGGCCCGTGGCCTTGACTCCAGGAGCAGTGGAGAGAAAGACCGGTACCTGAGAGAAAGGTACAGTGACTGTCCCAGTAGCTGAGGAAACCCTGCTAGGCCCCTTTGAACCCCCGCCTGCCCCAAAACTCGGTCATCTGTTAAAATGCATCTGCAGTCTGGCATCAGATGGCAGATATAAAGGGCAAACTGGTGCCTGTACCGACATCAAAGGTGGCCATGATGGGATCTGTGGAACAGGCCCAGGAGGGAGAGACCCAAAGGGGGGTCCCCAGTGAAGAGGGAGTGTGCAGCCAGCGGATAATGATGCTGGAGGCAGAGGATCAAAAACGGAGGGCCCGGCAGCAGGAGATGAAGGGAGATGAAGCGGAACCTTGCCATTAATGCCAGGGTATATAAAATCAAACCCGCTGACTGGGGCCCAAGGAGACAGGGGACTGTAATCTCCTTTGACCTTAAAAAGGGATGGGGGTTCATTCAGGAGCCTGGGATGGAAAAAGTCCTGTTTGTGTCCTGCCGCGATGTGGAGTCACACCTCCTGGAAGGGCACCCGTACTGGGACCTGCACCCAGGAGACCAAGTGTCATTCAAATCACCAGGCATAAGGGCGAGAGGGGGTGGTATGCCCTTTTTGTCCATAAGTGCAGAGACACTGAGACTTCAAACCAGGAAGCTGAATCAGCCCTTGTACTAGTCACTGAACAGTCCAGGAGGACTCAAGGTACCCAAACACCATGGGTGGGACTAGCTCTATGTGAGTCACCAGAAGTGACACCCACTCAGGAACTTTCTCAGTCAGGAGGTCATGGATCTCAGGACCAACCTTGGAGAAGAAAATAAGTGAAAGAAAAGTAACTGTTTGTAAATAGTTATAATACCTGTTTAGGTGTGCTTAGTTATAATACCTTAGGAGTGCTTTACCTCAGTTTAAAAGAACTGTGAGGTCATGAACAGTGTATGATCCAAATTTGCTGTAAAAAAGTTAGCACTTCTTAATGTGCTCCCTTTTGGTTTTGTGTAGAACCTTATAGTGTGCATAGCATTCTATATATTGCACAGCTGGACCAAAGCACTAAAAAAGTCTGGCGTGGCCGAAGAAGTGGTCCAACCTGGAGACCGACTATGCCTTGTAGCCATGCCCAAGACCTACGTTGGGGGTTTGAGATGGGTCCCCCTTCCTCAGAAAAAGGAAAATTACCTTGGTTCAGGATTTTGTTGGACCCTGTTGAAACTTGTAGAACTTAATGTTGATTTGCACTCAAATGAAAAAAAGCAAAAAATTTAATTGCACTTTAAAGTGAATGTTTTACCTGAAGTAAATGCCAAAAAGTTTTATTTAAAGTAATGTCAGTGTTGGATGTTTTATATACTGTTTGATATGCAATGTTAAAAGAAAAAGTGCCTCCCATAAAGGGAAGATGAGTTTAGTTGTTTTACTTGTTGGAATGCGTTCCAGAAAAATTTGCATGTTTCTCTGTAATACCTCTTTTACCTTGTCCCAGCCCACGGATGTGCTGTGTTTAACAGGGGGGGTATGTGGCAACCCTGAGGGTCCAGTCGCCACAGAGATACTACACCTCATCCAGAGGTGTGGTATCCCACTCTCAGGTAAGGAGGGAGCACTACACAGGACTCTAACACTCGCACCCAACACACATCAGTTCAGTCAGGGCATCTGAGTGTACCCTTAGGGAGGATGGCCTCATCACAGGCTGGCTAGGAAAGGGTGTTGGGGAATGAGTGGGGAAGGCAGGAAAAAGGGGAGGAGCTTAAGGGAGTGACAGTTGGTGGGAGGAGTTAGTGCTAAGGTAAGAAGACTTTTCTGGAAAGAGTCAGTCAGAGGGAATTGAGAGAAGGAGTGAGGGCTGACAGTCTGAGGAGAGTTGAGGAGAATGTGAGGAGACAGACAAAGAGAAGGAGTGCAGTAGGAAAATCTGGTGAGAGAGTTGTGAGGGGAGCCTGATGGAAGCTCCTGGGAGGACAAAAGGGGTCCTTGGTGCATGGTAAGTGCAGAGGCCACTCGTTAGGTCTGTATCCAGAAGTTGAGGGACCATGTTGCAGAGGGGGAGCTGGCCCTTAAAACTAGTGGACGACTACAAAACTCAGCTAGCAAGCCAGAGGCTGGGGTAGCTGTACGTACCTCAACCACAACCACATTCAGTTGCCGAAAAGGCAGCCATATAGGAGCAAGGTGTGCGGCTGCTGGCTTGGGACACTGTTTGTGAAGGTGCTAGACAGGAGGGCGGAAAACAGCGCAGTGAGACGTCCAGGAGGGAAACACACAGAAGGGAATCCTGAAAAGGTGTATCCCAATCTATCTGGGAGTTTGCTGGACCCCTCACCTGGATGACACGGCACTAAGTGGGCATCTGTGTACAAGTGAACTTTGAGTAAAGCATTGGAAACTGCACCCTACTGTGTCATCTGAGTCATTCCCGTCTCACCTGTCCTGCACCGCACTCACCACACAGCTACTATCATCATTTTTGACATCCTACTTGCCTTGGGACACAGCTCTACCCATTGAGAGCTCAACCATCTTTGCTGCCCTAACACCATCCCAGAGGATCTGCATTGCAGCGTCGGCTACCCTTGCCGAATACCATGCGTGGCGTCACGAACATTTAATCTTTTATATCTCAATCTTTATTTTCCCCTTTTTATACCCATTTTTCATGGAATGCCCAGGGCCACGGACTGGGTCACCACTGCCGTGACAAAACCCCTGAAGAATTGACTAAGGCCTGGACCACCGAGTTCCCCTGGCCCTAGCGGGCGTTTCAGAGGCATATATATTACCGGATACATTTTATCATTTTGTTATCTGTTTGATTAATAAATGTATGGATTTTTCTTGAATTTTGGGGAGTTTTGTTGACTTCCTTTCTTTATAGTTTTGAAAATAAGTATTTGATACACTGCTGATTTTGCAAGTTGCTCCATCTACAAAGAATGGAGAGGTCTGTAATTTTTATCATAGGTACACTTCAACTGTGAGAAACGATCTTAAAAAAAATCCAGGAAATCACATTGTATGATTTTTACACAATATGCACTTCATTGCATTAAATAATAATCCTCTATCTCAGTAATTGGAAAGTCTGTCTTCACTGAATACAGATTTTACCTCAGAATTGAGAATTTTGATAATGGCTGATCAATTCTGGCAGAGAAAGAAGCAGAAGTTTAATTATACATAAAGAACTATGTCTATCTGTCTGAGATCGTAGCACACACTACTTCCAACTGAAGAGGTGTCTTTAATCCATCTGACAGTACCCGTTATCTGGTTCATCCCTATCCTGCAATCATTCAGAAATTATTTTGATGATAGTGCATAAACGTAATTGGAAGTAGTGTGTGCTACGATCCCAGACAGACATAGTTCTTTACTGGTGATGAGCGAGTATACTCGTTGCTCGGGTTTCTCCGAGCATGCTCGGGTGTCCTCCGGGTATTTTGGCGTGTTCGGAGATTTAGTTTCTGTCGACGCAGTTGCATGATTTGCGGCTGCTGGACAGCCTGAATACATGTGAGGAATGTCTGTTTGTTAGGCTATTTGCACACGTGTGGAATTGCCGCCGATTTTATGCATTTTTGCCAAGTTTTTTCGCTGCGAAAATGCATAAAATAAGCAACCCATTGTATTCAATGGCATTCTGCATATGCTGTACTAATGCTGTGTATTTTTCCACAGCAGAATCGTGTCGCGGGAAAATACGCAGCATGCTCATTCTTTTTGCAGAATCACGGGGATTCTGCACACATAGGAATGCATTGTTCTACTTACTTTCCGCATGTGGCTGTGCCCACCATGCTCAAAGTAAGGGGAAAATATGCGGATGGTACCCACGGTCTGGAGGAGAGGAGACTGTCCTCCAGGCCCTGGGTACCATATCCCTGTTAAAAAAAGAATTAAAATAAAATATTGTGATATTCTCACTTTCCCACGTCCCCCGCAGCGTTCCCAGGCCTCACAGATGTTACCGCCAACTCCTGTTCCCAGTGATGCTTTGTGACAATGACCTGAGATGACGTAGCCGTCTCGCGTGAAGCTACATCATCTGGGGTAATTGTCGCAAGGCATCGCTGGGAATGGAACTTGCCGGGAGCATCGCTGAGGCCTGGGAACACTGCGAGGGACGCCGGAAGGTGAGAATATCACGATTTTTTTTTATTATTATTTTTAACATTATATCTTTTTACTATTGATGCTGCATAGTCAACCTCAATATTAAAAAGTTGGTCACACTTGTCAAACACTATGTTTGACGAGTGTGACCAACCTGTCAGTTTTCCTAGCGATGCTACAGATCACTTGGAAAACGCTAGCATTCTGCAATCTAATTAGGCTTGTAAGAAGCTAGTTTTTCGCTGGAATTCCGCATGCGGATTTCTCACAAATTTCTCGCGGCAGGGAGTTGCGGAATTGCCGTGGAAATTTCCACGGCAATTCCACACGTGTGCACATAGCACGTGTGCACATAGCTCCTTCTTTTCTGTGGAAAGAGAGCATAACCTCTAATATCAAAAGCAAGAAAATACAGTTGTGGCCAAAAATATTGACACCCCTGCAATTTTGTCAGATAATACTCAGTTTCTTCCTGAAAATTATTGCAAACACAAATTCTTTGGTATTATTATCTTTATTTAATTTGTCTTAAATGAAAAAACACAAAAGAGAATGAAGCAAAAAGCAAAACATTGATCATTTCACACAAAACTCCAAAAAAGGGCCAGACAAAAGTATTGGCACCCTCAGCCTAATACTTGGTTGCACAACCTTTAGCCAAAATAACTGCGACCAACCGCTTCCGGTAACCATCAATGAGTTTCTTACAATGCTCTGCTGGAATTTTAGACCATTCTTCTTTGGCAAACTGCTCCAGGTCCCTGATATTTGAAGGGTGCCTTCTCCAAACTGCCATTTTTAGATCTCTCCACAGGTGTTCTATGGGATTCAGGTCTGGACTCATTGCTGGCCACCTTAGAAGTCTCCAGTGCTTTCTCTCAAACCATTTTCTAGTGCTTTTTGAAGTGTGTTTTGGGTCATTGTCCTGCTGGAAGACCTATGACCTCTAAGGGAGACCCAGCTTTCTCACACTGGGCCCTACATTATGCTGCAAAATTTGTTGGTAGTCTTAAGACTTCATAATGCCATGCACACGATCAAGCAGTCCAGTGCCAGAGGCAGCAAAGCAGCGCCAAAACATCAGGGAACCTCCACCATGTTTGACTGTAGTGACCGTGTTTTTTTCTTTGAATGCCTCTTTTTTCCTCCTGTAAACACTATGTTGATGCCTTTGCCCAAAAAGCTCTACTTTTGTCTCATCTTTCCAGAGAACATTCTTCCAAAACGTTTTAGGCTTTTTCAGGTAAATTTTGGCAAACTCCAGCCTGGCTTTTTTATGTCTCGGGGTAAGAAGTGGGGTCTTCCTGGGTCTCCTACCATGCAGTCCCTTTTCATTCAGATGCCGATGGATAGTACGGGTTGACACTGTTGTACCCTCGGACTGCAGGGCAGCTTGAACTTGTTTGGATGTTAATCGAGGTTCTTTATCCAACATCCGCACAATCTTGCGTTGAAATCTCTTGTCAATTTTTCTTTTCTGTCCACATCTAGGGAAGTTAGCCACAGTGCCATGGGCTTTAAACTTCTTGATGACACTGTGCACGGTAGACACAGGAACATTCAGGTCTTTGGAGATGGACTTGTAGCCTTGAGATTGCTCATGCTTCCTCACAATTTGGTTTCTCAAGTCCTCAGACAGTTCTTTGGTCTTCTTTCTTTTCTCCATGCTCAATGTGGTACACACAAGGACACAGGACAGAGGTTGAGTCAGCTTTAATCCATGTCAACTGGCTGCAAGTGTGATTTAGTTATTGCCAACACCTGTTAGGTGCCACAGGTAAGTTACAGGTGCTGTTAATTACACAAATAAGAGAAGCATCACATGATTTTTCGAACAGTGCCAATACTTTTGTCCAACCTCTTTTTTATGTTTGGTGTGGAATTATATCCAATTTGGCTTTAGGACAATTCTTTTTGTGTTTTTTCATTTAAGACAAATTAAATGAAGATAATAATACCAAAGAATTTGTGTTTGCAATCATTTTCAGGAAGAAACTGAGTATTATCTGACAAAATTGCAGGGGTGTCAATACTTTTGGCCACAACTGTAACAGCCATATTGTAGGCAAGAATTTCTGATAAACGCAAAGTTGGATGAAACCAGATTTTCTTACTTTGACCACGTCTCCTGTGCTGTATCATGTGTTGTGCCTCATCTCAACATCTTCACTATCTACAGTAGATGTGATATAATGAGGGAAAGAAAATTGGACAAATTGGAATGCTAGTATGTGGCTATTAACTAAGCAGCAGTGGTCCATGCCATACTATGGAAAGCAAAAGCTGCTTTTCATGATGGTGTCACAATAGTTTGTACCAAGAATTTGTCTGTGTGAGTTGCAGAAGCTGGCATCATGTAGGAGCCACCTGCTCATGTTTCATTTCATTCTAAAAGGCCTCAGAAACATGATGTCTTTTCACATAGAGACCAAGGCAGATTCAGGAAAGGGAAAGCTGGGAAGCCAATGTCTCAGTCTGATTTCCAGGGACAGCTCATGTAATGGAGGTTTGGCATGGTCACATAGAAGTCTTTTACAATCTAGTTTAAGAGGTACGTTAGCTCCGAGCTCGGCTCCTGTGCTGTGAAACCCAGAAGTAGGCAAATTGACCTGACAGCTCAGAATTAGACCTGCAGCCTCTAACCTGGGCGCTGGCAGACTGGAGAGGATCTTGGGTTATTGGATGTTAAAATACAATGCTAGCAATGGCCTGTTAATAATATTCAGCTTTTCTATATGTTTATAGAGTTGTAGTAGAGCAGACTTTGTCATTTGGTACAACATATTACAATAACTTTTACAGGTAGCACAGTTGGATTTGTTATATAACTCTGGGGTCTGACAAAACCCTTTAAGTCATAGTCACATTAACCAGCGTTAACCCTCTAAGGGTAGGGTTATGCTTATAACTCTCACATTTTCAAAAAACTTGAATCTGATTGGTTGCTCTAAGTCACTAACTTTCCGATAATTCTTCTGGTAGTGAAGAACAAGATAGTAGTTTACTTCACATTTTTTTCGGGAGATTTTTGCTCTTGTATTTCTATAATGTTGATCTAATATAAGCTTCATTACATATTGTGCCTAAGAATCTCACTGTTTAACTGAAAATATGCCACTCACAACATCACCCCTCAACTATCAATGGCAGCCGAGGGCAGTCTCATAAAGAAACAGAAGCTTCTCTATAATTAGGTGTCTCTGCGTGTCGGCTGATAGCGAGCTTTGTGCTGTGTGGTAATGATGGTAAATTTACTGGGGATTTTGATACTATGCTTGGAAATAACATCTCGCTGCCTCCCACTGCTTCCATGTAATCATCATTGGTATTAGTATGATTATACCCGGAAAACAATCGATCTTCGAAATTATGTAGCAAGAGGGACTTGTTTTATATTCTGCAAGATTTTGCACAATAAATAAATGTCTGGAGTTCAGAGCTAAGAGAGATAAATGGGAAGGGAAAAAGTGCAGCTAAAACGTAGTTTGTGACTTCACCTGGTGGCTGTTTCATGCGCTTTTAGGAGAAAACATAATGAAAAAATTAAAAAGAAAGAAAAAGAAAAAAGGATAAATTCTAATCTCCATACAGGTTCTGTAAAAAGCCAGTCCCATTTGTAGACAGAGAAGGAGGTTTGCTGAGCTCTTCATATAAGCATGAAGCCAGGAGCATATCACACATTTGTCACTTTGTTACATGAGAAACACTCTCCAGTGTTTAGTAAAGAGCCAGAAGTGATGCCACCGGTCCACTGGGTGGAATTGGTAACTGATAATAGTACAGAGCCAGAAGTGATACCACCGATCCACTGGATGGAATTAGTAACTGACAATAGTACAGAGCCAGACGTGATGCCACCGATCCACTGGATAGAATTGGTAACTGACAATAGTACAGAGCCGGAAGTGATGCCAAAGATCCACTGGATGGAATTAGTAACTGACAATAGTACAGAGCCAGAAGTGATACCACCGATCCACTGGATGGAATTAGTAACTGACAATAGTACAGAGTCAGAAGTGATGCCACCGATCCACTGCATGGAATTAGTAACTGACAATAGTACAGAGCCAGAAGTGATACCGATCCACTGGATGGAATTAGTAACTGGCAATAGTACAGAGCCAGAAGTGATACCACCGATCCACTGGATGGAATTAGTAACTGACAATAGTACAGAGCCAGAAGTGATACCGATCCACTGGATGGAATTAGTAACTGACAATAGTACAGAGCCAGAAGTGATACCACCGATCCACTGGATGGAATTGGTAACTGACAATAGTACAGAGCCAGAAGTGATCCCACCAGTCCACTTGTTGGAGTTGGTAACTGGTAATAGTACAGATCCAGAAGTGATACCACCAATCCATTGCATGTCCACCAGATGGAGTTGGTAACTGACAATAGCACAGAGTCAGAATTGATGCCATTGGTCCAATGGATGGAATTGGTAATTGACAATAGTACAGAATCAGAAGGGATGCCACCGGTCCACTGGAAAATAATCTTTAAATAATAAATAAATAATCTTTATTTTTATATAGCGCTAACATATTCTGCAGCGCTTTACAGTTTTGCACACATTATTATCGCTGTCCCCGATGGGGCTTACAATCTAAATTCCCTATCAGTATGTCTTTGGAGTGTGGGAGGAAACCGAAGCAGCGTATGGGGTCTATTCTATGGAGCATCTTATGGGGCAGCATATGGGGCCTTTCCTATGGCGCATCTTATGGAGCAGCATATGGGGCATAACCTATGGAGCATCTTATGAGGCATAATCTATGTAGCATTTTATGGGGAAGCATATGGGGCATAATGTATGGAGCATCTTATGAGGCCATAACCTTTATGGAGCAGCATATGGGCATATTATTCTATGGAGCATCTTATGGGGTCATTATTAAGTTTTGTGCAGCATTATATGGGGTGTATTTTGTATGGAGCATCTTATGGAGCTATCTTGAACTGTATAGAGCATCATTTGGGGCTCCTGATTCAATATGGATATTCAAAAACATAACCTACTGATGTGTCAATTAATTTTACTTTTATTGGTATCTATTTTTATTTTTTAAATTTACCAGTAGCTGCTGCATTTTCCACCCTAGGCTTATACTCAAGTCAATAAGTTTTCCCAGTTTTTTGTGGCAAAATTAGGGGGGTCGGCTTATACTCGGGTCAGCTTATACACGAGTATATACAGTAATTACAATAATTATGAGAAAGAAAATCTTTTTTCTTCTGCACAAGGAAAAGGTTCACTTTATTGTCTCGTTATTTGTAAGTCAATCTTTTACAAGAGATCATTTTTAGGTTCTCCTTTAGCATCTTGTACTTGGACTTTTGCAAGATCCCTGAACTGCAGTTGTGCTCAAAGTTTACATACCCTGACAGAATTTTTCTTTTCTTCATCTTTTTTCAGAGAATATGAATGATAACACCAAACCTTTTTCTCCTCTCATGGTTAGTGGTTGGGTGAAGTCAATTATTGTCAAACTACTGTGTTTTCTCTTTTTAATTCATAATGACAACCCAAAACATCCAAATGACACTGATCAAAAATTCACATACCACATTTCTTAATGGCTTGTATTGCCCCCTCTAACATCAATGACAGCTTGAAATCTTTTGCGGTAGTTGTTGATGAGGTTCTTTTTTTTTTCTCAGATGGTAAAGCTGCCCACTCTTCTTGGCAAAAAGCCTCCAGTTCCTGTAAATTCCTGGGCTGTCTAGCATGAACTGGGTGCTTGAGATCTCCCCAGAGTGGCTCAATTATATTGAGGTCAGAAGACTGAGATGGCCACTCCAGAACCTTCACTTTGTTCTGCTGTAGCCAATGACAGGTCGACTTGGCCTTGTGCTTTGGATCGTTGTCATGTTGGAACATCCAAGTACGTCCCATGCCCAGCTTCCGGGCTGATGATTGCAAATTTGCCTCCAGTATTTGCTAATAACGTGCTGCATTCATTTTTCCTTCAACTTTGACAAAGTTTTCTGTGCCATTTTTAGCTCACACATCCCCAAAACATCAGCAACCCATCTCCATGCTTTACAGTAAGAATAGTGTTCCTTTCATCATAGGCCTTATGTAACATTTATGGTTGTGGCCAAAAAGTTCAATTTTGGTCTCATCTCTCCAAATTACCTTGTTTCAGAAGTTTTGAGGCTTGTCTCTGTGCTGTTTTGCATATTGTAGGCAAGATACTTTGTGGCATTTGCGCTGTAATGGCTTTCTTCTGGCAACTCGATTATGCAGCCCATTTTTCTTCACGTGCCTCCTTATTGTACATCTTGAAACAGCCACACCGCTAGTTTTCAGAGAGTCCAGTATTTCAGCTGATGTTATTTGTGGGTTTTTCTTTGCATCCCAAACAATTTTCCTGGCAGTTGTGGACAAAATTTTTATTGGTCTTCCTCACTGTGGTTTTGTTTTTACAGAGCCCCTGATTTTCCATTTGTTAATCACAGTTTGAACGCTGCTGACTGGCATTATCAATTCCTTGGAAATCTTTTTATATCCTTTTCCTGTTTTTTTATACAGCTTAACTACTGTTTCCCATAGATCCATTGACAATTCTTTTGCATTCCCCATGACTCACAATCCAGAAATGTCACTGGCTGGATGAAAGATGCAAGAGTCTGTCTGGATCCCAGAAACTCACTCAGCTTTTATGCACACACACTGATTACAAGCAAACAGGTCACAGGTGAGGATGTTACATTTGGTAGCCTTTCAAACCCAGTTGTGTCAACTTTTGTGCATGTTATCAGGCCAAAATCACCAGGGCATGTGAACTTTTGATCAGGGTCATTTGAATGTCTTGGGTTGTCATAATGATTTAAAAAGAGAAAAAAACAGTAATTTGACAGTAAATGGGATCACCCAACCATTAACCATGAGTGTGGAAAAAGTTTTGGTGTTCTCCTTCATATTTTCTGAAAAAAAGGCCAAGAAAGCAAAAATTCTGCAAGGGGAATGTAAACTTTTGAGCACAACTGTACAGTGGGGAAATAAGTATTTGATACACTACCGATTTTGTAAGTTTTCTCTACAAAATATGGAGAGGTCTTTAATTTTTATTGTGGGTACTCTTCAACTGTGAGAGGCAGAATCTAAAAATAATAACCAGAAAAGCACATTGTATGATTTTTAAATAATTAAATTGCATTTTAATGCATGAAATAAGTGTTTGATCACCTACCAACCAGCAAGAAATCTGTCTCTCACAGACCTGTTAATTATTCTTTAATAAGCCCTCCTACTCTGCACTCATTACCTGTATTTATTGCCCCTGTTTGAACTCATTACCTGTAAAAAAAAAATCACCTGTCCACACACTTAATCACACTCCAACCTCTCCACCAAGACCAAAAAGCTGTCTAAGAACACCAGGAACAGAAATGTAGGCCTGCACATGGCTGGGATGGGCTACAGAACAATAAGCAATCAGCTTGGTGAGAAGGCAACAACTGTTGACACAATTATTAGAAAAGTGAAGAAACACAAGATAACTGTCAATCTTCCTTGGTCTGAGGCTCCATGCAAGATCTCGCTTCGTGGGGTAAGGATTATTCTGAGAAAGGTCGGGAATCAGTCCATAAGTACACAAAAGGACCTGGTCAATGAAAAGTACAGAGTTGGGACCACAGTCTCAAACATTACCATTAGTAACACACTGCACCATTATGGATTAAAATCCTGCAGGGAATGCAAGGTCCCAGGGAATGCAAGGTCCCTATGCTCACGCTAG